>NC_079503.1:44444734-45069734 GCF_030052815.1 Hevea brasiliensis | reverse complement strand
GAGGCAACTTGGGAAAGTGAAGAGTCGATGAGGCAACAGTTCCCTCAACTGTTTGCATCAGGTAAATTTCGAGGATGAAATTTAAATTAGAGGGGAAGAGTTGTAACACCCTCCCGATAACCACTCCATACATCCTACTGTTCCGGTGACCGGTGTCGGTCCGGACAGCTAGAATGTCCGGAAAAATATTTAAACTAAAGTCAGGAACCATAATTAACTCAAATACTAATAAGAAAAAAATTTAGTAAAAATTTTAGAAATAAAATACAACCAAGTTAAACGAGCCCGGTGCCCTAGCGATGGGTAACCAGAGGGAAGTTGCGGTTCTCGCAACGAGGAGCCCTAGACCCGGGGGAAAAATTATAAAATAATTTTTAGGACTCCAGAGAAGGGTTATTGAGGTTCCCATGGCATTAGAATGCCAAGAAAATACCTAGAAAAATTTTTCAATCGGTACAGACAATTTTGACCCGTTAAGCCAAACGGAGGGCATTTTGGTCATTTCGCCTTCCAAGGTGATTTTTGGCCGACTTGTCCAGTTGAGTAAATAATTAATATGACATAAAATATGAAGAAACATTACTAGAAATTAAATTGAACTTGAGTAGTGATGAAAAGAAAAGAAAAATCAAAGAAAAGCTTATTTATGACATCATGGTGATGTCATTAAGAAATTATGACCAATCACAATTAAGCCATCCTTTGACTAACTATTAAAAGAGATAATTGAGACTAAGAAATAAAAGAAAAACCAGCAGCCACCCCCTTTCCCATTCCAGCCGAAATCCCTATCCTTTCTCCCTCCATTAATCTTCAATCAAAAGCTTGATTTTTCCCTTGTTTACACCACAAAACCCTAACTTCTCTTCATTAAAGCTTTACCCCACATCTTAAACAAGCTCTTGGCAGCCAACAAGAGGAAAGAAATTGAAGTTTGGGGCTTGGAAAAATTCTGCCACTTGAGGTTAGTGCACCTATATCCATTAAACTCTTTATTTTCATGGTTTGGGACTTGAAACTTAGTGAGAATTGTGATTTAAATGAACAAACACCTATGTCTATGAGCTCTTGAATTTCGGCTGCCCTAACTATGGAATAGGAGGGAGTGTTTTTAGGAGCTTGAAGTGAATTAGAGTTATGTTGGAAGTTTATAAACACAAGAACAATGATTAAAGAGCTAACTAAGATATATTGTATAAAAACATGAATTTGAATTAGGGTTTTGTGAGAAAAATGTAAACTTGGTTTAGGAAATTATTAGAGAGCATTTTAATGATCAATTAGTGACCATTTTAGGTAATTTGACTAACAAATGGACTGAAAAATAGGATTGCAAAGTGAGGTTGCAGGCTGCCCTAGGACAGCAGCATAGGGATTGAAAATTCAAACCATTTGTACTGCCATAACTTGGGCTGTGTTAGTCCAATTGGTGTTTGGCCAATTGGACATGAAACTAGGCTTATAATGGCACATTTTTTCTGAAGAAACCATGCCCAAAAGACCAAAGCAAGAGGACCAAAACTTGGCCCCAATCTGGATACCCTGCAACTGGTTCTGCAGAATTGACACTGTTCATTTGGCCATAACTCACTGTAGATATGGTCAATTGACCTGAAATTTTTACAGCAATAAGTTAAGACATAGAAAAACAACTTTCATGAAGGAACCTACCCCAAATTATGGCCAGAACCTAACCTAAATGGCAGTGGAAGTTACTGTTCATGTTACTGTAGATATGGTAATTTCTGCAGAATGAGAATCCGGCCAGCTGTGGTTTGTGGATCATATCTGGAGCTAAAAAACTCCAAATGGAGTGATTCAAAAAAGGAAATTCAACTAGACAAAATAAGGAACAACTTTCATGTTTTACATTTCTTCAAATTTCCACAGAAACAGTGTCCAATGGAACAGTGAAGTTGACTCACCAAAACTGAAAATTCTGCTTGTGTTGGTTTACACTTTGAAATGGTATTAACACTTAATGCCAACAAGTTTTAAACACCAAATGTGGTATGTTGGGAGTGCCAAAGTCAATGTACATATTTTCTATCCAAAAGTCAACATTTTTGTTGACCAATGAGGTGAATAGTAACACCAAAAACATGAAATTCACAAATTGAAGAATTTAAAAGTTTCAAATGCCCTAGTATACCTAACAAGATTGGTTTGGATAGTTTGGCATGCCAATAGGGTTCAGTTAGCAGTACTGCACATGGCAATATGCCATTCCGTGATTTCATGGCTTTTAGCCATTCTGACTTTGTATTGAGATTTGGCCTTGTGCCTGATATTATTTACAGCTTGTTAGCTGTTCTGTTGCACACCGGGAGATGCATATGTGACCGATGGTGTGACGGCCCGAGGTACTAGGTACCCAGTGCCAGTTTACCCGTTATCCAGTCCAGTCGTCTAGTGTAGGTTACTTGGGGCAACCAAATGGATAAAAGTGAACAACGTTAACGAAATAACAGATATACCAATACCAAACAAAGAAAGCCTACACATTCTATACACATTCATTTTCTTGCTATTTTCTTCTATTATATTATTGCACCACTAAGCATTATTGCTTAGCGCGTTGCTTTTGCCACGCGTAGGTACTGGAGATCCCGATCGTGAGCCCAGTAGACCACAGACTGGGTGAGTCCATCCGGCAGTTCTGCTCAGTGTCCGTGTCACCTCAACTTCTGCCGCGCCTTGGTAGGACACTAGGTATCATTTTGACATTTTGTAACTTAATTTTGATTTTTCTTCATATGTAATTAAACTTGTGTAATGTATATTGATGTTTATGTAAATTATGAAAATTGTATTTGTTAATGGAAAAGTAAATGTTTACTTGTGATTTATATGTGATCATCACATGTGAATGATGAATGAGAGTTGAAATTGAAATGTTGAGATCTTGATATTGGAGTTGAGAATGATTGAATTTGTTTATTGGAAGTGTTTTTAACAGGTTCTGAAGAACTGTTTTCTCCATTTTTAGCCGGTACTCCGCCGGATTTTCTTTAAAATTTTCGGAACCTCAAATAAATTATAATTTCAATAAAGGAACTATATTTCACAAACTATATTCTAAACTTTGACAAAAATTAATTAAGGTAAAATAGAGTGTGCTGGTACACCGTGTGGCATAGCTTGCTCGCCTACACTGTAGACGGGTAAGGGGTGTCACAAGAACTTAGTCTACAAAAATTTAAATGCAATGAAACCAGTGGCAAAATTTCTATAAGACATAGATCTACAATATTGGTAGTTTGACCAAAGCCCAGAAATCAAGGGAACTAGGTTAATTGGCTAGGTCAATTTAGTATGCAAATTCTGGAAGTTGCGTAAGTGACCACTTGACCCCAGAATAGTCTTTTAGTCATATCTCCCACTAGGAAACTCCAATTGGGATGAGCCATACTGTTATGGAAACCTAAGAAATAGAACTCCAACTTTTTTTCAGACACTGTCCTCAAATTACGAATGTAAGAACCCTAAAAGTTGAGTCAAAGGCACTGACCTGAACTGGAATCCAGTTGGCACATGGTACATGAGTCCAAGCCAGTTATTTGGTTATAATTAATTCTACAAAACTTGAAATGTCACACCTTATCTCTTGTAAGGCACGACATGTTCCTGTAACATACCTAATGAATTACCGAGCTCCATCTACCAAAAACCCATTAGTTATGCTACAAAGGATTTTAAAACAAGCCATAGCTTTTTATCTTATCAATTCTTTTGTGGAAAACTGCATGAAAATAGTTAAAATTCCATGTAAACATTTATTGAAAATAATGATAGACTAAATATTTCAAAAGTTATATTTTCATAAGTCTCAAAGTAAAATACAAAATAGTTACAAACTCAAAATGTGATAGCAATGCAATGCTTTTAAATACAAACTGCTCAATATCCGTACATCCATACATATAGGTATAAAATACATCCAAAGGAATCACAAGGGTATACCTAACGTAAATACCCATAAATAATACCAAAATGCTGCTTCCAAGTCTCTCACTCGGCAACCTTCTCCTTTTCCTTACCTGCGATAGCATAAAGAAGCTATCGCTGAGTATATCACTCAGTGGTGCACAACTAATAACTTTAAAACTTAAGGTAAAACATAATTTGTTAAAGCATAATAAATCACATTTTTCTTAAGCATGAAAACTTCACAATAGTTCTAAGTCCATAAGAGCCATTTATTGGAATAACATTTCAAAAGAGAAATCACACTTCATAAATCACAATTCACAAAGCATTAGTGTTGCCAACATCAACATACAGTTCAGGACATGACACAAAATTTCACGATCAGTGCCGTGTTGTACACTACGACAAAGCAATCTCAACCTCACTAACCGTTATTAATGAGGGAAGGGCTAGCTAGCTAATGAGTACTCATGTAGTCTTACCCCACTAACCGTTATTAATGGGAGACATAATCAATATCAATTATAAAACCCCAAGTAGCTATTACTACTGAGGAGTTCCGAAGGGACTGTCATGCTAACTTTGGTTTCAAAACAACTTTCAAGAGTTTCTAAATCAATAATCGCATTTATAAAATAATAATATATTCAAATCACCATAAAACCCATAAAAGGGGTGGCAACACATAAATTCCTCAAATACAAGAGAAAAAAATACCTCATTCAAAATAAACTCATTTCAAATCAAACTCACTCAAATAAACTCATTCAAATTAATTTACGAAGCTAAAACAAAGAAAAAGGTTAGTTGTGCACAAACCTTCAATAATTCTCCTTCCTTGTTACCTACTTCTCCTTGTCCGTTCCAACTTCTTTTTCTACTGAAAAGACACAAATAGAATACCTCAATACCAATCTCAATTGTTGCCAAGAACTCATTACATGCATGTCTAATACATCCTAAGTTAGCTTTGAAAATTTCAGAATATTTTGGTTTTGGGACAACTTGGTGCCTCAATTTTTGAACCCAATTTGTACCTAGTTTCGATCATAATTTGATGAGGTGTTCTTCATGAAAATTATTCATTTAGGTCTTAAATTTATTTTCCTTTTTGAATCTCCTAATTGGGAGTTGTGTAGCTCAAGTTATTCCCAAAACATGATTACTGTTGACATCACTGTTCATGCTGCAGATTCAGTTCTGGCAGATTTATCGATCCAATTTCGTTCAGCAATTTAGTCAAGTTAAGTCCATAATTTAGTCTAATGTTCTTCATATGAAATGTTTTACTATGTCTTAGGTTTCCATCGGTTCAAGAATCGCCTAAATCGGAGTTTTCTAGAGAGAGTTATGGCCATGCAAAATTTACTGTTCATATGGTAAATCTGCAATTCTGCAGATTCGATGATTCAACTTTGATAAGCAATTTGATTGGGTTAAGTCCATAATTTGGCCTCAAGTTCTTCATATGAAATGTTCTACTATGTCTTAGGTTTCCATCGATTCAAGAATCGCCTAAGTCAAAGTTTTCTAAAGAGAGTTATAGCCTTGCAAAATTTACTATTCATTTGGTCAATTTTAGGTGCCCAGATTCTGGCAGATTTGGTGACCCAAATTCGTTCCACAAATTGATTTAGTTAAGTTCATAATTTGGCCTAACATTCTTCATATGAAATGTTCTACTATATCTTAGGTTTACATCGGTTCAGGAATCACCTAAATTAGTGTTTTCTAGAGAGAGTCATGACTATTTAAACTTTACTGTTCATGTGCATAATTCTGTAGGTTCCAGAATTTTATCTCCCATTTCAAGGCTTATTTCGGGTAGCTTAAGATCATTTTCAGGGCAAGGTATCTTCATGAAAATTCTAGCTCTATGTCTTAAGTTTTGTTTCCAATTGGTCTCACAACAATTGGAGTTGTGTAGCTTAAGTTATGGGCTTCCAAACACACTGATATCAGTGTGCAAAATTCTGCCCTAAGTTCAATTTTTCATTTCTTCAATTACTTCCATTAACCAACCTTAATTCACATTTAATTCACCCAAAATGACTTTAATTTAGGATTGACACATCAATGGCACTTCCTAGCATAAAACTGACAATTTTCAAACACCAAAGTTTGTAATTTTCCCTAATCCTACCATTTCATTACTTCCATTCATCAACCCAATGTCAATTCAAATTAAATAAACATCAAATGATCATAATTTAACACTACACACACCAACTTCACTCTCTAGCACCAAAACCCAATTTCCCCATGAACTCCAATCTTCCATAATTCAATTTATGCAATCCAATGAAATCTTACTACTTCTAATCATGCATACTACTTTATTTTAACTTAGATTTATCATCAATTTAACTAAAAATACATCAAACCCTAATTTTTCTCTCATTTGGCCAAAACCCTAGTTTAGGTTCCATACATGTTTTCTTTCATTTTCTTATGAAATTTCATCATAAATTAACTTCATTCCAAGTTTATACAACTAATCTAACATGAAAAGAAACATAACTCTTGTTGATTTCTTTCCAACTTCACTTTTCTTCCAATTCTTGTTCTCCTTTCTTTTAATCTCTCAATCAAAGATCTCCTTGATGTTTTCTTTTAGTGGGCTATGGAATTTATGAAGGAAATTTAAGGGAATTAAAACTTGGGAGGGTAAATCAATGAGGGGAAGAAGTGGAAGAAGAAGAGAAAAAGAGAGAGAGAGGAAGAGAGAGGAGAAGGTGGTGGCATCTTATGGTGGCATCTTATGAAAAAAAAGAAATGAAGAAGACATTTGTCTTCTTTTATATATATATATATATACATATATTTATCCCCAAAATTAGCTTATTAAAATTATAAATTTTAATTGTGTCATAAGGATAATTAAACTTAAATTTTTATTCCTTTTTTTTTTTTACATTTACACTTAATTTTTCCTTTTAATTAAATAATTAAATTTAACTATCAAAAGCCCATAAGTCTTTCATTTTAATTTTGTCATAATGGAAATGAAAGTTTAAGTTTTCATTTCATAAATTTTCCCTTACATATTTTTACTTGAATTTTTCTTTAATTTTTACCCCATAATTTAATTCATTAATTTCATTTAATTTAATTGATATTTTGGTCAAAAATCAACTCTTGAGGTGAATTGACCAAAATGCCCCTCATCGGGTCATAATCCTTCTTTTTATAATACCCGATGAGTCCTTAGCTTTTTTGTTCACTAGAATTTTTATTGTGTCTATCTCAATTAATTTTCTATTTATTTTTGGTCCTCAGGGTGTTTTTGAATAGTATTAGTCCGGACCAAAAATAGTACTATTCATAACTCGGAGGTTCGGGGTATTACAATTCTCCCCTCCTTAATAATAAATTTCGTCCTCGAAATTTACCTGGTTTCAGTCTCTGAATAGCTGTGGGTGCTGTCTCCTCATGTCCTCCTCACGCTCCCATGTAGCCTCCTAGTCTGAATGATGGTTTAACAGCAGTTTTACTAGAGGTATCTGTTTGTTCCTCAGCTGCTTCACCTCATGTGCCAAGATCTTTATGGGCTCTTCATCATATGTCAGGTCTGGATTCACCTCAATCTCCTCTACTGGCAAAATGTGAGAGGGGTCTGATCTGTACCTCCTCAACATGGAGACACAGAAGACATTGTGAATCTTTTCCAACTCCGGAGGCAGTGCAAGTCTATATGCCAATGGACCCACTCTTTCCACAACCTCATATGGCGCAATGAAGCAAGGACTTAGTTTCCCCTTTCTACCAAACCTCATGATCCTCTTCCATGGGGAAACTTTCAAGAACACCTTATCACCCATACTGTACCGAATATCTCTTCTCTTTAGGTCAATGTAGGACTTCTGTCTATCCGTTGCAACTTTGAGTCTATCTCTAATGAGCTTAACCTTTTCTTCTGTCTGCTGCACTAATTCTGGGCCAATCAACTTCCTCTCGCCCACTTCATCCCAACGCAAGGGAGTTCTACACTTTCTACCATAAAGTGATTCGTATGGAGGCATCCTAATGCTTAACTGATAACTGTTGTTGTAGGCAAATTCAATTAAAGGCAAGTGTGTGTCCCAACTCCTTTTAAACTCAATCACACAAGCCCGAAGCATATCCTTCAAAATCTGAATGATCCTTTCAGATTGGCCGTATGTCTGTGGATGGAATGCTGTACTGAAGTTTAATTTAGTTCCTAGGGCTTTTTAGAGACTACCCCATAATCTAGAAGTGAACCTTGGGTCTCTATCCGACACAATAGACACTGGCACTCCATGTAACCTCACAACATCATCAATGTATAGTTTGGCCAATCTTTCCAGGCTGTAATCTATCCTCACTGGCAAAAAGTGTGCAGACTTGGTCAATCTATCAACAATAACCCAAACTGCATCATGATTCTTTTGTGTACATGGAAGTCCTGTCACGAAATCCATAGTGATTCTTTCCCATTTCCACTCGGGAATTGGCAATGGCTGTAGCAACCCTGCAGGCACTTGGTGTTCTTTATTTACTTGCTGACAAGTTAAGCATTTGGCAACATATTCTGCAATGTCTTTCTTCATTCCTCTCCACCAATAGTGCTCTTTCACACTTCTGTACATTTTGGTTCCACCGGGGTACATTGCAAAAGGTGAATCATGTGCTTCCTTTAAAATGGTCTGCCTCAATTCAACATTCTCAGGAATGCACATTCTGCCCTTATATAACAACAAGCTCTCATCATTTACTGATAATTCTGGTTTCTTGCCATCCTGAGCCTCTTCCATCAACTTCACATACTTATCATCCTTCTTTGCAACTGCTTTAATTTGTTCTGCTAGCATTGGCTTCACTTGCCAAGTAGCTACCATCTGCCCATCTTCATTAATCTCTAAATTAGCATTTAATGCCCTTAATTCATGCACCGTGGACAATGGAGAAACCCTAAAACCAGCCATAGTCTTGCGACTTAAAGCATCAGGCACAACATTTGTCTTTTCAGGCTGATAGTCTATCAAGAAATCATAATCTTTTATCAGCTCTAACCATCTCCTCTGCCTCAAATTTAACTCCTTCTGTGTGCCCAAGTATTTCAAACTTTTATAATCTATGTATATATAACATCTCTCTCCATACAAGTAATGTCTCCAGATCTTCAAGGCAAAGACAATGGCTGCTAGCTCCAAGTCATGTGTAGGATAATTCCTCTCATGTGGTTTAAGCTGGCGTGAAGCATAGTCAATGACATTTCTATCTTGCATCAACACACAGCCCAATCCGTTATGAGAAGCATCACTGTATATGGTATACTCCTTACCCAAAGTGGGCAATGTTAAGACTAGAGCTTCAGTTAAACGCCTCTTTAACTCATCAAAACTTTTCTGGCATAGATCAGTCCACTGAAATTTTACATCCTTCGTAAGTAGCTTGGTCAGTGGAGATGCTAGCATGGAGAATCCCTTCACAAACCTTCGGTAATACCCAGCCAAACCAAGGAAACTCTGAACTTCCATGACATTTCTAGGTGGCTTCCAATTAAGAATGGCTTCTACTTTGCTAGGATCCACCTGGAAACCCTCTGCAGATATAATATGCCCAAAAAATGTAATCTCCTTTAGCCAAAACTCACATTTCGATAGTTTGGCATACAACTGCTTCTCCCTCAAAGTCTGTAATACTATCCTCAAGTCCTTATCGTGTTCCTTTGCATTCTTTGAGTACACCAAAATATCATCAATGAACACCACAACAAACTGGTCCAAATATGGCCTGAAGATAGTGTTCATTAGGCCCATAAAAGCAGCTGGAGCATTAGTCAACCCGAATGGCATTACCAAGAACTCATAGTGGCCATACCGAGTCCTAAAGGCAGTTTTAGGAATACTTTGCTCCTGCACCCTCAACTGGTAGTAGCCCAATCTCAAGTCAATTTTGGAGAATACAGTTGCATCCTTCAACTGATCAAACAAATTATCGATTCGTGGCAGAGGATATCTATTCTTTATGGTCACCTTATTCAACTGTCTATAGTTTATGCATAGGCGGAGAGTACCATCCTTTTTCTTCACAAATAATACTGGTGCTCCCTAAGGTGACACGCTAGGGCGGATGAAACCCTTATCTAACAATTTCTGTAATTGCACCTTCAACTCTTTTAACTCAGCAGGTGCCATCCTATAAGGAGTGATGGAGATTGGCTCCACACCAGGCATAGTCTCAATTTCAAACTGCACCTCTCTTTCTGGAGGCAATCTCGGCAATTCTTCTGGAAAGATATCCGGAAAATCCCATACCATAAGAATATCTTTAAGATCTGGACTCCCCACCTGGGTGTCTATCACATGAGCTAGATAAGCTTCACATCCTTTCTAATCATCTTTCTAGCAAGTGCAGCTGAAATGATGTTGGATGGCACTAACTGCCTCTCCCCGTGTATCACTATGTCTGCATATTCGGGAAGACCAAAAGTGACTGTCTTCAGTCTACAGTCGATCATGGCGTGATGCCTGGCTAACCAATCCATGCCTAAGATGATATCATAATCTCGGAAGGGCATGTCAATTAAGTCTGACAAGAATGTATGTCCTTGGATCACTAAAGGACAATCCTCATACAATTTGTTTACCCTAACCTCTTGTCCTAAAGGACTAGTCACTAGCACATCATAATCCAATTTCACACAGGGAATTCTACTTCTTGAACAACCAACACAAGGAGATTTCCCTCCATTAGTCCATATTTATGATGTAATGCACTATATGTATCAATAATGACAGTTGAGCAGTTTTACTTATCAAAATTTTTCAAACAAGCAATTTCAAAACTTGTATAAAAACCAAAGCTCTAATACCACTAAAACATGTTACACCTTATCCCTTGTAAGGCATGGCATGTTCTCGTAGCATACCTAATGAATTATCGAGCTCCACCTACCGATAACCCATTAGTTATGCTACAAAGGATTTTAAAACAAATCATAGCTTTTTATCTTATCAATTATTTTGCAGAAAACTTCATGAAAATAGTTAAAATTCCATGTAAACATTTATTGGAAATAATGATAGACTAAATATTTCAAAAGTTATATTTTCATAAGTCTCAAAGTAAAATACAAAATAGTTACAAACTCAAAATGTGATAGCAGTGCAATGCTTTTAAATACAAACTGCTCAATATCTGTACATCCATACATATAGGTACAAAATACATCCAAAGGAATCACAAGGGTATACCTAATGTAAATACCCATAAACAATACCAAAATGCTGCTTCCAAGTCTCTCACTCGGCAGCCTTCTCCTTTTCCTTACCTGCGATAGCATAAAGAAGCTATCGCTGAGTATATCACTCAGTGGTACACAACTAATAACTTTAAAACTTAAGGTAAAATACAATTTGTTAAAGCATAATAAATCACATTTTTCTTAAGCATGAAAACTTCACAATAGTTCTAAGTCCATAAGAGCCATTTATTGGAATAACATTTCAAAAGAGAAATCACACTTCATAAATCACAATTCACAAAGCATTAGTGTTGCCAACATCAATACACAGTTCAGGCCATGACACAAAATTTCACGATCAGTGCCGTGTTATACACCACAACAAAGCAATCTCAACCTCACTAACCGTTATTAATGAGGGAAGGGCTAGCTAGCTAATGAGTACTCATGTAGTCTTATCCCACTAACCGTTATTAATGGGAGACATAATCAATATCAATTATAAAACCCCAAGTAGCCGTTACTACTGAGGGGTTCCGAAGGGACTGTCATGCTAACTGTGGTTTCAAAACAACTTTCAAGAGTTTCTAAATCAATAATCACATTTGTAAAACAATAATATATTCAAATCATCATAAAACCCATAAAAGGGGTGACAACACACAAATTCCTCAAATAAAAGAGAAAAATATACCTCATTCAAAATAAACTCATTTCAAATCAAACTCACTCAAATAAACTCATTCAAATCAATTTACGAAGCTAAAACAAAGAAAAAGGTTAGTTGTGCACAAACCTTCAATAATTCTCCTTCCTTGTTACCTACTTCTCCTTGTCCGTTCCAACTTCTTTTTCTACTTAAAAGACACAAATAGAATACCTCAATACCAATCTCAATTGCTGCTAAGAACTTATTACATGCATGTCTAATGCATCCCAAGTTAGCTTTGAAAATTTCAGAATATTTTGGTTTTAGGAAAGCTTGGTGCCCCAATCTTTGAACCCAATTTGTACCTAGTTTCGATCATAATTTGATGAGGTGTTCTCCATGAAAATTGTTCATTTAGGTCTTAACTTTATTTTCCTTTTTGAATTGCCTAATTCGGAGTTGTGTAGCTCAAGTTATGCCTAAAACATGATTACTGTTCACATCACTGTTCATGCTGCAAATTTAGTTCTGGCAGATTTATCGATGCAATTTCGTTCAGCAATTTAGTCAAGTTAAGTCCATAATTTGGTCTAATATTCTTCATATGAAATGTTCTACTATGTCTTAGGTTTCCATCGGTTCAAGAATCACCTAAATCGGAGTTTTCTAGAGAGAGTTATGACCATGCAAAATTTACTGTTCATATGGTAAATCTGCAATTCTGCAGATTCGGTGATTCAATTCTGATCAACAATTTGATTGGGTAAAGTCCATAATTTGGCCTCAAGTTCTTCATATGAAATGTTTTACTATGTCTTAGGTTTCCATCGATTCAAGAATCGCCTAAATCGGAGTTTTCTAGAGAGAGTTATAGCCTTGCAAAGTTTACTGTTGATTTGGTCAAATTTAGGTGCCCAGATTCTGGCAGATTCGGTAACTCGAATTCGTTCTGCAATTTGATTTAGTTAAGTTCATAATTTGCCCTAACATTCTTCATATGAGATGTTCTACTATATCTTAGGTTTACATCGGTTCAAGAATCACCTAAATTAGTGTTTTCTAGAGAGAGCTATGGCCGTTTAAACTTTACTATTCACGTGCATAATTCTGCAGGTTCCAGAATTTTATCTCCCATTTCAAGGCTCATTTCAGGTAGCTTAAGGTCATTTTCGGGGCACAGTATCTTCATGAAAATTCTAGCCCTATGTCTTAAGTTTCATTTTCAATTGGTTTCACAAGAATTGGAGTTGTGTAGCTTAAGTTGTGGGCTTCCAAACACACTGATATCAGTGTGCAAAATTCTGCCCTAAGTTCAATTTTTCATTTCTTCAATTACTTCCATTAACCAACCTCAATTCACATTTAATTCACTCAAAATGACTTTAATTTAGCATTGACACATTAATGGCACTTCCTAGCACAAACCCCATCATTTTCAAACACCAAGGTTTGTAATTTTCCCTAATCCTACTATTTCATTACTTCCATTCATCAACCCAATGTCAATTCAAACTAAATAAACCTCAAATGATCATAATTTAACACTACACACACCAACTTCACTCTCTAGCACCAAAACCCAATTTCCCCATGAACCCTAATCTTCCATAATTCAATTTATGTGATCCCATGAAATCTTACTACTTCCAATCATGCATACTACTTCACTTTAACTTAGATTTATCATCAATTTAACTAAAAATACATCAAACCCTAATTTTTTTCTCATTTGGCCAAAACCCTAGTTTAGGTTTCATACATATTTTCTTTCATTTTCTTATGAATTTTCATCATAAATTAATTTCATTCCAAGTTTATACAATTAATCTAACATGAAAAGAAACTTACCTCTTATTGATTTCTTTCCAACTTCACTTTTCTTCTAATTCTTGTTCTCCTTACTTTTAGTCTCTCAATCAAAGATCTCTTTGATGTTTTCTTTTAGTGGGCTATGGAATTTATGAAGGGAATTTAAGGAAATTAAAACTTGGGAGGGTAAATCAATGAGGGGAATAAGTGGAAGAAGAAGAGAAAAAGAGAGAGAGAGGAAAAGAGAGGAGAGGGTGGTGGCATCTTATGAAAAAAAAAAGAAATGAAGAAGACATTTGTCTTCTTATATATATATATATATATATATATATATATATACACACACACATACATATATTTATCCCCAAAATTAGCTTATTAAAATTATAAATTTTAATTGTGTCATAAGGATAATTAAACTTAAATTTTTATTCCTTTTTTTTTTTACATTTACACTTAATTTTTCCTTTTAATTAAATAATTAAATTTAACTATCAAAAGCCCATAAGTCTTTTATTTTAATTTTGTCATAACGGAAATGAAAGTTTAAGTTTTCATTTCATAAATTTTCTCTTACATATTTTTACTTGAATTTTTCTTCAATTTTTACCCCATAATTCAATTCATTAATTTCATTTAATTTAATTGACATTTTGGTCAAAAGTCAACTCTTGAGGTGAATTGATCAAAATGCCCCTCATTGGATCATAATCCTTCTTTTTATAATACCCGATGAGTCCTTAGCTTTTTTATTCACTAGAATTTTTATTGTGTCTATCTCAATTAATTTTCTATTTATTTTTGGTCCTCAAGGTGTCTTTGAATAGTATTAGTCACAGACCAAAAATGGCACGATTCATAAATCGGAGGTTTTGGCTATTACATGGAAAAATTGCAATTCAAAATTATGAGTGACCATTAGACATAGGGCAACAATTTCTATGAAGAACACTATGCCTAAAAGTGGCTGCAACATGTTCAATTAATTAGGTGAAGTCTAAGTCCAAAAGTTGCCTAGTGATGGAACCAGAATTTTGAAATGAACCAGTTATGGTTATTTAACCATAACTTGAGTTGTAAAATTCTAAACGACATGATTCAAAAGGGAAAACAAAGACAAGAAATAGAGGAACGACTTCCATGAAGGAAGTATGGCCAAACAGTGGCCACAAATTTATCAAATTGACAGTTAAAATTAAGACACTGAAACTGAACCTAAAGAAAGGTTTATGAAATAATTTATTTTATGGTAGGGACTTAACCTTAATAAATTGCCTAATGCATAAACTACATGAAAGTGCAAGTGGGACTTACTTTCCCACTACATAATGATACATGACATGAAATAATAAGTCCAAAAATTAAGTAATAATGTTTAAATTGCCCAAAGTGTACCTAGACTTATTTATATAGCTTGGATACCAATTAGGGACTACAGATTGCAGTACTGCTCACATGAATGATTATTGACAGACAATAAATGTCTGAGTTGGTTGTTATACTGGCTTTGTGCCTGCCCATTGGCCATAGTGCCTATTATCATTTCTGGCTTTATGCTTGCCCGTTGGCCTTGTGCCTGACATGACCAATGTATGCTTGATAGACATACGGATGTCTGACTAATATACTCCAGGGTATCCAGCCTTTGTAATCTGTTATAGGTTACCTGGTGAAGGCATGGAAGCATGGAATTTAGGGCATTAGAGCATTGAAATTTAAAATTGAATCTAGGGTTACGTGCACCATATTTGATGAGTTATGTGCCTAATCAATTTTCAATGCCCAAAATCATACCAAAACATATTTTAGCATGCACTAAAGATTCATTTGCCATAAAAAATTGAACTTTAGGAATTTAATTAATTAAATCCTAACTAAAAGAGGGGTTTTTGATTTCTTACCTCTAAGGTTAATAATCAAACTATGTTGCTCCCTTGGGTGCTCCTAGGACTCCAATTGTAGTCCCTCTAGCTTATCCACCACAAGCTCACCAACTTGTATCAATGGCAGCCCCTAGATGTCCCTTTAGCTCTTGCCAACTACTTGGAATTAGATGGGTTTGCTTTGGTGAAGTTTAATGGATGTATAGGGTACTAGAAACCTTTTATAACAATTTTAATTCAAAGGAAATCAAGGTTTTCTTCTTGAATTAGATGAGAAATGAAGGGAAGAGAGGAAGTCCCTAAGTTGCTTTCCAAAATGGGAGAGAAGGAAGAAGATGTTACTTTTTCTTTCTTCCTTTCACTTATATACTTAGGTCAAAGTTCACTTACTCCCTTGCCACATGTCACCACATGATTTAATCTTCTGTAACATCCTCACTGTAGCAATTTCGTACATTCTACTGTTCCAGTGACCGGTGTTGGTCCAGACAGCTAGAACGTCTAGAAAAATATTTATGTAACACCCCTATATTCGGTAGTGCATTCTATTGTTCCGGTGACTAGTGTCGGTCCGGACAGCCAGAATGCCTGAAACTACACTTAAATGTTAGTGAGGAGACATGAGATAATGAAATACAATAGAGGAAAATACAAGAAATACAAAGGAAAAATAAGAGCAATGAAATGTAACTAAGTTAAACGAGCTAAAAACCGTAGTGATGGGTGACCGCATCGGGAAGTTGCAGCGAGGACCATTTATTAGCCCTGGATTGCGGAGACCCTAGAAAATATTTTTAAGACTTAAATAAACATCTATTGAGGTATAATTGACTTAGAAAATGTCAAAGAAAAATTAATTAATTAGTACAAAGAAAAACGAGAAATCGAGAAACCGATAAAAATTGGTGTTATCGAAAAATCAGGAATACAAACTGAATAGGGGCATTTTGGTTAATTGACACCCCGAGTTGACTTTTGACCTAAATATCCATTAAAAATATGTGAAATTAAAGTTTGAAAACTCCATGAAAAATGAAATTGCAAATGAAATGTATAAATAAGGAAAATTAGGGGGTAAGAATTTGAATAATTAAAAGTTGAATTAAATTAATGTT
This sequence comes from Hevea brasiliensis, assembly GCF_030052815.1. NCBI lineage: Eukaryota > Viridiplantae > Streptophyta > Magnoliopsida > Malpighiales > Euphorbiaceae > Hevea > Hevea brasiliensis. The sequence goes on along the minus strand of NC_079503.1, from coordinate 45,053,138 downwards.
ATTCCTACATTAGTGGACCACTAAGCATTATGTAAAGCATTAAAAATCAAGTATCTTCCACTAACATTCTGCAACACCATTTTCTTCCTCAAAACCTCTCTTTGCCAAACCTAATTTCTCTCCCAAAACCACCATTGCCATCCCACTTTTGAGCTCGATGCTTCCATGATCAAGCAACAATTTCTAGCAAGAGTCTTCATCAAAATTGGTCTATACAACTTGGACAGCTTTTTGGGAGCAAAAAGGGAGAGATTTAAAGAGGTTTGACAAGTTCCACTTGAGGCACATATCCAATTTTCTTTCATTTCTTTGTTAAAGTTTGTGTTAGTGTTGAGAGGAGTTTATTTATGGAAAAAATTAGAAGAATTGATGAGTTAGGGAGGTGTTCCATTTTCGGCAGCCATGGATATTGAAGAAGTTTGAGTTGTTTCCACTTGAATTTGATGGGTAAGGAGGTTAATTGTAACGCCCTCACTTTATGTAGTCCGTACATTCGACTACTCCGGTGTCCTAATGTTAGTCCAGATAAGTCATGATATCTGGAACTATACTTCAGTGATAATAAACAGGCATAAAATGATGAAATAAATAAAAAGAAAATACAAGAAAAATTAAGGAAAAATAAAAGAGAGAAAATGAAACTAGGTTAAACAAGTCGACACCGTAAGCGATGGGTGACCGCACTGAGAAGTTACAACGAAGGCAATTGCCAACCCTAGGACCGCGGGAAATCCTCGAAAATAATTTTCGGGATATAATTAAAGGCCTATAGAGGTTTAATTTACATTAGAAATATCAAAAAAAAAATAATGAATTAATACAAAGAAAAATGAAAAATCAAGAAAACGATAAAAATCAGTGTTACCGAAAATCAGGAATACAACCCAAAGAGGGGCATTTGTCTTTTGACCTCAATGTCCATTAAAAATAAGTGATATTAAACTTTGTAAATAATATGAAAAATGAACTTATGTATAAAATATAATAAAGGAAAAATAAGGGGTGATTAATGGAAATATTGAAACTTGATTTATTTAGTTAATTAAATAATGGTTAGTGGAGATAATGGGGGTATAAAGACCCATAAGTGGACAGCACTCACCACTTCAGCACCTAATTTCTTCATTTCACCCTTCCATGGCCGATTCACACTTCACCATTCTTCCTCCATGGATGGTTGCAAGAAAGCTTAAAATCACTGTCATTTTCAACTTTTAATTCAAGGCTTCCTTCACTAAACTTTATCTACACATCTTGGGCAGCATATTGGAAGCAAGAAAGAAGAGTTTTGGTGAAGTTTTAGCAAACTCCAAAAAGAGGTAAGTGCCATTTTCCTTTCCTTGCTTCATTAAAGTTTGTATGGAGGTTGAGAAGTGTTAAATGGTGAAGAAATTTGAAGGATTTGAGGAGTTAATGATGTGTACTATTTTTTGCAGCCATAGATATTAAAGAAGTTTGAGTTGTTGTTACATAAAATTGATGGGTAATGAAGTTAATTAGGCCAATTACATGTATTAGTAATTTAATTTCATGTGTATGCTTAAATTGAGTAAGGTTGTGAAATGTATATGGAAGATTGAAGTAAATGTATAATTAGGCAGTTTTGATATATGTAAGAGAGCTTTAATTTCATGTATATTAATGTTGATTATGAGTTAATGGAATGTACATTAGTGGTTTTGATCAATGGATTAGGGTTTGAAGGTTTGTATAAGAGTTGGATATTGATTTCATTGAATTTAGTGTAATAGATATTTACTTAAATAGAATAGCTGCTGGATGTTTAAGTGAATTGCGTATTGTTGGACATTTCATTTCATTAAACTGAGTTGTTGCTGGACAAATTAACAAATTGAGTTGTTGTTGGTCATTTGACCAAATTGAATTGTGAATGGTAAACATTAGAAGTGTCAATCTTTAATACATATTTAGGTTGTTTAAGGGCAGTATACATTTTAAGCCATAAGTGAAAAATTGTGATCCTAATTGGTATGAGGCCAATTAGAGGCAAAATTAGACATGTAATGAACCAATTTTCACGGAGAAGTGTTGCCCAAATTCTGCTTAGAAGTGACCTAAAAGGATGACGAAATCCAGATTGGTAACATTACAAATCTGAAAATTGACCATTTGAACATCAGTCAGTATTTTGGCCATAACTCACTCAAAAAAGGTCCAAATGACCTGAAATTTATACCATGGAAAGCTTAGACATAGAGCTACAACTCTTATGAAGACACCAAAGCCCATAAATGACCAGAATTAAGTCAAAATGCTTGCACAAGTTGGGTTACAAAAACTGGCCGAATTGACTTTGACCTAAAAATGACCTAAACTTTGCAATATAAGTGCAACTTGACCGGTAATAGTAAAATGACCATAACTTGGTCCATATAACTCCAAATGCCCTGAAACTAGTGCCAAATTTTCATTAAGACATAGGCCTACAATAATGGTATTTTGACCAAAACTCAGAAACTTAGGGAACTAGTTTAATTAACTTGATTAAATTGGCATACCAGATTTGGAAATGGTTCAAATGACCATTAACTCCAGCAAAGTGTTTTAAGTATAACTCCCACTAGAAGTCTTCAAACAAAATGAGCCATACTATTCTGGAAAGCCAAGAAATAGACCTTCAACTTTGTTTTAGACCTCTCTCTCTCCTTATGAATATAAGAAGCTCAAATATTAGGTCAAAGCTACTGCCCTAGTTGAACATCCTGTCACTATAAGACCATTGAGTCCAGTCCAATAACTTGACCATAAGTAACTCTACAAGACTTGAAAAATTACAATAAAAAATTCTTAGTGACCATAAGACATAGGTAACATATCCTATGAAGAGTAATAGACCTAAATATGGCAGCAACCTACTCAAATAAAATTGGCAAAGTGTAATACTAAAACTGCCTAGTAAGGGAACTAAAATTCAGAATTGACCTAGTTATGGTCAATTGACCATAACTTGAGTTATACAAATCCAAATGGAGTGATTCATAAAGGAAATTAAAGAAGACACAATGAGAAAGAATTTAAAGAAGAGAAATCTGTTAAATTTACACTGTAGCTTGGTCCAATAGACAGTAAACATTGGCCATGAAACTGAATAATTACAATAAAATGTAATAAGCTTTGAAATGAAATTGGCAACATATATCAACTGTGAGGAATGAAAAATGGAACATATTAGTGACATTAAAATTAATTCACCTAGTGTGCATTAAAGGTCAATATTATAGGTTGACTAATGAAAGGAATAGTATTAATAAAATTTAATTATTGAACCTTATTATTTGAAACAATTTAAATGAGTACTGAAACACTTTAAATTGTGTGTTTTAGTTAGAAAAGACACTCGGAAGGGAAAAGACCCACTGAGTCAAGGCCAAGAGGCGACTCATCAGAGGTTTCTGCACAACTAGTTTTTAATTGATTTTGTTCTGAATATTTCATATGATTAAATGAAGTTATTTTCCTTATGTATTATGTTTATCAAGTATTAGATTTAATTCAATGATTATTGAAATTATTATAGTATATATGAATTTAGCTTTGTGAAATGGTATTTCAACAAGTATTAAGCATTGTTGTGGATTAAATAAATTATGTTTTGGAAAATTGTGATAAAATATGTTTTGAATTGTGGTGGGTAATTTGCATGGAAAAATATAAATTTATGTTTTGAATTGTGATGAGCATAAAAATTATTGGATATTGGAATTGACTTTGAATCGAATTGTGTTATGATTTATGCTCACAAAAAGGACAAAGAGATTGATGATATTGTTTTGTATCTCACTATAGATGCTTGACTAGGTTATTACCCGTCTCTCTCATTTGTTGAGGAGACAATGGAGTTAGCTTTGTTTTGATTACCATGGTACGTGCACAGGCATAGATTCTTTTCTTATTAGAGGTTAGATCTAAGTTTTTATTTGTTATGGCCCTTTCGGAAGTTTCATTATTGTGATGTCTATTGTGCACGATGATTTGACCTCCCCGACCATAGGTAGTTAGAATCCGATTCAACCTCCCCGATCATAAGGAGTTAGAATCACCTTGAAGATGGCCCTTTCGGATTAGTCTTGCACAGCTAGTGAGATAAAGAATGGTTTTTGAATAGTAAAGAATTGTGATTTCAATTATTATTTATGTATAATTGATTTTGTTGGAATTAATATTTATTTCCATGATTGCTGGAATTACTTTAAATGTCCACTTGTGATTTGATAAATTGAATTTCTTGCTCAAAGTCATTTTAACTAATGATTTATATTATTGGCAATGTAGAATTTGACTTTTGGAATTTTGTTAAATTTCGAGACTTTCAAATTAATTATTATAATTTTGTCAATGTATATTGTACTATGTTTTAAATTATAGTTGTGTACCACTAAGTTCACCACTCAGCGATAGCTTTGTATGCTATCGCAGGTGAAGTAAGGATAGAGCAACTGAGTGAAAATTTCTGTAGCTGTGCCTTGAAGACATATTCAGATTAGCTCCAGGTATATCATAGGTATACTCATGTACATAGGTTTGATGTATGCATGTAATAATATGTATGTAAATAATTTGAGCAGTTGTATAAAAACTCTTGTAAAATATTTTGGTATGTAATTAAATGTAAATTATTGTAATATAAATTTGAGATTTCATTTACCTGTATAGTTTTGTAATATTAATTTTTGAGTCTTGTAATTAATGAAATATTTCTTTTAAGATGAGGTTGGTTTGAAAATGAAATGATTTGATTATTGAGGTTGAATTATGAGATGAAATGAAGTTTATTGGAGTTGTATTTGAGAAAATATATTGGGAGTGTTTTTCCTTTTCAGGTTTAAAGAACTTTTTTCTCAAAATACAGCGGTACTCTGCTAAAATTTTGAAAAATTTTTATAACACCAGATTTTAATCGATGTTTTAAATTTTACGAAAATTGATATAAAATCCCTTGTAGTATATTTAATGGGTTACCGGTAGGCGAAGTATAGTTATTAATCAGGTATACTATGGGATCATGTTACATCTTACGGAGGAGTAGAGTGTGACATTAATTATAGTGATTAAATGTATAAGAGTTGATTATCATATATATAGCTTGAATTGTGAGTTTGTGAATTGAAAATGGAAGCTTGATGTATATGTGTAATTTGGGCAACCTTATGGTGAAGTTGGAAGTGTTTAATTTCATGGAATGGTTTATTAAATTATGGTACTAAAGATGGCAGAATATGTATATAATTTAGTAGTGAATATATATGTAATTTGGTGGTAGAAGTTATAAGTAATATTTGGGAGTGTTATGTGTATATATTGTTATAAATGGACCTTGTAATTTAGGATTATATTTAGTGTATTAAAGGTCATTCTATTCTGCCCAAATTGACTATAATGTGAAGTGATAAATGAATTTGGTATGGTACCAAATCAGAATTGGGTAGAGAAGTGGACTTATAGCAAGGTAAATGTGCAATTGATAGATGTTTAAGCAATGTATTTAAGGACAGTATGCAAATGAGCCTATAACGCTAAATGTGTGACTCCAATTGATATGAGGCCAATTGGAGGTGAAACTAGGCACAAAATGTACCAACTTTCATGTTGAAAGCCTATTGAAATTCTGTCCAAAAACTGCCCGTTCAATTGACCTAATCAAAAATTGCAAACTTGGTAACTCTAAAATCTAACCATATGAATAGTGGTCAGTCTTTTGGCTATAACTCACACAAAACAGGTCCAAATGACCTGAAATTTATACCGTTGGAAAGCTTAGACATAGGGCTACAATTTTGGTTAAGACCACCAAACCCAGAAATGACCATAAGCAAGTCAAAATGATTGTACAAGTTCGGGTATAAAACCTGCCAGAATTAGAAGTGACCTAAAAATGACCTAAGTTTACCATTTTAGTGTAACCTATCTAGCATTGGTAAAATGATTATAACTTGGTCTAGTAAACTCCAAATGACCTAAAATTTGTGGCAAAAGTTCAATAAGACATAGACCTACAAGTTTGTAATTCTGACCAGAATCTAAAAACTAAGGGAACTAGGTCATCTGGCTAGGTCAAAACAGCATACCAAAATCTGATAAATTGCAATGAAATGCAATACACTTGGAAATGAAATTGGTAACATATGCCAACACTTAGAGACTATAAAATTTGATAAATTGGGAACATTAAAATTAATTCACCTAGTGTGTATTAATAGTCAACATTATAGGTTGCCTAATGAAATGAATTGAAGGGAATAGTACCAAGAAAATTTAGATATTGGATTTTATTGTTAGAAACAATTTAACTGAGTACTGAAACACTTTAAATTATGTATTTCAGTTGAAAAGGACATTGAAAAGCATAAGGAACATTGAGTCAAGGCCAAGAGGTGACTCATCTGAGGTCTGTGCACAATACTTTTTATATTCACTGCTTTTACTAGAAAATTTATAGCCACCTCCTTCATTGATTTCGATTACTAGAGTGAGTTTGCCTTATCGTGGTGTACAACAAGGCATGTTTGGAAAAATTTGTGTCATGACCTAAGTTGTGTTATTGACTGGCAACACTGTGTTATTAAATTATTTGATCAAATTTGTGTTATATGAGCTTTGAAAATTATGACATGAAATTGTCAATTATTTAAATTGTAAATTGTCAATAAAAGTTTTATATACTACATTTTAAATTGTTATTGTGTACCACTAAGTAAATTTTACTCAGCGATAGCTTTTTCATTCCTGTCACATGTAGACAGACAGATAAAGCAGCAGAGTAGGCTGTTTGTGCTACACTTTTGGGATTTTGTCGGGTATATTGAGTATGCCACCTCCTTGTAATTTTTGTTCTAATGTATGTGAACTGTATGTATATATTGTACTTGGCCTTGAGAAGTTGTAAACTAAAGTTGTAAATTATTTTGACTTGTAAAAATGTTGTATTATACTTCTCTTATCTCAGCTTTTAAACTACTCAGTCATTTTATATTTTATTTTTGGAACTACTGAAAATTAGTGTTGAATTGAGTTTGACTTATGTTGAGAAAATTGATTTGTGTTGAACTATTATTGGAGTTGGGGAGTGAACCAAATATATTGGAAGTGGTTTTTACAGGTTTTTGAAGAACTGTTTTACTCCAAATACAGACGGCACTCTGTCGAAATTTTTACAAAAATTATTGCTACTTCATATTTGTTATTTGATTTCACTTCAGTTAAAAAAAATTTTTTTTAACACCTGTCAAAAGTGCTCACCACTGTAAAAAGAAATAAGAAAAGGTTTAAAATCCCTTGTAGTGTATTTAATGGGTTATTAGTATACGAAGTTTGGTAATTCATTAGATATGCTACGGGATCATATTATGCCTTACAGAGGGGTAAGGTGTGACAATTTAGACTAGAGTGAGGAGTCATAAATAATTCAAATACTAATAAGAAAAATTAAGGAAAAATTTTAGAAATAAAAAACAACCAAGTTAAATGAGCCGGTGCCTATTGATGGGTAACTCGAAGGGAAGTTGCTGTCTTCACAGCTAGAAGCCCTAAACCCAGGAGAAAATTTATGAAATAATTTTTGGGACTCCAGAGAAGAGTCATTGAGGTTTCGATGGCATTAGAATGCCAAGAAAATGTTTAGAAAAAATTTTTAGATCGGTATAGACGATTTTGGCTTGATAAGCCAAACGAAGGGCATTTTGGTCATTTCGTCTTTAGAAATGATTTTTGGCCGACTTGTCCAGTTAAGTAAATAATTATTATGACATAAAATATGAATAAATATTACTAAAAATTTAATTGAAAATGAGTAGAAAAGAAAAGGAAAGAAAATGAAGGAAATTTAGAATTATGACATCACATGATGTCATTAAAATGCCCCCACCCAATCATATTGTGACACCTATCTATAAACTTAATTAAAAGCATAAAATGGGCAGAAAAATTGAAGAAAACAATTTACTTTTTCTCATTCCCATTTCCAGCCGAACCCATTTCTCTCTTTCCCTCCATGGATGCTTATTCTTCTCACTAGATTTTCCTTGTAAATACACCATAAAACTTCTATCTTCCTTCATAAAAACTTGATATTACATCTTGAGCAAGTGTTTGGCTGCCAAGAAAAGCCAAGAAAGTGAAGGAATTTAGAGTGGAAAAATTTTGCTCACAAGGTTAGTGACCAATCTTTCTTCCTTTCTTTCAATACATGTTTAAGGACTTGATTTGGATTAGGAATTGTAAGAAATTTTTTAAAAAATCATAAGTTATGTACCCCTCTAATTTCTGCAGCCTTATGGTACCTTAGGGTGTCAAGGATAAAATTGAATTATAGTTGTAAATGGAAGCAATTGAACATGAATTTGATGGATTAATGAATTGATTGTGTGTGTGTGAAAAATTGTAGTTGTTGGAGTTAGGGTTTGGGGCACAAAATTTATATTTTTCTCATTTGTTTGTGAATAAAAGTTCTAATGGTTAATTAGTGACCATTTGGCTGAGTATAATGAGGAATTGAAGTGAATTGTAGCTTTGGATTTGAGGTTGGGTGTGTTGCCTTGGGTAACCTACAGGTCTAGATGTGAGTCTAGCAAGTTTGGGCAGCTATAACTTGAGCTGTGTAGGTTCAATTGGTGTAAGGCCAATTGGAAATGCAATTAGACACATAATGGCACAACGTTGATGAAGGAACTCTATCCAGAAAACAAACTTAGGATGCCCTAAAAATTGACCCAATCCGGGTAGCACCAATTCTGCCTATGCAAAATGACCAAATGAATAGTGTTCATTCATTTGGTCATAACTCAGTGTAGAAAGGTCTAATTGACCTAAAATTTATATCAATGGAAAGCTTTGGAAAATTAGAACAACTTTCATGTAGAACATAAACTCAAATTCTGGACTTAACCAAATAAAATTGCTAGCTAAATTTGAACTACCAAATCTGACAGAACCAAAATTGCCCAGAAATTCTGGCTAAAGGCAATCCGACCAGTTATGGTGAAATAGCCATAACTTGAGCTAGAAAACTCCAAATGGGGTGATTCAAAAAGTGAAATGTAAATAGACACAATAAGGAACAACTTTGATGAAAAACATTTGGCCAAATTCTCACTGTAGAATAGCTAATGGAACAGTGAACTTTAACTCCCAAAACTGAAAATTTTCATTTATTCTCCATTGGTTGGAAGCAATGATTGGCAACTAATGCCAACACTTTGGGAACCAAAATATGGTAAATCTATGTGATTAAAACTCATGTAACCATTATATATGAAAAAGTCAATATTTTGACTTAAATGAATAGTAACCTTACATGTTAAGTACAAATATTCAAGAAATAACTTTGTAATGTGCCCTAGTACACCTAGCAAAATTGGTTTGGATAGGTTGGTATGCCAATAGGGTACAATTAGCAATACTACACATGGCATTATGCCATTCTATGATTTTATGGCTTTTAGCCATTCTGATATCAGTGTGATACTTGGCCTTGTGCCCAATGTTTATTACAGCTTATTAGTTGTTCTGTTGCACACCGGGAGACACATTGTGACCGATGGTGTGACGGCCCGAGGTACTTGGTACCCAGTGCCAGTTTACCCATTTATCTAGTTCAGTCATCCAGTATAGGTTACTTGGGCAACCAAAATGGAAATGAATAAATTTAAGTAAATAACTAATATAAACAACGCCATATGAATAATATTACAAATAAATTGTCTGTATGAGAAATCAGCATATAGACTACATATTTATTTTCTTTTTAGTTCTTTTTATTTTATTATTAGCACCACTAAGCTGTATTGCTTAGCGCGTTGCTTTTTGCCATGCATAGGTTTTGGAGAGACTGACAGAGAGTCTAGCAAACCACAAATTGGGTGAGACTTGTATACAGATTTACATAGTGTCCGCGTCACCTCACAAATTTCAGTGCATTGGTAGGACACTAGGTCCCATTTTGGTATTTTGTACTATTTGTATTTTGTAATTAAACTTTTATTTTGTCATGTATAGTTGAAACTCATGTAGATTTTGGTATTAATGGAAATATTTATAATTTGTGTTTAAAAATGAAAATTTAGTATTTATTTATGATTTGTACATGATTGTCATGTGAAATGAATGAATGATAAATAGAAGAATTTTTGAGAAACGGTTGAGAAATATTGAGATTATGTTGATATAATGGAGTTTGAGAATGATTGAAGATGTATTGGAAGTGTTTTTTACAGGTTCTAAAGAACTGTTTTATTCATTTTTAGTCGGAACTCTGCCAGATTTTCTATAAAATTTTCGGAACCTCAAATGAATTTATAATTTCAATAAATGACTTAAATGAGTTAAATTTAACAAATTGCACTTCATAACCATGAAGAAATAAATTAAGGAAGGATAAAAATAATTGAGATAAAATATGGTGTTCCGGTACACTGTGTGGCATATCTTGCTCGGCTATACGGTAGACGAGTAAGGGGTGTTACACTTACTTTTGTTTGACTTAATCTCATCAAGCCAAGTATCAAAGTTAGATTCAATATTGACTTTTATCATCTTTCATGATTGGAAGACAAATGGCAAGCTTATATGATGCTATGTGTCACCATCTCATGGTGCCACGTGTCACCATGTGAAAAGATCAATTTACCCTTATGTCTTAATTTGAGTTCTCAACCCAAAATTATAATTTCTCCTCTTCAAATCAATTTATATCAAATATTAATTAATTACTTAATTAATCTCAATTAATTAATTTCCCACAATTAAATTCATATTTAAACACTTTAAATATAAATTTAATATATGTTATACATCCAATAATCTAGATTTGATTTCAAGTCATGTTAGGGACTTTGCAATCTTATTGAAAACCAAACCTATTTAATTAATTAACTAATTAATTAAACTCTTTAATTAATCAATTAAATCACATTTTATTTGATGATTAACTTGTGTAGATGTGTGACTTACTAGGCTCATTACTTATTGGCAATGAGAAATGATATTTTCTCTTAATATCATTAGAACTCTTTCTTACTTTAAATAATTTCTCTAAATTATTTTAGGCATCTCATAGACCATGGTTGACACCTAGCATAGCATGTCATGGCCACCCAATCAGTAATAAGGAATACCTTAAATGAACCTTTAATCATATGTTACCATGCACTAAAATCTCTCCGTTACAAAATTCCAATTCTAGCTGGAGTCATGGTTAATGTCAAACTCCATTTGCTATGAATATTATGTACTCTTTTAATTCCAATTATTGATTAACTAGATTTTCTTATCAGAAACTCTTTTCTAACTAAATCTATCTGTCCTAGCCAGGAACTTGAATTATCAAGAACAATTAAATGAATATAGGATTTTATCCCTATTTACTTAAGGTAACGGATTTCATCTTGATCAACACCTATCTCCATATATAACTAGTAGTAACCAACACATGCCCATATACCCATACACAATACGAGCATGAAAGCAGTATCAAACTCAAACCACATATATACAAGATAACTATGTTATCTTAGGTCTAAAGATTATATGCACTGATATGATATATGACAATGCATTAATAAGAGTAAACTCCATGTACTTGTCATAAGCGTCACTGGTTCGACCTGCTTATTGTGTATAAGTGCCTATCATGTTTGTTATGTGGCATGAGACTCACTACTCCAACTTATTTATATCTCATATTAATACTTTGGAAATAAATATGATTACAATCTTTCTGGATAAGTCATGTCCTTTGTGAAGTATCCTCGATTGTGAATCAATTTATGATACTTTGTACTAGAAATACTGCTACTTATATTCTTAATAACTTAAGAATAGAATTTCTAACAAAATATCAATGGACCTTTTCAATTACACATAAATAAGTTATGTAAACAGAAAAGTGAAAATGCTTTTTATTAATTAAAAATGTACAAGACACATACAATATGATATGCTCTAGGGCATACTATTAACAATCTCCCAATAGTACTAGAGCCATTCATTACAGTATCTCAGACCCATCTTCTCAAGATGTCTATCTAACTAAGCTTGTGACATAGCCTTTGTGAATGGATCAGCTAGATTTTAGACTGATGCTATTTTCTACATGGCTACATCACCTCGCCCAACTATCCCTTTGATAATGTGATAGCGCCTTTCTATGTGTTTGGATTTCTGGTGAGACAGGGGTTTCTTAGCCTGTATGACTACTCCATTGTTGTCACAGTAGAGAGGAACTACTGACTCAATGGAAGGAACTACTGCAAGTTCTGTCATGAACTTCGTTATTCAAATAGCCTCTTTTGTAGCATCTGATGCAGCAGTGTACTCAGCCTCTGTAGTGGAATCAGTAGTCATACTTTTTTTGGAACTCTTCCAACTAACTGTACGTCCATTACAAATAAACATAAATCTAGAGGTAGACTTTCTATCATCGATATCTAATTGAAAATTAGAATTAGTATAACCATCTAATTGTAGGTCACCACCTCTATAGATCAAGAATAAATCCTTAGTTCTTCTCAAGTACTTAAGGATATTCTTGACAGCTATCTAGTGTTCCAAACCTGGAATGGATTAAAACCTGCTAGTCAAACTAACAACATACCAGATATCCGGCTTAGTACACAACACTGCATACATTAAACTTCCAATAGCCGAGGCATATGGAATCCTGGCCATTTTGTCTCTTTCTTCGGGTGTCATTGGAGACATCTCTTTAGAAAGATGGATACCATGTCTTACTAGTAATAATCCCCTCTTGGAATCAAGCATGTTAAACATTTTTAACACCTTTTCCAAGTATAGACTTTGGGATAAATCAATTATTCTTTTTGCTCTATCTCTATAGATGCGAATTCCAAGAATATACTTTGCTTCCCCTAAGTCTTTCATGGGGAATGTATTTGACAATCATACCTTGACAGTTGTTAACATACCTATGTCATTGCCTATCAATAAAATGTCATCTACATATAAGACAAGGAAAGTGATAGCACTCTCACTAACCTTCTTATATACACATGGCTCATCCACATTTTTGATAAAACCAAATGATTTAATGGCTTCATCAAAACAGATGTTCTAACTCCTCGAAGCTTGTTTCAACCCATAAATGGATCGTTTTAGCTTGCACACCTTGGAACTATCTTGAGATTCAAAACCCCTAGGTTTTTCCATGAAAATGTTTTCATCAATGTTTCCATTGAAAAAAGCTGTTTTGACATCCATCTGCCAAATCTCATAATCATAGTATGCAGTTATTACTTAACTGGACAAGTCGGCCAAAAATCGTCTCTGAAGGCGAAATGACCAAAATGCCCTCCGTTTGGCTCAACGGGTCAAAATTGTCTGTACCGATTGAAAAATTTTTACTAAATTTTTCTTATTAATATTTGAGTTAATTATGGTTCCTGACTTTAGTTTAAATATTTTTCCGGACGTTCTAGCTGTCCGGACCGACACTGGTCACCGGAACAGTAGAATGTGTGGAATTGGTACAGTGAGGGTGTTACAACTCTTCCCCTTTAATTTAAATTTCGTCCTCGAAATTTACTGGGTGTTTTGGGTTCTGAGATAATTCTTTTACCTTTCTATTACTCCCTCTGTCTACTTCTTTTATATATATGGTACTATTTAGTTTTTTTTTTTTTCGTATCTATCATTATACACTTAGGCATATCAGAAGGGAAGGATACTTTACCTCAAATTCACATCTGGGGCTTCTTGTTCCTCGCCGACTTGGGTAACATTTGGAAGTGGCGTTACTGTTGTACTTGGTCCTTCCACGACCTCTATCTGGGTCCGTGGTAAATTCTTCTTAGGACAATCTTTCAGACGATGGTCTATGGCCCCACATCTATAACAGGCTCCAGTCAATCCCCTACATTCACCTTTATGCCACTTGTTACAATGGCCACATTTTCTTGCTAATCCTGGAGCACTCACTACTAGTGTTTCTGGTTGATCTCTTCTGGGTATAGGCCTGGGTTTGGATCTCCTACTTTGATCAGATGTCTGACTTAACTGTTCTCTCGGCCTCTTATTACTAGACTGTCCAAATTTCCTCTTTTGCTGATCACCACTCCTCTTCTGTTCCTCTTCATGAACACAGCTAATATATTTCTTTCTGAACTCTATCAGAAAGAATTCCCAAGTTACGTCGGCTGGTTGCACTGCCTTGGTTACAACATCCCACCACCGATATTCAGCTTCTTATAACAATGAAACTGCACACTCCAAACTTTGTTCTGGTGTGCAATGGAGCTGCTGCAAGACTCTTCTAGTTCTTTCTAACCAATACTCAGCTGCTACAGAATTGTTTTCCTTTCTACCATTGAAATCTACAGCTCCATATTTCCTAATTTTTCCTAGAGGTGATTTCCGCTGAAGCGGTGGTGGAATAACTTGATCATCTGTCCAAGAATTCGTCATCTGCTCAAACAAGGCTGTTGGGGTTGTACAAGCACCTCTTGCCGGTGGAGCAGGATCTCACGATTTCCAATATCACTCCCGGTCGGGATACGACTTAGTACTTCTTCTTCTTCTGGCCTCTGCGATTCTGAGTCCATACCTTAACCTAAAATAACCAAGAAAATAGATCTGCATTAGTGTCACCTCAACTCATATGAATGCAATGCATGTTATGCACACAATCTTATTCTATCTATCTATGCCTAGGAACGCCTAAACCGCGCTCTGATACCAATAAATGTAACACCCCTCACCCGACTACAGTGTAGCCGAGCAAAGTGTGCTACATTTGGTGCCGGAGCACCCTATCTTATCTTACTTTATTCCTTTCATAATTTGATCTCATTATATTTTAATATTAATTATTTTTCAGAGAAACCAATGAGTTTCCCCTATTTTATTACCAGTTGATGAATTTTACTATTTACCTGTTTGAAAATTTCAATAATATTTCCAAAATAAAATCTTATCCATGCTAATCATAATTATCTCATCAATCATTCTCATAATTTTCTCATATTTCAAATCTCATCCATACATTTCAATTTCATAATCATTTCCATACATTTCCATTCATACTCAATTCATATGTAAACATTCTCAAATTCAATGAGCAAAATTTTCAAATTTCCTTAATTTACATAATTTACAAAATAATTACAAAATTTCATAATTTACATGATGTATAAACTAATTACATATGAAAGAGCTAATTTATTAATTTACATCACATTTATATTAATTACCTATTCCTAATCTACATTATAATGCAATATCTAGCATTTTATACAAAATACAAAATATGATCTATATGGGCCCTATCTACATGCATTGCTGAGGAGGTGACAACCTTGAACGCTCTGCAGATCGAATCTCCAAAATCTCTGTTTAGTATTTGCTGGGCTTTAACTTCAATACCTGCGCGAGGAAACAATTCCATCGCACTAAGCATTGCTGCTTAGTGATGCAATAATATAACAAGGAAATAATATACAAATAAAGATAGAAATAAAACATAATTTAAATAATTAAGATTTATTTATACTTCACATGCGGTTTTTAAAATTTGATATGTTTTATCCTAATTTAGTTTTCTTTGAAAGTGTTTATTTCGCTAATGTACAGAAATAATGTACAAAGAAAATTGATTTAAAAATAATAAATATATGCTTATATTATCATGTAAGTCACATTTGCAATATTTATGTGTGTTATAATTTTCTTGCTAATCTTTTAGCTTTTTCTCAATACTTCCTAGGTTGTCTCAGATTATTTCATAATAAGTAAATTTTGATATCGGTCTAGTTCATTTCAATTCTTTTTAATAAATAACTATTCTAATTTATTTTAAGTCATCTTACTCATTTCTTTTATTTCATATATAATATTTTTAATTACTAATATTCTTAACTTATTTCAATAAATTTCATTGCCCAAGTAACCTATGACAGGCTGACTAAACTGGATAACGGGTCGTTGGCACTGGACACCGCGGTGCCTCGGGCCGTCATACCATGGGACGCAGAACGTCAACCACGTATGCAGTCAGTATGGCTAAAAGGGCCATGATAACACAATCGGGCATAAAAGCCATAAATGTTGGCATAAAGCCATGAATACGGGCATAAAGCCATGAATATAGGCATAAAGCCTTTCGCAGTACTGCTAAAACAATACCCTATTGGCATGCCAATCTATCAAATCTGACACACGTGTCTAGGCAATACAAGGGCACATAATATCATTAAATATTAATATATTGTGTTTATGAATTCATTATTTCATGATAAATTTCAATTATAATTCATACATTCATTTGATCATTTTTTATGATCACAATTCACATCAATTATCCTTTTATACCATTGTACTCAAAATACTTCTCCTTTCTATAATAATGAGAACTAATGTCTCATTCATACATTAATATAGTTCATTTATTCATTCATTATGTTATTCATATTGATCACAATTCTAAACAATGGTTCACATGTACCATTGTATTCAAAACATTTTCCTTTCTCATTTATACATTTAAGAATCTACTTATGTAGTCACAATTTTATATTTCAAGTTGAGTTATTAATATTTTATGAATTCCATTTGTGATGGGCATATAAGCCCTAACTATCTATTCATATCAATTAGGTGACTTATTTTTCATGTTTCAAGTAATCCATGAATATTTCATGGATTTCAAATTTATGGCCTTAATTTCTTTTTAACAATTTTGACTAGGATGCATAGTCCACATTTGTCATACAATTCTAAGCATTTAAGCTTAGAATTGGTTCTAGGTCTTCATCTTAGTTTGTTACTCATTTTGATTACTATTCACCTTACTAGTCAACCAAAATGTTGACTTTTTCATACTTAAGGGATATGTTAATTCTAATTACACCAAGATCTCACATTTTGAGTTTTACATTTGCTAGTATCAATTGCCAATTGCAATTTAAAGTCCCCTAGATGCATTTCTAATTTCAAATTTTGAATTTCAAGTTTTGGTGTCACTATTCACCTCATTGGTCAACAAAAATGTTGACTTTTGGATAGAAAATAGGTGTATTGGTTTTAGCACTCCCAATGTACCACTTTTTACATTTAAAACTTGTTGGAATTAACCACAAAATCCATTTCCAAATCTAAAACCAAGAGGGCAGAATTTTCAGTTTTTGTGACCCAAATTTCTTGTTCCATTGGGTCCTATTGCAGTGGGAATTTGAGGAAAAGGTAAACATGAAAGTTGTTCCTTATTTTGTCTAGTTGAATTTCCTTTTTTGAATCACTCCATTTGGAGTTTTGTAGCTCCAGATATGGTTCAAAAACCACAGCTGGCCGGATTTCAATTCTGCAGAATTTACCAAATCTACAGTACCATAAACAGTGACTGCCACTGCCTTGTTGGATAGGTTCTGGTCATAATTTGGGGTAGGTTTCTTCATGAAAGTTGTTTGTCTATGTCTTAATTGTTGCTGTAAAAATTTCAGGTCAATTGACCATTTCTACAGTGAGTTATGGCCAAATGAATAGTTACTGTTCATTTGGTCATTCTGCAGAATCAGTTTGCAGGGTATCCGGATTGGGGCCAACTTTTGGTCCTCTTGCTTTGGTCTTTTGGGTATGGTTTCTTCAGCAAAAATGTGCCATTATAAGTCTAGTTTCATCTCCAATTAGCCAAACACCAATTGAACCTACACAGCCAAAGTTATGGCTGTCTAAGTGGGCTTGAATCACAGCCTCATTGCTGCTGTCTCCAGGCAGCCTGCACATTTCACTTTGCCATGCATTAGCTCACTTCAAATTATGATTAACTTGCCTCAAATGGTCATTAATTGACCATTAAAATGTTCATTCACCATTACCTAAACAAGGTCCAAGTTTCTCTCCAAAACCCTAACCCTAATTGACCAAGCCTCCAATTCATGCATCCCACTCCTAATTTGCTATACTAATCATATAATTTATAAGAGGGGCAGCAATATGTCACTTTAAACCAAAGATTTCTCTTAACCCTAACTCATGTCAAGGCTGCCAAAACTTCATGGAATATAACCATGCTTCATTAATTCAATTTTTGTCAAATTTTTAACTTAACTTAGCTCAAATTCATGATTAGAAAGATGTAAAGGTAAAGGTTATGGCACTAACCTCTTTGGTGATTTTCTAAGCTTGTTCACACCTCACTTTCTTCCTTTTTCTCTTCTTCTAATTGCTGCCCAAGTCTTGCTTTACTGGTAAGGGAAATTTTTAGTGAAGGGAGGATAAGGTTTTGAGGTGGTTTGAAGTGGGAAATGAAGCTTAAGGGAGCTTTAATGGTGGAACCTCTTCTCTCTCTCTCTCTCAACGTTTTTTAGGCTGCCCAAAGGTTGAAGATGCAGATTGGTTTTTCAAATTTTTGGTCACTTTTATCTCTTTTAATGAGTTTAACAAATTGTGATTGGTGGATAGGTTTTTAATGACATCATATGATGTCATAATTAGGTATTTTCTTTCATTTTCTTTTCTTCTTTTCTCTACTCATTTTCAATTCAATTTTTAGCAATATTTATTCATATTTTAGATCATAATAATTATTTACTTAACTGGACAAGTCGGCCAAAAATCGTCTCTGAAGGCGAAATGACCAAAATGCCCTCCGTTTGGCTCAACGGGTCAAAATTGTCTGTACCGAATGAAAAATTTTTACTAAATTTTTCTTATTAATATTTGAGTTAATTATGGTTCCTGACTTTAGTTTAAATATTTTTCCGGACGTTCTAGCTGTCCGGACCGACACTGGTCACCGGAACAGTAGAATGTGTGGAATTGGTACAGTGAGGGTGTTACAACTCTTCCCCTCTAATTTAAATTTCGTCCTCGAAATTTACTGGGTGTTTTGGGTTCTGAGATAATTCTTTTACCTTTCTATTACTCCCTCTGTCTACTTCTTTTATATATATGGTACTATTTAGTTTTTTTTTTTTTTCGTATCTATCATTATACACTTAGGCAAATTAGAAGGGAAGGATACTTTACCTCAAATTCACATATGGGGCTTCTTGTTCCTCTCCGACTTGGGTAACATTTGGAAGTGGTGTTACTGTTGTACTTGGTCCTTCCACGACCTCTATTTGGGTCCGTGGTAAATTCTTCTTAGGACAATCTTTCAGACGATGGTCTATGGCCCCACATCTATAACAGGCTCCAGTCAATCCCCTACATTCACCTTTATGCCACTTGTTACAATGGCCACATTTTCTTGCTAATCCTGGAGCACTCACTACTAGTGTTTCTGGTTGATCTCTTCTGGGTATAGGCCTGGGTTTGGATCTCCTACTTTGATCAGATGTCTGACTTAACTGTTCTCTCGGCCTCTTATTACTAGACTGTCCAAATTTCCTCTTTTGCTGATCACCACTCCTCTTCTGTTCCTCTTCATGAACACAGCTAATATATTTCTTTCTGAACTCTATCAGAAAGAATTCCCAAGTTACGTCGGCTGGTTGCACTGCCTTGGTTACAACATCCCACCACCGATATGCAGCTTCTTGTAACAATGAAACTGCACACTCCAAACTTTGTTCTGGTGTGCAATGGAGCTGCTGCAAGACTCTTCTAGTTCTTTCTAACCAATACTCAGCTGCTACAGAATCGTTTTCCTTTCTACCATTGAAATCTACAGCTCCATATTTCCTAATTTTTCCTAGAGGTGATTTCCGCTGAAGCGGTGGTGGAATAACCCCAGTCATCTGTCCGAAGAATTCAATCATCTGCTCAAACAAGGCCTGTTGGGGTTGTACAGGCACCTCTTGCACTGGTGGAGCAGGATCTCCCTGATTTCCAATATCACTCCCAGTCGGGATACGACTTACTACTTCTTCTTCTACTGCCCTCTGCGATTCTGAGTCCATACCTTAACCTAAAATAACCAAGAAAATAGATCTGCATTAGTGTCACCTCAATTCATATGAATGCAATGCATGTTATGCACACAATCTTATTCTATCTATTTATGCCTAGGAACGCCTAAACCGCGCTCTGATACCAATAAATGTAACACCCCTCACCCGACTACAGTGTAGCCGAGCAAAGTGTGCTACATTTGGTGCCGGAGCACCCTATCTTATCTTACTTTATTCCTTTCATAATTTGATCTCATTATATTTTAATATTAATTATTTTTCGTCAGAGAAACCAGCGGAGTTTCCCCTATTTTATTACCAGTTGACGTATTTTACTATTTACCTATTTGAAAATTTCAATAATATTTCCAAAATAAAATCTTATCCATGCTAATCATAATTATTTCATCAATCATTCTCATAATTTTCTCATATTTCAAATCTCATCCATACATTTCAATTTCATAATCATTTCCATACATTTCCATTCATACTCAATTCATATGTAAACATTCTCAAATTCAATGAGCAAAATTTTCAAATTTCCTTAATTTACATAATTTACAAAATAATTACAAAATTTCATAATTTACATGATGTATAAACTAATTACATATGAAAGAGCTAATTTATTAATTTACATCACATTTATATTAATTACCTATTCCTAATCTACATTATAATGCAATATCTAGCATTTTATACAAAATACAAAATATGATCTATATGGGCCCTATCTACATGCATTGCTGAGGAGGTGACAACCTTGAACGCTCTGCAGATCGAATCTCCAAAATCTCTGTTTAGTATTTGCTGGGCTTTAACTTCAATACCTGCGCGAGGAAACAATTCCATCGCGCTAAGCATTGTTGCTTAGTGGTGCAATAATATAACAAGGAAATAATATACAAATAAAGATAGAAATAAAACATAATTTAAATAATTTAGATTTATTTATACTTCACATGCGGTTTTTAAAATTTGATATGTTTTATCCTAATTTAGTTTTCTTTGAAAGTGTTTATTTCGCCAATGTACAGAAATATTGTACAAAGAAAAATGATTTAAAAATAATAAATATATGCTTATATTATCATGTAAGTCACATTTGCAATATTTATGTGTGTTATAATTTTCTTGCTAATCTTTTAGCTTTTTCTCAATACTTCCTAGGTTGTCTCAGATTATTTCATAATAAGTAAATTTTGATATCGGTGCAGTTCATTTCGATTCTTTTTAATAAATAACTATTATAATTTATTTTAAGTCATCTTACTCATTTCTTTTATTTCATATCTAATATTTTTAATTGCTAATATTCTTAACTTATTTCAATAAATTTCACTGCCCAAGTAACCTATGACAGGCTGACTAAACTGGATAACGGGTCGTTGGCACTGGACACCGCGGTGCCTCGGGCGGTCATACCATGGGACGCAGAACGTCAACCACGTATGCAGTCAGTATGGCTAAAAGGGCCATGATAACACAATCGGGCATAAAAGCCATAAATATTGGCATAAAGCCATGAACACGGGCATAAAGCCATGAATATAGGCATAAAGCCTTTCGCAGTACTGCTAAAACAATACCCTATTTGCATGCCAATCTATCCAATCTGACACACGTGTCTAGGCAATACAAGGGCACATAATATCATTAAATATTAATATATTGTGTTTATGAATTCATTATTTCATGATAAATTTCAATTATAATTCATACATTCATTTGATCATTTTTTATGATCACAATTCACATCAATTATCCTTTTATACCATTGTACTCAAAATACTTCTCCTTTCTATAATAATGAGAACTAATGTCTCATTCATACATTAATATAGTTCATTTATTCATTCATTATGTTATTCATATTGATCACAATTCTAAACAATGGTTCACATGTACCATTGTATTCAAAACATTTTCCTTTCTCATTTATACATTTAAGAATCTACTTATGTAGTCACAATTTTATATTTCAAGTTGAGTTATTAATATTTTATGAATTCCATTTGTGATGGGCATATAAGCCCTAACTATCTATTCACATCAATTAGGTGACTTATTTTTCATGTTTCAAGTAATCCATGAATATTTCATGGATTTCAAATTTATGGCCTTAATTTCTTTTTAACAATTTTGACTAGGATGCATAGTCCACATTTGTCATACAATTCTAAGCATTTAAGCTTAGAATTGGTTCTAGGTCTTCATCTTAGTTTGTTACTCATTTTGATTACTATTCACCTTACTAGTCAACCAAAATATTGACTTTTTCATACTTAAGGGATATGTTAATTCTAATTACACCAAGATCTCACATTTTGAGTTTTACATTTGCTAGTATCAATTGCCAATTGCAATTTAAAGTCCCCTAGATGCATTTCTAATTTCAAATTTTGAATTTCAAGTTTTGGTGTCACTATTCACCTCATTGGTCAACAAAAATGTTGACTTTTGGATAGAAAATAGGTGTATTGGTTTTAGCACTCCCAATGTACCACATTTTACATTTAAAACTTGTTGGAATTAACCACAAAATCCATTTCCAAATCTAAAACCAAGAGGGCAAAATTTTCAGTTTTTGTGACCCAAATTTACTGTTCCATTGGCTCCTGTTGCAGTGGGAATTTGAGGAAATTGTAAACATGAAAGTTGTTCCTTATTTTGTCTAGTTGAATTTCCTTTTTTGAATCACTCCATTTGGAGTTTTGTAGCTCTAGATATTGTTCAAAAACCACAGCTGGCCGGATTTCAATTCTGCAGAATTTACCAAATCTACAGTACCATAAACAGTGACTGCCACTGCCTTGTTGGATAGGTTCTGGTCATAATTTGGGGTAGGTTTCTTCATGAAAGTTGTTTGTCTATGTCTTAATTGTTGCTGTAAAAATTTCAGGTCAATTGACCATTTCTACAGTGAGTTATGGCCAAATGAATAGTTACTGTTCATTTGGTCATTCTGCAGATCGATTTGTGGTATCCGGATTGGGGCCAACTTTTGGTCCTCTTGCTTTGGTCTTTTGGGTATGGTTTCTTCAGCAAAAATGTGACATTATAAGTCTAGTTTCATCTCCAATTAGCCAAACACCAATTGAACCTACACAGCCAAAGTTATGGCTGTCTAAGTGGGCTTGAATCACAGCCTCATTCTTTGTCTCCAGCACTGCACATTTCACTTTGCCATGCATTAGCTCACTTCAAATTATGATTAACTTGCCTCAAATGGTCATTAATTGACCATTAAAATGTTCATTCACCATTACCTAAACAAGGTCCAAGTTTCTCTCCAAAACCCTAACCCTAATTGACCAAGCCTCCAATTCATGCATCCCACTCCTAATTTGCTATACTAATCATATAATTTATAAGAGGGGCAGCAATATGTCACTTTAAACCAAAGATTTCTCCTAACCCTAACTCATGTCAAGGCTGCCAAAACTTCATGGAATATAACCATGCTTCATTAATTCAATTTTTGTCAAATTTTTAACTTAACTTAGCTCAAATTCATGATTAGAAAGATGTAAAAGCAAAGGTTATGGCACTAACCTCTTTGGTGATTTTCTAAGCTTGTTCACACCTCAATTTCTTCCTTTTTCTCTTCTTCTAATTGCTGCCCAAGTCTTGCTTTAGTGGTAAGGGAAATTTTTAGTGAAGGGAGGACAAGGTTTTGAGGTGGTTTGAAGTGGGAAATGAAGCTTAAGGGAGCTTTAATGGTGGAACCTCTTCTCTCTCTCTCTCTCAATGTTTTTTAGGCTACCCAAAGGTTGAAGATGCAGATTGGTTTTTCAAATTTTTGGTCACTTTTATCTCTTTTAATGAGTTTAACAAATTGTGATTGGTGGATAGGTTTTTAATGACATCATATGATGTCATAATTAGGTATTTTCTTTCATTTTCTTTTCTTCTTTTCTCTACTCATTTTCAATTCAATTTTTAGCAATATTTATTCATATTTTAGATCATAATAATTATTTACTTAACTGGACAAGTCGGCCAAAAATCGTCTCTGAAGGCGAAATGACCAAAATGCCCTCCGTTTGGCTCAACGGGTCAAAATTGTCTGTACCGATTGAAAAATTTTTACTAAATTTTTCTTATTAATATTTGAGTTAATTATGGTTCCTGACTTTAGTTTAAATATTTTTTCGGACGTTCTAACTGTCCGGACCGACACTAGTCACCAGAACAGTAGAATGTGTGGAATTGCTACAGTGAGGGTGTTACACCATGTGTCACCATCTCATGGTGCCACGTGTCACACTGCAAAATGACCAAAATGCCCCTGTGTCTTAATTTTGAGTTCTCAACCCAAAATAATTATTTTTCTTCTTCTAATTAATTTATATCAAATATAAATTAATTAATTAATCTCTATTAATTAATTTCTCATTAATTAAATTCATATTTAAACACTTTAAATATAAATTTAATTTATACTACACATCCAATAATCTAGATTTGGTTTTAAGTCATGCTAGGGACTTTGCAAACTAATTGCAAACCAAACCTATTTAATTAATCAATTAAACTCTTTAATTAATTAATTAAATCATATTTAATTAGGTGATAACTTGTGTATGTGTGTGACTTACTAGGCTCATCACTAATTGGCTATGAGACATGATATCAACTCTTAATATCATCAGAACTCTTTCTTACCATAAATGATTTCTCTAAATCATTTTATGAACCTCATAGACCATGGTTAACACCTAGCATAGCATGCCATGGCCACCCAATTAGTAATAAGGTTTACCTTATATGAACCTATAATCATATGTTACCATGCACTAGAATCTCTCTGTTACAAAATCCCAACTCAAGCTGGAGTCATGGTTTATGTCAAACTCCATTTGCTATGAATATTATGTTCTCTTTCAATTCCAGTTCTTGATTAAAAAGATTTTCTCATCAGAAACTCTTTTCTGAATAAATCTATCTGTCCTGGCCAGGAACTTGAAACATCAAGAACAATTAAATGAACATAGGATTTTACCTCTATTTACTTAGAGGAACAGATTCCATCTTGATCAAACCTACCTCCATATATAACTAGTAGGAGCCAACACATGCCCATATACCCATACACAGTACAAGTATGAAAGCAGTATCAAACTCAAACTACCTATATACAAGATAAGCTGCTATCTCAGTCTAAAGATTATATGCCTCGATATGATTTATGACAAAACATTGACAAGAGTAAACTCCATGTGCTTGTCATAAGTGTCACTAGTTCGGCCTACTTATCATTTATAAGTGCCTATCATGTTTGTTATATGGCATGAGACTCACCATTCCATCTTATTTATATCTCATATAAATAACTTGGGAACAAACACGAATACAATCTTTCTGGATAAGTCATGTCCTTATTATGAAGTATCCTCGATTGTGAACCTATTTATGATACTTTGTGCTAGAAATATTGTCACTCATATTCTTAACAACTTAAGAATAATATTTCTAACAAAATATCAATGGACCTTTTCTATTACACATAAATATATTATGTAAACGGAAAAGTGGAAATGCCTTTTATTAATAAAAGTATGTACAAGATACATACTAAATGATATGCTCTAGGGCATACTACTAACAATCTCCCACTAGCACTAGAGCCATTCATTACAATATCTTAGACCTATCTTCTCAAGATGTCGGTCTAACTGAGTCTGTGACATAGGCTTAGTGAATGGATCAGCTGGATTTTTCAGCTGATGTTATTTTTCTGCATGGCTATATCACCTTGCCCAACTATATATCTGATAATGTGGTAGTGCCTTTATATGTGTTTGGATTTTGGTGAGACCTTAGTTCCTAAGCCTATATGACTGCTCCATTGTTGTCACAGTGTAGTGGAACTGCTGACTCAATGGAAGGAACTACTGTAAGTTCTGTCACGAACTTCTTTATTCAAACAACTTCCTTTGCAGCATCTGATGCAGCAATATACTCAGCCTCTGTAGTGGAATCTACAGTCGTGCTCTGTTTGGAACTCTTCCAACTGACTGCACCTCCATTACAAATGAACACATATCCAGAGGTAGACTTTCTATCATCGATATCTGATTGGAAATCAGAATCAGTATAACCATCCAATTGCAAGTTTTCACCTCCATAAATCAAGAATAAATCCTTAGTTCTTCTCAAGTACTTTAGAATATTCTTGACAGCTATCCAGTGTTCCAAACCTGGATTGAATTGATACCTGCTAGTCAAACTAACAGCATATGCGATATCCGGCCTAGTACACAACATTGCATACATTAAACTTCCAATAGCCGAAGCATATGGAATCATGGCCATCTTATCTCTTTCTTCAGGTGTCTTTGGAGACATCTCTTTAGAAAGATGGATACCATGTCTCACTGGTAACAATCCTCTCTTGGAATCAAGCATGTTAAACCTCTTTAACACCTTTTCCAAGTATAGACTTTGGGATAAACCAATTATTCTTTTCGCTCTATCTCTATAGATGCGAATCCCAAGAATATAGGTTGCCTCCCCTAAGTCTTTCATGGAGAATGTATTTGACAACCATACCTTTATAGTCGTCAACATACCTGTGTCATTACCCATCAACAGTATGTCATCCACATATAAGACAAGGAAAGTGATAGCACTGTCACTAACCTTCTTATATACACATGGCTCATCCTCATTTTTGATAAAACCAAAGGATTTAATGGCTTCATCAAAACGGATGTTCCAACTCCTCGAAGCTTGTTTCAACCCATAAATGGATCGCTTTAGCTTGCATACCTTGGAACCATCTTGGGATTCAAATCCCTTAGGTTGTTCCATGAAAATGTTTTCTTCAATGTATCCATTGAGAAAAGCTGTTTTGACATCCATCTGCCAAATCTCATAATCATAGTATGCAGTTATTGCTAGTAAAATCCTAATTGATTTAAGCATGGCAACAGGCGAGAAAGTCTCCTCATAGTCGATTCCTTGCCTTTGGCGAAACCCTTTCGCTACTAGCCTTGCCTTATAGGTCTCTACCTTTCCATCAGAACCAATTTTCTTCTTGAAAACCCATTTGTTCCTTATAGGTATAATACCTTGAGGTGGGTCAACAAGATCCCAAACTTGATTCTTATACATGGAATCAATCTCGGATTTCATAGCTTCAATCCATTTTGAAGAGTCTATATCTGATATAGCTTCTTCATAGGTAAGTGGATCATCTCCATGATCTACTTCTTCATGAGTAGACAACTCTTGTTTTTCTTCATGAAGAAAACCATATCTCACTGGTGGGTGAGATACCCTGGTTGTTCTACGAGGAATAGCTATAGATGTTTCATCAATGGGTATTGGTTGACTAGATGGATCTATATCCATCTGATCTGTTGGTTGGTCAGAATTCTCCAATTCTAACTCTATTTGCCTTCCTTTTCCTCCTTCTTGAACAAACTGTTGTTCAAGAAATGTGGCATCTCTACTTATCACAACCTTTTGTGAAGTAGGCAAATAAAAATAATATCCAAAACTATCTTTTGGATATCCAACAGATCGACCTTTTCTGATATGGTCTCCAATTTATCAGTGTTCAGCTTTTTGATATAAGCTGGACAACCCCAAATCTTAACATGCTTAAGACTTGGTTTTCTTCCATGCCATATCTCATAAGGTGTGGAAGAAACTGATTTTGATGGAATCCTATTCAGAATATACAAAGCTGATTCTAATGCAAATCCCCAAAAGAAGATTGGCATATCAGTATAGCTCATCATACTACGTACCATATCCAATAGGGTACGATTTCTCCTTTTAGATACACCATTCGGTGTGGCGTTCTGGAGAGTCGGTGAGAAACAATGCCATGCTCTCTCAAGTATTCATCAAATTCAGTACTCAAATATTCACCTCCACGATCTGATCGAAGAGCTTTAATACTGTTTCTTGTTTGATTTTCTATTTCTGATTTAAATTCTTTGAACTTTTCAAAAAATTCATGTTTGTATTTCATCAAATACAAATACCCAAACCTTGATTTATCATCAGTAAAGGTAATAAAATAATGAAAACCCCTCTAGCCATTTCTTTAAATGGACCACATACATCAATATGTATTAGCTCCAAAATTTTTTCAGCTCTTAGCCCTTGTCCAACAAAGGGTGATCTAGTCATTTTGTCCTGAAGGCAAGATTCACAAGTTGGAGTAGGCTCAGAGCCCAATGAGGATAGAATCACCATTTTCTCCAGTTTTGCAATTCTATCTTCTGCAACATGACATAACCTTAAGTGCCAAATATATTTTGAACTTGAGTTGGTTTTCACCATGGCATTGTATTCATTTAGATTGCTATACTCTGGCCAGTGGAAACACTTTCTTACTGGCAATGGAAACACTTTCCTGTTGGCAATGGAAACACTTTCCTTTGCCTCCATCAGCTTTAGTCTTCCTTTTCTGTTTAGCTATTTTCTTGGAAGGACCAGGAATCTGAGGTTTCTTTTTCTTATTGCCCTTCTTCTTGTTGGACTTTCCAGCAAAAGAAGATGCAACCAAAGCTACCTCTTTTCCTTTATTACCTAGCATATTCTTTTGGGCAATAACCAGCATGTTAAGTAAACCAGCTAAGGTGCATTCCTGTTTAGTCATATGGAAATTTGTCATAAAATTCCCAAAAGACTCAGGAAGGGACTGAAGGATCAAATCCGTCTGTAGTTGGAAATCCATGTTGAAGTCAAGATGTTCCAACTGCTCAATCAGCCGAATCATCTTGTGGACATGATCCCCAACATTCTGTCCCTCAGACATCCTCATACGGAATAGCTGTCTAGATATCTCATACCTAGCATTCCTGCTGTGCTCACCATACAACTCTTGTAGGTGAAGGAGGATCTCACTCGCACTCTGCATGTTCTCATGTTGCTTCTGTAACTCATTACTCATGGAAGCAAGCATGTAACACTTAGCTCTCATATCATGTTCCTTCCACTTGTCCAAAGTATCATGTTCCTCTTGTGTGGCCTCTGGAGGTAAGGGACCAGGAACATTTGAATCTAGAACATATCCTATATGTTCAAGGTTCAGGACAAGTTTCAAATTTCTTAGCCAATCAAACAGATTAGGTCCTGTCAACCTATTGTGATCAAGTATGCTTGCAAGGATATTGGATGGTGGTGGTTGTTTTGTGCTCATTAATATCAGAAAATTAATTGCAGAAATAACCAGATTAATTAGTAAATGTATCATATAATTAACCAAAATGATTATGGTCTTTTAATCAAATTGGTCCTCCCACTAACTTAGCGAATCCTACACTTCCAAAGTAGGAAATGGAAATCCTAATTGGATAGATTTCTAGTGGGTGATTGAATTCTTATAATTCTATTGATCATCCTTAGGTACATCCATTATTGGAATTACAATAAACTATAAATGAGCAACTCCTTGCCTATCACATCTCATGTGAGGTTCAATCCTTTACCTAGCCCCTAATGCTCAAAATCTCAGGTACATCCATTATTGACTTATCTTGAATTAGTTAAGTTGATCCCATTGAGCCAGTAATTATGTAAATAATTTTAATGTCCTCAGGTACATCCAATATTGGCCACTAAACCATTTACATATTTACAACATCTCATGCTTAACAATTATTCTTAAGAAAATCTCTTAAATTAATTGTATCTCATGCAACTATTTAAAATTTCTTAAAATAATTGCCCCAATGGAGGGCCTATGTTATAATTACTTTAATTATAGCATTTCCAACTTAATCATTTGTTTGGAAGATTTTATGGTCATTCTAATTACTATTATGGTCTCACTTTGCACATTATCCATTTAGCATGCACATATCATATAATTGCATACATTCCCTTACATCTCATGCATTCATGGATAAGCAGTAAATATGGTATGATCATGGACTTTCTAAGGGATTCAATTCTGAGCCACCAAGAATTGAATCAGGGCATTCCTAGGTGCATTTCATTCATTCAATTTACAAGAGTTGCTGAAGGAGTACATAATCAACACTTGATCTTGAATTCCTCCCACTTGTCCCACCAATGCTCTTGACCTCCTTGAACTTCTTGCAATCCATTATTACATAGTAATCCTTGGCATATCAAGGCAAATTTATAAGAACTTAAATAAATGAAATTACAACCCAAAAATTATTACAAACTTAATAATACATGCCCAAAATAAATTAAAATAAATTAATTAATTTACAATCCCAAAGAAACATAAAAGAAATAAATCCAATCACATTGGTCTTTTATAGTCCATGATCATCCATCATGCATATCACTATTTAACAATTAAATAAAACATACATACTTAAATTAAATTGAATATCTCATATTCAACTTAAAAATCCAGATTTGAATATGATTCAAATAAATTTAAAAATTTAGATTTGAATCTCATTCAAACAAAATTAAAAATTCAGATTTGAATCACATTCAAACAACTTTAAAAATTCAGATTTGAATCACATTCAAACATTTTTTAAAAAATCAGATTTGAGTCATAATTTAATTGTGTGATTAAAATTACTAATTAAACACTTTAATTAGTCAAAGAATAGGCCTTAGATCATACAACAATTGCAGAATTAAAAGCCAAATCTTGAACCACCCATGGTAGCTAAACCATGCGCACCATTGATGGTCTTTTAATCAAGTATGCTGCCACCTTGCTTTGCAACAAGCAATAATCTTTTGATCTCATGATCAAACACACAATTAAATTATATAATGAACAATCTAAATGGCAAATATAGTGGCTCTGATACCAATTGAAGGAACGGAAGCGTGAAAAACACAAGTTTATACCATTGAATTCAAAAATTTTCACCTAGGGTCACATGCATCATGCAAGATTTATTTTTATCTATTTGATTTCAATGATAAACAACATATTAAAACTCTTTTAATATGTTTTTGGATCTGTATTTGCCATTTAAGATTTTAAATTAATCAGATTAATTTTAGAACCCTAGATTAAATCAAGAACGATTACACTAACCTCTTGATACACTGTAGCGTGTCTGTGCCTTTGAGATTCATCTTCAGGACACCAGATGTTGTCCCTCTAGCTTGTCCACACCAAGAACACCTATGGCAGCCCTTGAATAGCTTCTAAAGCTTTTTCTATTAATTAGAAATTCAAGTTCTGCCTTTTAAGAGATTAGAGATGTAAACAGGACACTAGAAACAATTTCTAGCGTTCTTAATTCAAGAGATTGATGGCTAATCTCTTTGAATTGATGAGAGATGAAGAAGAATAGATAAAAACCCTCAAAGTGGCGTGACAAAGGAGTGTGGCTGCTGGTTGTATTTTATTTTCTCATAACAACACTTAAATAGCTAGGTTAACACATTAAACCCTTGCCACATGTCACCCTTTGATTAGCTCTAGGTTTAAGTGACCCAATCACATTGTGCCAAGTGTCAAACCTATACTTAATCTTGATTTTAATCATCTTACATGATTAAAAAAAACATTTGGCAAGCTTATGTGTTATGCCATGTGTCACCATCTCATGGTGCCACGTGTCACACTGCAAAATGACCAAAATGCCCCTGTGTCTTAATTTTGAGTTCTCAACCCAAAATAATTATTTTTCTTCTTCTAATTAATTTATATCAAATATAAATTAATTAATTAATCTCTATTAATTAATTTCTCATTAATTAAATTCATATTTAAACACTTTAAATATAAATTTAATTTATACTACACATCCAATAATCTAGATTTGGTTTCAAGTCATGCTAGGGACTTTGCAAACTAATTGCAAACCAAACCTATTTAATTAATCAATTAAACTCTTTAATTAATTAATTAAATCATATTTAATTAGGTGATAACTTGTGTATGTGTGTGACTTACTAGGCTCATCACTAATTAGCAATGAGACATGATATCAACTCTTAATATCATCAGAACTCTTTCTTACCATAAATGATTTCTCTAAATTATTTTATGAACCTCATAGACCATGGTTAACACCTAGCATAGCATGCCATGGCCACCCAATTAGTAATAAGTTTACCTTATATGAACCTATAATCATATGTTACCATGCACTAGAATCTCTCTGTTACAAAATCCCAACTCAAGCTGGAGTCATGGTTTATGTCAAACTCCATTTGCTATGAATATTATGTTCTCTTTTAATTCCAGTTCTTGATTAAAAAGATTTTCTCATCAGAAACTCTTTTCTGAATAAATCTATCTATCCTGGCCAGGAACTTAAAACATCAAGAACAATTAAATGAACATAGGATTTTATCTCTATTTACTTAGAGGAACAGATTCCATCTTGATCAACACCTACCTCCATATATAACTAGTAGGAGCCAACACATGCCCATATACCCATACACAGTACAAGTATGAAAGCAGTATCAAACTCAAACTACCTATATACAAGATAACTGTGCTATCTCAGGTCTAAAGATTATATGCACTGATATGATTTATGACAAAACATTGACAAGAGTAAACTCCATGTGCTTGACATAAGTGTCACTGGTTCGGCCTACTTATCATTTATAAGTGCCTATCATGTTTGTTATATGGCATGAGACTCACTATTCCATCTTATTTATATCTCATATAAATAACTTGGGAACAAACACGAATACAATCTTTCTGGATAAGTCATGTCCTTATTGTAACACCCCTCACCCGACTACAGTATAGCCGAGCAAAGTGTGCTACATTTGGTGCCGGAGCACCCTATCTTATCTTACTTTATTCCTTTCATAATTTGATCTCATTATATTCTAATATTAATTATTTTTCGATGGAGAAACCAGCGGAGTTTCCCCTATTTTATTACCAGTTGACGTATTTTACTATTTACCTGTTTGAAAATTTCGATAATATTTTACAAATAAAATCTCATCAATTATTTTCATAACCATCTCATTCATATATCTCAATTTCATATTCATTTCCATGCATTATCTATATATTTCAAATCTGTCTTCGAATCCATACAATCTCATTCATGCTCAAATCACATAAGTAAAATTTTCAAATTTCTTTAATTTACATAATTTCATAATTTACATGATATATAAATTAATTACATATGAAAAAGCTAATTTATTAAATTACATTACATTTCTATTAATTACCTGCTCATAATCTACATTATAATACAATATCTAGCATTTTATACTAAATATAAAATGTGATCTATATGGGCCCTATCTACATGCATTGCTGAGGAGGTGACAACCTTGAATACTTCAGGCACTTCTGCAGATCTGGACTCCAAAAATCTTAGTCAAAGTACCTGCGCGAGGAAGCAAATCCGTCGCGCTAAGCATTGCTGCTTAGTGGTGCAATAATAGAACAAGAAAATAAAATATACAAATAAAGAAAGAACGAAGCAAAATTTGAATATTTAAGAATCTGTTTAATTTAATACAATGTGTCTAATATTAATTATCTTTTGTTCTCATTTGTTTCGCTTTGGAAGCGTTTAATTCCGAAATTCACAGTGATAATGTACAACATACAGAATTAATAAAAATACTCAGTTTATATTTATATGGCAATAGAAGGTACATTTAAAATATTTAGTTAAGTTATACCTATTTTTGCAGCTCTTTTATCATTTTACTTAACAATTTTTTTTATGTGGTTTGGATCATTTCATAATTCTAACTAATTCTTTTGAAGTCTTATTAACTTATTTATTTGATTTCTAATATTTTTAATTACTAACAGTCTTAATTTATTTCAATAGATTACCTCGCCCAAGTAACCTCACGCAGTGACTAAACTGGATAACGGGTCGTTGGCACTGGACACCGCGGTGCCTCGGGCCGTCATACCATGGGACGCAGAACGTCAACCACGTATGCAGTCAGTATGGCTAGAAAGCCATGATAACACATAATCGGGCGTAGAAGCCATGAATGTTGGCATAATGCCATGAATGCGGGCATAAAGCCATGAATACGGGCATAAAGCCATGAATACAGGCACAAAGCCTTTCGCAGTACTGCTAAAACAATACCCTATTGGCATGCCAAACTATCCAATCTGACACACATGTCTAGGCAATACAAGGGCACATAATATCATTAAATATTAATATATTGTGTTTTATGAGTTTATTATTTCATGATAAATTTCAATTATAATTCATACATTCATTTGATCATTTATATGATCACAATTCACATCAATTATCCTTTTATATCATTGTGCTCAAAATACTTCTCCTCTCTACAATAATGAGAACTAATGTCTCATTCATACATTAATATGGTTCATTTATTCATTCATTATGTTATTCATATTGATCACAATTCTAAACAATGGTTCACATGTTCCATTGTATTCAAAACATTTTTCCTTTCTCATTTATACATTCAAGAATCTACTTATGTAATTACAAATTTTATATTTCAAGTTGAGTTACTAATATTTTATGAATTCCATTTGTGATGGGCATATAAGCCCTAACTGTCACACCCTACCCCTCAGTAAGGCATAACATGATCCCGTAGTATATCTAATGAATTACCAACTCCGTCTACTGATAACCCATTAAATACACTACAAGGGATTTTAAAAACTTTTCTTACTTCTTTTACAGTGGTGAGCACTATTTACAGGTGTTAAAGACTTTGGAGAACTGAGTGAAATAACTAACTCAATTAGTTTATTTGGAATTTCTGTAAAAATTTTGGCAGAGTGCCATCTGTATTTTGGATAAAACAGTTCTTCAGAAAACCTGTAAAAAGTACTTCAATAATTTTCCAAATCTCAACTCCAATACATTTCTCAACACAGCAATTTATCAACTCAATTCCATAGAAAATTTTCAAAGTCTGAGATAAGGAAATATAATGCAGCTTTTACAAGTCAAAACAGCTCGTAATTATTTTACAACTTTAAGGTACAATTTGAATTTACAACTGCTCAAAACCAAAAATAATATGTACATACAGTGTCATACATTACAGTACAAAATGCAAAATATTGGTATACTCATTATACCCGAAAAATCTCTCGCTGGAGGTATATGCAGCCTAGTCTGCACGCTCTGTCTCTCTACTGCGACAAAGAATTAAAAGCTATCATTTGAGACAATGTCTCAGTGGTGCACAACATTAACCAAATACAATTTAAATCACAATTCATAAGTCATGTAAATAGTGGATACTTAAAATCATAGTTAAATTCAAGACAATAAATGTCAACAAGAATTTAAACTCCATTTGTCAATATCACAATAATTTTCCATAAGTCAGATCATGTTTGAATTCAAAAGACAGTATATGTCAATGAGAGTTTAAATTAATTTCACAATCTCACAATACATAATAATGCAATTTAGTCGAATAATTTAAGAATACAGTGTTGCCAATTCATTCACAACTTAAGCCATGACACAAATTTCCGATCAATGCCGTGTTGTACACCACGACAAAGCAATCACAACCTCACTAATCGAAATCAATGAGGAAGGGGAGCTACCTATATAATGAGTACTCATCCGATCACCTCAACTGGTAAACCAGAGAGGGAGAAAAATAAACGATCACGACTCCATAAATGGAGAAGGAAAATAAACGATCACAACCCCATAATTGGAGAAGGAATGATACGATACTGTCATGCTAAGTGTGAACATAAAATCAATTCCAAACATTTTATTCAAATGATTCGTGAGAATCCAATAAATTTCCAAAGTCATAATTTCATTCACAAAATGGCAACACAATTCATAATCAACTTCGATTTTCACAAATCACACTAAACTAATTTTCTCACAATTTCAACCCATTTACAATGCTTTTAAGGAATAAGTATCCATCAATATCATTCAAACAATTTCTCACAGTTTCAAATCATTTACAATGCTTTTCAAGCAATAAATACCCATTCAAAGACATTTCCACAATTTAAAACAATAATGTACAAATAGTCAATATTTATTTCAATTGAAAAATTCAAAAGAAATATTCGTTGTGCACAAACCTCTGATGACTGTCTCCCTGGTCTGACTCAGTATTTCCTTCCCTTTTCCTGAGTCTTTAGTAACTGAGAAACACAATTTGAAGTGTTTCAGTGCTAATTTAATTTGCCTCTAACGATGGTGTTTGGTAAATAATGCACTGAACTCAATTATTCACTTAATCACCTAATATACCGACCCTCGTTGCGTTTTAGGTAAATTAGGTTTTAGTGTCGTTAATATGTCACATTTGATAGGGTTTTAGGTTTGGTACGTTTTACCAAAGTCATTTCCTTGTTTAGTGCATTTTAATGCAAATTCTTTGGATTAGGGACCTTTGGTTTGACCTAACCGGACGATCTAGTTCCCTCGGTTTTCGGGTCTCGGTCAAAACTACAAACTTGTAGATCTAGGTCTTATTGCACGCGGGGAAAAATTTCAGGTCAATCCGAGTTAAGTAGACCGAGTTATGGTCATTATACTATTGCTGGTCAAATGGTACCATTTTAGGTCAATTTTAGGTCAAATTGGTCAATTCTGGTTCCGCCAGTTTTTGGACCCGAACTTGTGCAAGTTGTTTGACTTGCTTATGGTCATTTCTTGGCTTTGGTGTCTTCATAAGACTTGTAGGTATGGGTCTTAACTATTCTTGGTCAAACTTTCAGGTCAATTGGACCTGGTTTGAGTGAGTTATGGCCTAAACACTCACTGCTGCCCAATTGGTCATTTTTCAGGTCCTAATTGCACCTAATCCGAATTGGTCATTTTTTTAGGTCACCTTGCAAGCCGAATTTTGGTATGGTTTCTCAATGAAAGTTGGCACATTTTGTGCCTAGTTTCACCTCAAATTGGTCTCATACCAATTGAGGTTACACATTTAAGGTTATAGGCTAAAATGTACACTGCCCTCACTATGCCTTTCACACCCCACTTCAAACACACATTTAACTTGCAAAGTTTACTTCCATACCCTACCAATCTGTTTTGGTACATTACCAAAAGCATTATCTACTTTACATTAACATTATTTTGGGCAGATTACCATTACCCTCAACACACCAAATATCATTCACAATTACAATTTCTAATTACCATTACAAACACACCTAACCATTACAAATTTTACATACACTTTACATTATCAATCTACATACATCTCATCAACCTTCTAGGTCAATATTCTGCCCACACTTCCTTCAATATATACCATTACTCAAGTGTCCCCAAGCTGCATAAACCATTCTTCAACATCAAAGTGCCATCCAATTTACCAATTCCCATCCAAGTGCATAAATCACTATATAAACATGAAATAATTCACTAGGTTACTAATTCATCATGATCAACACCATTTCTCATCAATTATATGCACAAATATCTCATCAAAAACGTGACTCATGGCTGTCCAAAATGAAAACAACAATAACCCTTCGAACTCAAAATTTTCCTTCACCAAACCAACACCCATAACATGAACATAAACTTTAACAAAGAAATTCTCAAAAATGCAAACTTACCTTTAATTGTAACTTGCTAAACCTTCACCAAACTTCTCAAAATTGGTATCAATATCTTCCTTGTGATGTGTAGACCATTTTTCATAAAGCTACTTAAGGGATTGGAGTTGAAATGGAGGGAGGAAATCAAGCTCAAAACCAAACGGCAATGGAGGTTTCAAGGTTCTTCATTTCGCCAATTTTGAGAGGACTTGAGGAAGATGAGATTTCAGGTGGTTAGTGGACCTACATCAGCCATATTTCATGTTTAATTAATCCTATAGTGGTCCACTAACTAAAATTAAATCATATTATAAGTTAACTTTCACTTATTCCATATTTAACCTTTAATTTCTACTATTTACTTTAGGTACCACCAATTTAATTTTTCATTTCATTTTCTAAGTGTAATATTATTTATTTTTAATGGACATTTAGGTCAAAAGACACTTCGGGATGTCAAATGACCATAATGCCCCTGTTCGAGTTGCATTCCCGATTTTTCGGTAACACCGTATTTTGTCTGTTTTTCGATTTCTCACTTTTCTTTGTACTAATTATTTAATTTTTCTTTAATCTTTCTAATGAGATTTATACTTCAATAAGGGTCTATTTATGTCCTAAAAATGTTTTCCAGGGTTCCCCGCAGTCCAGGGCTAGTCAACGGTCCACGCCGTGACTTCTCGGTGCGGTCACCTATCGCTAGGTTTCCGGCTCGCTTAACTTGGTGACATTTCTTTGCTATTATTTTTCCTTTGTTTTTCTTGTATTTTCTTTTCTTGTATTTCATTATTTATGTCTCCTCTCTCATATCAAGGTGTGGTTCTAGGCATCCTAGCTGTCCGGACAACACTGGTCACTGGAGCAGTAGAACGCACTACCGAACTTAGGGGTGTTACAATTCTCCCCCCCTTAAATAAATTTCGTCCACGAAATTTTACCCAGTAGTCATCTTACAATAGTCATACGTTTATTTTCTCCTTTCTATATGATCGTAAGACTTTTAACAATCTAATACAATGTTTAATTTGCTTGGATAACACCAATCTCCTCTTACTATTATGCTGTCTAATATTTTGGTTCACGTTGCTTCTTGAATGACCCTTGAGGTCATGTTAGAATCATTCATCAGTCATTGGTCCTCTGACCATTCTAATCCATAGTCTTCCTCACATTCGGAATATTTCTTTGTTATATATGAATCAACTGTTCAAATCTCTACTTCCATAACTCTTTTTATCTGTCAATATTCTATAACTTACGTCCTTTTGTACTGAACTATAATCTTTCGACATTCTAATTTTTGAGTTTTAGATCCCTAAGTAGGATTTTCAACTTATTTCTAACAATTAAATTCAGTCCTGGCATAACTATACAAAAAATAGATGCCGTTGGCAACTATTCTCATCTAGGTATACTATCGGGTAGTACGTAGCTCTACACAATAATCTCAAGTTAGTACTGAAATCTGCAGCTTACTCAATAGATCAAACTTTCCTATCTTTTATCCTTTTCGAATTCACTGATATCCGAACTTATTCTGATTACAATATCCATTAACAATTACTAACAGTAACATCTCTGCCTTCATCTAGAGCAATTCTATTTCTGTAACTTATTTTTACGTCCTCTTGCATTACATTAAGTAGGCTCGCCAATTAGCTTTATAATTTTTTTATGGTGTGTCAGCAAATATTTTTCGCCGATAAACTCTTCCAAAACTAATTTCACTTATTATCACAATCCTTATCCTAAAGGACTAATCACTAATACATCAAAATTTATTTCCCTGACCTCCTGTCCTAGCAGACTTGTTACTAGCACCTCAAAGTCCATTTTTGTACATGGAGCAGCAATGCAATCAATGATGCTAGCACACACATAAGAATGGGTAGAACCCAGATCGATTAACACAAACACATCCTAGTTAAAAGTTGAGAAGGTACCAGCCACAACATCAGATGTCTCTGCCTCTTCCCTCTGTCTCATGGCATAGACTCTGACTGGAGCACTATCTTGCTCTGATTGTTTTACTGTGCCTTGGTTGCCTGCTGGGTTTGTTAGTAGTATGCCCTAGAGCATATCATTTAGTATGTATCTTGTACATATTTTTAATAATAAAAGGCATTTCCACTTTTCCGTTTACATAATATATTTATGTGTAATAGAAAAGGTCCATTGATATTTTGTTAGAAATATTATTCTTAAGTTGTTAAGAATATGAGTGACAATATTTCTAGCACAAAGTATCATAAATAGGTTCACAATCGAGGATACTTCATAATAAGGACATGACTTATCCAGAAAGATTGTATTCATGTTTGTTCCCAAGTTATTTATATGAGATATAAATAAGATGGAATGGTGAGTCTCATGCCATATAACAAACTTGATAGGCACTTATAAATGATAAGTAGGCCGAACCAGTGACACTTATGACAAGCACATGGAGTTTACTCTTGTCAATGTTTTGTCATAAATCATATCAGTGCATATAATCTTTAGACACGAGATAGCACAGATTATCTTGTATATAGGTAGTTTGAGTTTGATCTGCTTTCATACTTGTACTATGTATGGGTATATGGGCATGTGTTGGCTCACTAGTTATATATGGAGGTAGGTGTTGATCAAGATGGAATCTGTTCCTCTAAGTAAATAGAGTTAAAATCCTATGTTCATTTAATTGTTCTTGATGTTTCAAGTTCTGGCAGACAGGATAGATTTATTCAGAAAGAGTTTACGATGAGAAAAATCTTTTAATCAAGAACTGGAATTAAAAGAGAACATAATATTCATAGCAAATGGAGTTTGACATAAACCATGACTCAACTTGAGTTGGCATTTTGTAACAGACAGATTCTAGTACCTGGAAACATATGATTATAGGTTCATTAAAGGTAAATCATAAAACTAATATGGTGGCAATGGCATCCTATGATAGGTGTTAACCATTCTCTATGATGTTCATAAAATGATTTAGAGAAATCATTTATGGTAAGAAAGAGTTCGATGATATTAAGAGTTGATATCATGTCTCATTGCCAATTAGTGATGAGCCTAGTAAGTCACACACATACACAAGTTATCACCTATTTAAATATGATTTAATTAATTAATTAAAGAGTTTAATTGATTAATTAAATAGATTTGGTTTGCAATAAAATTGCAAAGTCCATAGCATGACTTGAAACCAAATCTAGATTATTGGATGTGTAGTATAAATTAAATTTATATTTAAAGTGTTTAAATATGAATTTAATTGATGAGAAATTAATTAATAGAGATTAATTAATTAATTTATATTTGATATAAATTAATTAGAAGAAGAAAATAATTATTTTGGGTTAAGAACTCAAAATTAAGACACAAGGGCATTTTGGTCATTTTGCAGTGTGACACGTGGCACCATGAGATGGTGACACATGGCATAACACATAAGCTTGCCAAATATTTTTTAATCATGTAAGATGATTAAAATCAAGATTAAATATAGGTTTGACACTTGGCACAATGTGATTGGGTCACTTAAACCTAGAGCTAATCAAAAGGTGACATGTGGCTAGGGTTTAATGTGTTAACCTAGCTATTTAAGTGGGGTTATGAAAAGAAAACACAACCAGAAGCCTCTCCTCTCAATTGTCACGCCACTTTGAGCCTCTCCAGCTATTTCTCTTCATCTCTCATCAATTCAAAGAGATTAGCCATCAATCTCTTGAATTAAGAACACTAGAAATTGTTTCTAGTGTCTGTTTATCTCTAATCTCTTAAAAGGCAGAACTTGAATTTCTAATTAATAGAAAAGGCTTTAGAAGCTGTTCAAGGGCTGCCATAGGTGTTCTTGGTGTGGACAAGCTAGAGGGACAACATCCGGTGTCTCAAGACGAATCTCAAAGCGCAGACATTGCGGCACATCAAGAGGTTAGTGTAATCGTTCTTGATTTAATCTAGGGTTCTAAAATTAATCTGATTAATTTTAAAATCTTAAATGGCAAATACAGATCCAAAAACATATTAAAAGAGTTTTAATATGTTGTTTATCATTGAAATCAAATAGATAAAAATAAATCTTGCATGGTGCTTGTGACCCTAGGTGAAAATTTTTGAATTCAATGGTATAATCTTGTGTTTTTCACGCTTCCGTTCCTTCAATTGGTATCAGAGCCACTATATTTGCCATTTAGATTGTTGATTATATAATTTAATTGTGTGTTTGATCATGAGATCAAGAGATTCATTGCTGGTTGGATCATGAGATGTGGCGTCACACATGGAGAAGCCACCATTGGTGGCGGCAACAATGGTTCCATGGGTGGTTCAAGGTTTGGCTTTTAATTCTGCAATTGTTGTATGATCTAAGGCCTATTCTTTGACTAATTAAAGTGTTTAATTAGTTGTTTTAATCACACAATTAAATTATGATTCAAATCAGAATTTTAAAAATGTTTGAATGTGATTCAAATCTGAATTTTAAAAGTTGTTTGAATGAGATTCAAATCTGAATTTTTAAAGTTGTTTGAATCATATTTAAATCTGATGTTTTAAAATGGATTCAATAAAATTCTGATCTGATTTTTAAAAAATATTTGAATGTGATTCAAATCTGATTTTTTTTAAAAATGTTTGAATGTGATTCAAATCTGAATTTTTGAAGTTGTTTGAATGTGATTCAAATCTGAATTTTTAAATTTGTTTGAATGAGATTCAAATCTGAATTTTTAAATTTATTTGAATCATATTCAAATCTGGATTTTTAAGTTGAATATGAGATATTCAATTTAATTTAAGTATGTATGTTTTATTTAATTGTTAAATAGTGATATGCATGATGGATGATCATGGACTATAAAAGACCAATGTGATTGGATTTATTTCTTTTATGTTTCTTTGGGATTGTAAATTAATTAATTTATTTTAATTTATTTTAGGCATGTATTATTAAGTTTGTAATATTTTTGGGTTGTAATTTCATTTATTTAAGTTCTTGTAAATTCGCCTTGGTATGCCAAGGATTACTATGTAATATTGGATTGCAAGAAGTTCAAGGAGGTCAAGAGCATTGGTGGGACCTGTGGGAGGAATTCAATATCAAGTGTTGATTATGTACTCCTTCAGCAACTCTTGTAAAATGAATGAATGAAATGCACCTAGGAATGCCCTGATTCAATTCTTGGTGGCTCAATTGAATCCCTTAGAAAGTCCATGATCATACCATATTTATCGCTTATCCATGAATGCATGAGATGTATGGGAATGTATGCAATTATATGATATATGCATGCTAAATGGATAATGTGCAAAGTGAGACCTTAATAGTAATTAGGATGGCTATAAAATCTTCCAAACAAATGATTAAGTTGGAAATGCTATAATTAAAGTAATTATAACATAAGCCCTCCATTGGGGCAATTATTTTAAGAAATTTTAAATAGTTGCATGAGATGCAATTAATTTAAGAGATTTTCTTAAGAATAATTGTTAAGCATGAGATGTTGTAAATATGTAAATGGTTTGGTGGCCAATATTGGATGTACTGAGGACATTAAAATTATTTGCATAATTCTCGCTCAATGGGATCAACTTAACTAATGCAAGATAAGTCAATAATGGATGTACCGAGATTTTGAGCATTAGGGGCTAGGTAAAGGATTGAACCTCACATGAGATGTGATGGGCAAGGAGTTGCTCACTTATAGTTTATTGTAATTCCAATAATGGATGTACTGAGGATGATCAATAGAATTATAAGAATTCAATCACCCACTAGAAATCCATCCAACTAGGATTTCCGTTTTCTACTTTGGAAGTGTAGGATTCGCTAAGTTAGTGGGAGGACCAATTTGATTAAAAGACCATAATCATTTTGGTTAATTACATGATACTGATTACTAATTAATCTGGTTATTTTCTCAGAGTTAATTTTACGATAAAAATGAGCACAAAACAACCACCACCATCCAATATCTTTGCAAGCATACTTGATCACA
This sequence comes from Hevea brasiliensis, assembly GCF_030052815.1. Classification (NCBI taxonomy): domain Eukaryota; kingdom Viridiplantae; phylum Streptophyta; class Magnoliopsida; order Malpighiales; family Euphorbiaceae; genus Hevea; species Hevea brasiliensis. The sequence continues at coordinate 45,009,831 of NC_079503.1, read as the reverse complement.
ACAGTTGACAGGACCTAATCATGCGATTGGCTAAGAAATTTGAAACTTATCTGAACCTTGAACATATAGGATATTTTCTAGACTCAATTGTTCCTGGTCCCTTAACTCTAGAGGTCACACAAGAGGAACATGGAACTTTGGACAAGTGAAAGGAGCATGATATGAGAGCTAAGTGTTACATGCTTACTTCTATGAGTAATGAGTTACAGAAGCAACATAAGAACATGTAGAGTGCGAATGAGATCCTCCTTCACCTACAAGAGTTGTATGGTGAGCACAAAGAGAATGCTAGGTATGAGATATCTAGACAGCTATTCCGTATGAGGATGTCCGAGGGATGTAATGTTGGGGATCATGTCCACAAGATGATTCGGTGATTGAGCGCTTGGAACATCTTGACTTCAACATGGATTTCCAACTACAAACGGATTTGATCCTTCAGTCCCTTCCTGAGTCTTTTGGGAATTTTGTGACAAATTTCCATATGACTAAACAGGAATGCACCTTAGCTGAATTACTCAACATCTCGGTTATTGCCCAAAAGAATATGCCGTGCAATAAAGGAAAAGAGGTAGCTTTGGTTGCATCTTCTTCTCACTGGAAAGTCCAACAAGAGGAAAGGCAATAAGAAAAAGAAACCTCGATTCTGGTCCTTCCAAGAAAATAGCTAAATGTAAAAGGAAGACTAAAGTCGATGAAGGCAAAGGAAAGTGTTTCCATCGCCAAAAGGATGGGCACTTGGAAAAGGAACCGCCTGCAGTATCTTGCTTCTCTAAAGGACAAGAAGGATACACCTTCGGAAGGTATGTCCATATCTTGTTATTTAGATTCTGATGATACTTATAGTTCATCTACAGCTTGGGTTTTAGATACTGGTGCCGCTCACATTTCTAATGATATGCAGAACTAGCAAACAAGAGCGACTTGCATTCTCAAGATATTAGAGTCGGATTGGCAATGGCTCAAGCTGAAGCTTTAGCCATAGGATCTAAATCTTTTTACATGTTTGGACATGTTTTGTGTTTGGATAATATTTTATATGTACCTGATGCTTTTAAGAACATCATTTCTATATCTAGTTTGACTAGAAATGGCTATGAATTTCAATTCACAGATGATGTTTGCAATATTTATTTTGGAAATAAATATGTTGGTTCGGGTTATATGAATGATGGTCTTTATTATTTGGATAATAATGACAAACACAAATTGAATGCAAGTGATCTAAAAGAATGCAATGCCATGGTGAAAACCAACTCAAGTTCAAAATATATTTGGCACTTAAGGTTATGTCATGTTGCAGAAGATAGGATTGCAAAATTGGAGAAAATAGGGATTCTATCCTCATTGGGCTCTGAGCCTACTCCAACTTGTGAATCTTGCCTTCAAGGCAAAATGACTAGATCACCCTTTGTTGGACAAGGGCTAAGAGCTGAAAATATTTTGGAACTAATACATAGTGATGTATGTGGTCCGTTTAAAGAAATGGCTAGAGGGGGCTTTCATTATTTTATTACCTTTACTGATGATAAATCAAGGTTTGGGTATTTGTATTTGATGAAATACAAACATGATTCCTTTGAAAAGTTCAAAGAATTTAAATCTGAAGTAGAAAATCAAACAGGAAAAAATATTAAAGCTCTTCGATCAGATCGTGGAGGTGAATATTTGAGTAATGAATTGGATGAATAAGTGAGAGAGCATGGCATTGTTTCTCACCGACTCTCCAGAACGCCACAACCGAATGGTGTATCTCGAAGGAGAAATCGTACTTATTGGATATGGTACGTAGTAAGATGAGCAATACTGAAATGCCAATATCCTTTTGGGGATTTGTATTAGAAACAGCTTTATATATTCTGAATAGGATTCCATCAAAATCAGTTTCTTCCACACCTTATGAGATATGGCATGGAAGAAAACCAAGTCTTAAGCATGTTAAGATTTGGGGTTGTCCAGCTTATATCAAAAAGCTGAACACTGATAAATTGGAGACCAGATCAGAAAAAGGTCGATTTGTTGGATATCCAAAAGATAGTTTTGGATATTATTTTTATTTGCCTACTTCACAAAAGGTTGTGATAAGTAGAGATGCCACATTTCTTGAACAACAGTTTGTTCAAGAAGGAGGCAAAGGAAGGCAAATAGAGTTAGAATTGGAGAATTCTGACCAACCAACAGATCAGATGGATATAGATCCATCTAGTCAACCAATACCCATTGATGAAACATCTACAACTGTTCCTCGTAGAACAACCAGGGTATCTCACCCACCAGTGAGATATGGTTTTCTTCATGGAGAAGAATAAGAGTTGTCTACTCATGAAGAAGTAGATCATGGGGATGATCCACTTACCTATGAAGAAGCTATATCAGATATAGACTCTTCAAAATGGATTGAAGCTATGAAATCGAGATTGATTCCATGTATAAGAATCAAGTTTGGGATCTTGTTGACCCACAGAAGGTATTGTACCTATAGGGAACAAATGGGTTTTCAAGAAGAAAATTGGTTCTGATGGAAAGGTAGAGACCTATAAGGCAAGGCTAGTAGCGAAAGGGTTTCGCCAAAGGCAAGGAATAGACTATGAGGAGACTTTCTACTTTGTTGCCATGCTTAAATCAATTAGGATTTTATTAGCAATATTGCATACTATGATTATGAGATTTGGCGATGGATGTCAAAACTTTTCTTAATGGATACATTGAAGAAAACATTTTCATGGAACAACCTAAGGGATTTGAATCCCAAGATGGTTCCAAGGTATGCAAGCTAAAGCGATCCATTTATGGGTTGAAACAAGCTTCGAGGAGTTGGAACATCCGTTTTGATGAAGGCATTAAATCTTTTGGTTTTATCAAAAATGAGGATGAGCCATGTGTATATAAGAAGGTTAGTGACAGTGCTATCACTTTCCTTGTCTTATATGTGGATGAAATATCGTTGATGGGTAATGATACAGTATGTTGACGACTATAAAGGTATGGTTGTCAAATACATTCTCCATGAAAGACTTAGGGAGGCAACCTATATTCTTGGGATTCGCATCTATAGAGATAGAGTAAAAAGAATAATTGGTTTATCCTAAAGTCTATACTTGGAAAAGGTGTTAAAGAGGTTTAACATACTTGATTCCAAGAGAGGATTGTTACCAGTGAGACATTGTATCCACCTATCTAAAGAAATGTCTTCAAAGACACTTGAAGAAAGAGATAAAATGGCTAGGATTCCATATGATTCGGCTATTGGAAGTTTGATGTATGCAATATTGTATACTAGGCCGGATATCGCATATCTCGTTAGTTTGACTAGCGGTATCAATCCAATCCAGTTTGGAACATCGATAGTCATCAAGAATATCCTTAAGTACTTGAGAAGAACTAAGGACTTATTCTTGATTTATGGAGGTGGAGACTTGCAATTGGATGGTTATACTGATTCTGATTTCCAATCAGATATCGATGATAGAAAGTCTACCTCTGGATATGTGTTTATTTGTAATGGAGGTGCAGTCAATTGGAAGAGTTCCAAGCGAGCACGATCGCAGATTCCACTCATCGAGGTCGAGTATATTCTTTGCATCGATGTCGCAAAAGAAGTCGTTTGGATAAAGAAGTTCGTGATGAACTTACAAGAGTTCCTTCCATTGAGTCACCAGTTCCATTACACTGTGACAACAATGGAGCAGTCATACAGGCTAAGGAACCAAGGTCTCACCAGAAATCCAAACACATAGAAAGGCGCTACCACATTATCAGAGAAATAGTTGGGCGAGGCGATGTAGCCATGCAGAAAATAGCATCAGCTGAAAATCCAGCTGATCCATTCACTAAGCCTATGTCACAGACTCAGTTAGACCGACATCTTGAGAAGATAGGTCTAAGATATTGTAATGAATGGCTCTAGTGCTAGTGGAAGATTGTTAGTAGTATGCCCTAGAGCATATCATTTAGTATGTATCTTGTACATATTTTTAATAATAAAAGGCATTTCCACTTTTCCGTTTACATAATATATTTATGTGTAATAGAAAAGGTCCATTGATATTTTGTTAGAAATATTATTCTTAAGTTGTTAAGAATATGAGTGACAATATTTCTAGCACAAAGTATCATAAATAGGTTCACAATCGAGGATACTTCATAATAAGGACATGACTTATCCAGAAAGATTGTATTCATGTTTGTTCCCAAGTTATTTATATAAGATATAAATAAGATGGAATGGTGAGTCTCATGCCATATAACAAACTTGATAGGCACTTATAAATGATAAGTAGGTCAACGGTGACACTTATGACAAGCACATGGAGTTTACTCTTGTCAATGTTTTGTCATAAATCATATCGATGCATATAATCTTTAGACACGAGATAGCACAGTTATCTTGTATATAGGTAGTTTGAGTTTGATATCGCTTTCATACTTGTACTATGTATGGGTATATGGGCATGTGTTGGCTCGCTAGTTATATATGGAGGTAGGTGTTGATCAAGATGGAATCTGTTCTCTAAGTAAATAGAGTTAAAATCCTATGTTCATTTAATTGTTCTTGATGTTTCAAGTTCTGGCCAGACAGATAGATTTATTCGTAAAAGAGTTTCGATGAGAAAAATCTTTTAATCAAGAACTGGAATTAAAAGAGAACATAATATTCATAGCAAATGGAGTTTGACATAAACCATGACTCCACTTGAGTTGGGATTTTGTAACAGAGAGATTCTAGTACATGGTAACATATGATTATAGGTTCATTTAAGGTAAATCTTATTACTAATTGGGTGGCCATGGCATGCTATGCTAGGTGTTAACCATGGTCTATGAGGTTCATAAAATGATTTAGAGAAATCATTTATGGTAAGACAGAGTTCGATGATATTAAGAGTTGATATCATGTCTCATTGCCAATTAGTGATGAGCCTAGTAAGTCACACACATACACAAGTTATCACCTATTTAAATATGATTTAATTAATTAATTAAAGAGTTTAATTGATTAATTAAATAGATTTGGTTTGCAATAAAATTGCAAAGTCCCTAGCATGACTTGAAACCAAATCTAGATTATTGGATGTGTAGTATAAATTAAATTTATATTTAAAGTGTTTAAATATGAATTTAATTGATGAGAAATTAATTAATAGAGATTAATTAATTAATTTATATTTGATATAAATTAATTAGAAGAAGAAAATAATTATTTTGGGTTAAGAACTCACATTTAAGACACGGGGGCAGTTTGGTCGTTTTGCGGTGTGACACGTGGCACCATGAGATGGTGACACATGGCATAACACATAAGCTTGCCAAATATTTTTAATCATGTAAGATGATTAAAATCAAGATTAAATATAGGTTTGACACTTGGCACAATGTGATTGGGTCACTTAAACCTAGAGCTAATCAAAAGGTGACATGTGGCTAGGGTTTAATGTGTTAACCTAGCTATTTAAGTGGGGTTATGAAAAGAAAACACAACCAGCAGCCTCTCCTCTCAATTGTCACGCCACTTTGAGCCTCTCGCTATTTCTCTTCATCTCTCATCAATTCAAAGAGATTAGCCATCAATCTCTTGAATTAAGAACACTAGAAATTGTTTCTAGTGTCCTGTTTACATCTCTAATCTCTTAAAAGGCAGAACTTGAATTTCTAATTAATAGAAAAGGCTTTAGAAGCTGTTCAAGGGCTGCCATAGGTGTTCTTGGTGTGGACAAGCTAGAGGGACAACATCTGGTGTCCTGAAGACGAATCTCAAAGGCGCAGACACGCTGCAGCGCATCAAGAGGTTAGTGTAATCGTTCTTGATTTAATCTAGGGTTCTAAAATTAATCTGATTAATTTTAAAATCTTAAATGGCAAATACAGATCCAAAAACATATTAAAAGAGTTTTAATATGTTGTTTATCATTGAAATCAAATAGATAAAAATAAATCTTGCATGGTGCTTGTGACCCTAGGTGAAAATTTTTGAATTCAATGGTATAATCTTGTGTTTTTCACGCCTGTTCCTTCAATTGGTATCGAGCCACTATATTTGCCATTTAGATTGTTGATTATATAATTTAATTGTGTGTTTGATCATGAGATCAAGAGATTCATTGCTGGTTGGATCATGAGATGTGGCGTCACACATGGAGAAGCCACCATTGGTGGCGGCAACAATGGTTCCATGGGTGGTTCAAGGTTTGGCTTTTAATTCTGCAATTGTTGTATGATCTAAGGCCTATTCTTTGACTAATTAAAGTGTTTAATTAGTTGTTTTAATCACACAATTAAATTATGATTCAAATCAGAATTTTAAAAATGTTTGAATGTGATTCAAATCTGAATTTTAAAAGGTGTTTGAATGAGATTCAAATGTGAATTGTTAAAGTTGTTTGAATCATATTTAAATATTATTTTTTAAAATTGATTCAATAAAAATAATATCTTATTTTTTAAAAAATATTTTAATTTTATTCAAAACTGATTTTTTAATAAATGTTTGAATGTGATTCAAATCTGAATTTTTGAATTTGTTTGTATGTGATTCAAATCTGAATTTTTAAATTTGTTTGAATGAGATTCAAATCTGAATTTTTAAATTTATTTGAATCATATTCAAATCTGATTTTTAAGTTGAATATGATATATTCAATTTAATTTAATAATATATGTTTTTTTTAATTGTTAAATAGTGATATGCATGATGGATTATCATTGACTATAAAAGACCAATGTGATTGGATTTATTTCTTTTATGTTTCTTTGGGATTGTAAATTAATTAATTTATTTTAATTTATTTTAGGCATGTATTATTAAGTTTGTAATATTTTAGGGTTGTAATTTCATTTATTTAAGTTCTTGTAAATTCGCCTTGGTATGCCAAGGATTACTATGTAATATTGGATTGCAAGAAGTTCAAGGAGGTCAAGAGCATTGGTGGGACCAGGGGAGGAATTCAATATCAAGTGTTGATTATGTACTCCTTCAGCAACTCTTGTAAAATGAATGAATGAAATGCACCTAGAATGCCCCGATTCAATTCTTGGTGGCTCAATTGAATCCCTTAGAAAGTCCATGATCATACCATATTTATCGCTTATACATGAATTCATGAGATGTATGGTAATGTATGCAATTATATGATATATGCATGCTAAATGGATAATGTGCAAAGTGAGACCTTAATAGTAATTAGGATGGCTATAAAATCTTCCAAACAAATGATTAAGTTGGAAATGCTATAATTAAAGTAATTATAACATAAGCCCTCCATTGGGGCAATTATTTTAAGAAATTTTAAATAGTTGCATGAGATGCAATTAATTTAAGAGATTTTCTTAAGAATAATTGTTAAGAATGAGATGTTGTAAATATGTAAATGGTTTGGTGGCCAATATTGGATGTACCTGAGGACATTAAAATTATTTGCATAATTACTGTCTCAATGGGATCAACTTAACTAATGCAAGATAAGTCAATAATGGATGTACATGAGATTTTGAGCATTAGGGGCTAGGTAAAGGATTGAACCTCACATGAGATGTGATGGGCAAGGAGTTGCTCACTTATAGTTTATTGTAATTCCAATAATGGATGTACCTGAGGATGATCAATAGAATTATAAGAATTCAATCACCCACTAGAAATCCATCCAACTAGGATTTCCGTTTTCTACTTTGGAAGTGTAGGATTCGCTAAGTTAGTGGGAGGACCAATTTGATTAAAAGACCATAATCATTTTGGTTAATTACATGATACTATTACTAATTTATCTGGTTATTTTCTGTAGTTAATTTTTCGATAAAAATGAGCACAAAACAACCACCACCATCCAATATCTTTGCAAGCATACTTGATCACAACAGTTGACAGGACCTAATGTCTGCGATTGGCTAAGAAATTTGAAACTTATCTCGAACCTTGAACATATAGGATATGTTCTAGATTCAAATGTTCTGGTCCCTTACCTCCAGAGGCCACACAAGAGGAACATGAAACTTTGGACAAGTGGAAGGAGCATGATATGAGAGCTAAGTGTTACATGCTTGCTTCGATGAGTAATGAGTTACAGAAGCAACATGAGAACATGCAGAGTGCGAGTGAGATCCTCCTTCACCTACAAGAGTTGTATGGTGAGCACAGCAGAATGGCTAGGTATGAGATATCTAGAAAGCTATTCCGTATGAGGATGTCCGAGGGATGTAATGTTGGGGATCATGTCCACAAGATGATTCGGTGATTGAGCAGTTGGAACATCTTGACTTCAACATGGATTTCCAACTACAAACGGATTTGATCCTTCTCCTTCCTCGAGTCTTTTGGGAATTTTGTGAAAAATTTCCATATGAATAAACATGAATGCACCTTAGCTGAATTACTCAACATGCTGGTTATTGCTAAAAATAATATGCTGGGCAATAAAGGACAAGAGGTAGCTTTGGTTGCATCTTCTTCCGCTGGAAAGTCCAACAAGAGGAAAGGCAATAAGAAAAAGAAACCTCGATTCTGGTCCTTCCAAGAAAATAGCTAAACAGTAAAAGGAAGACTAAAGTCGATGAAGGCAAAGGAAAGTGTTTCACCGCCAAAAGGATGGGCACCGGAAAAGGAACCGCCTGCAGTATCTTGCTTCTCTGAAGGACAAGAAGGATACACCTTCTAAGGTATGTCCATATCTTGTTATTTAGATTCGATGATACTTATAGTTCATCTACAACTTGGTTTTAGATATCGGTGCGCTTCTCACATTTCTAATGATATGCAGAACTAGCAAACAAGCGACTTGCATTCTCAAGATATTAGAGTCCTGATTGGCAATGGCTCAAGCTGAAGCTTTAGCCATAGGATCTAAATCTTTTACATGTTTGGACATGTTTTGTGTTTGGATAATATTTTATATGTACCTGATGCTTTTAAGAACATCATTTCTATATCTAGTTTGACTAGAAATGGCTATGAATTTCAATTCACAGATGATGTTTGCAATATTTATTTTGGAAATAAATATGTTGGTTCGGGTTATATGAATGATGGTCTTTATTATTTGGATAATAATGACAAACACAAATTGAATGCAAGTGATCTAAAAGAATACAATGCCATGGTGAAAACCAACTCAAGTACAAAATATATTTGGCACTTAAGCTTATGTCATGTTGCAGAAGATAGGATTGCAAAATTGGAGAAAATAGGGATTCTATCCTCATTGGGCTCTGAGCCTACTCCAACTTGTGAATCTTGCCTTCAAGGCAAAATGACTAGATCACCCTTTGTTGGACAAGGGCTAAGAGCTGAAAATATTTTGGAACTAATACATAGTGATGTATGTGGTCCGTTTAAAGAAATGGCTAGAGGGGGCTTTCATTATTTTATTACCTTTACTGATGATAAATCAAGGTTTGGGTATTTGTATTTGATGAAATACAAACATGATTCCTTTGAAAAGTTCAAAGAATTTAAATCTGAAGTAGAAAATCAAACAGGAAAAAATATTAAAGATCTTCGATCAGATCGTGGAGGTGAATATTTGAGTACTGAATTTGATGAATACTTGAGAGAGCATGGCATTGTTTCTCAGCTGACTCCTCCAGGAACGCCACAACTGAATGGTGTATCTGAAGGAGAAATCGTACCCTATTGGATATGGTACGTAGTATGATGAGCTATACTGATATGCCAATCTCCTTTTGGGGATTTGTATTAGAATCAGCTTTATATATTCTGAATAGGATTCCATCAAAATCAGTTTCTTCCACACCTTATGAGATATGGCATGGAAGAAAACCAAGTCTTAAGCATGTTAAGATTTGGGGTTGTCCAGCTTATATCAAAAAGCTGAACACTGATAAATTGGAGACCAGATCAGAAAAAGGTCGATTTGTTGGATATCCAAAAGATAGTTTTGGATATTATTTTTATTTGCCTACTTCACAAAAGGTTGTGATAAGTAGAGATGCCACATTTCTTGAACAACAGTTTGTTCAAGAAGGAGGCAAAGGAAGGCAAATAGAGTTAGAATTGGAGAATTCTGACCAACCAACAGATCAGATGGATATAGATCCATCTAGTCAACCAATACCCGTTGATGAAACATCTACAACTGTTCCTCGTAGAACAACCAGGGTATCTCACCCACCAGTGAGATATGGTTTTCTTCATGGAGAAGAATAAGAGTTGTCTACTCATGAAGAAGTAGATCATGGGGATGATCCACTTACCTATGAAGAAGCTATATCAGATATAGACTCTTCAAAATGGATTGAAGCTATGAAATCCGAGATTGATTCCATGTATAAGAATCAAGTTTGGGATCTTGTTGACCCACCTGAAGGTATTGTACCTATAGGGAACAAATGGGTTTTCAAGAAGAAAATTGGTTCTGATGGAAAGGTAGAGACCTATAAGGCAAGGCTAGTAGCGAAAGGGTTTCGCCAAAGGCAAGGAATAGACTATGAGGAGACTTTCTGCTTTGTTGCCATGCTTAAATCAATTAGGATTTTACTAGCAATAAATGCATAATATGATTATGAGATTTGGCAGATGGATGTCAAAACAAATTTTTCTTAATGGATACATTGAAGAAAACATTTTCATGGAACAACCTAAGGGATTTGAATCCCAAGATGGTTCCAAGGTATGCAAGCTAAAGCGATCCATTTATGGGTTGAAACAAGCTTCGAGGAGTTGGAACATCCGTTTTGATGAAGGCATTAAATCTTTTGGTTTTATCAAAAATGAGGATGAGCCATGTGTATATAAGAAGGTTAGTGACAGTGCTATCACTTTCCTTGTCTTATATGTGGATGAAATACTGTTGATGGGTAATGATACAGGTATGTTGACGACTATAAAGGTATGGTTGTCAAATACATTCTCCATGAAAGACTTAGGGGAGGCAACCTATATTCTTGGGATTCGCATCTATAGAGATAGAGTGAAAAGAATAATTGGTTTATCCCAAAGTCTATACTTGGAAAAGGTGTTAAAGAGGTTTAACATGCTTGATTCCAAGAGAGGATTGTTACAAAGTGAGACATGGTATCCACCTTTCTAAAGAGATGTCTCCAAAGACACTCAAGAAAGAGATAAGATGGCCAGATTCCATATGCTTCGCTATTGGAAGTTTAATGTATGCAATGTTGTGTACTAGGCCTGATATCGCATATGTCGTTAGTTTGACTAGCAGTATCAATCCAATCCAGTTTGGAACATCTGGATAGTCAAGAATATCCTTAAGTACTTGAGAAGAACTAAGGACTTATTCTTGATTTATGGAGGTGGAGACTTGCAATTGGATGGTTATACCGATTCGATTTCCAATCGATATCGATGATAGAAAGTCTACCTCTGGATATGTGTTCATTTGTAATGGAGGTGCAATTGGAAGAGTTCCAAACAGAGCACGATCGCAGATTCCACTCATCGAGGTCGAGTATATTCTCGCATCGATGTCGCTAAAGAAGTCGTTGGATAAAGAAGTTCGTGATGTAACTTACATGAGTTCCTTCCATTGAGTCGCAGTTCCATTACATCGTGACAACAATGGAGCAACATACAAAGCTAAGGAACCAAGGTCTCACCGTAAATCCAAACACATAGAAAGGCGCTACCACATTATCGTGAGAAATAGTTGGGCGAGGCGATGTAGCCATGCAGAAAATAGCATCAGCTGAAAATCCAGCTGATCCATTCACTAAGCCTATGTCACAGACTCAGTTAGACCGACATCTTGAGAAGATAGGTCTAAGATATTGTAATGAATGGCTCTAGTGCTAGTGGAAGATTGTTAGTAGTATGCCCTAGAGCATATCATTTAGTATGTATCTTGTACATATTTTTAATAATAAAAGGCATTTCCACTTTTCCGTTTACATAATATATTTATGTGTAATAGAAAAGGTCCATTGATATTTTGTTAGAAATATTATTCTTAAGTTGTTAAGAATATGAGTGACAATATTTCTAGCATAAAGTATCATAAATAGGTTCACAATCGAGGATACTTCATAATAAGGACATGACTTATCCAGAAAGATTGTATTCATGTTTGTTCCCAAGTTATTTATATAAGATATAAATAAGATGGAATGGTGAGTCTCATGCCATATAACAAACTTGATAGGCACTTATAAATGATAAGTAGGCCGAACTAAGGACACTTATGACAAGCACATGGAGTTTACTCTTGTCAATGTTTTGTCATAAATCATATCAGTGCATATAATCTTTAGACACGAGATAGCACGATTATCTTGTATATAGGTAGTTTGAGTTTGATATCGCTTTCATACTTGTACTATGTATGGGTATATGGGCATGTGTTGGCTCTCGCTAGTTATATATGGAGGTAGGTGTTGATCAAGATGGAATCTGTTCCTCTAAGTAAATAGAGTTAAAATCCTATGTTCATTTAATTGTTCTTGATGTTTCAAGTTCCTGGCCAGACAGATAGATTTATTCGTAAAAGAGTTTCGATGAGAAAATCTTTTAATCAAGAACTGGAATTAAAAGAGAACATAATATTCATAGCAAATGGAGTTTGACATAAACCATGACTCGGCTTGAGTTGGGATTTTGTAACAGAGAGATTCTAGTACATGGTAACATATGATTATAGGTTCATTTAAGGTAAATCTTATTACTAATTGGGTGGCCATGGCATGCTATGCTAGGTGTTAACCATGGTCTATGAGGTTCATAAAATGATTTAGAGAAATCATTTATGGTAAGAAAGAGTTCGATGATATTAAGAGTTGATATCATGTCTCATTGCCAATTAGTGATGAGCCTAGTAAGTCACACACATACACAAGTTATCACCTATTTAAATATGATTTAATTAATTAATTAAAGAGTTTAATTGATTAATTAAATAGATTTGGTTTGCAATAAAATTGCAAAGTCACTAGCATGACTTGTAACCAAATCTAGATTATAGGAATTGTAGTATAAATTAAATTTATATTTAAAGTGTTTAAATATGAATTTAATTGATGAGAAATTAATTAATAGAGATTAATTAATTAATTTATATTTGATATAAATTAATTAGAAGAAGAAAATAATTATTTTGGGTTAAGAACTCAAAATTAAGACACGAGGCATTTTGGTCATTTTGGGTGTGACACGTGGCACCATGAGATGGTGACACATGGCATAACACATAAGCTTGCAAATATTTTTAATCATGTAAGATGATTAAAATCAAGATTAAATATAGGTTTGACACTTGGCACAATGTGATTGGGTCACTTAAACCTAGAGCTAATCAAAAGGTGACATGTGGCTAGGGTTTAATGTGTTAACCTAGCTATTTAAGTGGGGTTATGAAAAGAAAACACAACCAGCAGCCTCTCCTCTCAATTGTCACGCCACTTTGAGCCTCCAGCTATTTCTCTTCATCTCTCATCAATTCAAAGAGATTAGCCATCAATCTCTTGAATTAAGAACACTAGAAATTGTTTCTAGTGTCCTGCTTACATCTCTAATCTCTTAAAAGGCAGAACTTGAATTTCTAATTAATAGAAAAGGCTTTAGAAGCTGTTCAAGGGCTGCCATAGGTGTTCTTGGTGTGGACAAGCTAGAGGGACAACATCTGGTGTCCTGAAGACGAATCTCAAAGGTGCAGACACGCTGCAACACATCAAGAGGTTAGTGTAATCGTTCTTGATTTAATCTAGGGTTCTAAAATTAATCTGATTAATTTTAAAATCTTAAATGGCAAATACAGATCCAAAAACATATTAAAAGAGTTTTAATATGTTGTTTATCATTGAAATCAAATAGATAAAAATAAATCTTGCATGGTGCTTGTGACCCTAGGTGAAAATTTTTGAATTCAATGGTATAATCTTGTGTTTTTCACGCCTGTTCCTTCAATTGGTATCGAGCCACTATATTTGCCATTTAGATTGTTGATTATATAATTTAATTGTGTGTTTGATCATGAGATCAAGAGATTCATTGCTGGTTGGATCATGAGATGTGGCGTCACACATGGAGAAGCCACCATTGGTGGCGGCAACAATGGTTCCATGGGTGGTTCAAGGTTTGGCTTTTAATTCTGCAATTGTTGTATGATCTAAGGCCTATTCTTTGACTAATTAAAGTGTTTAATTAGTTGTTTTATTCACACAATTAAATTATGATTCAAATCAGAATTTTAAAAATGTTTGAATGTGATTCAAATCTGAATTTTAAAAGTTGTTTGAATGAGATTCAAATCTGAATTTTTAAAGTTGTTTGAATCATATTTAAATCTGATTTTTAAAATTGATTCAATAAAATTAGATCTGATTTTTTAAAAATATTTGAATGTGATTCAAATCTGATTTTTTAAAATTGTTTGAATGTGATTCAAATCTGAATTTTTAAAGTTGTTTGAATGTGATTCAAATCTGAATTTTTAAATTTGTTTGAATGAGATTCAAATCTGAATTTTTAAATTTATTTGAATCATATTCAAATCTGGATTTTTAAGTTGAATATGAGATATTCAATTTAATTTAAGTATGTATGTTTTATTTAATTGTTAAATAGTGATATGCATGATGGATGATCATGGACTATAAAAGACCAATGTGATTGGATTTATTTCTTTTATGTTTCTTTGGGATTGTAAATTAATTAATTTATTTTAATTTATTTTAGGCATGTATTATTAAGTTTGTAATATTTTTGGGTTGTAATTTCATTTATTTAAGTTCTTGTAAATTCGCCTTGGTATGCCAAGGATTACTATGTAATATTGGATTGCAAGAAGTTCAAGGAGGTCAAGAGCATTGGTGGGACCATGGGAGGAATTCAATATCAAGTGTTGATTATGTACTCCATAAGCAACTCTTGTAAAATGAATGAATGAAATGCACCTAGGAATGCCTGATTCAATTCTTGGTGGCTCAGAATTGAATCCCTTAGAAAGTCCATGATCATACCATATTTACTGCTTATCCATGAATGCATGAGATGTATGGGAATGTATGCAATTATATGATATATGCATGCTAAATGGATAATGTGCAAAGTGAGACCTTAATAGTAATTAGGATGGCTACAAAATCTTCCAAACAAATGATTAAGTTGGAAATGCTATAATTAAAGTAATTATAACATAAGCCCTCCATTGGGGCAATTATTTTAAGAAATTTTAAATAGTTGCATGAGATGCAATTAATTTAAGAGATTTTCTTAAGAATAATTGTTAAGCATGAGATGTTGTAAATATGTAAATGGTTTGGTGGCCAATATTGGATGTACTGAGGACATTAAAATTATTAGCAAAATAACTGTCTAAATGGGATCAACATAAATAATGCAAGATTAGTCAATAATGGATGTACCGAGATTTTGAGCATTAGGGGCTAGGTAAAGGATTGAACCTCACATGAGATGTGATGGGCAAGGAGTTGCTCACTTATAGTTTATTGTAATTCCAATAATGGATGTACCGAGGATGATCAATAGAATTATAAGAATTCAATCACCCACTAGAAATCCATCCAACTAGGATTTCCGCTTTCTACTTTGGAAGTGTAGGATTCGCTAAGTTAGTGGGAGGACCAATTTGATTAAAAGACCATAATCATTTTGGTTAATTACATGATACTGATTACTAATTAATCTGGTTATTTTCTCGTAGTTAATTTTCCGATAAAAATGAGCACAAAACAACCACCACCATCCAATATCTTTGCAAGCATACTTGATCACAACAGTTGACAGGACCTAACTGTCTGATTGGCTAAGAAATTTGAAACTTATCTGAACCTTGAACATATAGGATATGTTCTAGATTCAAATGTTCTGGTCCCTTACCTCCAGAGGCCACACAAGAGGAACATGAAACTTTGGACAAGTGGAAGGAGCATGATATGAGAGCTAAGTGTTACATGCTTGCTTCTATGAGTAATGAGTTACGAAGCAACATGAGAACATGCAGAGTGCGAGTGAGATCCTCCTTCACCTACAAGAGTTGTATGGTGAGCACAAAGAGAATGCTAGGTATGAGATATCTAGACAGCTATTCCGTATGAGGATGTCCGAGGGATGTAATGTTGGGGATCATGTCCACAAGATGATTCGGTGATTGAGCAGCTTGGAACATCTTGACTTCAACATGGATTTCCAACTACAAACGGATTTGATCCTTGATCCCTTCACGAGTCTTTTGGGAATTTTGTGACAAATTTCCATATGACTAAACAGAATGCACCTTAGTGAATTACTCAACATGCTGGTTATTGCCCAAAAGAATATGCTGTGCAATAAAGGAAAAGAGGTAGCTTTGGTTGCATCTTCTTCACTGGAAAGTCCAACAAGAGGAAAGGCAATAAGAAAAAGAAACCTCGATTCCTGGTCCTTCCAAGAAAATAGCTAAACAGAAAAGGAAGACTAAAGCTGATGAAGGCAAAGGAAAGTGTTCCCAATGCCAAAAGGATGGGCACTTGGAAAAGGAACCGCCTGCAGTATCTTGCTTCTCTCAAGGACAAGAAGGATACACCTTCTAAGGTATGTCCATATCTTGTTATTTAGATTCGATGATACTTATAGTTCATCTACACTTGGGTTTTAGATATCGTGCCGCTTCTCACATTTCTAATGATATGCAGGAACTAGCAAACAGTAGCAGCTTGCATTCTCAAGATATTAGAGTCCGGATTGGCAATGGCTCAACTGTTGAAGCTTTAGCCATAGGATCTAAATCTTTTTACATGTTTGGACATGTTTTGTGTTTGGATAATATTTTATATGTACCTGATGCTTTTAAGAACATCATTTCTATATCTAGTTTGACTAGAAATGGCTATGAATTTCAGTTCACAGATGATGTTTGCAATATTTATTTTGGAAATAAATATGTTGGTTCGGGTTATATGAATGATGGTCTTTATTATTTGGATAATAATGACAAACACAAATTGAATGCAAGTGATCTAAAAGAATACAATGCCATGGTGAAAACCAACTCAAGTTCAAAATATATTTGGCACTTAAGGTTATGTCATGTTGCAGAAGATAGGATTGCAAAATTGGAGAAAATAGGGATTCTATCCTCATTGGGCTCTGAGCCTACTCCAACTTGTGAATCTTGCCTTCAAGGCAAATGACTAGATCACCCTTTGTTGGACAAGGGCTAAGAGCTGAAAATATTTTGGAACTAATACATAGTGATGTATGTGGTCCGTTTAAAGAAATGGCTAGAGGGGGCTTTCATTATTTTATTACCTTTACTGATGATAAATCAAGGTTTGGGTATTTGTATTTGATGAAATACAAACATGATTCCTTTGAAAAGTTCAAAGAATTTAAATCTGAAGTAGAAAATCAAACAGGAAAAAATATTAAAGCTCTTCGATCTGTTCGTGGAGATGAATATTTGAGTACTGAATTTGATGAATACTTGAGAGAGCATGGCATTGTTTCTCACCGACTCTCCAGAACGCCACAACCGAATGGTGTATCCGAAGGAGAAATCGTACTTATTGGATATGGTACGTAGTATGATGAGCTATCTTGATATGCCAATCTCCTTTGGGGATTTGTATTAGAATCACTTTATATATTCGAATAGGATTCCATCAAAATCGCTTTCTTCCACACCTTATGAGATATGGCATGGAAGAAAACCAAGTCTTAAGCATGTTAAGATTTGGGGTTGTCCAAATTTATATCAAAAAGTCAACACCGATAAATTGGAGACCAGATCGTAAAAGGTCGATTTGTTGGATATCCAAAAGATAGTTTTGGATATTATTTTTATTTGCCTACTTCACAAAAGGTTGTG
Organism: Hevea brasiliensis; assembly: GCF_030052815.1. NCBI lineage: Eukaryota > Viridiplantae > Streptophyta > Magnoliopsida > Malpighiales > Euphorbiaceae > Hevea > Hevea brasiliensis. Next base: position 44,992,066 of record NC_079503.1, on the reverse strand, counting down.
ATAAGTAGAGATGCCACATTTCTTGAACAACGTTTGTTCAAGAAGGAGGCAAAGGAAGGCAAATAGAGTTAGAATTGGAGAATTCGACCAACCAATGCATCGATGGATATAGATCCATCTAGTCAACCAATACCCGTTGATGAAACATCTACAACTGCTCGTAGAACAACTGTGGTATCTCACCCACCAGTAAGATATGGTTTTCTTCATGGAGAAGAATAAGAGTTGTCTACTCATGAAGAAGTAGATCATGGGGATGATCCACTTACCTATGAAGAAGCTATATCAGATATAGACTCTTCAAAATGGATTGAAGCTATGAAATCGAGATTGATTCCATGTATAAGAATCAAGTTTGGGATCTTGTTGACCCACCGAAGGTATTGTACCTATAGGGAACAAATGGGTTTTCAAGAAGAAAATTGGTTACGATGGAAAGGTAGAGACCTATAAGGCAAGGCTAGTAGCGAAAGGGTTTCGCCAAAGGCAAGGAATAGACTATGAGGAGACTTTCTCACTGTTGCCATGCTTAAATCAATTAGGATTTTATTAGCAATAATGCATACTATGATTATGAGATTTGGCAGATGGATGTCAAAACAGCTTTTCTTAATGGATACATTGAAGAAAACATTTTCATGGAACAACCTAAGGGATTTGAATCCCAAGATGGTTCCAAGGTATGCAAGCTAAAGCGATCCATTTATGGGTTGAAACAAGCTTCGAGGAGTTGGAACATCCGTTTTGATGAAGGCATTAAATCTTTTGGTTTTATCAAAAATGAGGATGAGCCATGTGTATATAAGAAGGTTAGTGACAGTGCTATCACTTTCCTTGTCTTATATGTGGATGAAATACTGTTGATGGGTAATGATACAGGTATGTTGACGACTATAAAGGTATGGTTGTCAAATACATTCTCCATGAAAGACTTAGGGGAGGCAACCTATATTCTTGGGATTCGCATCTATAGAGATAGAGTGAAAAGAATAATTGGTTTATCCCAAAGTCTATACTTGGAAAAGGTGTTAAAGAGGTTTAACATGCTTGATTCCAAGAGAGGATTGTTACCAGTGAGACATGGTATCCACCTTTCTAAAGAGATGTCTCCAAAGACACCTGAAGAAAGAGATAAGATGGCCAGGATTCCATATGCTTCGGCTATTGGAAGTTTAATGTATGCAATGTTGTGTACTAGGCCGGATATCGCATATGCTGTTAGTTTGACTAGCTGGTATCAATCCAATCCAGGTTTGGAACATCGATAGTCACAAGAATATCCTTAAGTACTTGAGAAGAACTAAGGACTTATTCTTGATTTATGGAGGTGGAGACTTGCAATTGGATGGTTATACTGATTCTGATTTCCAATCAGATATCGATGATAGAAAGTCTACCTCTGGATATGTGTTCATTTGTAATGGAGGTGCAGTCAATTGGAAGAGTTCGAAGCGAGCACATCGCAGATTCCACTCATCGAGGTGAGTATATTCTCGCATCGAATCGCAAAAGAAGTCATTTGGATAAAGAAGTTCGTGACAGAACTTACAGTAGTTCCTTCCATTGAGTCGCGGTTCCATTACATCGTGACAACAATGGAGCGATCATACTGAGCTAAGGAACCAAGGTCTCACGAAATCCAAACACATAGAAAGGCGCTACCACATTATCGGAGAAATAGTTGGGCGAGGCGATGTAGCCATGCAGAAAATAGCATCGGTGAAAATCCGGTGATCCATTCACTAAGCCTATGTCACGACTCGATTAGACCGACATCTTGAGAAGATAGGTCTAAGATATTGTAATGAATGGCTCTAGTACTAGTGGAAGATTGTTAGTAGTATGCCCTAGAGCATATCATTTAGTATGTATCTTGTACATATTTTTAATAATAAAAGGCATTTCCACTTTTCCGTTTACATAATATATTTATGTGTAATAGAAAAGGTCCATTGATATTTTGTTAGAAATATTATTCTTAAGTTGTTAAGAATATGAGTGACAATATTTCTAGCACAAAGTATCATAAATAGGTTCACAATCGAGGATACTTCATAATAAGGACATGACTTATCCAGAAAGATTGTATTCATGTTTGTTCCCAAGTTATTTATATAAGATATAAATAAGATGGAATGGTGAGTCTCATGCCATATAACAAACTTGATAGGCACTTATAAATGATAAGTAGGCCGAACCAGTGACACTTATGACAAGCACATGGAGTTTACTCTTGTCAATGTTTTGTCATAAATCATATCAGTGCATATAATCTTTAGACACGAGATAGCACAGCTTATCTTGTATATAGGTAGTTTGAGTTTGATCTCGCTTTCATACTTGTACTATGTATGGGTATATGGGCATGTGTTGGCTCCTGCTAGTTATATATGGAGGTAGGTGTTGATCAAGATGGAATCTGTTCCTCTAAGTAAATAGAGTTAAAATCCTATGTTCATTTAATTGTTCTTGATGTTTCAAGTTCTGACTGTGACAGATAGATTTATTCGAGAAAGAGTTTCTGATGAGAAAAATCTTTTAATCAAGAACTGGAATTAAAAGAGAACATAATATTCATAGCAAATGGAGTTTGACATAAACCATGACTCCAGCTTGAGTTGGGATTTTGTAACAGAGAGATTCTAGTACATGGTAACATATGATTATAGGTTCATTTAAGGTAAATCTTATTACTAATTGGGTGGCCATGGCATGCTATGCTAGGTGTTAACCATGGTCTATGAGGTTCATAAAATGATTTAGAGAAATCATTTATGGTAAGAAAGAGTTCTGATGATATTAAGAGTTGATATCATGTCTCATTGCCAATTAGTGATGAGCCTAGTAAGTCACACACATACACAAGTTATCACCTATTTAAATATGATTTAATTAATTAATTAAAGAGTTTAATTGATTAATTAAATAGATTTGGTTTGCAATAAAATTGCAAAGTCCCTAGCATGACTTGAAACCAAATCTAGATTATTGGATGTGTAGATTAAATTAAATTTATATTTAAAGTGTTTAAATATGAATTTAATTGATGAGAAATTAATTAATAGAGATTAATTAATTAATTTATATTTGATATAAATTAATTAGAAGAAGAAAATAATTATTTTGGGTTAAGAACTCAAAATTAAGACACGAGGGCATTTTGGTCATTTTGCAGTGTGACACGTGGCACCATGAGATGGTGACACATGGCATAACACATAAGCTTGCCAAATATTTTTAATCATGTAAGATGATTAAAATCAAGATTAAATATAGGTTTGACACTTGGCACAATGTGATTGGGTCACTTAAACCTAGAGCTAATCAAAAGGTGACATGTGGCTAGGGTTTAATGTGTTAACCTAGCTATTTAAGTGGGGTTATGAAAAGAAAACACAACCAGCAGCCTCTCCTCTCAATTTTCACGCCACTTTGAGCCTCTCCAGCTATTTCTCTTCATCTCTCATCAATTCAAAGAGATTAGCCATCAATCTCTTGAATTAAGAACACTAGAAATTGTTTCTAGTGTCCTGTTTACATCTCTAATCTCTTAAAAGGCAGAACTTGAATTTCTAATTAATAGAAAAGGCTTTAGAAGCTGTTCAAGGGCTGCCATAGGTGTTCTTGGTGTGGACAAGCTAGAGGGACAACATCTGGTGTCCTGAAAACGAATCTCAAAGGCGCAGACACGCTACAGCACATCAAGAGGTTAGTGTAATCGTTCTTGATTTAATCTAGGGTTCTAAAATTAATCTGATTAATTTTAAAATCTTAAATGGCAAATACATATCCAAAAACATATTAAAAGAGTTTTAATATGTTGTTTATCATTGAAATCAAATAGATAAAAATAAATCTTGCATGGTGCTTGTGACCCTAGGTGAAAATTTTTAAATTCAATGGTATAATCTTGTGTTTTTCACGCTTCCGTTCCTTCAGGGTTACCTCTACCCCTGCCTCTACCTCTGCTGGGTGGCTGTGAACTTCTGGTGATAGGGCTCTGAACTGACCCTTCTACAGTAGTAGGAGGTGGTCCAACTCTGCGACTACTGGTGCAGTCCTTGGCAAAGTGTCTTGTGCCTCCACAGTTATAACAGGCTCCAATAGCCTTATAGCATATCCCACCATGATATCTTCCACAATTTTCACATTGGCGGGAATGGTAGGAACCTCCGGTACTATGCTGACCAGATAAAGGAGGTTTCTGACCTGAATGTCCTCCCCTACCAGACTTCTTGCCACCTCTGTTGTGTCCCTCATAGTTCTTCCTCTTTCCAGTAGGACCACTGGAACTCTGTTCTACTGACTTTCCCTCTTCATCTGTCTTCTCTGATCTCTTTTTCTCAGGAGCAGTCTCAAACTCAACTCTTTCCAACTCTAGGGCTTGAGAAACAAGTTCAGAGAAGTTAGTGTGTTTGAAGTCGAGCACTTGTACTCTGATACTGGGCTTCAAGCCAGTTTCAAACCTCTTGCATCTTTCCCTGCTGGTAGAGAGTAGACTCACTGCATAATGGCTAAGGCGAGAAAATTCTCTTTCATACTCAGCCACTGATCTGCCCCCCTGTTTCAAACTTAGGAATTCTTGTAGCTTCTGGTCTACATAAGCATCAAGGACATATTTCTGACTGAATTCCCTGAGGAAGTCATTCCATGTTAGCACTGCAGGCTCTACCAGATTGTGGGGAATGGTTTTCCACCAGTCATAAGCATCCCCCTGTAACAAAGATACGGAGTATTCAAGTCTGAGCTCCTCTGTACAATGAAGTTTCTTGAATACCCTATCCATCCTCTCTAACCACTGTTCAGCCTCTAGAGGATCTGCTGTCCCCTTGAACTCTGTAGCCCCATATTTCATCAATTTATCATATTGCCTCGTAGGAGACTGTGGTTGTACCACTGGTGTCTGCATTGGGACTTGAGTAGGTGCATTACCAGCCATTTGTTGGAACATTGCGACCATCTCGAGCTGAGCGAGCAGAAATCGCTAGATGCTGCGGGGTGTCTTCTTGAACCACTAACATTTTGTAAGCCTGGGGCATCCCCTTGCACCTCAGCCTCAATAGACTGATCGACTGAACGATCACCCTCTTCCATATTCAATGCGAGGATTTTAGCTTTCCTGAACAAATAACACAAGAATATTTACTCTCGTTAGTGCATATTTATCTTTGTAATGTCTTGTATGTATCAAACAATGATATTGAGCGGTTGTACTATGAAGAAAGAACATTCAAATAACAGTGAAAACAGAATTTAAAAACTATGCTCGATACCACTAAAACATGTCACACCCTATCCTCAAGAAGGCATAATATGATCCCGTAGTATACCTAATGAATTACCAACTCCGTCTACTGATAACCCATTAAATACACTACAAGGGATTTTAAAAACTTTTCTTACTTCTTTTACAGTGGTGAGCACTATTTACAGGTGTTAAAGACTTTGGAGAACTGAGTGAAATAACTAACTCAATTGGTTTATTTGGAATTTCTGTAAAAATTTTTTAATAGTGCAATATTTATTTTGGATAAAACAGTTCTTAAGAAAAAATTTAAAAATTACTTCAATAATTTTACAAATCTAAACTCAAATAAATTTCTAAACACAACATTTTATCAACTCAATTCCATAGAAATTTTTCAAAGTCCGAGATAAGGAAATATAATCTGACTTTTACAAGTCAAAGCAAATTTCGTAATTATTTTACAACTTTAAGGTACAATTTAAATTTACAACTGCTCAAAACCAAAAACAATATATACATACAGTGTCATACATTACAGTACAAAATGCAAAATATTGGTATACTCATTATACCCGAAAAATCTCTCGCTGGAGGTATATGCAGCCTAGTCTCGCCACTGCTGTCTCTCTACTGCGGCAATTAAAAAGCTATCACGAGACAATGTCTCGATGGTGCACAACATTAACCAAATACAATTTAAATCACAATTCATAAGTCATGTAAATAGTGGATACTTAAAATCATAGTTAAATTCAAGACAATAAATGTCAACAAGAATTTAAACTCCATTTGTCAATATCACAATAATTTTCCATAAGTCAGATCATGTTTGAATTCAAAAGACAGTATATGTCAATGAGAGTTTAAATCAATTTCACAATCTCACAATACATAATAATGCAATTTAGTCGAATAATTTAAGAATACAGGTTGCCAATTCATTCACAACTTAAGCCATGACACAAATTTCCGATCAATGCCGTGTTGTACACCACGACAAAGCAATCACAACCTCACTAATCGAAATCAATGAGGAAGGGAGCTAGCTATATAATGAGTACTCATCCGATCACCTCAACCGTAAACCAGAGAGGGAGAAAATAAACGATCACGACTCCATAAATGGAGAAGGAAAATAAACGATCACAACCCCATAATTGGAGAAGGAATGATACGACATCATCATGCTAAGTGTGAACATAAAATCAATTCCAAACATTTTATTCAAATGATTCGTGAGAATCCAATAAATTTCCAAAGTCATAATTTCATTCACAAAATGGCAACACAATTCATAATTAACTTCGATTTTCACAAATCACACTAAACTAATTTTCCCACAATTTCAAACCATTTACAATGCTTTTAAGCAATAAGTATCCATCAATATCATTCAAACAATTTCTCACAGTTTCAAATCATTTACAATGCTTTTCAAGCAATAAATACCCATTCAAAGACATTTCCACAATTTAAAACAATAATGTACAAATAGTCAATATTTATTTCAATTGAAAAATTCAAAAGAAATATTTGTTGTGCACAAACCTCTGATGACTGTCTCCCTGGTCTGACTCAGTATTTCCTTCCCTTTCCCTGAGTCTTTAGTAACTGAGAAACACAATTTGAAGTGTTTCAGTGCTAATTTAATTTGCCTCTAACGATGGTGTTTGGTAAATAATGCACTGAACTCAATTATTCACTTAATCACCTAATATACCGACCCTCGCTATGCTTTTAGGTAAATTAGGTTTTAGTGTCGTTAATATGTCACATTTGATAGGGTTTTAGGTTTGGTACGTTTTACCAAAGTCATTTCCTTGTTTAGTGCATTTTAATGCAAATTGCTGGATTCCGGGACACTGGTTTGACCTAACCGGACGATCTAGTTCCCTCGGTTTTCGGGTCTCGGTCGAAACTACAAACTTGTAGATCTAGGTCTTATTGCACGCGGGGAAAAATTTCAGGTCAATCCGAGTTAAGTAGACCGAGTTATGGTCATTATACTATTGCTGGTCAAATGGTACCATTTTAGGTCAATTTTAGGTCAAATTGGTCAATTCTGGTTCGGCCAGTTTTTGGACCCGAACTTGTGCAAGTTGTTTGACTTGCTTATGGTCATTTCTGGGCTTTGGTGTCTTCATAAGACTTGTAGGTATGGGTCTTAACTATTCTTGGTCAAAATTTCAGGTCAATTGGACCTGGTTTGAGTGAGTTATGGCCTAAGCACTCACTGCTGCCCAATTGGTCATTTTTCAGGTCCTAATTGCACCTAATCCGAATTGGTCATTTTTTTAGGTCACCTTGCAAGCCGAATTTTGGTATGGTTTCTCAATAAAAGTTGGCACATTTTGTGCCTAGTTTCACCTCAAATTGGTCTCATACCAATTGAGGTTACACATTTAAGGTTATAGGCTAAAATGTACACTGCCCTCACTATGCCTTTCACACCCCACTTCAAACACACATTTAACTTGCAAAGTTTACTTCCATACCCTACCAATCTGTTTTGGTACATTACCAAAAGCATTATCTACTTTACATTAACATTATTTTGGGCAGATTACCATTACCCTCAACACACCAAATATCATTCACAATTACAATTTCTAATTACCATTACAAACACACCTAACCATTACAAATTTTACATACACTTTACATTATCAATCTACATACATCTCATCAACCTTCTAGGTCAATATTCTGCCCACACTTCCTTCAATATATACCATTACTCAAGTGTCCCCAAGCTGCCGCAAACCATTCTTCAACATCAAAGTGCTATCCAATTTACCAATTCCCATCCAAGTGCATAAATCACCATATAAACATGAAATAATTCACTAGGTTACTAATTCATCATGATCAACACCATTTCTCATCAATTATATGCACAAATATCTCATTAAAAACGTGACTCATGGCTGTCCAAAATGAAAACAACAATAACCCTTCAAACTCAAAATTTTCCTTCACCAAACCAACACCCATAACATGAACATAAACTTTAACAAAGAAATTCTCAAAAATGCAAACTTACCTTTAATTGTAACTTGCTAAACCTTCACCAAACTTCTCAAAATTGGTATCAATATCTTCCTTGTGATGTGTAGACCATTTTTCATAAAGCTACTTAAGGGATTGGGGTTGAAATGGAGGGAGGAAATCAAGCTCAAAACCAAACGGCAATGGAGGTTTCAAGGTTCTTCATTTCGGCAATTTTGAGAGGACTTGAGGAAGATGAGATTTCAGGTGGTTAGTGAACCTACATCAGCCATATTTCATGTTTAATTAATCCTATAGTGGTCCACTAACTAAAATTAAATCATATTATAAGTTAACTTTCACTTATTCCACATTTAACCTTTAATTTCTACTATTTACTTTAGGTACCACCAATTTAATTTTTCATTTCATTTTCTAAGTGTAATATTATTTATTTTTAATGGACATTTAGGTCAAAAGACACTTCGGGATGTCAAATGACCATAATGCCCCTGTTCGGGTTGCATTCCCGATTTTTCGGTAACACCGTATTTTGTCTGTTTTTCGATTTCTCACTTTTCTTTGTACTAATTATTTAATTTTTCTTTAATCTTTCTAATGAGATTTATACTTCAATAAGGGTCTATTTATGTCCTAAAAATGTTTTCCGTGGTTCCATGATCAGTGGCTAGTCAACGGTCCACGCCGTGACTTCCTGATCACCCATCGCTAGGTTTCCGGCTCGCTTAACTTGGTGACATTTTTTTGCTATTATTTTTCCTTTGTTTTTCTTGTATTTTCTTTTCTTGTATTTCATTATTTATGTCTCCTCTCTCATATCAAGGTGTGGTTCTAGGCATCCTAGCTGTCCGGACAACACTGGTCACTGGAGCAGTAGAACGCACTACCGAACTTAGGGGTGTTACACTAACTATCTATTCACATCAATTAGGTGACTTATTTTTCATGTTTCAAGTAATCCATAAACATTTCATGGATTTCAAATTTATGGCCTTAATTCCTTTTTAAAAATTTTGACTAGGATGCATAGTCTACATTTGTCATACAATTCTAAGCATTTAAGCTTAGAATTGGTTCTAGGTCTTCATCTTAGTTTACTAATCATTTTGATTACTATTCACCTTACTAGTCAACCAAAATGTTGACTTTTTTATACTTAATGGATATACTAATTCTAATTACACCAAGATCCCACATTTTGAGTTTTACATTTGCTAGTATTAATTGCCAATTGCAATTTAAAGTCCCCTAAATGCATTTCTAATTTCACATTTGAATTTCAAGTTTTGATGTCACTATTCACCTCATTGATCAACAAAAATGTTGACTTTTGGATAGAAAATAGGTACATTGGTTTTGACACTCCAAACATACCACATTTTGCATTTAAAACTTGTTGGAAGTGATCACCATTACTATTTCTAAGCCTCACACTAAGTGGCAGAATTTTCAGTTTTTGTACCATAAGTTTACTGTTCTATTAGGGACTGTTACAGGGGAAATTTGAGTAAATGGTAAACATGAAAGTTGTTCCTTATTTTGTTTAGTTGAATTTCTTTTTTGAATCACTCCATTTGGAGTTTTGTAGCTCCAGATATGGTCCAAAAACCACAGCTGGCCGGATTTTAATTCTGCAGAATTTACCAAATCTACTGCATCATGAGCATGTTGGATCGTGATTGCCATTTTGATTAAGTTCTGATCATAATTTGGGGTAGGTTTCTTCATGAAAGTTGTTTGTCTATGTCTTAAATTGTTGCTGTAAATATTTCAGGTCAATTGACCATTTCTACAGTGAGTTACTGTTCATTTGGTCATTTTGCAGTTTCTGGGTATAGGGTATCCGGATTGGGGCCAACTACAGGGTATTCGGATTGGGGCCAACTTTTAGTCCTCTTGCTTTGGTCTTTTGGGCATGGTTTCTTCAGCAAAAATGTGCCATTATAAGTCTAGTTTTATGTCCAATTGGCCAAACACCAATTGAACCTACACAGCCAAAGTTATGGCTGTCCAAGTGGGCTGGAATCACAGCCTCATTGTTGCTGTCACTAGGCAGCCTATACATTTCACTTTGCCATGCATTAGTTCAGTTCAAATTATGATTAACTTGCCTCAAATGGTCACTAATTGACCATTAGAATGTCCATTAATCATTTCATAAGCCAAGTCCAATTTTTCATTCCCAAAACCCTAATTTTCCCTTTTAATTCACCCATATACCTAGTTAAGCACTTTCATTAATTATATATGTGTACATACACCTTAAATACAATCTCTAATTCATTCTAAGTCCATTAAAACCATAAAAAACACTCCATCATTGTTCCTTCCTTAGGGCTGCCGAAATTAATGGTAGGCATACACACAAATCTGGTTCATTTAATTCACAAATTCATGTTGATTTTGAGTCCCTAACATGGAAAATAAAAGTTTTAAGTAGATAGGTGCACTAACCTCTTGTAGGGTAGAATTTTCCTAAGCTTAACTTCACTTTCTTTCTTCTTCTTGGCTGCCAAAAGGTTATGCAAGGTGCAAGGATAAATTTTAGTGAAAAGAGTAGGAGGAACTATGGTGAAAAGAGGAGAGAAATGAAGCTTTGGTTGAAAATCAATGGAGGTTTGGCTATGGAATTTGAAAGCTACGGGTGAGCTTTGTGAAGGTGATGGCTGCTGGAATTTTAGGAGCTTTTGTTGCATTCTTATACATATTTTATTAGTTAATTTAAGTGTTGACTAAATGTGATTGGTGGGTAAGTGTTTAATGACATCATATGATGTCATAATTGGTATTTTCTTCCATTTTTTTTCTTCTCTTCTCTACTCATTTTCAATTTAATTTTTAGCATTATTTATTCATATTTTAGATCATAATAATTATTTACTTAACTGGACAAGTCGGCCAAAAATACCTGTGAAGGCGAAATGACCAAAATGCCCTTCGTTTGGCTTAACGGGTCAAAATTGTCTATACCGATTGAAAAATTTTTCTAAATATTTTCTTGGCATTCTAATGCCATAGGAACCTCAATGATCCTTCTCTGGAGTCCCAAAAATTATTTTATGAATTTTTCCCCGGGTCTAGGGCTCCTCGTTGCGAGAACCGCAACTTCCCTCTGGTTACCCATCGCTTGGGCACCGGCTCGTTTAACTTGGTTGTATTTTATTTCTAAAATTTTTTCTAAATTTTTCTTATTAATATTTGAGTTAATTATGGTTCCTGACTTTAGTTTAAATATTTTTCTGGACGTTCTAGCTGTCCGGACCGACACCGGTCACCGAAACAGTAGACTGTACGGAGTTGCTACGAGGAGGGTGTTACAACTCTTTCCCTCTTATTTAATTTTTGTCCTCGAAATTTACTCAATGTAAATAGCCAAGGAGCTAATACCTCTTTATTTCTTCACCTTTCCGTGTTATCCTACTTCACTTTCTCCTTAGTCTCAATCCTATCCTCAAACAGTTATGTACTCATCCTTTTTCATCTTAAATATAGTCTCCTTCTCATCTCTATTCGCTATCTCATTGTCTCTTCACTCTCTTATTCCATACCTTAACCTAAAATAAATAGGAAATACAGATCTGCAATAGTGTCACCTCGACTCTTATGAATGCAATGCATGATATGCAATCTATCTAGGTCCAGAAACGCCTAAACCGTGCTCTGATACCAATAAATGTAACACCCCTCACCCGACTACAGTATAGCCGAGCAAAGTGTGCTACATTCGGTGCCGGAGCACCCTATCTTATCTTACTTTATTCCTTTCATAATTTGATCTCATTATATTTTAATATTAATTATTTTTCGACGGAGAAACCAACGGAGTTTCCCTATTTTATTACCATTGACGTATTTTACTATTTAATTGCTTTGAAAATTTCAATAATATTTTACAAATAAAATCTCATCAATTATTTTCATAACCATCTCATTCATATATCTCAATTTCATATTCATTTCCATGCATTATCTATATATTTCAAATCTGTCTTCGAATCCATACAATCTCATTCATGCTCAAATCACATAAGTAAAATTTTCAAATTTCTTTAATTTACATAATTTCATAATTTACATGATATATAAATTAATTACATATGAAAAAGCTAATTTATTAAATTACATTACATTTCTATTAATTACCTGCTCATAATCTACATTATAATACAATATCTAGCATTTTATACTAAATACAAAATGTGATCTATATGGGCCCTATCTACATGCATTGCTGAGGAGGTGACAACTTTTAATACTTCAGGCACTTCTGCAGATCTGAACTCCAAAAATCTTAGTCAAAGTACCTGCGCGAGGAAACAAATCCGTCGCGCTAAGCATTGCTGCTTAGTGGTGCAATAATAGAACAAGAAAATAAAATATACAAATAAAGAAAGAACGAAGCAAAATTTGAATATTTAAGAATCTGTTTAATTTAATACAATGTGTCTAATATTAATTATCTTTTGTTCTCATTTGTTTCGCTTTGGAAGCGTTTAATTCCGAAATTCACAGTGATAATGTACAACATACAGAATTAATAAAAATACTCAGTTTATATTTATATGGCAATAGAAGGTACATTTAAAATATTTAGTTAAGTTATACCTATTTTTGCAACTCTTTTATCATCTTACTTAACAATTTTTTTTATGTGGTTTGGATCATTTCATAATTCTAACTAATTCTTTTGAAGTCTTATTAACTCATTTATTTGATTTCTAATATTTTTAATTACTAACAGTCTTAATTTATTTCAATAGATTACACTGCCCAAGTAACCTACGACAGGCTGACTAAACTGGATAACGGGTCGTTGGCACTGGACACCGCGGTGCCTGCCGTCATCATACCATGGGACGCAGAACGTCAACCACGTATGCAGTCAGTATGGCTAGAAAGCCATGATAACACATAATCGGGCGTAGAAGCCATGAATGTTGGCATAATGCCATGAATGCGGGCATAAAGCCATGAATACGGGCATAAAGCCATGAATACAGGCATAAAGCCTTTCGCGATCGCTAAAACAATACCCTATTGGCATGCCAAACTATCCAATCTGACACACATGTCTAGGCAATACAAGGGCACATAATATCATTAAATATTAGTATATTGTGTTTTATGAGTTTATTATTTCATGATAAATTTCAATTATAATTCATACATTCATTTGATCATTTATATGATCACAATTCACATCAATTATCCTTTTATATCATTGTGCTCAAAATACTTCTCCTCTCTACAATAATGAGAACTAATGTCTCATTCATACATTAATATGGTTCATTTATTCATTCATTATGTTATTCATATTGATCACAATTCTAAACAATGGTTCACATGTTCCATTGTATTCAAAACATTTTTCCTTTCTCATTTATACATTCAAGAATCTACTTATGTAATTACAAATTTTATATTTCAAGTTGAGTTACTAATATTTTATGAATTCCATTTGTGATGGGCATATAAGCCCTAACTATCTATTCACATCAATTAGGTGACTTATTTTTCATGTTTCAAGTAATCCATAAACATTTCATGGATTTCAAATTTATGGCCTTAATTCCTTTTTAACAATTTTGACTAGGATGCATAGTCTACATTTGTCATACAATTCTAAGCATTTAAGCTTAGAATTGGTTCTAGGTCTTCATCTTAGTTTACTAATCATTTTGATTACTATTCACCTTACGAGTCAACCAAAATGTTGACTTTTTTATACTTAATGGATATATTAATTCTAATTACACCAAGATCCCACATTTTGAGTTTTACATTTGCTAGTATTAATTGCCAATTGCAATTTAAAGTCCCCTAAATGCAATTTTAATTTCACATTTGAATTTCAAGTTTTGGTGTCACTATTCACCTCATTGGTCAACAAAAATGTTGACTTTTGGATAGAAAATAGGTACATTGGTTTTGACACTCCAAACATACCACATTTTGCATTTAAAACTTGTTGGAAGTGATCACCATTACCATTTCTAAGCCTAACACTAAGTGGCAGAATTTTCAGTTTTTGTAACATAAGTTTACTGTTCTATTAGGGACTATTACAGGGGAAATTTGAGTAAATGGTAAACATGATAGTTGTTTCTTATTTTGTCTAGTTGAATTTCTTTTTTTGAATCACTCCATTTGGAGTTTTGTAGCTCCAGATATGGTCCAAAAACCACAGCTGGCCGGATTTCAATTCTGCAGAATTTACCAAATCTACAGTACCATGAATAGTGACTGTGACTGCCATTTTGATTAAGTTCTGGTCATAATTTGGGGTAAGTTTCTTCATAAAAGTTGTTTGTCTATGTCTTAAATTGTTGCTGTAAAAATTTCAGGTCAATTGACCATTTCTACAGTGAGTTATGGCCTGTTCATTTGGTCATTTTGCAGTTTCTAGGTACAGGGTATCCGGATTGGGGCCAACTTTTAGTCCTCTTGCTTTGGTCTTTTGGGCATGGTTTCTTCAGCAAAAATGTGCCATTATAAGTCTAGTTTTATGTCCAATTGGCCAAACACCAATTGAACCTACACAGCCAAAGTTATGGCTGTCTAAGTGGGCTGGAATCACAGCCTCATTGCTACTGTCACTAGGCAGCCTATACATTTCACTTTGCCATGCATTAGTTCAGTTCAAATTATGGTTAACTTGCCTCAAATGGTCACTAATTGACCATTAGAATGTCCATTAATCATTTCATAAGCCAAGTCCAATTTTTCATTCCCAAAACCCTAATTTTCCCTTTTAATTCACCCATACACCTAGTTAAGCACTTTCATTAATTATATATGTGTATATACACCTTAAATACAATATCTAATTCATTCTAAGTCCATTAAAACCATAAAAAACACTCCATCATTGTTCCTTCCTCAGGGCTGCCGAAATTAATGGTAGGCATACACACAAATTTGGTTCATTTAATTCACAAATTCATGTTGATTTTGAGTCCCTAACATGGAAAATAAAAGTTTTAAGCAGATAGGTGCACTAACCTCTTGTAGGGCAGAATTTTCCCAAGCTTAACTTCACATTCTTTCTTCTTCTTGGCTGCCAAAAGGTTATGCAAAGTGCAAGGATAAATTTTAGTGAAAAGAGTAGGAGGAATTATGGTGAAAAGAGGAGAGAAATGAAGCTTTGGTTGAAAATCAATGGAGGTTTGGCTATGGAATTTGAAAGCTACGGGTGAGCTTTGTGAAGGTGATGGCTGCTGGAATTTTAGGAGCTTTTGTTGCATTCTTATACATATTTTATTAGTTAATTTAAGTGTTGACTAAATGTGATTGGTGGGTAAGTGTTTAATGACATCATATGATGTCATAATTGGTATTTTCTTCTATTTTTTTTTTCTTCTCTTCTCTACTCATTTTCAATTTAATTTTTAGCATTATTTATTCATATTTTAGATCATAATAATTATTTACTTAACTGGACAAGTCGGCCAAAAATCACTTGTGAAGGCGAAATGACCAAAATGCCCTTCGTTTGGCTTAACGGGTGAAAATTGTCTGTACCGATTGAAAAATTTTTCTAAATATTTTCTTGGCATTCTAATGCCATAGGAACCTCAATGACCCTTCTCTGTAGTCCCAAAAATTATTTTGTGAATTTTTCCCTGGGTCTAGGGCTCCTCGTTGCGAGAACCGCAACTTCCCTTTGGTTACCCATCGCTTGGACACCGGCTCGTTTAACTTGGTTGTATTTTATTTCTAAAATTTTTTCTAAATTTTTCTTATTAATATTTGAGTTAATTATGGTTCCTGACTTTAGTTCAAATATTTTTCCGGACGTTCTAGCTGTCCGGACCGACACCGGTCACCAGAATAGTAGACTGTACGGAGTTGCTACGGGGAGGGTGTTACACTTATTATGAAGTATCCTCGATTGTGAACCTATTTATGATACTTTGTGCTAGAAATATTGTCATTCATATTCTTAACAACTTAAGAATAATATTTCTAACAAAATATCAATGGACCTTTTCTATTACACATAAATATATTATGTAAACGGAAAAGTGGAAATGCCTTTTATTAATAAAAATATGTACAAGATACATACTAAATGATATGCTCTAGGGCATACTACTAACAATAATACCTTCAGGTGTGTCAATAAGATCCCAAACTTGGTTCTTATACATAGAATCAATTTCGGATTTCATAGCTTCAATCCATTTAGAAGAGTCTATATCTGATATAGCTTCTTCATAGGTAAAAGGATCATCTCCGTGAACTATTTCTTCATGAGCAAACAATTCTTGTTCATCTTCATGAAGAAAACCATATCTTTCTGGTGGGTGAGATATTATGGTCGATCTACGAGGAATTATTATAGATGTTTCATCAATAGGCGTAGGTTGACTAGATGAATCTATATCCATCTGATTTATTGATTGGTTAGAATTCTCTAATTCTAACTCTATTTGCATTCCTTTGCCACCTTCTTAAATAAACAGTTGTTCAAGAAATATGGCATCTCTGCTTACTACAACCTTTTGTGATGTAGGTAAATAAAAATAATATTCAAAACTTTCTTTTGGATATTCAACAAATCGACCCCTTTCTGATTTGGTTTTCAATTTATCAGTCTTCAGCTTTTTAACGTAAGCTGGACAACCCCAAATCTTGACATGCTTAAGACTTGGTTTTCTTCCATGCCATATCTCATAAGGTGTGGAAGACACCAACTTTGATGGAATTCTATTCAGAATGTGCAAAGCTAATTCTAATGCAAATCTCCTAAAGGAAATTGGCATATTAGTATAGCTTATCATACTATGTACCATATTTAATAGGGTACGATTCCTCCTTTTAGATACACCATTCAATTGTGGCATTCCTAGAGGAGTCAACTGGGAAATAATGCCATGCTCTTTCAAGTATTCATCAAATTTAGTACTTAAGTATTCACCTCCACGATTTTATCGAAGAGTTTTAATACTATTTTCCGTTTGATTTTCTACTTCAGATTTAAATTCTTTGAACTTTTCAAAGGACTCATGTTTGTATTTCATCAAATATAAATACCCAAACCTTGATTTATCATCAGTAAAGGTAATAAAGTAATGAAAACTGCCTCTAGCCATTTCCTTAAATGGACCACATACATCACTATGTATTAGTTCCAAAATATTTTCAGCTCTTAACCCTTGTCTAACAAAAGGTGATCTAGTCATTTTGCCTTGAAGGTAGGATTCACAAGTTGGAGTAGGTTTAGAACCCAATGATGATAAAATCCCTATTTTCTCTAGCTTTGTAATCCTATATTCTGCAATATGACCTAATCTTAAGTGCCAAAGATATTTTGGACTTGAGTTAATTTTCATTATGGCATTACATCCATTTAGATTACTTGCATTAGATTTGTATTTAACATTATTATCCAAATAATAAGTCCATCATGCATATAACCCAAGCCAACATATTCATTTCCAAAATAAATATTACAAACATCATTTGTGAACTGAAATTCATAACAATTTCTAGTCAAACTAGATACAAAAATGATATTCTTAAAAGCTTCAGGTACACACAAAATATTATTTAAATACAAAACATGTCCATACATGTACAAAGATTTAGATCCTATGGCTAAAGCTTTAATAGTTCAGCCATTACCAATCCGGAGTCTAAGATCTCATAACTGTAAGCTGCTACTACTCATTAGTTCTTGCATATCAAAAGAAATGTGAGAACTAGCACCAGTATCTAAAACCTAAGCTCTAGATGAACTATGAGCATCATCATAATCTAAATAACAAGATATAGACATACCTTCTGAAGGTTTATCTTTCCTGTCCTTCAGAGACGTAAGATACTCTAGGCAGTTCTTTTTCTAGTGCCCATCCTTCTAGCAGTGGAAACACTTTTCTTTGCCTTTGTCAGCTTCGGTCTTACCCTTCTGTTTGGCTATCTTCTTGGAAGGTTCAGGAACTTGAGGTTTCTTTTTCTTAGTGCCCTTCTTCTTCTTGGACTTTCCAGCAGAAGAAGAAGATGCAACCAAAGCCACCTCTTTTTCTTTATTACCCGGCATATTCTTTTGGGCAATAACTAGCATGTTAAGCAACCCAGCCAGAGTGCATTCTTGTTTGGTCATATGGAAATTTATCACAAAATTCCCAAATGACTCTAGTAGGGACTAAAGGATCAAATCCATCTGCAGCTAGAAATCCATGTGAAAATCAAGATGTTCCAATTGATTTATAAGCCGAATCATCTTATGGACATGATCTTCTACATTCTGTCCCTTTGACATTCTCATCCGGAATAGCTGTTTAGATATCTCATATCTAGCATTCCTACTGTGCTCACCATATAACTCTTGCAGGTGAAGGAGGATCTCATTTACACTTTGCATGTTTTCATACTGCTTCTGTAACTCATTAGTCATAGAAGCAAGTATGTAATATCTGGCTCTCATATCATGCTCCTCCCACTTGTCCAAAGTCTCTTGTTCCTCTAGAGTGGCCCTTGGAGGTAAGGGACCAGGAATCTTTGAATCTAGAACATATCCAATACGTTCTACTTTCAGGACAAGTTTCAAATTTTTGAGCCAATCAAAAAGATTAGGTCCTGTCAACCTATTATGATCAAATATTCTCACAAGGATATTGGATGGTGGTGGTTATTGTGTGTTCATTATTATCAGAAAATAAATTGCAGAAAATAACAAGATTACTTAGTAAATGTATTAAGTAATTAACCAAAATGATTATGGTCTTTTAATCAAGTAACTAACTTGGCGAATTCTACACTTCCAAAGTAGAAAACGGAAATCCTAGTTAGATGGATTTCTAGTGGGTGATTGAATTCTTATAGTCTTATTGATCATCCTCAGGCACATCCATTATTGGAATCACAATAAACTATAAGTGAGCAACTCCTTGCCCATAACATCTTATGTGAGGTTCAATCATTTATTTGGCCCCTGATGCTCAAAATCTCAGGCACATCCATTATTGATTTATCTTGCATTAGTTAAGTTGATCTCATTGAGCTAGTAAGCATGCAAATAACTTTAATGACCTCAGGCACATCCATTATTGGCCACCAACCATCTACATACTTACAACATCTTATGTTTAACAATTATTCTTAAGAAAATTTCTTAAACAAATGCATCATTCCCAAGCTCAAATAGCTAATAATGCAAGTGTTTAAAATTTCTTAAAATAACTACCTCAATGGAGGGCTATGATACAATTACCATAATTATACCATCACTAACTTAATCATTTGTTTGGAAGATTTTGTGGTCGGCTTAATTACTATTATGGTCTCACTTTGCACATTATCCAATTGGCATGCATATATTACATACTCGCATACATTCATACACATCTCATGCATACATGGATAAACAAATGATATGGTATGATCATGGACTTTCTAAGGGATTCAATTCTGAGCCACCAAGAATTGAATCAGGGCATTCCTAGGTGTATTTCATTCATTCATTCATTTTACAAGAATTACTGAAGGAGTACATAATCAACCTTTGATTTTGATCTCAATCTCCTCCCACTGGTCTCACCAATGCTCTTGATCTCCTTGTTCTTCTTGTAATCCAATTACATTGTAACCCTTAGCCTACCAAGGTGAATATACAAGAATGTGGACTTTTAAAGTCCTTAAATAAATGAAGATACATCCTAAGTTATCAAAACATTTATAATACATGCCACTAAAATAAAATTAATTATTTTACATCCCAAAGAAAAATAAAAGAAATAAATCCAATCACATTAGTCTTTTATTGTCCATGATCATCCATCATACATATTAAAATTTAATAATTAAATAAAATATACATGTTTAAAAATTAAATTGAATATCATATATTCAACTAAAAATTAAATTTAAATCTCATTCAAATAATTTTAAATTTAGAAACTTTTTCTAAATTTAATTCAATGAAAATAATTTTCATAATTATTTGTGTGATTGGAATTCCTAATTAAACCATTTAATTAGGTTTAAGCTTAATTCTGGGTCCAAAATTATACAACATTTGCATAAAAAGCCAAAATTCAAGCCAAACACGTCCCTAAAGATAAAACACGACTCGTGTAACTATTACACGGCCTGAGGTGTGCTCGAACATGGGCTGGGCCATGTTAACACTGAACAACACGGGACGAGGTGCGAAAATGGACACGAGCTGTATCGTTGAATGACATGCCCCTGGGCGTGCGTCAACATGTCCGTGTACTGTGAAAAGACGTCCTGGGCCATGTAAAAACTCAGAACATGGTCCAGGCCGTGTTTCTTATGGCAGTTTGATATTTTTAGGGTTTTCTTGATCCGAACCGACTTTAAATCAACCTAAACTTAACCCAATCACACAATTAAGCCTCAAAATCAATTCTAGTGGCAAATATAGTGGCTCTGATACCATTTGAAGGCATGGAAGCATGGAATTTAGGGCATTAGAGCATTGAAATTTAAAATTCAATCTAGGGTTACATGCACCATACTTGATGAGTTATGTGCCTAATCAATTTTCAATGGCCAAAAGCATACCAATACACATTTTAGCATGCACTAAAGATTCATTTGCCATCAAGAATTGAACTTTAGGAATTTAATTAATTAAATCCTAACTAAAAGAGGGGTTTTTGATTTCTTACCTCTAAGGTGAAGAATCAAACTATGTTGCTCCCTTGGGTGCTCCTAGGACTCCAATTGTAGTCCCTCTAGCTTGTCCACCATAAAGTCACCAACTTGTACCAATCGCAGCCCCTAGATGTCCCTTTAGCTCTTTCCAACCATTTGGAATAAGAGGGGTTTGCTTTGGTGAGGTTTAATGGATGTATAAGGTACTAGAAACCTTTTCTAGCAATTTTAGTTCAAAGAAAATCAAGGTTTTCTTCTTGAATTAGATGAGAAATGAAGAGAAGAGAGGAAGTCCCCAAGTTGCCATCCAAAATGGGAGAGAAGGAAGAAGATGTTACTTTTTCTTTCTTCCTTTCACTTATATACTTAGGTCAAAGTTTACTTACTCCCTTGCCACATGTCACCACATGATTTAATCTTACTTTTGTTTGACTTAATCTCATAAAGCTAAGTGTCAAATGTAGATTCAATCTTGACTTTTATCATCTTTCATGATTGGAAGACAAATGGCAAGCTTATATGGTGCCAAGTGTCACCATCTCATAGTGCCATATGTCAACATGTGAAAAGATCCATTTACCCTTATGTTTTAATTTGAGTTCTCAACCCAAAATTATAATTTCTCCTCTTCAAATCAATTTATATCAAATATAAATTAATTAATCTTAATTAATTAATTTCTCACAATTAAATTCATATTTAAACACTTTAAATATAAATTTAACCTATGTTATACATCCAATAACCTAGATTTGATTTCAAGTCATGCTAGGGACTTTGCAATCTTATTGCAAACCAAACCTATTTAATTAATTAATTAAACTCTTTAATTAATCAATTAAATCATATTTTACTTGGTGATTAACTTATGCAGATGTGTGACTTACTAGTCTCATTACTTATTAGCAATGAGAAATGATATTTTCTCTTAATATCATTAGAACTCTTTCTTACCTTCAATGGTTTCTCTAAATTATTTCAAGCATCTCATAGACCATGGCTAACACCTAGCATAGCATGCCATGGCCACCCAATCAGTAATAAGGAATACCTTAAATGAACCTTTAATCATATTTTACCAAGCACTAAAATCTCTCTGTTATAAAATCCCAATTCTAGCTGGAGTCATAGTTAATGTTAAACTTTATTTGCTATGAATATTATGTTCTCTTTTAATTCCAATTCTTGATTAATTATATTTTCTTTTCAGAAACTCTTTTCTGACTAAATCTGTCTGTCCTGGCCAAGAACTTGAATCATCAAGAACAATTAAATGAACATAGGATTTTATTCCTATTTACTTAGGGTAACAGATTCCATCTTGATCAACACCTATCTCCATATATAACTAGTAGGAGCCAACACATACCCATATACCTATACACAATATGAGTATGAAAGCAGTATCAAACTCAAACCACCTATATACAAGATAACTGTGTTATCTCAGGTCTAAAGATTATATGCACTTATATGATATATGACAATGCATTGACAAGAGTAAACTCCATGTGCTTGTCATAAGCGTCACTAGTTCGGCCTACTTATCATGTATAAGTGACTATCATGTTCGTTATGTGGCATGAGACTCACCACTCTAACTTATTTATATCTCATATTAATACTTTGGAAACAAACATGATTATAGTCTTTCTGGATAAGTCATGTCCTTTGTGAAGTATACTCGATTGTGAATCAATTTATGATACTTTGTACTAGAAATATTATCACTCATATTCTTAACAACTTAAGAATTGAATTTCTAACAAAATATCAATTGACCTTTTCAATTACACATAAATAAGTTATATAAACAGAAAAGTGAAAAATGCTTTTTATTAATTAAAAATGTACAAAATACATACAATATGATATGCTCTAGGGTATACTACTAACACTTGGGCACTAATACGAATTTAATTAGATAGAATATGAAAGGAATAAGTATAGAAGATTTCGATAGATTTAATTATTTCCAAAGTTTATTAAATATATGAAGGACCCAAAATACATGCAAATATACATAGCTTAGTTATTCTCGGTTATTTAATTACTTTTATTTTAAATTATGCACCACTAAGCAATTTGCTTTGCGCATTAATTTTTCATCGCGTAAGTACTGGAGACTAGTCATAGCGGCAATAGCAGCCGCAGCAGTAGTGCTCTGACAACATTTGATCAGATCTGCCATTGTCTGCTAGTCGCCTCAGTAATTATATTTTGTCGGTAGGGCCCATGTATTAGATTCTATATTTTTGGATTATTGTACATAAACAGAATGTAATTATATTTTGGGTTATAAATAAAATTATAAATTATTGTGTATGACTTTTTATATGAGTGAAATATATATCATTTTCTTGAGATTACATGAATAATTGTGGATAACATGATACATAAGTTACATGAATAATTGTGGATAACATGATACATAAGAAAGTGAATGGAATATGAATTATGTTAATAAATAAATAGTGGGACCCACTAGATGCTAATAAAATAGAGAAGGCACTGTCTGGGTTTCCAGTAAAATAAATTGTGATATAAAAAAAAAGTTTCCACACATGGATAACCTGAATAAATGAACTTTAAAATTTACAATGGACATGACAAGATAAGATAGGGTGCTCCGGCACTGAATACTTTGCTCGGCTATACTGTAGACGACAAGGGGCGTCACATTTAGTGGTATCAGAGCAGAGGTTTAGGTGGTCCTAGACCTAGATAGATAGTGTGCATAACATACATGGGCCTTTAATTAGGAGTCGAGGTTACACTAATGCAGATATGTTCTTTGTCTATTTTATAAGATCGATGGCATCTGATCGTTTAGAGCATGGGTCCCCTAGACTGTTAGAGGAGGAGGTAAAGTCTCATGTACCCACACCTGTTCCTAGTCGGGAGTGAAGTAGTAGAGTAGAGTCATCTTATGGTGCTATGGATAGAGCACAGTTGGCCTTCCTGGAACAGATGAATAAGATTATCTGTACCGATTAAAAAATTTTTCTAAACATTTTCTTGGAATTCTAATGCCATAGAAACCTCAATGACTCTTCTCTGGAGTCCCAAAAATTATTTCATTAATTTTTCTCATGGGTCGAGGGTCGGTAACTGTCTTTACCGATACTTTCCCGTACGGTCACCCATCACTAGGGCACTGGTTCATTTAACTTGGTTGTATTTTACTTCTAAAATTTTTTCTTAATTTTTCTTATTATTATTTGAGTTAATTATGGCTCCTCACTCTAGTCTAAATATTTTTCTAGACGTTCTAGCTGTCCAAACTGACACCGGTCACCAGAACAGTAGAATGTGCGGAATTGCTACAGTGAGGGTATTACAAATTTCATATAACACTAACCTACATCATGGCTGCCGAAAATTGAAGAATGCTCTATCATGCATATTTTTGTTCCATTTTCATAAATCCTAACTCAATTCATAGTCCTAACAAGAAATTTAAAGAGAGAGAAGAAGAAATTGACACTAACCTTGATTGGAGCTTTCCAAATATGTCAAAACTCCTTCCTTTCCACTTCTTTTTGATTCTAGTCACCTTAGCAAGGTTAGATATGAAGTTTTAATGAAGGGAAATAGGGGTTTTATGGTGAGAAATCAAGAAAATTTGAAGAGAGATGAAAGGAATTTCAATGGAGGAGAGAGAGAGATTTTCGGCCAAGGAGTGACGAATGAAGAAGATGGTTGATTCCTTTCGTTTTTATCCCATTTTAATTTTATTTTTATCCCTTTAATTAGTTTTTTCAAATTGTGATTGGGTGAAACTTTTTAATTGCATCATGCTTGCATATGCATTATGTCATAATTAAGCTTTTTAAATTTCATTTTATTTTTTTTCTTTTATACTCATTTTTAATTAAATTTTCACCAATATTTATTCATATTTTATGTCATATAATTCACTTAATTAAATGGACAAGTTGGTTAAAAATCATCTTTGAAGATAAAAAGACCAAAATGCCCTTTGTTTAGCTTATTGACCTAAAATCATTTGTATTGATTGATAAAATTTTCTTAGCATTTTCATGGCATTCTTTTGTCATCTAAACCTCAATAACTCTTCACTGGAGTCTCAAAAATTATTTCACAGGGTTTCCCCCGGGTCTAGGGTTGCTAACTGTCTTCACAGTAGCTTCCCTTTGGGGTCACCCATCGCCGTAGCTTAGGCTCATTTAACCTTAGTGCATTTCATTTTTAAAAATTTTCCTTAATTTTTCTTACCATTATTTGAGTTATTTATGACTCCTTACTCTAGTCTAAATATAATTTTAGACATTTTAGCTGTCTGGACCGACATTAGTCCTCGAAACAGTTGAATGTACAGACTAGCTAAAGTGAGGGCATGTAACACCCTCCCGGTAGCAATTCCGTACATTCTCATTAGGTGGTGGTGTAGTGCGGGCGGCTAGAACGTCAGGAAAAATATTTAAACTAAAGTCGGGAACCATAATTAACTCAAATATTAATAAGAAAAATTTAGTAAAAATTTTAGAAATAAAATACAACCAAGTTAAGCAGTCGGTGCCCTAGCGAGGGTAACCAGGAGGAAGTTGCGGTTCATAACGAGGAGCCCTAGACAGGGAAAATCATAAAATAATTTTTGGGACTCGAAGAAGGGTCATTGAGTTCCCATGGCATTAGAATGCCAAGAAAATACCTAGAAAATTTTTCAATCGATCTGCATAATTTGACCCGTTAAGTTAGAAATAAAATACAACCAAGTTAAGCGAGTGGTGCCCTAGCGGTAACCAGAGGAAGTTGCGGTTCTATAGCGAGGAGCCCTAGACAGGGAAAAATTCATAAAATAATTTTGGGACTCCAGAGAAGGGTCATTGAGGTTCCCATGGCATTAGAATGCCAAGAAAATACCTAGAAAATTTTTCAATCGTCTGAGACAATTTTGACCCGTTAAGCCAAACGGAGGGCATTTTGGTCATTTCGCCTTCAGAGGTGATTTTTGGCTGACTTGTCCAGTTAAGTAAATAATTATTATGACTCAAAATATAAATAAATATTGCTAAAAATTAAATTGAAATGTGGTAGAAAAGAAAAGAAAAGAAAAATGAAGGAAATTAGGGATAATGACATCACATGATGTCATTTACATACCCTCCACCAATCACCATTCAACAAGCCTTCTTAAAACAATTAAAAGAGACAAATGGACCCAAAAATTCTGCTGTTTCCTTCTTCTTCTTCAGCCAGCCGTGGGCTTCTTCTTCTTCCTCCATAATTCTTGTTCTTTCATACCTTAAATCCTTGATTTCTCACCGCAAAACCCTTAGGTCCCTTCACAAAAATTGGTCACCCAACCTTGCTAGAGTGTTTGGCAGCCAAGAAAACAAAAGAAAGTGAAGTTCAAGCTTGGAAAATTCTGCCCTATTCAAGGTTAGTGCCTATTTGTACCTAAATCCCTCTTATTCCATGTTAAAGAATTAAAGTGAGTAAGGTTTTGTGAATTAAATGAAATGAATCTATGTGTATGTATACCATAAATTTTGGCAACCCTAAGGAAGGAATGAGTTTGACTGTTTTAAATGGACTTAGAGTGAATTAGAGATTATGTCTAAAGTGTGTATATATATATATATATATATATATATATATAAGAAATGGAAGAGTTAACTAAGGTGTGTGGTGTAAACCTTGAAAATAAGCTAGGGTTTGGGAGTGAAATTTTGATTTGGCTTAGGAAATTGTTAAAGGACATTCTAATGGTTAATTAGTGACCATTTTAGGTAATTTGACCATAATATGGACCGAAAAATAGCATGGCAAAGTGAATGACTATGCTGCCTAGGGACAAAGACAATGGTGGTGAGATTCAGTCCAATTAGACAGCCATAACTTTGGCTGTGTTGGTCCAATTGGACATGAAACTAGGCTTATAATGGCACATTTTTGCTGCAGAAACCATGCCTAAAAGACCAAAGCAAGAGGACCAAAAGTTGGCCCCAATCCGGATCCCCTGCAACAGCACCTGCAGAAATGACCAAATAAGCGATGCTTGTTCATTTGGCCATAACTCACTGTAGATTTGGTCAATTGACCTGAAATTTTTACAGCAATAAGTTAAGACATAGAAAAACAACTTTCATGAAGAAACCTACCCAAAATTATGGCCAAAACCTATTCAAATATGCAGTCACGATCCTTTGTTCATATTCTTGTAGATATGGTAATTTCTGCAGAATGGTAATCCGGCCAGCTGTGGTTTCTGGACCATATCTGGAGCTACAAAACTCCAAATGGAGTGATTCAAAAAAGGAAATTCAACTAGACAAAATAAGGAACAACTTTTATGTTTACCAATTCCTCAAATTTCCACTGTAACAGTTCCTAATGGAACAGTAAAGTTATAGTACAAAATCTGAAAAATCTGCTCCTTTGGTTTAATGCTTAGAAATGGTATTAACGCTTAATGCCAACAAGTTTTAAATACAAAATGTGGTATGTTGGGAGTGCCAAAGTCAATGTACATATTTTCTATCCAAAAGTCAACATTTTTGTTGACCAATGAGGTGAATAGTAACACCAAAACATGAAATTCACAAATTGAAGAATTTAAAAGTTTCAAATGCCCTAGTATATCTAACAAGATTGGTTTGGATGGTTTGGCATGCCAATAGGGTTCAGTTAGCAGTACTGCACATGGCAATATGCCATTCTGTGATTTTATGGCTTTTAGCCATTCTGACCTTGTATTGAGCTTTGGCCTTGTGCCTGATATATTCTGACTTGTTAGCCGTTACATTTACTGCCGGGAGATGCATATGTGACCGATGGTGTGGCGAGTACTTGATACGGTGCGGTTACCCATTTATCGATCCGATGCGTCTAGTGTAGGTCACTTGGGGCAACCAAATGAATAAAAGTGGACAAAGTAAATGATATACAAATACCAAACAAATATAACATATACATTCATTACATATTTATTTCTTGCTATTTCCTTTATTTTATTATTGCACCACTAAGCATTATTGCTTAGCGCGTTGCTTTTGCCACGCGTAGGTACTGGAGATACAGATCGTGAGCCCAGTGACGCTTGGTAGGTGAGTCCATCCTGCGATTACGCGGATGTCCGTGTCACCTCAACCTGCGATTGCATTGGTAGGACACTAGGTGTCATTTTGGCATTCTGTATTAAATTTTGATTTTCTCATATGTAATTAAACTTGTGTAATGTATTTTGAGGTTCATGTAAATAATGAAGATTTATGGTTATGTATGGAAGTAATATGAGTATTTAATTGTTGTTTATATATGAGAACCCTGAGAACTGATGATTGAGAACTGAAATTGAAAAAAATGTTGTTGAGACTTTGTTGATGAATTGAAGTTGGGATTGTTTGGAAGTGTTTTTAACAGTTCCAAGAAGCTATTTCTCCATTTTTGCGGTACTCATGGATTTTCTTTAAAATTTTCGGAACCTCAAATAAATAATACTTTTGATATATGGCTAAAATAAATTATATTTCATAAATTATATTCACAAGCATGATATAAATTAATTAAGGTATATTAGAATGTGCTGGTACACCGTGTGGCATTACTTACTCGGGTATACTGTACACGGGTAAGGGGTGTCACATTTAGTGGTATCAGAGCACGGTTTAGGCGTTTCTGGGCTTAGATTGAGTCCATACCATGCATTGCATTTGTAAGAGTCGAGGTGACACTAATGCAGATATGTTTGTCTTTGTTAAATAGGATATGGACCCTTCATCTCAAAGAGCAGTCGAGGAGGAAGTGGAGAGTCATGCTCCACTGCGTGTGGAGGCGGGGCATGGGAGAACCTGCTCCGCCAGCTCAAGCCGAGCCTGCTCAGCCTCCACAAGCCATGTTCCAACAAATGGCTGACTTCTTTTGACAAATGGCTGGAGTAATGCCAGCACCACCACCACCACCAGCTCCACAGCAGAAATCACACTTGGAAAGGCTAAGAAAGTTTGGAGCAGTGGACTTTTTCGGTAAGAGAGAAGATGACTGCATTGCGGTAGAATTGGTTGAACAGAACGGGCAGAGTTCTAAAACAACTCCACTGCACCCAGAGCAAAACCTAGAGGCTGCCATATCTTTGTTGCAAGATGATGCCTACGAATGGTGGGACACGGTATCCAGTGAAATGCAGCCAGAAGCTATAACTTGGGACTTCTTTCTCTCAGAATTCAAGAAAAAATATGTGGGTATTGTATACCTGGAGGAGAGAAGAAGAGAGTTTATTAACCTGAGGCAGAGACAGCTGTCAATGGCCGAGTATGAGAAGGAATTCATCCGATAAAGCCGCTATGGAAGGGAGATAGTCCCTAATGAAGCTGAAAGATGTAAGAGATTTGAAGAGGGACTAAATGACAACATAAAGATTCAGCTCACTGCCTTGGGAATCACAGAATTTAGCAAGTTAGTGGAAGCTGCAATAAGGGTTGAAAAAGTGAGAATCGGTGAAGCGGACTGGAAGGGATAGGCATGAGAAGAGGGCCGGGTCGGTCTAGCTCATCTCCTGCACACAGGAAGAAGTTGAGAGGTCCACCGCACGAGTTGGTCGGCCACATGGTCGAGTCGGTCTCAAGGCCGGGCCACAGTTCACCTAGGAGAGGTCGGTCCACACCATCGGTGGGCAGCTCTCCGAGGATGGGGTTGAGGACCAGCCCCAACATCTTACGCATGTCCACAGCATGCGAAATGGCACAAGGGGAGTGTTGGAGAGTGGCGGTGCACTGCAAGATGTGGGTCGACAGAGCATCGGTGAGAGCGCCCACGTAGAACTACTACTGTTTGCTCCAACACAAGCGAGATGGACTGCTCCTGCACCACGAGAGGGTAGAAAATCGGCAAGTCTAAGGTTTGTAGGACCATCGCGAGGCACTGCATCCGAGCCAGAGAGGCCAGATAATAGACCACCTGCCAGAAATTATGCCCTGAGAGCTCAGGAGGAGCAAGATGCCCCGGACGTCATCAGGGGTACGTTCTCCCTCTACAATACTCCTGTGCATGCATTGGTGGATCCAGGATCCACTCACTCATACATCTGCATCAACCTACCCGTAGAAAGGGGGATACTGGTAGGGGAGAGTGACCAAGACATTCTGGTCACTAATCCATTGGGCCATAGTGTAGTGGTGAACAAAGTATACAAGGGTTGCCCGTTAAGGATTCAGGGTAATGAATTCTTGGCCAACCTGATTGAGTTACCCTTCCACGAGTTTGATGTGATTTTGGGAATGGACTGGTTGTCACGTCATCAGGCAATAGTTGATTGCAAATTGAAGAGAATTTCTCTAAAAACTTTAGAGGGTAATGAGATCACAGTTGTGGGGGAAAGGACAGATTTTCTGTCCAATGTCATCTCAGCCACAACTACAAGAAGAATGATGAGAAAAGGCTGTGAAGCCTACCTAGCACATGTGGTGGATACTAGGCAGGCTAAGCCAAACTTGATTGATATACCCACACTGAGAAACTTCCCAGAGGTATTTCCTGAAGAGTTGCCTGGTTTGCCACCAGAAAGGGAAGTTGAATTTGCTATTGAGACAACTGTAAGATGCTGACACCCATTTCTATTGCTCCTTATAGGATGGCACCCAGAATTGAGGAGTTGAAAACTTCGATTGCAAGAGTTGTTAGATAAAGGGGTTCATACGCTGATGTGTCACCATGGGGAGCTCGGTCTTTGTTTGTGAAGAAGAAGGATGGGACTTTGAGGCTATGCATTGATTACTGGCGATTGAATAAAGTGTGATGAAGAACAAATATCCGTTGCCTAGAATTGATGATCTGTTTGATCGGTTGAAGGGAAGCGAGTATTTTCTAAGATTGATCTCGGATCGAGGTATCATCGATTGAGGGTGAAAGATGTAGATGTGCCCAAGGCTGCGTTCGGGACCAGTATGGGCATTATGAGTTTACGGTGATGCCCTTTGGCCTAACAAATGCACCAGGCATTCATAGACCTTATGAACCGTATCTTCCATCCATACGGATCGGTTCGTAGTGGTCTTTATTGATGATATTCGGTGTACTCCAAGACCGAGGAAGAACATGATGAACATTTGAGGATTGTTCGCAAACCTGCGGGAAAAGAAGTCGTATGCTAAGTTGTCCAAGTGTGACTTTTGGTGAATGAGATTGCATTCCTTGGACACATAGTGTCGGTGATGGGATTAGGTGGATCCCAAGAAAATAGAAGCGATGATGGAATGGAAGCCTCCCGAGAAATACAAGCGAGGTCGAAGCTTCTTGGGGCTATTTGGGTATTACTGAAGATTTGTGAAGGATTTTCCTAATAGCTGCTCCAATGACCAAGTTGTTACACAAGAATGTCAAATTTGTTGGAATGACAAGTGTCAAACCAGCTTTGAGAAGTTGAAGGCTATGTTGTGAGGCACCAGTGTTAACACAGCCAGTGTCAGGAAAGGACTTCGTGGTCTACAGTGATGCTTCTCATAATGGGTTAGGGTGTGTATTGATGCAAGAGGGAAAGGTGGTCGCCTATGCTTCCAGGCAGCTAAGGCCACATGAACAGAACTACCCTACCCATGATCTAGAGCTTGCAGCAATTATCTTCGCACTAAAGATATGGAGGCATTACTTGTATGGTGAAAAGTGCTACATTTACACAGACCACAAAAGCCTAAAATATTTGCCAACTCGGAGGGAGCTCAACCTTAGACAGAGGTGATGGATTGAGTTCCTGAAGGATTATGATTGTGTGATTGACTACCATCCTGGGAAGGCAAATGTAGTTGCTGATGCTTTGAGCAGAAAGTCCATCACAGCTTTGAGATCATTGAATGCCCATCTATCTTTGATTCGAGATGGAGCTATTTTGGCTGAGTTGCAAGTGAGGCCAAATCTACTACAACAGATTTTTGATGGGCAAAAGGCAGATGAAAAGTTAATGGTTATTATGAGCAGAATCTCAGAGGGAAAAGCAACTGACTATGAGGTGAAAGCAGATGGGTGTCTGTACTACAAAGGAAGACTGTGTGTACGGATAATGGGAATTGAAGGCGGTATTCTAAAAGAGGCACACACGGTGTATATGCTATGCACCGGGAAGTACAAAGATGTATCATGATCTGAAGCTTGATATTGGTGGCCTAGTATGAAGAAGGACATAGCCGACTACGTGACTAAATGCTTGACATGTCGACAAGTCAAGGCGAACATCAAGTTCCATCGGGTTTGCTCTGACCTATCGCATACACGAATGGAAATGGGATCGGTCACCATGGATTTTGTAAGTGGTCTACCTCTCACCGGAAGAAACATGATGCGACATGGGTGATAGTTGATAGATTGACAAAGTCGACACACTTTCTGCCCGATTAGATGACTACTCACTAGAGAAGTTAAGCGAATTGTATATCGATGAGATAGTTAGGCGCATGGAATTCCACTTTCCATCATATCGATCGAGACCCAAGGTTTACATCGAGATTTTGGAAGAAGTTGCATGAGTCCTTGGGTACACAACTCCATTTCAACTGACTTTCCATCCTCGACGGATGGGCAATGCGAAAGAGTAATCGGTAAACAATTGAAACCAATTAGATAAATACACATATTGAACTGAAATGATAACAATAACATGAAAAATATGTCGTCCTTGAGGATATCTTTGAGGAGTTATGTCATTGAGTTTGAGGAAGTGGGATAGATACCTCCCAGCGGAATTTGCATACAACAATAGCTACCAAGCTAGCATCCAAATGGCCCCATATGAAGCCTTTGTATGGGAGGAAATGTAGAACTCAGGTGTCTTTGGACTGAATTGGCGAAGATAAGTGGTAGGGCGGACACAGTGAAGCAGTGAGGAGAAAGTGAAACTAATCAAAGCTAATCGAAGGTTGCCTCGCACAGATGTAAATCTTATACCGACACGAAGAGAAAGAAATAGAATATGTGGTTGGCGACAAAGTGTTCCTCAAG
Source organism: Hevea brasiliensis (assembly GCF_030052815.1). Lineage (NCBI taxonomy): Eukaryota > Viridiplantae > Streptophyta > Magnoliopsida > Malpighiales > Euphorbiaceae > Hevea > Hevea brasiliensis. The sequence continues at coordinate 44,959,230 of NC_079503.1, read as the reverse complement.
GTGTCACCGTGGAAGAAGGTCTTGAGGTTTGGAAGAAAAGGTAAGTTAAGCCCTAGGTTCATTGGCCCATATGAAGTCATTGAGCGTGTGGGTCCGATGGCCTATAGGCTAGCTTTACCACAGTGGACAAGATCCACAATGTGTTCCACGTATCCATGCTCAGAAGATACCGCTCAGATCCTTCACATGTCATCTCCAGGGAAGAAATTGAAATACAACCGGATTTGACATATGAAGAAGAACCCCTACGGATCCTAGCTCGGGAAGTAAAAGAATTGAGGAATAAGCAGATTCCACTGGTGAAAGTGCTTTGGAGGCACCACAACACCGAGGAGGCAACTTGGGAAAGTGAAGAGACGATGAGGCAATAGTTCCCTCAACTGTTTGCATGAGGTAAATTTAGAGCGAAATTTAAATTAGAGGAAGAGTTGTAACACCCTCCGGTAGCAATTAGTACATTCTCATTCGGTGACGATGTCGGTCCGGACAGCTAGAACGTCCGGAAAAATATTTAAACTAAAGTCAGGAATCATAATTAACTCAAATATTAATAAGAAAAATTTAGTAAAAATTTTAGAAATAAAATACAACCAAGTTAAACGAGCCGGTGCCCTAGCGAGGGGTAACATAGAGGGAAGTTGCGGTTCTATAGCGAGAGCCTAGACACAGGAAAAATTCATAAAATAATTTTTTGGACTCCAGAGAAGGGTCATTGAGGTTCCCATGGCATTAGAATGCCAAGAAAATACCTAGAAAAAATTTTCAATCGGTACAGACAATTTTGACCCGTTAAGCCAAACGGAGGGCATTTTGGTCATTTCGCCTTCAGAGGTGATTTTTGGCTGACTTGTCCAGTTAAGTAAATAATTATTATGACTCAAAATATGAATAAATATTTCTAAAAATTAAATTGAAATGTGGTAGAAAAGAAAAGAAAAGAAAAATAAAGGAAATTAGGGATAATGACATCACATGATGTCATTTACATACCCTCCACCAATCACCATTCAACAAGCCTTCTTAAAACAATTAAAAGAAACAAATGGACCCAAAAATTCTGCTGTTTCCTTCTTCTTCTTCAGCCAGCCGTGGGCTTCTTCTTCTTCCTCCATAATTCTTGTTCTTTCATACCTTAAATCCTTGATTTCTCACCCCAAAACCCTTAGGTCCCTTCACAAAAATTGGTCACCCAACCTTGCTAGAGTGTTTGGCAGCCAAGAAAACAAAAGAAAGTGAAGTTCAAGCTTGGAAAATTCTGCCCTATTCAAGGTTAGTGCCTATTTGTACCTAAATCCCTCTTATTCCATGTTAAAGAATTAAAGTGAGTAAGGTTTTGTGAATTAAATGAAATGAATCTATGTGTATGTATACCATAAATTTTGGCAGCCCTAAGGAAGGAATGAGTTTGACTATTTTAAATGGACTTAGAGTGAATTAGAGATTATGTCTAAAGTGTATATATATATATATATATATATATATATATATAAGAAATGGAAGAGTTAACTAAGGTGTGTGGTGTAAACCTTGAAAATAAGCTAGGGTTTTGGAGTGAAATTTTGATTTGGCTTAGGAAATTGTTAAAGGACATTCTAATGGTTAATTAGTGACCATTTTAGGTAATTTGACCATAATATGGACTGAAAAATAGCATGGCAAAGTGAATGACTATGCTGCCTAGAGACAGCAGCAATGGTGACTGAGATTCCAGTCCAATTAGACAGCCATAACTTTGGCTGTGTTGGTCCAATTGGTGTTTGGCCAATTGGACATGAAACTAGGCTTATAATGGCACATTTTTGCTGAAGAAACCATGCCCAAAAGACCAAAGCAAGAGGACCAAAAGTTGGCCCCAATCCGGATCCCCTGCAATAGCACCTGCAGAAATGACCAAATGAACAGTAACTGTTCATTTGGCCATAACTCACTGTAGATTTGGTCAATTGACCTGCAACAAGTTAAGACATATACAAACAACTTTTATGAAGAAACCTATCCAAAATTATGGCCAGAACCTATTCAAATATGCAGTCACAGTCACTGTTCATGTTACTGTAGATATGGTAATTTCTGCAGAATGGTAATCCGGCCAGCTGTGGTTTCTGGACCATATCTGGAGCTACAAAACTCCAAATGGAGTGATTCAAAAAAGGAAATTCAACTAGACAAAATAAGGAACAACTTTTATGTTTACCAATTCCTCAAATTTCCACTGTAACAGTTCCTAATGGAACAGTAAAGTTATAGTACAAAATCTGAAAAATCTGCTCCTTTGGTTTAATGCTTAGAAATGGTATTAACGCTTAATGCCAACAAGTTTTAAATACAAAATGTGGTATGTTTAAATACATATTTTCTATCCAAAAGTCAATATTTTTGTTGACCAATGAGGTGAATAGTAACACCAAAACATGAAATTCACAAATTGAAGAATTTAAAAGTTTCAAATGCCCTAGTATACCTAACAAGATTGGTTTGGATAGTTTGGCATGCCAATAGGGTTCGATTAGCGATCGCACATGGCAATATGCCATTACGTGATTTTATGGCTTTTAGCCATTCTGACCTTGTATTGAGCTTTGGCCTTGTGCACGATATATTCTGACTTGTTAGTTACATTGCCTGCCGGGAGATGCATATGTGACCGATGGTGTGGCGGCCGAGGTACTTGATACCCGGTGCGGTTACCCATTTATCGATCCGATGCGTCTAGTGTAGGTCACTTGGGGCAACCAAATGAATAAAAGTGGACAAAGTAAATGATATATAAATACCAAACAAATATAACATATACATTCATTACATATTTATTTCTTGCTATTTCCTTTATTTTATTATTGCACCACTAAGCATTATTGCTTAGCGCGTTGCTTTTGCCACGCGTAGGTACTGGAGATACAGATCGTGAGCCCAGTAGACCGCAGACTGGGTGAGTCCATCCTGTGATTACGCACGATGTCCGTGTCACCTCAACCTGCGATTGCATTGGTAGGACACTAGGTGTCATTTTGGCATTCTGTATTAAATTTTGATTTTCTCATATGTAATTAAACTTGTGTAATGTATTTTGAGGTTCATGTAAATAATGAAGATTTATGGTTATGTATGGAAGTAATTTGAGTATTTAATTGTTGTTTATATATGAGAACCCTGAGAACTGATGATTGAGAACTGAAATTGAAAAAAATGTTGTTGAGACTTTGTTGATGAATTGAAGTTGGGATTGTTTGGAAAATTATTTGGAAGTGTTTTTAACAGGTTCCGAAGAACTGTTTTCTCCATTTTTAGCCGGTACTCCGCCGGATTTTCTTTAAAATTTTCGGAACCTCAAATAAATAATACTTTTGATATATGGCTAAAATAAATTATATTTCATAAATTATATTCACAAGCATGATATAAATTAATTAAGGTATATTAGAATGTGCCGGTACACCGTGTGGCATTACTTACTCGGGTATACTGTACACGGGTAAGGTGTGTCACAGGGCATTACAGCTCTTCCCTTCTAATTAAAATTTTATCCTCGAAATTTACCTAATGCAAACAGTTGAGGGAACTGTTGCTTCATTGTCTCTTCACTTTCCCAGGTTGCCTCCTTAGTGTTGTGGTACCTCCAAAGCACTTTCACCAATGGAATCTGCTTTTTTCTCAGTTCTTTCATTTTCTGAGCCAGGATCCTTATGGGTTCCTCTTCGTATGTCAAATCCGGTTGTATTTCGATCTCTTCCATGGAGATAACATGAGAAAGGTCTGAACGATATCTTCTCAACATTGACACTTGGAACACATTATGGATTTTGTCCAACTCTAGTGGTAAAGCTAGTCTGTAGGCCACTCGACCCACATGTTCAATAACTTCATATGGGCCAATGAACCTAGGGCTTAACTTATCTTTTCTCCCAAACCTCAATACCTTCTTCCATGGTGAGACTTTGAGAAACACCTTATCACCAACTTCATATTCTATATCCTTTCTTTTCAAGTCAGCATAAGACTTCTGTCTGCCTGAAGCAACCTTCAAATTGGCTTTGATTAACTTCACTTTCTCCTTAGTCTGTTTCACTAGGTTTGGTCCAAGACAATGGTTTTTCGCACCTCCTCCCATATAGTGCCTCATGCGGAGCCATCTGAATGCTAGCTTGGTAGCTATTATTGTATGCAAATTCTACCAGTAGGAGGTGACTATCCCAACTTCCCTCAAACTCAATAACACAATTCCTCAGCATATCCTCAAGGACCTATCACATATTTCATGTTATTATTATCATTTCAATTTAATATTTATAGTAACTCAACGAATTTTAAAGTTTACTTGAATTACTCGTTCCGACTATAACACCTCGAACCTTCAAGCTCTGAATAGTACTATTTTTTGTATGTGACTTGTGCTATTCAAAGACACCTTGAGGACAAAAAATGGAATGAAAATTTATTGAGATAGACAAAATAAAAATTCAAGTGACCCAAAAATATAAGGACTCACCGGGTATATTGAAAAAGATGGATTATAACCTGATGAGGGCCATTTTTGTCAATTCACTTCAAGAATTGATTTTTGACCAAAATGTCAATTAGATTAAATAAAATTAAGGCATTGAATTAGGAAGAAATTTTGAGGTAAATTCAAAAAAGTGTGTAAAGGAAATAAAAGAAATGAAAACAAAAATATTCTAATTCATTATGACATAAGTATGACCCCACCATGACACAATTAAAATTTATAATTTAAATAAACTAAAATTAGGGAAAATATATAAGAGGTAAGATAGAAATTTACTAAAGAGAAAAACTTATTTTCCCTCTTCTTCTCCCTTGGTGCTGCCACCCTTCCCCATTCTCTCTCTATCACTTCTTCATTCCACCATCAGTAATCTCCCTCCACTCTTAATTTCCCACCTTTCATCCATGGGTTTTCTATCTAATCAATAGAAAACATCAAGGAAAACCTTGATTTAGGGATTGAAACAAGAAGATTTAGAGATTTGGAAGAGACATTGAAGATTGGAAAAGTCACTTGAGGTAAGCAACTTTTAAACTTAATTATAGGTATATTACTTGGATTTAGGTCTATTTGAGTAGAAATAACATGTGAAATTGAAAGGAATTATGCATGAAACCTAAACTAGGGTTTTGGCCAATTTGGGAAAAATTAGGTTTGATGTATTTTAATGTAATTGATGATGAAATCAAGCATAGTTGAAGTAGTATGCATGATTGGGGTAAAGAGATTGCATGAAATTTGCATAAATAGAATTATGGAAGATTAGGGTTAATGGGGAAATTAGGGCTTTGGTGCTAGAGAGTGAAATTGATGTGTGTAATATTAAATTATGACTACTTACCATGAATTGAATGTGGGTTGATGTTAGTTGGTGGAAGAAATTAATGGAATGGCATGGATTAGGGAAAATTGCAAACTAGGATTTTAGAAAATTAGGGGATTTTTGTGCTATGAGTGCTAGGGATGTATTAATGCTAAATTATGGTCATTATGGGTGAGTTAAATGTGAATTGATATTGGTTAGTGGGAGCAATTGAAGGAAGTAACAATTGAACCATAGGGTAGAAATTGTGCACACTAAGTCCAATGTGTTTGGCAGCTCATAAGTTTAGCTATACAACTCCAATTGGTGTGAAACCAATTGGAAATGAAACTTAAGACATAGGACTAGAATTTTCATGAAGATACCTTATCCAGAAAATGACCATAAACTGCCCTAAATGAACCTTAAAAATTCTGGACCTGACAGAGTTAGACCATGTGAACAGTAAAATTTGAATTGTCATAACTCACTCTAGAAAACTCCAATTTAGGTGATTCTTGAACCAATGGAAATCTAAAACATAGTAGAACATTTCATATGAAGAATTAATGCTAAATTATGAAATTAACCCAATCACATTGCTAAGCAAAATTGAGTCACCAAATCTGCCAAAATCTAGAAATATGCAAATTGACCATATAAATAGTAAAATTTACAAGGCCATAACTCTCTCTAGAAAACTCTAATTTAGGTGATTCTTAAACTGATGGAAACCTAAAATATAGTAGAACATTTTATATGGGGAACTTGAAGCCTAATTATGAACTTAACCCAACCAAATTACTAGCCAAATTTAAGTCAATGAATATGGCAGAACATAAATAGTCACATGAATAGTAATTTTTGCATAGCCATAACTTTCTCTAGAAAACTCTGATTTAGGTGATTCTTAAACCGATGAAAACCTAAAACATATTAGAACATTTCATATGAAGAATGTAAGGCCAAATTAAGAACTTAACTCAATTAAATTATTGGACAAAGCTAAGTCACCAAATATGCCAAAATTAGCCCCATGTGAACAGTAATCACCATTTTGGTCATAACTTGAGCTACAAAACTCCAACTGAGGTGATTCAAAAAGGAAAATAAATATGAGACCTGGAGGAACAAATTTCATGAAGAATACCTTGCCAAATTATGATTGGAACTAGGTAAAAATGTGGTTCAAAGATTTAGACACCAAGTTGTTCAAAGTTCCAAACTCTTTGAAATTTGCCAATCTAACTTAGGGAGGCATTAGACATTTATGAAATGAGTTTTTAGCAATATTTAAGATGAATATTGAGACATTCTACTTGTTTATTTTTAGTAGAAAAAGAAGTCAAAATGGGCAAGGAGAAGTAAGTAACAAGAAAGAAGAAATATTAAAAGTTTATGCACAATTAACCTTTTCTTCGTTTTTAAACTTGTAAATTGTTTGGAATGTGTTTGTTTGAATGAGTTTGCTTTGAACGAGTTTACTTTGAATGAAACATGGTTTTTCTCTTGCATTTGAGAAATTTGGGTGTTGCCACCTCTATATGGATTTTATAATAATTTGAATGTGTTTATTGGGTTGTAAATGTGATTGCTGATTGGAAACTTTTGAAAATTGTTTTGAAACCACAGTTAGCATGACAATCCCTTCGGAACTCCCCAGTAGTAACAGCTACTTAGGGTTTAATTGTAACATCCCCATCGTATGTATTCTGTACGTTCTATTGCTCCAGTGGCCAAATAATAATCCAGGCAAGTCAGTATGTCTAGAACTACACTTCGGTGATAGTGAACAGATATATAATAATAAAATAAATAAAAATAAAATAAAAGAAAAATCAAAGAAAAGTGAAAGAGAGAAAATGAAGCTAAGTTAAACGAGCCGGCACCGCAGCGATGGGTGACCGAACCGAGAAGGCCGTTGCCAACCCCAGAACCGCTGGGAACCCTCGGAATTAAATTTTGAGACATAAATAAAGGTTTATTGAAATTTAATTGACACTAGAAATATCAAAGAAAAATTATTAAATTAGTACAAAGAAAAATAAAAAATCGAGAAACAGACAAAAATCGGTGTTATCGAAAAATCGGGAATATAACCCGAAGTGGGGCATTTTGGTCATTTGATGTAACATCCTCCCGGTAGCAATTCCACACGATCTCATCGCTCGTGACCGTGTCGATGCAGACGGCTAGAACGTCTGGAAAAATATTTAAACTAAAGTCAGGAACCATAATTAACTCAAATATTAAAAAGAAAAATTTAGTAAAAATTTTAGAAATAAAATACAACCAAGTTAAATGAGCCGGTGCCCAAGCGATGGGTAACCAGAGGGAAGTTGCGGTTCTCGCAACGAGGAGCCCTAGACCCAGGGGAAAAATTATAAAATAATTTTTGGGACTCCAGAGAAGGGTCATTGAGGTTCCTATGGCATTATAATGCCAAGAAAATATTTAAAAAAGTTTTTCAATCGGTACAGACAATTTTGACCCGTTAAGCCAAACGGAGGGCATTTTGGTCATTTCGCCTTCAGAGGTGATTTTTGGCTGACTTGTCCAGTTAAGTAAATAATTATTATGATTCAAAATATGAATAAATATTGCTAAAAATTAAATTGAAAATAAGTAGAGAAGAAAAGAATAGAAAATGAGAAAAATGCCCATTTATGACATATGATGATGTCATTTACTTTCTCCCAACCAATCACCATTCAACAAGCTTTCTTAAATCACTTAAAAGAGACAAAGAAAGACAAAAAATTCTGGTCATCTTCTTCTTCTTCTTCCTCAAAACGTGACCCTCTCTTCTTCCTCCCTCCATGAAAATTTTCTTTCATTACCTCCATTTCTCATGAATTTCCACTATAAAACCCTAGACACCTTTCATTAAAACTTGTCCATAAAACTTGGGGAAGTGTTTGGCAGCCTAGAAAAGCAAAGAAAGTGGAGTTGAAGCTTAGAAAATTCTGCCCTACAAGAGGTTAGTGCCTATTTATATATATACTTCTTTGATTCCATGCTAGAAACTTGAAATAAGTGAGAAATTGTAAATTAAATGAATAAAAGTTAAGTGTATGTATCCCTTGAATTTCGGCAGCCCTAAGGAAGGAATGATTTTGATTGTTTTGAGGGACTTAGAGTGGACTAGAGATGATGTTTAAGGTATATATATACATGGATAATGAATTAGTGTGCTAACTAGGGTATCTTGTGTGAATTGAAATGGGAAGCTAGGGTTTTGGGAGTGAAAATTTGACTTGGCTTATGAAATTGTTAAAGAACATTTTAATGGTCAATTAGTGACCATTTGAGGTAAGTTGACCATAATTTGAAGTGCATTAAAATGTTACAAAGTGAAATGGTAGGCTGCCATGTGAGTGCAGCAGGGTGGCTGGAATTCCAGCCCACTTGGATAGCCATAACTTTGGCTGTGTAAGTTCAATTGGTGTTTGGCCAATTGGACATGAAACTAGGCTTATAATGGCACATTTTTGCTGAAGAAACCATGCCCAAAAGACCAAAGCAATAGGATAAAAAGTTGGCCCTAATCCGGATACCCTGCAACAGCACCTGCAGAAATGACCAAATGAACAGTAACTATTCATTTGGCCATAACTCACTGTAGATATGGTCAATTGACCTGAAATTTTTACAGCAATAAGTTAAGACATAGACAAACAACTTTCATGAAGAAATCTACCCAAAATTATGACCAGAACCTAACCCAAATGGCAGTGGCAGTCACTGTTCATGTTACTGTAGATATGGTAATTTCTGCAGAATGGAAATCCGGCCAGCTGTGGTTTCTGGACCATATCTGGAGCTACAAAACTCCAAATGGAGTGATTCAAAAAAGGAAATTCAACTAGACAAAATAAGGAACAACTTTCATGTTTACCATTTCCTCAAAGTCCCACTGCAACAGGGCCCAATGGAACAGTAAAGTTGGGTCACAAAAAATTGAAAATTCTGCTCTTTAGGTTTTAGGTTTGGAAATGGATTTAGGAGTTAATTCCAACAAATTTTAAATGCAAAATGTGGTATGTTGGGAGTGTCAAAACCAATATACCTATTTTCTATCCAAAAGTCAACATTTTTGTTGACCAATGAGGTGAATAGTGACACCAAAACTTGAAATTCAAAATTTGAAATTAGAAATGCATCTAGGGGACTTTAAATTGCAATTGGCAATTAATACTAGCAAATGTAAAACTCAAAATGTGGGCTCTTGGTGTAATTAGAATTAACATATTCCTTAAGTATGAAAAAGTCAACATTTTGGTTGACTAGTAAGGTGAATAGTAATCAAAATGATTAGCAAACTAAGATGAAGACCTAGAACCAATTCTAAGCTTAAATGCTTAGAATTGTATGACAAATGTGGATTATGTATCTTAGTCAAAATTGTTAAAAGGAAATTAAGACCATAAATTTGAACTCCATGAAATATTCATGGATTACTTGAAACATGAAAAATAAGTCACCTAATTGATGTGAATAGATAGTTAGAGCTTATATGCCCATCACAAATGGAATTCATAAAATATTAGTAACTCAACTTGAAATATAAAATTTGTAATTACATAAGTAGATTCTTGAATGTATAAATGAGAAAGGAAAAATGTTTTGAATACAATGGTACATGTGAACCATTGTTTAGAATTGTGATCAATATGAATAACATAATGCATGAATAAATGAACCATATTAATGTATGAATGAGACATTAGTTCTCATTATTGTAGAGAGGAGAAGTATTTTGAGTACAATGGTATAAAAGGATAATTAATGTGAAATGTGATCATATAAATGATCAAATGAATGTATGAATTATAATTGAAATTTATCATGAAATAATAAAGTCATAAAACACAATATATTAATATTTAATGATATTATGTGCCCTTGTATTGCCTAGACATGTGTGTCAGATTGGATAGTTTGGCATGCCAATAGGGTATTGTTTTAGCAGTACTGCGAAAGGCTTTATGCCTGTATTCATGGCTTTATGCCCGCATTCATGGCTTTATGCCTGTATTCATGGCTTTTATGCCCGATTGTGTGTTATCATGGCTTTTTAGCCATACTGACTGCATACGTGGTTGACGTTCCGCGTCCCATGGTATGACGGCCCGAGGCACCGCGGTGTCCAGTGCCAACGACCCGTTATCCAGTTTAGTCAGCCTGTCGTAGGTTACTTGGGCAGTGTAATTTATTGAAATAAATTAAGAATATTAGTAATTGAAATATTAAAAATTAAATAAATGAATTAATAAGACTCCAAAAGAATTAGTTACAATTATGAAATGATCTAAACCACATAAAAATTATTAAGTAAAAATGATAAAAGAGTTGCAAAAATAGGTATAACTTAACTAAATATTTTAAATGTACCTTCTATTGCCATATGAATATAAATTGAGTATTTTCATTAATTCTGTATATTGTACATTATCAATGTGAATTTCGGAATTAAACGCTTCCAAAGCGAAACAAATGAGAACAAAAGATAATTAATATTAGACACATTGTATTAAATTAAATTGATTCTTAACTATTCAAATTATGCTTCGTTCTTTCTTTATTTGTATATTTTATTTTCTTGTTCTATTATTGCACCACTAAGCAGCAATGCTTAGCGCGATGGATTTGTTTCCTCGCGCAGGTACTTTGACTAAGATTTTTGGAGTCCAGATCTGCAGAAGTGCCTGAAGTATTCAAGGTTGTCACCTCCTCAGCAATGCATGTAGATAGGGCCCATATAGATCATATTTTGTATTTAGTATAAAATGCTAGATATTGTATTATAATGTAGATTATGAGCAGGTAATTAATAGAAATGTAATGTAATTTAATAAATTAGCTTTTTCATATGTAATTAATTTATAGATCATGTAAATTATGAAATTATGTAAATTAAAGAAATTTGAGAATTTTACTTATGTGATTTGAGCATGAATGAGATTGTATGGATTCGAAGACAGATTTGAAATATATAGTTAATGCATGGAAATGAATATGAAATTGAGATATATGAATGAGATGTGAATTATGAGATAGTTATGAAAATATTTGATGAGATTTTATTTGTAAAATATTATTGAAATTTTCAAACAGGTAAATTGTAAAATACGTCAACTGGTAATAAAATAGGGGAAACTCCGCTGGTTTCTCCGTCGAAAAATAATTAATATTAAAATATAATGAGATCAAATTATGAAAGGAATAAAGTAAGATAAGATAGGGTGCTCCGGCACCGATTGTAGCACGCCTTGCTTGGCTACACTGTAGTCGGGTGAGGGGTGTTACATTTGACACCAAGAGCTGCCTTTTGACCTCAATGTCCATTAAGAATAAATAATATTACACTTTAGAAATGACATGAAAAATTAAAATAGGATACAATGTGTAAATAGTAAAAGAATGGAGCTAAATGAGCAAATAAGAAAACTTTAATTATTTAACCATTAAACTATTACCTAGTGCTCCACTAACTCTAGCCATGGGACACTTATCTAAGCCTTGGGACAGCTGAGTCATCCTCTTCTTCATCCCACTTCACCTTGCCGAATGAAACTCACCATGGAAACCACCATGGCCGCCCCACATGCAACCTTTATGGGTGCATGATCAAGCCACCATTTCCACTTGGTTTCTTCATTAAAGCTTGCCTACTTACCTTGGGGAAGATATTGGCAACAAGAAAAACAAGATTTGGTGAAGTTTTGATAAGCTTCAAAAGTGGTAAGTGTCCAAAACCTCTCCCTTGCTTTAGTAAACCTTGTGTTTAGGTTGAGGTGAGTATTTTGATGAAGTGAAATGAAGAAAAAATTGAGAAATGAAATGGTCTATTTTTGACAACCATGAATATGTGTTGTATTTGGATTTTTCTTACCTCTAATGGATGGAAATTAAGGTTGATTAACTCAAATGGAAGACGTAGTAAGTTAAAATCTAAGTATGTGCATGTAGTGCTTGAATTAAGGGTGTTAAATGGAACCTTAATGCTTTGAGCAAACTGCCATAGGCAGCCCATAATAGCATGAATTTGTGTATGAATATGAAGTATGTTAATGAAATATGATAGTGTTAAATTGTGGGCAGCATGTGTAAGTGATATTGAAGTATGAGTATGTTGAAGTGTATGTGTAATATTGACATTGAGATATATTGAATTTTGGTGGAAGTGAATGTTGAACTTAATGGTGAATTGTGTGCATTGAGCACTTGAATGTTCTGCCTAAAATTGTTGCTGGAATTGTGTACAATATATATATGGAAGTGTCATTGATTGAATATTGAAGTAATGAGGAGGAGAAGGAATATCAAATTAGAAGTGTATGTGTTTTGTGCTGATTGTGTATTGATGGAAGTACATAAATTAGGTCATAAGTGCCAAAATGTGAACCCAATTGGTATGAGGCCAATTGAGGGTAAAACTAGACACCAAATAGGCCAACTTTCATATAGAATTGTTGCCAAAATTCTGCCTAGAAACTGACCTTAAAAATGACAAAATCCGGAATAGCAACCTTGCAATCCAGATTTTTGACCATATGAACAGTAGTCATTAGGATGACCATAACTCACTCCAAACAGGTCCAATTGATCTGAAATTTTTACCATGGATAGCTTAGACATAGACCTACAATTCTTATGAAGACACCAAAGCCCAGAAATGGCCAGAACTAAGTCAAATAGCTTGCACAAGTTCAGATACCAAAACTGCCAGAACTAAAAATGACCTAAAATTGATCAAATTTTGCACTAAAGGTGCAATCTGTCCAGCTTTAGTAAATTGACCATATCTTGGTTTATACAACTCAGAATGACCTGAAATTTTTCCCGCGTGCAATAAGACATAAAGCTACAATTTTTCTTCTTTGACCAGAAGCTAAAAACTAAGAGAAATAGGACTTTAAGCTAGACCAATCTAGCACACCAAAAATTGAGAATTTAACATTTACATACAATGATGCTGGAAGCAATTTTGCAATGAATGCCAACTTATAAAAATGGTAAATTGCACTATATTGGCAGCATATTGAATTACAATATGTGACATGTTGATGTTAGAAACAACTTATCCATAGTACCTAAAAAAAGGTCAACATATGCATTGACTTATGAATTACATAATAGCTAGTAAACTCTAAAAATTGATGAATTGAACAATTAATTTATAATGTGCCCTAGTTTGCCTAGTTGACTAGTTTGGATAGGTTGGCATGCCATACTGTATTTTTACGTCTTATTATGCTGCACTGTAACTCTAATAGCCTACGACTATACGTACTGTGTCATTATACTTGGCTTATCGCCAGATTGACTATATGGCTTTTTAGCCACACTATTTGCACACCGAGAGACACTTTGAGATCGATGGTGTGACAGCCCGAGGTACTAGGTACCCAGTGCCATTATATCCGTTTATCCAGTCTGATCAGTATATAGGCTACACAGGCAGTAATTCAAATACTATTAAATTCAAATATCTAAATCCAGTCTACTGATATACAGCACCGCCAAAAATTTGTAAACACTTTATTTACTTTATTTTAGTGTATATTTCTTTATATTTGGTACCACTAACCAAAATTGCTTAGCGCGTTGCTTTTGTTACGCATAGGTATTGGAGACACAGCTGGGGAGCCCAGCAGACCTACTACCTGGTGAGACATCATATCTGCACAGGAGTCCAGAGTCATCTGCACTATATTGCATACATGGTAGGACTTAGAATATCTTATGTATTGTACTTTTTTTGTATTTTTGAAATTTGGCCCTGTATTTTGTAATATCTTGTACATATTAAATAACATGAAGATTTTCTGGATATATTTAAATTATTATGGACTATATTATGGAACTGTTTAATGACTGTAAAAGTCTATTGACTTTACAGAGAAATAGAGACTATGAAATATTTGAGATTTTGAGATTTTCATATTAAACTGTTTTCAACAGGTTTGGAAGGACTGTTTATCCGAAATACAAACGGCACCTTGCCAAATTTTTATTACCAATCTTGAAACACTGATTTTATCAAAGTATGAAAATAGTATCAGCATGGTATGAATATTACATAAAAGACTTCTTAAAATCAAATTGAGCCTAGGTAATGAAATAACCACAGACTAGGTGTTCCAGCATGCCGTGTAGCACGCCTTGCTCGGCTATTCTGTAGACGGGTGAGGGGTGTTACATTGATATTTGATATTGATTATGTCTCCCATTAATAATGGTTAACGGGGTAAGACTATATGAGTACTCATTAGCTAGCTAGCCCTTCCCTCATTAATAACAGTCAGTTAGATTGAGATTGCTTTGTCATGAAATTTTGTGTCATGTTCTAAACTGTGTGTTGATGTTGGTAACGCTTATGCTTTGTGAATGGTGATTTGTAAAGTATGATTTCTCATTCGAAATGTGATTTCAGTAAATGATTCTTATGGACTCAAAAAGTTTTGTGATGCTATCATGTTTATGCAAATATATGATTTCTTATATTTTGACAAGTTGTGTTTTACCTTAAGTTTTAAAGTTATTAGTTGTGCACCACTGAGTGATATACTCAGTGATAGCTTATTTATACTGTCTCAGGTAAGGGAAAGGAGAAGGCTGCCAAGTGAGAGACTTGGAAACAACATTTTGATTTTGATTGTGGGTATATATCGTAGGTATACCCTTATAATTCCCTTTTGATGTATTTTGTATCTACATGTATGGATGTACGGACATTGAGTAGTTTGTATTTAAAAGCATTATATTGCTATCACATTTTGAGTTTGTAACTATTAGTATTTTATTTTGAGACTTATGCAAAATGTATCTTTTGTAATAATAAGTTTATTTCCTCTAATGAATGTCTACTTGTTATGTAATTGAATTTTAACTATTCCCATGCAGTTTTCCATAAAAGAATTGATAAGATAGAAAGCTATGTTGTGTTTAAAATCCCTTGTAGCATATTTAATGGGTTATCGGTAGGTGTAGTTCGATAATTCATTAGGTATGCTACGGGAACATGTCATGCCTTACAAGGGATAAGGTGTGACATGTTTTAGTGGTATTAGAGCTTTTGTTTTCATACAATTTTTGAAATTGCATATTTGAAAATTTTTGATAAGTACAAATACTCAATTGTCATTAATTGATACATATAGCGCATTACATCATAAATATGGACTAATGGAGGGAAATCTCCTTCTGTTGGTTGTCCAAGGAGTAGAATTCTTTATGATTCAGTATGGAAGAGGGGGATCACCTAGTAGAGTAAACAGTAGCAGCTGAGGTATAGGGGGAGGCTCCAGCTCCTCAGAATGCCAGTGGATCAGCTACACCCATCTCGCCAAGCAATTTCCTGCTCAGTTCGCTCAGCAGATGGCTGCACTATTTCAGCAAATGGCTGGCAATATACTAGTCTAAGCTCCTGTGCAAGCACCTCTAGTGCAACCACCATCCCTAGCCAGACAATATGATAAGTTAATGAAGTATGGGGCAACAAAGTTCAAGGGTACAGTGGACCTATTGGAAGCTGAGCAATGGTTAGAACGGATGGAGAGAGTATTCAAGAAACTGCACTACACCGATGAATTGAAGTTCAAATACTCGGTCTCTCTACTGCATGGAGATGCATATGAGTGGTGAAAAACCATTCTCCACAGTTTTGCTGAGCCCCTTATATTGACATGGGATGACTTCCTCAAAGAATTTAGACAGAAGTATGTTCTCGACACATAAGTAGATATGAAGCTATAGGAGTTTCTCAGTTTGAAGTAGGGTAATAAGACAGTAGCCGAGTATGAGAGGGACTTTTCTTGCCTCAGCCACTATGCTGGAAGCCTACTCACTACCAACAGGGACATATGCAAATGGTTTGAGGCTGGGTTGAGGCCTAGCATACGACTACAGGTGGTTGGTTTTAGACATGGGAACTTCTCAGAGTTGATATCTTAGGCCCTGGAGCTAGAAAGGATAGAACTGGAAGGGGCATCTGAGAAGGTAACCACTAAAAAAGAGAAGAGCAGTAAGCCTATAGGTCAGAGTCCAAGTAGAAATGCGGGTAAGAGGAAGAGTTTTGGGGGACTAAGTGTGACACCCCTTACCCATCTACAGTGTAGCCGAGCAAGATATGCCACACAATGTACCGGAACACCATAACTTATCTGATTGATATTTATCAGTTCTTAATTTATTTATTATAGTTATTAAGTGAAATTTATGAAATTAATCTCATTTAGATCATTTATTGAAATTATAAATTAATTTACGACTTTGAAAATTTTATAGAAAATCCGGCAGAGTGCCGGCTAAAAATTGAGAAAACAGTTCTTCGAAACCTGTAGAAAACACTTCCAATAATTTCCAATCATTCTCAAACTCCATTTGTATTACATCAATTTACAACAATTTCTTAATAATTCCTCCATTTGTCATTCATTCATTTCACATCATCATCATGGTCAAATCATAAATAAATTCTCACATGGTATTTATAATCACAAAGTTACAAATACTTACATTAATACAAAATTATATTACATAGGTTTCAAATATACATGAAAAAATAAGAGTTTAATTACAAAACTTATAAAAATCACAAAATACAAAATGGGACCTAGTATCCTACCAATACACTGTAGCCTGTGAGATGACACGGACACTAAGCAGAACTATGAATGGCCTTACCCAGTCTGTGGTCTACTGGGCTCTCTGTCCAAATCATCAGTACCTATGTGTTGCAAAAGCGATGCACTAAGCATAAAGCTTAGTGGTGCCAATAATATAAGAAAATATAATATGCAAATAAAAATGATAATTTCCTAGTTATTGTGTTCATAAGAAATAACTAATTACTAACTTATTGTTTAGTCGAAGGCTAATTACATTTTATGATATTAACTTATTCATGCATTTTGTTAATTATTTTCTTGATGATTTTGAGCTCCTTTATTTTATTGTAATCATTCTTAATCTTTATCATGATATTTAATTTCCTTATTTTCTTTAATAATCAGTTCAATTACAATTATACTTTTCCATACCCAAGTAACTTATACAAATTGACCAGACTGGATAAACGGGTAAACTAGCACTCGGTACCAAGTACCAGGTACCTCGGGCCGTCACACCATCGGTCACAATGTGTCTCCCAGTGTGCAGACAGAATGGCTAATAAGCCATAAAAGCAATAAGGCATAAAGCCAAGTATAACATCATAATTAGTATAGCCATAGGCTATCATATCACAGAATGGCATGAAGCCATACATCATATGCAGTACTGCTATCAGAACCCTATTGGTATGCCAACCTATCCAAACCAATCACATTATGCCTACTAGAGCATATTACAAAGTCATTTCTTGAATATTTGTACTGAACATGTAAGGTTACTATTCATTTAGTCATTTAAGTCAAAATATTGACTTTCTCATATATAATAGTTACATGAGTTTTAATCACATAGATTTACCACATTTTGGTTCCCAAAAGTGTTGGCATTAGTTGCTAATCCATACTTCTGATCATTGGAGAATAATTCAAAATTTTAGTTTTTGGGTACTAGAGTTCACTATTCCATTAGGCCATTCTACAGTGAGAATTTGGCCAAATGTTCTTCATCAAAGTTGTTCCTTATTATGCCTAGTTACATTTTTTTTTTTAGATCACTCCATTTGGAGTTTTGTAGCTCAAGTTATGGCCTAAACACTATAACTGGCCGGATTGCAATTTTCCAGATTTTCTGGACAGAACCAAATCTATAGTGTTTTATGCACTGATTGCAGGTCAGTTTTTGAACATGTTATGATCAAAATTTGGGTTTGGTTACTTATAAAAGTTGTAGGTCTATGTCTCAGCTTTCTGATGGTAAAATTTCAGGTCAATTGGACCTTTATACACTGAGTTATGACCAAATAAATAAACACTATTTATTTGGTCATTTTGCCTAGGCAGAATGCAAGTCACCCGGATTAGGGTAATTTTTAGGTCAACTTGGTTTGGTTTTCTAGGCAGGGTTTCTTCACCAAAGTTATGCCATTATGTGTCTAGTTTTATGTCCAATTGAACTTGCACCAATTGAACCTATACAACTCCATTTATACCCACCCAAACCTGCTGGACGCACGACCAGTCCTGCAGGTCACCAAGGGCAGCATGCCTAAGTTCCACTCCAACATCCTTACTCACTTCAATTCCTCCTCACACACATTCAAATGGTCGCTAATTGACCATTACAAGGTTAACATACCATTACATGAGCAAACCCTAATATTATTCAAATGTCCAAGTTCTCAAGTTCATTCATGCACTATACTTGCATTTCACTTACACAATTATGTTTAAGAACTCATCTCATGCTATGGGTAGCTCATAAACACTTTACTTCAAGTAAATTCATCAAAACCTAACCCCCCCTAGGCCACTGAAATTTATAGGGATGGATACACAAAATTTTTATTTTGTTTTTCTTACATTTTCTACTTATCTCATGGCATTAAGCATGAATCAAGTAAAAGTGATAAGAGATTGGACACTAACCTCTTTTGCTTACTCTTCCAAGTCTCCAAAACTTCCTTCTTTCTTCTTCTTTTTGCTAGCTAGAGGTTGTTCAAGATGCAAGGTCACTTTTTTGTGAAGTAAGGTAGTGGTTTCAAGGTGAGATAAGGTGAGGTTTGAAGCTTTCATTAAGCTTCCATGGAGGAATGGTTTTGGGAAAGGTAAACGTCTGGTTTGGGGTGAGGAAGAGCAGATTGTGTTTTGTTAATTTTTACCTCATTTTAGTTGTATTTTATTTCTAAAATTTTTCCTACATTTTTCTTGTTAATATTTAAGTTAATTATAGTTCCTCACTTTAGTTTAAATATTTTTTTCCAGATGTTCTAGCTGTCTGGACCGACACTGGTCACCGAAACAGTAGAATGTATGAAATAGTTACAGTGAGGGTGTACACTAAGTAACAGAGGATCTAGTAGGGAAAGATTCTTAGGGCAGAGACCACTTAGATCCGGAGAGCAGACATCTAAGGGTTCTTTTCCTGCCCGTACCTATAAAACTTATGGCAGGACTCATGGAGGAGTATGTTATAAGGTCATAGGAGCCTGTTACAACTGTAGTGGAAGTGGGCATTTTGCTAGAGATTGAACTAGTGCCCGTAGATCTGGGCCACCTACCACTACTGAGGGTCCTAGTCAAGGTTCTGCTTCCAGAGGACAAGAAATAGTTAATAGAGGCTGAGGCAGGGGTAGAGGTAGCACTTTTGGCAGCCAGGACACAATGAGCCAACCAGAACAGAGTGGTACACTAGCCAAGGTGTACACCATGTGCCAGAGGGAGGAAGCTGAGACATCAGATGTTGTGGCTGATACTTTCTCCATCTTTGCTAGACATGTATATGTGTTGTTTGACCTTGGTTCTACACATTCTTATGCTAGTGCCAGTATTTCATGCTCTGTTGCTATTCCTTGTGTGAAATTGCATTATGATGTGCTAGTGACTAGTCCTTAAGGATAAAAGGTTAAGGTGAACAAATTGTATGAAGATTGTCCTTTGGTGATCCAAGTGAAGGAGCGGAAGCATGAAAAACACAAGTTTAGATCATTGAAATTCAAAATTTTTCATCTAGGGTCACATGCATCATGCAATATTCATTTTTATTTATTTGATTTAGATGATAAACAGCATATTAAAACTCTTTTAATATATTTTTGGATCTACATTTGCTATTTAAGATTTTAGAATTAACAGATTAATTCATTAGAACCCTAGATTAGATCAAGAACAAGTGCACTAATCTTTTTGATGCACTGCAGTGTGTTTGGCACCTTTGGGATACTCCTAGGACACCAGATGTTGTCCCTCTAGCTTGTCCATACCAAGATCACCTATGGCAATCCCTTGAATAGCTTCTATAGCTTTTTCTATCAATTAGAAAATCAGGTTTTGTCTTTTGAGAGATTATAGATGTAAACAGGACATTAGAAACAATTTCTAGTACTTTTAATTCAAAACATTGTTGGCTAATCTCTTTGAATTGTTGAGAGATGAAGAAGAAGAGAGGATGAGGCACTCAAAGGTAGCGGCACCAAAGAGATAACAGCATCTTGTGTTTTTGTTCTTTCATCCTTACACTTATATAGCTAGGTCACCACTTAAAACCCTTGCCACATGTCACCTTCTGATTGGCTCTAGGTTTAATTGACCCAATCACATTGTGCCAAGTGTCAAACCTATATTTAATCTTAACTTTAATCATCTTACATGATTAAAAGACATATGGCAAGCTTATGTGTAATGCTATGTGTCACTATCTCATGGTCCCGTATGTCACCCTGCGAAATGACCAAAATACCCATGTGTTTTAATTTTGACTTCTCAACCCAAAATAATTATCTCTTCTTCTAATCAATTTATATCAAATATAAATTAATTAACTAATCTCTATTAATTAATTTCTCATTAATTAAATTCATATTTAAACACTTTAAATATAAATTTAACTTATATTATACATCCAATAGCCTGGATTTAGTTTCAAGCCATGCTAGGGACTTCGTAATCTAATTGCAAACCAAACCTATTTAATTAATCAATTACTCTCTTTAATTAATTAATTAATTAAATCATATTTAATTTGGCGATTACTTGTGTATATGTGTTACTTACTCACTAATTGGCAATGAGACATGATATCAACTCTTAATATCATCAAAACTCTTTCTTACCATAAATTATTTCTCTAAATCATTTTATGCACCTCATAGACCATGGCTAACAACTAGCATAGCATGCCATGGCCACCTAATCAGTAATAAGGTTTACCTTAAATGAACCTATAATCATATATTACCATGCACTAGAATCTCTCTATTATAAAATCCCAATTCGAGCTAGAGTCATGGTTTATGTCAAACCCCATTTGCTATGAATATTATGTTCTCATTTAATTCTAGTTCTTGATTAAAAAGATTTTCTCATCAGAAACTCTTTTCTGATTAAATCTATCTGTCCTGGCCAATAACTTGAAACATCAAGAACAATTAAATAAACATAGGATTTTATCCCTATTTACTTAGGGTAACAGATTCCATCTTGATCAACACCTACCTCCATATATAACTAGTAGGAGCCAACACATGCCCATATACCCATACACAGTACAAGTATGAAAGCAGTATCAAACTCAAACCACCTATATACAAGATAACTGTGCTATCTCAGGTCTAAAGATTATATGCACTAATATGATTTATGACAATACATTGACAAGAGTAAACTCCATATGCTTGTCATAAATGTCATTGGTTCGGCCTACTTATCATGTATAAGTGCCTATCATGTTTGTTATATGGCATGAGACTCACCATTCCATCTTATTTACATCTCATATAAATAACTTGGGAACAAACATGATTATAATCTTTCTGGATAAGTCATATCCTTATTGTAAAGTATCCTCGATTGTGAACCAATTTATGATACTTTGTGATAGAATACTGTCACTCATATTCTTAACAACTTAAGAATAGAATTTCTAACAAAATATCAATGGACCTTTTCTATTACACGTAAATATATTATGTAAATGGAAAAGTGAAAATGCCTTTTATTAATAAAACATGTACAAGATACATACTAAATGATATGCTCTAGGGCATACTACTAACAATCTCCCACTAGCACTGGAGCCATTCATTACAATACCTTAGACCCATCTTCTCAAGATGTCGATCTAACTGTGCTTGTGACAAAGGCTTAGTGAATAGATCAGCTGGATTTTCAGCTGATGCTATTTTCTGCATGGCTACATCGCCTTGCCCAACTATATCTCTGATAATGTGGTAGCGCCTTTTTATGTGTTTGGATTTTTGGTGAGATGGGGGTTCCTTATACTCGGAAATGTGGTAGCGCCTTTCTGCATGGCTACATCGCCTTGCCCAACTACATCGCCTTGCCCAACAATATACTCGGTATCTGTAGTGGAACCTGCAGTCGTACTCTATTTGAAACTCTTCCAACTAAATGCACCTCCATTGTAAATAAACACAAACCCAGATGTAGACTGTCTATCATTGATATCTAATTAGAAATTAGAATCAGTATAACCATCCATGTAACATCCTCACTTTAGCTAGTTCGTACAGTCTACTGTTCCAGTGACCAATGTCGGTTCGGACAACTAGAACGTCCGGAAAAATATTTAAACTAAAGTGAGGAACCATAATTAACTCAAATATTAATAAGAAAAATTTAGCAAAAATTTTAGAAATAAATACAACCAAGTTAAATAAGCCGGTGCTCTAGCGATGGGTAACCTAGTGAGAAGTTGCGATTCTCACAACTAGGAGCCCTAGACCGGGGGGAAAAATTATAAACTAATTTCTGGGACTCCAGAGAAGGGTTATTGAGGTTTTTATGGCATTAGAATGCCAAGAAAATACTTAGAAAAAATTTTCAATCGGTACAGACAATTTTGGCCCGTTAAGCCAAACGGAGGGCATTTTGGTCATTTCGTCTTCAGAGATGATTTTTAGTCAACTTGTCCAGTTAAATAAATAATTTATATAACATAAAATATGACTAAATGTTGTTAAAAATTTAATTGAAATTAATTAGACAAGAAATGGAGAGAAAATGAAAGAAAAATGACATTATGACATCATAGTGATGTCATTAAAGTTCTCCCAACCAGCCCAATGTTGACACATGGAATAACTTATCTTAAAGAGACAAACTGGGCTAAAAATGAACAAAAAAATAGATCCCTCTCTCCCTTTCTTCTTCCTTGTCGTGAACCCTCTCCCATTCTCACCATTATCAAGCTTTTAAAGCTTGCTTTCTCTCACTTTTACTCAAAAAAACCCTAATCTAGCAATACAAAAAAATCTTCTTACATCTTGGAGATTCTTTTGGGAGCAAAAAGAAGAAGAAAAGAAGAGTTTTAGCAAGTGGGAAAAATCTCACTCCATAGAGGTTAGTGACTTAAACTTAAATTTCACTTTAAATTCATGTTTAACAATTATGAATGAGTGCAAATGATAAGGAAATTGATGGAGTACCATTTGTATGTAAACCCTAAGTTTTGGCAGCATTGGTTGGGCAATATTGTGATGATTTTAATGAAGTTAAAAAGGGTGGTATGGCTGCCCACAATATGTCTCTTTTATGTGGATTGATGAAATGCAATCCTAGTGCATGGCTTGAAATGTTGAGTTAGGGTTTGGAGTGGAAAAATGGGACTTTGACCATGTGATGATGGAAGTAGGTTTTAATGGTCAATTAGTGACTATTTGGTTTG
This sequence comes from Hevea brasiliensis, assembly GCF_030052815.1. NCBI lineage: Eukaryota > Viridiplantae > Streptophyta > Magnoliopsida > Malpighiales > Euphorbiaceae > Hevea > Hevea brasiliensis. The sequence continues at coordinate 44,935,624 of NC_079503.1, read as the reverse complement.
GTTTGGATAAAAAATGAAGGGTGTTTAGTGATGGGATTTAGGTTTAGTGTGGCTGCCCTAGGTGACCTGCAGAATTGGACATGAGTCCAGCAGGTTTGGGCAGCCATAACTTATATTGTAGAGGTTCAATTAGTGTAAGGCCAATTGGACATGAAACTAAACACATAATGGCACAACTTTGTTGAAGAAACCATGCTCAGAAAACCAAACCAAATTGACCAAAAGTTTGCCCTAATCCGGGTGACCTGCAATCTGCTTGGGCAAAACGGCCAAATGAACAATATTTGGTCATTTGGCCATAACTCAATGTAGAAAGGTCTAATTGACCTGAAATTTTACCAGAAATAAGCTGTGATATAGACCAACAACTTTCATGAAGAAACCTGACCTAAATTATGACCATAACCTAGTCAAATTGCCAACCAAACTTAGGTTATCAAATCTGGCAGAACCAGTTTAGCCCAGAATTTTGGAATCTGTCCAATCCGGCCAGTTATGGTGTTTAGGCCATAACTTGAGCTACAAAACTCCAAATGGAGTGATTCAAAAAAGGAAATTCAACTAGACAAAATAAGGAACAACTTTCATGTTGATCATTTTTCCAAATTCCCACTGCGAAAGTGACTAATGAAACAGTAAACCCAAAGCTTGAAAACTGAAAATTCTGTCCATTTCACATTAAGCTTAGAGATGGTATTGGCAACCAATACCAACAAGTTTAAAAGGCAAAATGTGGTATGTTGATGATATTTAAACTAATTTACCTATTGCCAATGTAAAAGTCAACATTTTGGTTGACTAATGAAATGAATAGTAATCATAAAAATTCAATTTCAAAGAATTACATAAATGAAAAGTGTTAAATGCCCTAGTAGGCCTAATTTGATTGGTTTGGATAGGTTGGCATGCCAATAGGATTCTGTTAGCAGTACTACATATGGCTTCATGCCATTCTATGTTTCATGGCTTTCCCATGCCATTCTGTGACATAATAGCCTTCGGCTATGATATTGAGTTGTTATACTCCGGTTAAATCCCCGATAATTATTACAGCTTATTAGTTATTTTGTTGCACACCGGGAGACACAATGTGACTGATGGTGTGATGGTCCGAGGTACTTAGTACCCAGTGCCAGTTTATCCATTTATCCAGTGTTGACTAGTATGGGTTACTTGGGCAATGTTAATAAATCCTACCAAACTTTAATCGAATAATATGGTAATAAATATTTGAAATTAAGTCTACAAAAAAAAATGTAAACATACATTATGCATATATATATTTTTATTTTATTTTATTTTATATTGTCACCACTAAGAAGAATTGCTTAGCGTGTCGCTTTTGCCATGCGCAGGTACTGGAGACACAGCTGGGGAGTCCAGCAGAGCTCATACAGGGTGAGCTTTTAGATTTGCATTCAGAGTTCAAAGTCACCTCACATTTGCAGTGCATTGGTAGGACATTGGGCTACTTAAGTCTTTTGCATTTGTAAACTTTTGTTATGTATATTATAAACTCATGTAATCATATTTTTGCTGTAATTACCCATGAACTATATTCAGAAATAAATATGAGTATTTCTCATTGAATTGGGTGTGATATGAAGAGGTAGAGAGTCATGCTCCACCAAGGGCTGAGTCTGGGGGCAGGGGAGAACCTACTCCAACAGCAGCTGAGGCACCTGCTCAACCTCAGTTTGCTCTATTCCAGCAAATGATCGAATTCTATTAGCAAATGATGGGGGCAATTCCACCACCACAACCATAGCCACAACCTCCACCAGCACCACAGAAATCTCATCTGGAGAAATTGAGAAAGCATGGGGCTGTGGACTTCTTTGGGAAGAGGGAGGATGATCCCATGGCCGTAGAAAACTAGCTGGATAGAACCATCAGAGTACTAAAACAGCTAAACTGCACCCCCGAGCAGAACCTAGTGGGTGCTGTGTCCCTACTTCAGGATGATGCATATCAATGGTGGGACACAGTAACTAGTGAGGTGCAACCTGAAATGATCACCTGGGAATTCTTCCTTACAGAGTTCAGGAAGAAATATATTAGCAAAGTGTATTTAGAAGAGCGAAGAAGGGAATTTATCAGTTTGAGACAGAGACAGTTGTCAGTGGCTGAGTATGAGCGTGAATTTGTCAGACTGAGCCGGTATGGGAGGGAGATAGTCCCTACAGAGGCAGAGAGGTGCAGACGGTTTAAAGAAGGGCTCAATGACAACATCAAAGTCATGATCACAGCACTGGAGATCACGAATTTTTCTAAACTGGTAGATGCAGCATCAAAAGTGGAAAGGGTTAGAATCAATGAACAAAATAGAAGGGAAAGACAGCAGAAGAGGGGTCCGGGTCAGTCCAGTGCATTTTCTGCTCCCAGTAAGAAGAGTAAGGGTCCTCCTGCTCAGAGTTTAGGACCACCACAGGGTCAGGGCCAGTCTCAGGGGCCCAGACCACAGTTCATACCTAGGAGAGGCCAGTCCACACCATCAATGGGCAGCTCTCTAGGGACGGTGTTTAGGGGACCAGCCCCTGCATCTTCTGCTTGTCAGTACTGTCAGAAGTGGCATATGGGGGAATATTGGCGAGTGACTGGTGCATGCTTATGGTGTGGATCAATAGAACATCAGATCAAGAATTGTCCGAAGAGGACTACTACAGTTGCTCCAACACAAACTGACAGACCTGCTCCTGCACCACAAAGAGGTAGGAAGCCTGGTAAACCTGAGGCAGCTGGTCCATCACTGAGGCCTGCATCCGAGTCAGCTGAGAGGCCAGACACTAGAATACCAGCCAGGGCCTATGCCATTAGAGCTTAAGAGGAGCAAGATGCCCCAGATGTCATCAGGGGTACGTTTTCCCTCTATAACACTTCTGTACATGCATTAGTGGATCCAGGATCCACTCATTCCTACATTTGTATCAAACTACCCATAGAGAGGGGAGTTCCAGTAGAGGAGAGTGATCAAGACATTCTAGTCACAAATCCACTAGGCCACAGTGTGGTAGTGAATAATGTGTATAAAGATTGCCCATTGAGAATTCAGGGGTATGAATTCTCGGCAAATCTAATTGAGTTGCCTTTCCACGAGTTTGACGTGATTTTGGGAATGGATTGGTTGTCACGTCATCAGGCAATAGTTGATTGTAAATTGAAGATAATTTCTCTGAAAACTTCTGAGGGTAACGAGATCACTATTGTGGGTGAAAGGACAGATTTCCTGTCCAATGTTATCTCAGCCACAGTTGCAAGAAGAATGATGAGAAAAGGCTGTGAAGCTTACCTAGCACACGTGGTTGATACTAGGCAAACTAAGCCAAACCTGAGTGATATACCCACAGTAAGAGACTTCCCAGATGTATTTCCTGAAGAGTTGCCTGGTTTACCACCAGAAAGGGAAGTCGAGTTTGCTATTGAGGTAATGCCGGGTACAGCAGCCATTTCCATTGCTCCTTGTCGACACCATATTTTGGCCGACCCCTAGAATCAATAAAAATTCTTCTTTGAACAGCTAATCACGTTTCCGATCCCTCTTTGATAGGCGGTCACATTTTCGATCTCTCCTCACAAAGAATTGAATCAATGCTAAGTCCTCACATTCATTAAAGCCTCGCCGATCTCTCAAATCATTTACCGACCTCTCAAACCCGTTGTCGAATTTTCGGACCTGTCAAGTATATTCCTGATCTCTGTTGATAAATAAAATGAACTGGCACTAGATCTTTTCCTTCCAGTTTTATTGCCGACCTCCTTTCCGAAAGTTTAAGAGCTAAAGTTTTGGTTCGATTTAATGAGGATTCCGATCTTAAGTGTTCAAGTTAAATTTTCAATCAAGTTCCGTTCAGCATTTCTTCCCTACCGATCTCATGCTTAAAGTGCTTTCCGATCTCTCATACTTAGATTAATAATCACGTTTAGTTTTTGTTTTGCTGTGCTCATACAATCAAATACTCAGACAAATAATGGTTTAAAATTTACCGATCACAATCATTCATTGAACAAAGAAGCATTCCATTTCATGTCATAATCTGTACAAGTTATTGGTGGGGATCACCCCACTGATCTATTTGGATCACTCTCCTCTCTCCCTCACCTTGGCTTCCTCCTCACTATCTTCGCCGTCGCCCTCGGGAGCCAGTCATCCATCCAGAGAAGTCCTCTTGAGTAGCGCTTTGGAGTTCGGCCAAGAGATCCTTATGAGCATTCACATAGGCTCCGGCTATTCCTGATACCATCTCTTCATCTTTGTCCTTAAGCTCATTGCCTTTCTCTGTAAGCTCCTTATCCTTCGCGTTAAGCTCCTCTATAAGTTGAGCGACCTGAGCGGCTTCGTTGGCCTGAAGTGCCTGGACTTCTCCGAGCCGTTCTCTTTCGGCCAGTCACGAGACTTCTCGGCCGGTGGTCTTCATGGTACTTCGCCCGTCCCTCGACTTGAGATATATAATCCCGAGCGGATGAGAGTTGGGATCGGAGGGAAGCCAATTCCTGATTTTTCTTCCCGACCTCCTTACCCAGACGTTGAATCTTTTCCCGAACCATGGTCTGGTTCACCAGACACTCCACATTCAAGCTCATGGTTCGAGTCAAGATATCATCGAGACCATTCCGGGATAGCCTGTCCCGATCCTCTTGAAAGAAGATGGTAGATCCCAGGACTTTGGCAAAATCGGGGTTCTCCCTAACAGTCCGGTTATTCTTCAAGCAGTCGATCAGTATTTGAGCGCCACGAGAAGAGGTCCTCCCAGAAGCTTGAGTAGGCTCCCTTTCCGTGCTTGGAATAACTGAGAGAGGCGGGGGCTGCTCTTCCGATCTAGGAGGAGATCTGACAGCTTCAGTGGTCGGCGGACCCGAAGGTTGAGGTGGGTCTCTTTGTATCTCCCCAGGTTCGTGACCGGGTGTTTGAAGACGTTCCGAACGCTTCATCTCCTTTATCTTCCGGGAGATCTCTCTTTCCTTCTTCCGCTTCCTAGAACCCTCACCACCCGCCATACCTGCACAGAAAAGAGGTTAGTGAGATCGCTAAGGTCCTGAGAACTGAGATATAGAAAATACCAATGCCGAGGTCAGAGAGCGGAAGTTCGCGATCTTGGCCGGTGATCAGTTGCATGGTCCAATGGTGCAGTTCGGCAGTCACCGCATTTGGACAGGAATATTTTAGAGTGGCGGCCTGACTTTTCAGCTCCATCACTATTAAGCTTTCCTCTTGACTCAGGGTAATGTGCTTCGGAAGCAGGGGCCCCTGGTACCACCAGCTACGAGGAAAGTCCTCAAAGCAGCTCGGATCTTTACTCCTCAGAATGAAGAACCGGTTCTTCCAATTCTTAAGGGATGAGGGCAGATCGGAAAAGAGTCCGCAATGAGGCTTCGCCTGAAAGAACCAGTGTTCGTCATCCTTTCGGCGAGTTAGTCTGTGCAGCTCGGCGAACACCTTAGCCGTAGGTCTGATTCCCTTAGCTCGGCATAGACCTCGGAAAGCTACCAAGATCCGCCACGAGTTGGGGTGAATTTGAACAATAGATGCTCGGTGAAGTTTTAGGACCTCCTTATAGAAATCGGCTAGAGGGAACCTCAGACCGGCCTTTAACTGTTCCTCGTACACCATGACCATGTCATTCTCTTCAAAAGAGTGATCGACACGAAGATCGCCATGGCACTTGATCAGCTCATATGAATCAGGACAAATATTGTATTCTTGAACAAACGATTGCAGATCGGATTCTCGAAGAACCAACGGAAGTTCGTCTATAGGAAGGGTCTCTCTCCTTGAAGAAGGTGCGAGCCTCGATGGTATGACCCGCCCCTGAGTTGGAGTGGAGGCCCTGGGAGGTTCTTGTTGAACGCTTGGCCCGACTGCCTCTTCTTCAGACGATGACCACGAGAACTGAATCGAAGGAGGGCTCGCCGCTCTCTGACCTTCGGCACCGTTCATTTTCAAAAGAAACAAAGAATTTAAATTAAAAAGAGGATCAAAGCCCTTACCGAGTCCGATCGTCGGAAGAACTTGAGAAAACGAGAACTTGAAGTTGTGAGCAGGGATTGAAAATGGAATGAGAGAACAAGCGGCTAACCCTCCCACCCCTATTTATACTAGTCCGAGCATTTAATGCTCGCGAGGTTCTAAGCGCATCGATTGGTGGGACTCGGCGGTGTTACGACACTTCTCTCAAATATCCGAATGTTCAGAGATCGGTTAATTGGAGATCGGCATAATAAGTTAAATATTTTGAATAAAGGATCAGTTAAGTGTCATTCAGGTAAAGAACCAGATCGGATAACCACATTAGAGATCGGAAAAATAATCAATGCAAAAATAGTCAATAAGATGATAACCGATAAAATAAAGTCTTTATTTTCAAAAGATCGGATTACATCATTTGGGCGATCTCTAGGGATCGGATTACACTAACATTGGATCACATCATTTCTGTGATCTCTAGAGATCGGATTGCATTAAAAATAAAATACATCATTTGGGCGATCTCTAGGGATCGGACTACAATAAAGGTCTAACTACATCATTTGGGCGATCTCTAGAGATCTGATTACATTTTAGGATTACATCATTTGGGCGATCTCTAGAGACCGGTGGAACATCCTATCTAAAAGGCCTATGTTAAAGCCTAGTCTTGTGGCTGAATCAAAAGATGTGTTTGACCAGGAGACCGGCTGTTGGCATCGGATAGATGTGCAGCTCAGATGGGGTGACTATGACTCCCATGAAGATGAGAGACATCGTCACCGATGTTACCACTCGAAACCGACCCGCTGTCTGAACACCCAATGTGGAGGAAAGACGCTGTCGGAACACCCAATGCGATGAGAAGCCGAATGAACTCAGTTGAGCGACTCGAGATCGGTACAACCAAAGTCCGCAATACAGGTCGGTCAAATCCAGTCCTCTCACCATCGTCAGTAAAGGTCATTCGATCACCGGGATCGTGAATTTTCAGTCGGTAAGTAAAGAAGTTCATCGGAAAAAGATCAAAGCCACAGTTATAGCCAGAACTTCTACCGGAGCAGCTAGAACAAGGTAAGTAAGAAATGAAGAGAGGAAAGTCAGATGAAGAAAATGTCTCCGTCGACAGGGGTATATATAGGGGGAAATGGGCATTTAATGCTGAGCGGAAAACGAAGCGGACGCTTCGAGAATCGAGATGCAATTAATGCTTGGACCGAATCCAGACTGATTAAAGATAATAGAGATCGGGAGATAGGAGATCAGCATGAGAGATCAGAATAGGAGCTAGGGGAGGGATCGAAAGACAAAAAGAATAAGACAAATCCCAATAACCGTCGTCAGAATCAGAGCCGAGGTAGTTAAAGCGTGGCAGACGAGATCTCCACCGCACGCCTAAGAATCGCCCGCAATGCTGACAGGTGCCAGGGTATGTCATGACAGTCCTGTACATTCCAATCTCCACCGTTGATCCCACTTGTCAGGACAAACCCGGAACCCTTAGATCAAGAGAGAAGACGACAATACCAGCGTCTTTCACTCTCAGCCCTCAGATAATTCCGGACAAGGAGATTTGGGACCGTCAGATGGAAAGAAGAAAAGGACAAATGTTCTGAAGAGAGATCTCAGCCATTCATTTTGATTCTCTTTAATTCCTGGACATCCGATCATGTCCTTCGAAATCTTGACCCTCCATCTCCCTCAAAATAAATCCTGACCCTTCACGGAGAGCGCCCGATTCCTATAAATACCTGCATGAAAAACTGTTAAGAGGACGGACAAAAAAAAAATAGACGAGAGGCTGTTATTATAGCAAGAGGAACTCTGAAAGTTCATTTAGTTTGTTACTCTGCTATTTAGAAGTGTTGATTAAAAAGACTTTGGAAACTAGTTTTCTGAAGTGTTTTCTTGAAGAGATTTTGAATACTGGAACTCTATATTTCCAGTTTGTTCATTATCTGGTCATACTCTCACTTTCTGTCTTTTATCATCTCTGTTTTCACTGCCCAAGATCAACTTCATATCACTCATTTCTTTAGCTAAGTACCCTCCAGTTCACGAAGAACACCACCCTCAGGCTAATCAGTCCACTGTCTCATCCCTGTTTGCCACCCCGTAACTATTTTAGTAGACCCGGCTCCTCACAGGTAAGAGTTCATACTGCTGTTTACGTTTATTTTCTGCACTTCCTTTGTTCTTCATACATCTGCAACTTTCTTCAAGATTATTTTGTACAAGAGAACCCAAGAAAAATGTTGTTGTAAGAGTTCATGCTACTGTTTTATTAAGTGTCTACGTTTATTCCCCGCATTTTCCTTGTTCTTCTCACATCTGCGATTTTCTTCAAGATCATTTCTGCACAAGCAATCCCAAAGAAAGTCAATCTCAAATCATCTTTTTAGTGATCAGTTCATTTTATTGATCTCCGTTATTTCTGAAAATAAGTTTTTTCTAACTCCTAGTAGTATGTAAATGGTTGGGTAAACGCAGGTAGCTGCAACTTAGGGGTTTCTTTTAAAAGAGAGAACATGAATAACACGTCAGGAAGATAGCCAAACTGTTAGGCTGACGTAAACAGCAATTCAGCAAGATGTCATAAAGCGAAATAGAACCAAAGTAAACATAACAGCATAGATCGGATGTTAATAGATATTGGTAAAATGAATACATGGAAGGTCGGTAAATCAAGTCTAGTTTTCCCCATCTAGCCAAAAGGTATCGAGAAATCTTATCCCCAACCTCTTTAAATTTAAGGATCCTTATCCTTAGGTTCTTAGGACACCAAAATTAGGGAGATCGGAAAAATCCCTTTCAGGCTCCTTTCTAATTTAAAAGAGATCGGAGGAGAGTTCTTATCCGGTCTCAACCCAAAATTCTAATTTAAAAGAGATCGGAGGAGAGTTCTTATCCGGTCTCAATCCAAAATTTTAATAACTATTAAAAGAGATCGGAGGAGAGTTCTTATCCGGTCTCAACCCAAAATTCTAATTTAAAAGAGATCGGAGGAGAGTTCTTATCCGGTCTCAATCCAAAATTTTAATAACTATTAAACAGAGATCGGAGGAGAGTTCTTATCCGGTCTCAACTCAAAACTCTAATAAACATTAAATAGGGATCGGAGGAGAGTTCTTATCCGGTCTCAATTCGGAACATTAATAAATAACTCTAAAGGAGATCGGAGGAGGTTCTTATCCGGTCTCCCCTCAAAATTTTAATAAACAACTTAAAAGAGATCGGAGGAGAGTTCTTATCCGATTCTCACACCCATTCACTAAGGTTGTCTCATTTACTTATGTATCTTGGTGATCCAAATTTAGTGAAAAATCAAATATTCCTTCTACCAAAAGGATTAACATTGCCGCCTAAGCCCTCCTAACTAATTTATAAAGGACGCAGAATTAAATCTACTTACCCTTATTAAGGGACGAGGTGGGGTGCCTAACACCTTCCCCACCCGTTTACGGACCCCGAACTTAGAATCTCTGTTTTGAAGTGGTTTCATCTTTAATTTAACTTCTCAAATGGTTTTCCTTGGTTTCCCTCAAAACTAAGGTGGCGACTCCTCACTCTTACCCACTTCGGTGAGTGATCGTCCAGGCGACTGCAAAATCCCATTGTGACAGCTTGGCGACTCCACTGGGGACATTTGACCCGGTCTAGTGGTCCAAAAGTAGATTTAATCTTGTCTGATCAAATTATAGTTAGATGGGTTCACTCGGCGATGTCTTATACATTAATTATTATTGCTGCTAACTATTTTGTTTGTTTTGCTTGTTCTATCTCTTACAGTGCTCTTCATTTCAAAAGGGAAAAAAGGAAAAAAATGGAAAAATAAAATCCCCCTAAATTGGGAAGAGGTAAAGGTGTCCCTTCACACACCGAACACTCACACAATGTCCTCACACACTATGGTCCTAACCCGGGCTTTCTTACCCTTTTAGGAAAGTAGGAGGGAGTCATGTAGCGGTACCCGTGGGTTTTACCCCGTTAGTATCCGTGAAGGCTTCTGCTCAAATTGAAACTCGCTCTATCCACTGTGATACTCGTGGAATTTTCCCGATAACATCATGGGGGTAGAATGGGGCTCTACTGTTTACAGTAGGGGCAATTTGGGAACCTGTGGCTTTTAGAAAATTAGTTCCTGAGCTAAACTATCACAATAGTTGAAGGCCGTAGTAAACTACCTCATAAGATAGAACTATCCAGGTAGGTAGCGCTCACCCGGTGTTAGGAGTCTCCCTACTATAGGACAAAAGGGGCATACTTTCTCTTACCCTATTCTGCTTTAATTTCCTTTTGTTCATTTCTTTTGAGGGTAATCTTGAATCCTACTAGAACACCTACACATTTTCCTACTTTGATAAATGTGTACGTGTCACTCTGTCAACAGTATGATTCAAAATTACCCTAATTTGTCTTACTAACGAATTTTCTCACAGGCATCACCAAACCAAGAGTCTGTAAAAGGATAGGCATCATTTTTATCATGGCATCCTCGAGTCAGTCGGCAGAAAAGGTTCAGAATGCTAAACTTTGGTCCAAATCAGCTCATTGTCCGGTATCCTCGCAAAATGATGCTTCCGAGGCACCTGCTGGCTCGCTACCTTCGCTAGATCTGAATAAAATAGAGGTCAGAATGAACAGCCTAGAGGGTCTGTCTAACGGATGGAGGTCGCTTCCCGATCAGGCCAAGGTACGTTTTGAAGAGAAGTACGGGAAGATTGCAACCTTAATGCAAGTCAAGGTCCAAATCCCGGCATTAAAAGCCATGTTGTCGGTCTGGAATCCTAAATATGGGGTATTATCTTTCAATGACATTGACACGGTCCCCACTATGGAAGAATATCAGGCATTGCTGGGGATCCCATACTCATTGCAGAGCCGGATCTACTTACACCTCGAGCATAGGCAAACCTGGAAACGGTTGGCACATATGTTGGGTTCTCCCCCAGAAGAAGTAAAGTCCAAAGAAACTGCCAAGGGAAAAACACATGGTTGGTATTGGACATATCTCCAGAAATGTTTAGATCAATGCCTCCAAGAGAAACAGTGGGACCGGGCTTCAGTAGCTCTCGCTTTGGGAATCTACGGTCTGATTCTGTTCCCGGGACCATTGGGAATCATAACTTGCAACGCGGTGGAAGTGTTCTGGACGGTGGAAAGGCAGCAGATTAATCCAATACCTGCAATCCTTGCGGAGACTTTATTAACCCTTACCATCGCATAACAGGCGGAGGATCCTTAAGTGTTGTTCTCAATCGTTATACCTACGGACTATCAGTCACATGTGTCCTGTGGAGACAAAAGGATTGACTTGGTACCTTGACCAGCCTCCCATTGAGAAGATGATCCGGTTAGTGATCAGCCCGAAGAATGAAAAACAATGGTGGGAACGGATTTTGAGTTTCAATAGCCATGATTACTGTTGGAGGAAGTCGTGGACGCCAAAGCCAACCCGCTTTGATCGATGTGGGGTATTCAGTCGGTGTCCCTGATCGGAGTAACCGGATACACAAGTTACACTCCGGCATTGGTAATGAGGCAGTTCGGCTCAACACAGTCTGTGATCAACATTGAAGAATACCACCAAGGTTGCTTCTACCACAAGCTCAAAGGAGAGGAAGGGTTGAAAAAGGCTCGCAAATCTTGGGAAAATGTCACTCGGATGGAGAGATCGCCTAAGGGCCCAAGCATCTCGGGCGATTATCTTAAATGGAGAGCTGACAGGGACCGAGAACATTCAACTGTGAAATTCGAATACGGTAACCCGCTCTGAGATGTCCTATTAGAAGAAACGAATGGCCATCTGGATGACTCACTACGAGAGGCTAATATTGAGAACTCACAACTACAGGAACAAATAAATCAGCTGAAGGACCAACAGCAGAAACTTAAAAGAAGAGTAAGAAGACTTAAGGAAGAGGTAAGGGCCGAAAGGATGGGGTTCGAGGAGCAAGAGGTGCAGTGGGAAAAGGAAAGAGACTCTCTCCAAGCTGAGGTAAAAGAAGCGAAAGTACAGAATAGCAAGTTTCAGGAAAAGATGAAATACCAAGAGGTACTCGCCGAAGAATATAAGCAAGAAAGTAAGAAGAAGAAGCTCGAATTGAAAGAACAGGCACTACTCATCAACGATATCTTGAAAGAATGTGCTAAAGAAAGGAAAGAGAAAGAAAAGCAAGCTGCTCTCTATCAAGGACTGAAAGAGAATGTTGACCAACTGGAGAGAACAATAGCGCGGGGAAAACAAGAATTATTACCGGAATCCGAGTACGCTCTGAAAGCATTCGACCCCGCCAAGCAAGAAGAAAGGTTATATGAGTATCTCAAAAAATGTCATCTTATTATAAAGAACCTTCCAGAGCCTAGGCCAATGTAAAAGATACGATGTACAAATTACTCAGTTAATGAAGTGATTTTTGGACCATTGTTTAGCAAAATTTGTGAATGAATAGTATGACTCCCGTAGGAACTTCCTCGCTAGGGTTATGTGAAAAATTGAAATGCGCTATATGGACAGGTATCATAAATGCGCATTCAATCCCGTCATTCATGGTCAGACTATCGAACGATGCCATGATAAAGCTGAGGCGATTATCCTTTTCTGATTTCAACCTCGGCTCTCAAATGCCATCAGATCCTTCGGCCCGCATCAGACTTTTAGTTCCTTTGCAAAATTTGAAGTTTATTTAAAATTTTCTTTTTTTACTCCTCACAGGAAATCAATATTGCTTCTAACAACGCAAGTCTGACCAAGCACATGGTTCAACCCCAGCGAGTGTACTTAACAAGATCTCGAACAAGAAAACTAATGGAAGACCAGGAACAAGTACAGAACCTACAGGGGCAAGTGTCCGAACTAAAAGACTGTGTTTCGTAACTTATGAAGATGATGAGGAGATGTCCCAAAATAGGCCCACTTCGACCCTAACCTACCATTACCTCCCCACCTCCTACAACGGTTGATTCTCACTACGCTCAACCTCCTTCACTTTCCACCATCAATCCGGACCACCACATCCAATCCAATCCGGTGACCATAAATAATGACCTACCTTTTTCCTATTACCCGCTATCTCAAATGCCGAGCCTCACCCTTCAATCCCGATCCTCCATTTTACTCCACCCTCGGCTCCCAGTTGGAGGAGCGCATCATACTGATAGAGAAGGAGAACATAGGGCGAGAGAAAATGAGAAACTATCGGCTCTAGAAGAAAGACCGAGGGCAATAGAGGGGCTGAACATGTACTTGATCGATGTGTCGCCACCGAGATTGGTGCCGATGTGGTGGTACCACCCAAATTTAAGGTTCCGGATTTCGACAAGTACACCGGAAACTCAGATCCCCGCATCCACTTGGCAACCTACATTGCCAAAATGTCTGCCTTAACAGAAGACGATAGACTTCTCATTCATTTCTTTCACGAGAGCCTCTCCGGAGCTACGAGATGGTGCATACAATTGGACAGAGCAAGTTGCACTCGGAAGGATTTAGCCGATACCTTTCTAAAGCAAGATAAATTCAATTGTGATGCAGACCCACAAGGAGGGACCTCTGAACCTGCACAGAAGACCGGGAAGGTTTTAAGCGGATGCCCAACGATGGAGGGAGAAGGTCGCAGTATATCCTCCTGGATCGACAATGAACTCGCTCCCTATTCATCAAACATTGAAGGCTCCCTACTTCAACCTGATGATTGGAAATACCTCCAACAGCTTCTCAGATATCATCCAAGCTGGTGAGAGAATTGAAGCTAATCTGAGAATAGGAAGACTACAGGAGTTGGCTGAGAACCCTGTGAAGAAGACTGCCAATTTTGGCAAGAAAAAGGAGAGTGATGTGCATTCCATCACTCGACAGAATAATTACCCCCAATTTCCCCAAAATAACTACCGGCCATATCCTCCCTCTCATGGCCAGACCATCGCAAACATTCCACCTTCTTTCCCTAATTATCCACAACCACGCCCACAATACGCCCCACCTACAAATTTCCAATCAAGACCACCACCTCCTCCAGCTCAACCAAGACCACCACAAAACAACCCGAGACCTCCAAGGAACCCTGATCCACCTCTTCCCCTCCCTCTCAGTGAAATATACCGATACCTTGTCGGTATAAACCAAATTGTGCCAGTCCCCTTGGACCCAATCCAGCCGCCATATCCCAGGTGGTATGATGCCACTGCCCGTTGTGAGTATCATGGAGGAGCACAAGGGCACTCAACCGACAACTGCGGGGCACTCAGAGGAAGAGTGCACGCTTTAATCCGAAACGGGTGGTTGAAGATCGAGGGAAATGGTTCCCTCCCCAATGTTACCTCAAACCCACTGCCTAACCACAATGCGGGCAGTGGTGTAAATATGATAGAGTCTAAGGGAGAGGGATCAACACCTAAGTGGATGAGCTGGTTCCATACTTCGAGGAGATTTTTATCAGAGCAACGAGGGAAGGCTACCTTTGCCTCGTAGCGGGATTCGAAGAGAGTACGAGGTGTCCTTACCATGGAGGGGCAGCTGACCATGAGCTGCGAGATTGTGAGGGGTTCAGGCAAGAAGTCCGGAACTTATTGTCACTCAAGGTTCTGAGATGCCAGACAAGGCTGAAGACGGAAAAAGGAGTGAACACCACTGGATACAGCCAGAACGCTTCTACCTCCAAACCCAGAATCACCTTCTCACCCCCGGTAGCCTCACCGCCGGTAACAGTTATCCAAACTCCACCTCAGCTCCCCATCACCAATACTCACGCTGTCCCTTGGAACTATAACTTCCAAGTTTTCACTCAGGGAGCGTCAAGCAGTACATCCGCTCCTAGCCTTGCCTCACCTCCGGCACCACCAAAACCATGTTTCGCTCCTCACGAGCACTTCAGAATGACTTATGCTGGACCTGCTAGCAACATTACTCTCCAAACCAGTTCTAGGCCCGTTATTGCAACAAAATCCTCTCCACCTGAGCAAGAAGTCGAGTTTATAACTCGAAGTGGGAGGTGTTACGGGAACGAAAAAAGAGAGAAGAGAAAAGGGAAAGTAAAAATGGGAGAGTCATCTAGAAACACGGAAGAGGAGGTTGAGAAAGCAGGGGAAGCAGAGCCCATTGAGCACAAGGAAGATGAAGAACTGCTGCTCCAAATAATGAAACAGAGCGAGTATGATGTGGTGGAGCAGTTAAGAAAAACACCCGCCCGAATTTCACTGTTATCACTGATCCTGAGCTCGGAAGTGCACCGACAAGCCTTACAAAGAATCCTGGATCAAGCCTTTGTGAACCCCGACATTACTCCGGGGCAATTTGAGAAGATAGTAGAACAAATCCAGGCATCCAGCTTTGTAGCCTTTTCTGAAGAGGAGGTAGACCCTGCAGGCTTAGGGCACAATAAAGCTCTGCATGTAACTGTGAAATGCAAGGGTTGTATAGTGGCCAAAGTTCTCATCGATAACGGATCGGCCCTTAATGTACTGCCTAGCGCAACCTTAGCCAGGCTGCCAGTCGACCAATCATATATACGTCAGAGTGCTATGGTGGTAAGAGCCTTTGACGGTACCAGGAGAGAGGTGCTGGGAGACATTGACTTGCCAATCCAAGTTGGTGCATGTACTTTCAATGTCACGTTCCAGGTCATGAACAATGAGCCGGCTTACACTATGCTGTTGGGGAGGCCGTGGATCCATTCTGCAAATGCTGTTCCTTTGACTTTGCACCAGAAGATCAAATACATTAAGGACGGCAAAATCATCACTGTGAGGGGCGAAGAAGCCATACTGGTCACCAAGCCGCAATCACTTCCCTATGTGGAAGCGGCCGAGGAATCGTTGGAGAGTTCTTTCCAGGCCCTTGAGCTGCAAGATACCGGGAAGGAGGGGGCTATGGCTATGGTAGCCAAAGTGCTGTCAAAGAACGGGTATGAAGAGGGTAAAGGCCTAGGCGCCACATTACAAGGGATCGTGGAACCCATACCGGCTATTCAGAAGGTGGGCCGTAGTGGTTTGGGATATGAGGAGGATGCCCTCGTGGATGGGCGATTCTGGATGAGGAAAATACTTCGGGATCAGAGGTTTGACCAGAAGATGGGAAAGATGAAAGTAGTCCCGAGAATCACGGAGATCTTCACCAAACCGGTCATTCAATATCCGGCAAATATAGAAGAATCACCCGATGATCCATCCATAGATGTCATCCAACTGGATTCCTTGTATGAGGCCCTAGTTTCGCCAGTGGTTGAGGGGCAGGAGCTAAACAACTGGACAACGGAGGATATCCCTGTACTCAATCTCGAGTAAAGTACCTCTGGTTATCTACACTTGATCACTTTGTCCATGGTGACAAGTGTAATACTGTAAATGGACCTTTTCTTATGGCATTAATATTATTAATGAATTGATAGCACATTTTTAAATCCAACACTCTCTTTCTTTCCTTTTTAAATTCCATCCTTATAACATGTTCTATTCTTTATTCATTCAGGACCATTCATCAATTAACACCTAATAATCCAATAGACTCGTAAAATCCTCCGTTAATTTTGAAATCCCCATAATCGCCATTACTTCAAGTGATTCGAGGAAGACCTTACGTAAGAAGACGATGAAAAGATGAACCCTCCTCATGCCTTGTGAAAACGAAACGCGCACAATAAACTTAGGCAAGGAGGAAGTAAAAGGGAACTTAAGATAGTGGAGAGTGAGGAATTGGGAGATATGATCATGCGCTTAAGGAATTCCTCGACGTGTTTTCTGGAGCTATGATGATATGGTGGGTTTGGACCTCGATAGTGACGCACAAGATTCCCTTAATCCCAGGAACGATTCCGGTAAAGCAGAAACTAAGGAGGATGAATCCCGACACACTGCTTAAGGTTCGGGATGAAGTCAAGAAACAGTACGACGCCGGATTCTTGGAAGTGGTCAAGTATCCCCAATGGGTGGCTAACGTCATTCCGGTAATGAAGAAAGACGGGAGAGTCAGAGTGTGCATTGACTACAGGGACCTTAATAAAGCTAGCTTGAAAGACGATTTCCCTCTCCCCCACATTGATGTGTTAGTTGACAATGCTGCGGGATTGGGCAGGTGTTCGTGTATTGATGGGGCATCAGGGTACAATCAGATCCCAATGGACGAAGAAGACAAGGATAAAACTGCTTTCATCACTCAATGGGGAGTATTCTGCTATCGGGTCATGCCCTTCGGGTTGAAAAATGCAGGGGCTACTTACCAGCGCGCAATGGTCACATTATTCCATGACATGATGCATAAAGAAGTGGAGGTGTACGTGGATGATATGATCATTAAATCCAGGGGAGAAGAGAGCCACGTTCAGGTGATGAGGAGGGTATTCGAAAGGCTCAGGAAGTACCACTTGAAGCTGAACCCTGCTAAATGCATATTCGGGGCTAAATCGGGAAAGTTGTTGGGATTCGTAGTAAGCGAGAAAGGGATAGAAGTAGATCCAGACAAGGTTCGAGCTATTCAAGAAATGCCATCCCCAAAAACAGAAAGGGAGGTCCGCAGTTTTCTGGGAAAGCTGAACTACATTTCGAGGTTTATTTCTAATCTTACTGCCAAAGCTGAGCCTATTTTCAGATTACTCCGGAAAAACAACTCTACTCAGTGGGATTCAGTTTGTCAAGAGGCTTTTGAGAAAATCAAGCAGTATCTGTCAAATCCACCAGTATTGGTTCCACCTGTGGCAGGCAGGCCTTTGATACTGTACATGGCAGTCCAGCAGAATTCGATGGGATGTGTTTTGGGACAACATGATAATACCGGCCGAAAAGAGAGGGCCATTTATTACCTGAGCAAGAAGTTCAATGATTGTGAGTCAAGGTATTCTTCCTTAGAAAAGACTTGCTGCGCGTTAGCCTGGACAGCAAATCGCCTCAAGCACTACATGTTGAATCACAAGACATGGCTCATCTCCAGGATGGATCCTATTAGATATGTATTCGAGAGCCCATTCGTGCCAGGAAGGATAGCCAAGTGGCAGGTTATACTCTCCCAGTACGACATAGTCTACATGACCCGGAAAGCGGTGAAAGGTAGCGTGATCGCTGACCTCCTAGCGGAAAATCCTATCCAGGATTATGAAGCTCTGGATTTTGAGTTCCCTGACGAACATATTAACGAAGTAGACTGCGAAGAAGAGGGGCCCGCCGACGTATGGGAAATGTATTTCGACGGAGCTGTCAATTTGTCAGGTAATGGAATTGGAGCAGTATTGATATCCCCTGATGGAAAGCACTTCCCAATGGCTGTCAAGTTAAGGTTTGACTGTACCAACAATGTCGCAGAGTATGAAGCTTGTGTAATGGGTCTACAAGCTGCTATCGAGATGAAAATCAGAAAGCTGGAGGTGTACGGAGACTCGGCTCTGATAATTTATCAAGTCAAGGGAGAATGGCAAACCAAAGATCCCAAGTTGATCCCATATCAGAAGTACTTACTGGAGCTGATCAAGGAATTCGAAGAAATCTCTTTCACTCATCTGAGCAGGGACAAGAATCAATTTGCCGATGCTTTAGCTACTCTAGCCGTTATGGCTCAAATGGAAGAAGGGCAGATAACTCAAGCATTGAGGGTTAAAGCAAGGGATGAACCAGCCTACTGCTTCACGATTGAAGAAGAACCCGATGGAAAGCCTTGGTATCATGACATCCTGGTCTATTGTAGAACCAGAGAATTCCCCTCAGGGGCAACCAAAAATGAAAAGAAGATGATTCGGAGATTAGCATTGGGATACTTCCCCAGTGGAGAAACCCTATACAAGAGGAGCTCCAACGGCGAATTACTGAGATGTGTAGATGCAAAAGAAGCAAAGAGAATCCTCTTTGAGACACATGAGGGAAATTGTGCGACCCATGCCAATGGACACATGATGGCTAAGCAAATCATGCGACGTGGGTATTTTTGGACCACAATGGAGAGGGATAGCATCGAGTATTTCCGGAAGTGCCATAAGTGTCAGATCTATGCCGATCCGATAAATGTGCCACCTCACAAGTTATTCAACCTCGTCTCACCTTGGCCTTTCGCAATGTGGGGCATCGATGTGATCGGTCCTATCAATCCTAAGGCATCCAATGGGCACAGATTCATCCTAGTGGCCATCGACTATTTCTCCAAATGGGTCGAAGCAACGTCGTATGCTCACATCACGCAGAACACGTTCCTTAAATTCTTCAAAAGCAACATCATCTGCCGGCATGGTCTCCCGAATGAAATTGTCACTGATAATGCCAAGAACTTGAATGGTCCAAAGATTCAAGAATTATGTGATCAATACAAAATCCGGCATCTCAATTCCTCCCCGTACCGTCCCCAGATGAATGGAGCAGTGGAAGCTGCAAACAAAAATTTAAAGAGGATAATCCGAAAAATAACGGTCACATATAGGGATTGGCATGATATGCTCCCTTACGCTCTTCACGCATACCGGACTTCCGTGAGGACTTCGACCGGGGCAACTCCATACTCGCTGGTCTACGGTATGGAGGCAGTATTGCCCATTGAAGTTGAAATCCCTTCCCTAAGAATCCTGAAGGAGTCAGGAATTGATGAGTCAGAATGGATTCAGTCAAGGTTGGATCAGTTAAACTTGCTTGATGAGAAAAGGTTAGCAACAGCATGTCATGGGCAATTATATCAGAGGAGAATGGCTAGGGCATTTGATAAAAGCGTTCACCCACGCGAATTCCAACTCGGGGACTTAGTTCTGAAGAAAGTGCTGTCGAACCAAAACGATCCACGGGGCAAATGGTCACCAACATACGAGGGACCCTATATGGTTAAAAAGGCATTTTCCGGAGGAGCCTTGATCTTGACCCAAATGGACGGCGAAGAGTTTCAGAGACCTGTGAATGCCGACACTGTCAAGAGGTATTATGCATAAACAAGTGAAGGATGAAAACCTGAAAGGGAGTCCAAAAAAAAAAAAAAAAAAAAAAAAACTTGGGGTGAAAACCCGAAAGGGCATCCCAAGAACCAAAGCGGAGAAATAAGGAAGGGGGTATGAAACCAAGGATGGAGACCGTTACGACAGGAGGCTTCAGAGAACCTGAAATAATGGCAGTTAAAAGACTTCAAAACCAACTATAAGGATTATGTGAAATCTATCCTTGTACCTTCCCTTTCAAAGTCTATCCATGTTTCTCTTGAAGCCATAATAAAGTCATACTTTATTCCTTCTGCTTTTGTTTTCCTATTTACTCACCTTTTAATACTATCCTTGTTTAATGTGCTATTAATTAGTTAAATTTTTGCCATAAGATTTGAATTCAAAAATTGATAACCTCACGTACTTTATTATGAGATTTGCAGGGAATGGCCTTAAAAAAAAAAAAAAAAAAAAAAAAAAAAAAAAAAAAAAAAAAAAAAAAAAAAAAAAAAAGTGAAAACCCGCGAGGGCGCTTTCCATAGAATAAGAAGAAAATCGGGAACAGAAGAGGGGCATTTGAAGAAAATGGGGTTATAGGTCAAGTCTTGCAACTTCTTTTCCGTTAATCATCGGCCTTCGGTATCTTGTTAAGTACACTTCGTCAGGGAAAGAACTTCATGTGTCAGGGTTAGACTTGCCTTGTAAGTTGATTTTAATTTCCTACAATTTACATTTCGTGCGATTTAAATTTTCTGTTATCAACCTCTGGTTCCTTGATCTAAGTTGATTTTAATTTCCTACAATTTACATTTCATGCAATTTAAATTTTCTGTTATCAACCTCTGGTTCCTTGATCTAAGTTGATTTTAATTTCCTGCAATTTTAATTTCCAGCAATTTTACATTTCTGTTATCAACCTCTGGTTCCTTGATCTAAGTTGATTTTAATTTCCTGCAATTTACATTTCTGCTATCAACCTCTGGTTCCTTGATCTAAGTTGATTTTAATTTCCTGCAATTTACATTTCTGCTATCAACCTCTGGTTCCTTGATCTAAGTTGATTTTAATTTCCTGCAATTTACATTTCTTTTATCAACCTCTGGTTCCTTGATCTAAGTTGATTTTAAATTTCATGCAATTTACATTCCTGTTATCAACCTCTGGTTCCTTGATCTAAGTTGATTTTAATTTCTTGCAAATCACATTTCCACCATCAACCTCTGGTTCCTTGATCTAAGTTGATTTTAATTTCCTGCAATTTACATTTCTGCTATCAACCTCTGGTTCCTTGATCTAAGTTGATTTTAATTTCCTGCAATTTACATTTCTGTTATCAACCTCTGGTTCCTTGATCTAAGTTGATTTTAAATTTCATGCAATTTACATTCCTGTTATCAACCTCTGGTTCCTTGATCTAAGTTGATTTTAATTTCTTGCAAATCACATTTCCACCATCAACCTCTGGTTCCTTGATCTAAGTTGATTTTAATTTCCTGCAATTTACATTTCTGCTATCAACCTCTGGTTCCTTGATCTAAGTTGATTTTAATTTCCTGTAATTTACATTTCTGCTATCAACCTCTGGTTCCTTGATCTAAGTTGATTTTAATTTCCTGCAATTTACATTTCTGCTATCAACCTCTGGTTCCTTGATCTAAGTTGATTTTAATTTCTTGCAATTCACATTTCCACCATCAACCTTTGGTTCCTCGATCTAAGTTGATTTTAATTTCCTGCAATTTACATTTTCTGTCATCAACCTCTGGATCCTTGATCTAAGTTGACTTTAATTTTTATTCCCCCGATTCTTTGATCCAAGTTAATTTGGGTCTAACTTCTGTTGCCTATTTCTAGGTCATTAACTTAAGTGTGCTTTAGTTCCTTAACTTCAAACACCTAATCGTCCAAAATATGAGTCGGAATCTTTACATAATTCCTATACGGAAAATTTTCCTTTAATAGAAATTATGTAAAGAGGGGCAGCTGTCGACACCATATTTTGGCCGACCCCTAGAATCAATAAAAATTCTTCTTTGAACAGCTAATCACGTTTCCGATCCCTCTTTGATAGGCGGTCACATTTCCGATCTCTCCTCACAAAGAATTGAATCAATGCTAAGTCCTCACATTCATTAAAGCCTCGCCGATCTCTCAAATCATTTACCGACCTCTCAAACCCGTTGTCGAATTTCCGGACCTGTCAAGTATATTCTTGATCTCTGTTGATAAATAAAATGAACTGGCACTAGATCTTTTCCTACCAGTTTTATTGCCGACCTCCTTTTCGAAAGTTTAAGAGCTAAAGTTTTGGTTCGATTTAATGAGGATTCCGATCTTAAGTGTTCAAGTTAAATTTTCAATCAAGTTCCGTTCAGCATTTCTTCCCTACCGATCTCATGCTTAAAGTGCTTTCCGATCTCTCATACTTAGATTAATAATCACGTTTAGTTTTTGTTTTGCTGTGCTCATACAATCAAATACTCAGACAAATAATGGTTTAAAATTTACCGATCACAATCATTCATTGAACAAAGAAGCATTCCATTTCATGTCATAATCTGTACAAGTTATTGGTGGGGATCACCCCACTGATCTACATTTGGATCACTCTCCCTCTCTCCCTCACCTTCGGCTTCCTCCTCACTATCTTCGCCGTCGCCCTCGGGAGCCAGGTCATCCATCCAGGAGAAGTCCTCTTCAGGGTAGAACTTTTGGAGTTCGGCCAAGAGATCCTTATGAGCATTCACATAGGCTCCGGCTATTCCTGACACCATCTCTTCATCTTTTTCCTTAAGCTCTTTGCCTTTCTCTGTAAGCTCCTTATCCTTCGCATTAAGCTCCTCTATAAGTTGAGCGACTGAGCGCTTCGTTGGCCAAGTGCCCGGACTTCTCTCGAGAGCCCGTTTCTTTCGGCCAGTCACGAGACTTCTCGGCCACTGGTCTTCATGGTACTTCGCCCGTCCCTCGACTTGAGATATATAATCCCGAGCGGATGAGAGTTGGGATCGAGGGAAGCCAATTCCTGATTTTTCTTCCGACCTCCTTACCTGACGTTGAATCTTTTCCTCAACCATGGTCCGGTTCACGGACACTCCACATTCAAGCTCATGGTTCGAGTCAAGATATCATCGAGACCATTCCGAGATAGCTGTCCCGATCCTCTTGAAAGAAGATGGTAGATCCGTGACTTTGGCAAAATCGGGTTCTCCTAACGATCGGTTATTCTTCAAGCAATCGATCGATTTGAGCGCCACGAGAAGAGGTCCTCCCGAAGCTTGAGTAGGCTCCTTCCGTGCTTGGAATAATCGAGAGAGGCGGGGTGCTCTTCCGATCTAGGAGGAGATCCGACAGCCTTCAAGTGGTCGGCGGACCGAAGGTTGAGGTGGGTCTCTTTGTATCTCCCTGTGTTCGTGGATCGGGTGTTTGAAGACGTTCAACGCTTTATCTCCTTTATCTTCCGGGAGATATCTCTTTCCTTCTTCCGCTTCCTAGAACCCTCACCACCCGCCATACCGCACGTAAAAGAGGTTAGTGAGATTGCTAAGGTCCCGAGAACGAGATATAGAAAATACCAATGCCGAGGTCGAGAGCGGAAGTTCGCGATCTCGCCGGTGATCGATTGCATGGTCCAATGGTGCGATCGGCGATCACCGCATTTGGACAGAATATTTTAGAGTGGCGGCCCGACTTTTCAGCTCCATCACTATTAAGCTTTCCTCTTGACTCGTGGTAATGTGCTTCGAAGGGCCCTGGTACCACCAAATACGAGGAAAGTCCTCAAAGCGGCTCGGATCTTTACTCCTCGGAATGAAGAACCTGCTTCTTCCAATTCTTAAGGGATGAGGGCAGATCGGAAAAGAGTCCGCAATGAGGCTTCGCTGAAAGAACCAGTGTTCGTCATCCTTTGGCGAGTTAGTCTGCAGCTCTGGCGAACACCTTAGCCGTAGGTCTGATTCCCTTAGCTCGGCATAGACCTCGGAAAGCTACCAAGATCCGCCACGAGTTGGGGTGAATTTGAACAATAGATGCTCGGTGAAGTTTTAGGACCTCCTTATAGAAATCGGCTAGAGGGAACCTCAGACCGGCCTTTAACTGTTCCTCGTACACCATGACCATGTCATTCTCTTCAAAAGAGTGATCGACACGAAGATCGCCATGGCACTTGATCAGCTCATATGAATCAGGACAAATATTGTATTCTTGAACAAACGATTGCAGATCGGATTCTCTAAGAACCGACGGAAGTTCGTCTATAGGAAGGGTCTCTCTCCTTGAAGAAGGTGCGAGCCTCGATGGTATGACCCGCCCCCGAGTTGGAGCGGAGGCCCTGGGAGGTTCTTGTTGAACGCTTGGCCCGACTGCCTCTTCTTCGCACGATGACCACGAAATCGAATCGAAGGAGGGCTCGCGCTCTCGACCTTCTGCAGACCGCTTCATTTTCAAAAGAAACAAAGAATTTAAATTAAAAGAGAATCAAAGCCCTTACCGAGTCCGATCGGCGGAAGAACTTGAGAAAACGAGAACTTGAAGTTGTGAGCAGGGATTGAAAATGGAATGAGAGAACAACCGCTAACCTCCCACCCCTATTTATACTAGTCCGAGCATTTAATGCTCGCGAGGTTCTAAGCAACAGATCGATTGGTGGGACTCGACACCGTTTCGACACTTCTCTCAAATATCCGAATGTTCAGAGATCGGTTAATTGGAGATCGGCATAATAAGTTAAATATTTTGAATAAAGGATCAGTTAAGTGTCATTCAGGTAAAGAACCAGATCGGATAACCACATTAGAGATCGGAAAAATAATCAATGCAAAAATAGTCAATAAGATGATAACCGATAAAATAAAGTCTTTATTTTCAAAAGATCGGATTACATCATTTGGGCGATCTCTAGGGATCGGATTACACTAACATTGGATCACATCATTTCTGTGATCTCTAGAGATCGGATTGCATTAAAAATAAAATACATCATTTGGGCGATCTCTAGGGATCGGACTACAATAAAGGTCTAACTACATCATTTGGGCGATCTCTAGAGATCTGATTACATTTTAGGATTACATCATTTGGGCGATCTCTAGAGACCGATGGAACATCCTATCTAAAAGGCCTATGTCAAAGCCTAGTCTTGTGGCTGAATCAAAAGATGTGTTTGACCAGGAGACCGGCTGTTGGCATCGGATAGATGTGCAGCTCAGATGGGGTGACTATGACTCCCATGAAGATGAGAGACATCGTCACCGATGTTACCACTCGAAACCGACCCGCTGTCGGAACACCCAATGTGGAGGAAAGACGCTGTCGGAACACCCAATGCGATGAGAAGCCGAATGAACTCAGTTGAGCGACTCGAGATCGGTACAACCAAAGTCCGCAATACAGGTCGGTCAAATCCAGTCCTCTCACCATCGTCAGTAAAGGTCATTCGATCACCGGGATCGTGAATTTTCAGTCGGTAAGTAAAAAAGTTCATCGGAAAAAGATCAAAGCCACAGTTATAGCCAGAACTTCTACCGGAGCAGCTAGAACAAGGTAAGTAAGAAATGAAGAGAGGAAAGTCAGATGAAGAAAATGTCTCCGCGATGTGGGTATATATAGGGGAAATGGGCATTTAATGTCGAAGGAAAACGGCGGACGCCGAGAATCGAGATGCAATTAATGCTTGGACCGAATCGGCATCGATTAAAGGATAATAGAGATCGGAGATAGGAGATCGCATGAGAGATCGGAATAGGAGCTAGGGAGGGATCGGAAGACAAAAAGAATAAGACAAATCCCAATAACCGTCGCCGAATCGTGAGCCGAGTTAGTTAAAGCGTGGCAGACGAGATCTCCACCGCACGCCTAAGAATCGCCCGCAATGCTGACAGGTGCCAGGGTATGTCATGACAGTCCTGTACATTCCAATCTCCACCGTTGATCCCACTTGTCAGGACAAACCCGGAACCCTTAGATCAAGAGAGAAGACGACAATACCAGCGTCTTTCACTCTCAGCCCTCAGATCATTCCGGACAAGGAAATTTGGAACCGTCAGATGGAAAGAAGAAAAGGACAAATGTTCTGAAGAGAGATCTCAGCCATTCATTTTGATTCTCTTTAATTCCTGGACATCCGATCATGTCCTTCGAAATCTTGACCCTCCATCTCCCTCAAAATAAATCCTGACCCTTCACGGAGAGCGCCCGATTCCTATAAATACCTGCATGAAAAACTGTTAAAGGGACAAAAAAAAAAAACGGAAAAATAGACGAGAGGCTGTTATTATAGTAAGAGGAACTCTGAAAGTTCATTTAGTTTGTTACTCTGCTATTTAGAAGTGTTGATTTAAAAGACTTTGGAAACTAGTTTTCTGAAGTGTTTTCTTGAAGAGATTCTGAATACTGGAACTCTACATTTCCAGTTTGTTCATTATCTGGTCATAATCTCACTTTCTGCCTTTTATCATCTCTGTTTTCACCGCCAAGATCAACTTCATATCACTCATTTCTTTAGCTAAGTACCCTCCAGTTCACGAAGAACACCACCCTCAAAGGCTAATCACCCACTGTCTCATCCTCGCTTGCCACCCCGTAACTATTTTAGTAGACCCCCCTCACGGTGTAAGAGTTCATACTGCTTACGCTTATTTTCTGCACTTCCTTTGTTCTTCATACATCTGCAACTTTCTTCAAGATTATTTTGTACAAGAGAACCCAAGAAAAATGTTGTTGTAAGAGTTCATGCTACTGTTTTATTAAGTGTCTACGTTTATTCCCCGCATTTTCCTTGTTCTTCTCACATCTGCGATTTTCTTCAAGATCATTTCTGCACAAGCAATCCCAAAGAAAGTCAATCTCAAATCATCTTTTTAGTGATCAGTTCATTTTATTGATCTCCGTTATTTCTGAAAATAAGTTTTTTTCTAACTCCTAGTAGTATGTAAATGGTTGGGTAAACGCAGGTAGCTGCAACTTAGGGGTTTCTTTTAAAAGAGAGAACATGAATAACACGTCAGGAAGATAGCCAAACTGTTAGGCTGACGTAAACAACAATTCGGCAAGATGTCATAAAGCGAAATAGAACCAAAGTAAACATAACAAAGATAGATCGGATGTTAATAGATATTGGTAAAATGAATACATGGAAGGTCGGTAAATCAAGTCTAGTTTTCCCCATCTAGCCAAAAGGTATCGAGAAATCTTATCCCCAACCTCTTTAAATTTAAGGATCCTTATCCTTAGGTTCTTAGGACACCAAAATTAGGAGATCGGAAAATCCCTTTCGTGCTCCTTTCTAATTTAAAAGAGATCGGAGGAGAGTTCTTATCCGGTCTCAACCCAAAATTCTAATTTAAAAGAGATCGGAGGAGAGTTCTTATCCGGTCTCAATCCAAAATTTTAATATCTATTAAAAGAGATCGGAGGAGAGTTCTTATCCGGTCTCAACCCAAAATTCTAATTTAAAAGAGATCGGAGGAGAGTTCTTATCCGGTCTCAATCCAAAATTTTAATAACTATTAAACAGAGATCGGAGGAGAGTTCTTATCCGGTCTCAACTCAAAACTCTAATAAACATTAAATAGGGATCGGAGGAGAGTTCTTATCCGGTCTCAATTCGGAACATTAATAAATAACTCTAAAGGAGATCGGAGGAGGTTCTTATCCGGTCTCCCCTCAAAATTTTAATAAACAACTTAAAAGAGATCGGAGGAGAGTTCTTATCCGATTCTCACACCCATTCACTAAGGTTGTCTCATTTACTTATGTATCTGGGTGATCCAAATTTAGTGAAAAATCAAATATTCCTTCTACCAAAAGGATTAACATTGCCGCCTAAGCCCTCCTAACTAATTTATAAAGGACGCAGAATTAAATCTACTTACCCTTATTAAGGGACGAGGTGGGGTGCCTAACACCTTCCCCACCCGTTTACGGACCCCGAACTTAGAATCTCTGTTTTGAAGTGGTTTCATCTTTAATTTAACTTCTCAAATGGTTTTCCTTGGTTTCCCTCAAAACTAAGGTGGCGACTCCTCACTCTTACCCACTTCGGTGAGTGATCGTCCAGGCGACCGCAAAATCCCATTGCGACACTCCTTATAGGATGGCACCCACTGAATTGAGGGAGTTGAAAACTCAGCTGCAAGAGTTGCTTGATAAGGGGTTCATACGCCCCAGTGTGTCACCATGGGGAGCTCCGGTGCTATTTGTGAAGAAGAAGGATGGAACCTTGAGATTGTGTATTGATTACCGGCACTTGATCAAAGTAACTGTGAAGAATAAATATCCATTGCCCAGAATTGACGATCTGTTTGATCAGTTGAAGGGAGCCGTTGTATTTTCAAAAATTGATCTCATATCAGGGTATCATCAGTTAAGGGTAAAGGTTGCAGATGTGTCAAAAACTGCATTCAGAACTCGGTATGGGCATTATGAATTTCTAGTGATGCCGTTTGGGTTAACAAATGCACCAGCAGCATTTATGGACCTTATGAATCGTATCTTCCATCCATACTTAGATCGGATTGTAGTGGTCTTCATTGATGATATTCTGGTGTATTCCAAGGCCAGGAAAGAACATGATGAACATTTGAGGATTGTTCTGCAAACCCTACGAGAAAAGAAGTTGTATGCTAAGCTATCCAAATGTGACTTCTGGATGAGTGAAATCTCCTTCCTTGGACACATAGTATCAGCTGAGGGGATTAGAGTAGATCCCAAAAAGATAGAAGCAGTGATGGAATGGAAGCCTACCAGAAATACAACTGAGGTCAGAAGTTTCTTGGGGCTAGCTGGGTATTACAGAAGATTTGTGAAGGGATTTTCCTTAATAGCTGCTCCAATGACCAAGTTGTTACACAAGAATGTCAGATTTAACTAGAATGACAAGTGTCAGGCTAGTTTTGAGAAGTTAAAGGCTATGTTGACAGAGGCACCAGTGTTAACACAGCTAGTGTCAGGAAAGGACTTTGTCGTATACAGTGATGCCTCTCATAATGGGTTAGGGTGTGTATTGATGCCAGAGGGGAAGGTGGTCGCTTATGCTTCTAGGCAGCTAAGGCCACATAAACAGAATTACCCTACCCATGATCTAGAGCTTGCAACAATTATCTTTGCGCTGAAAATGTGGAGGCACTACTTATATGGTGAAAAGTGCTACATTTACACAGACCACAAAAGTCTAAAATATTTGCCAACTCAGAAGGAGCTCAACCTTAGACAAAGGCGATGGATTGAGTTCCTGAAGGACTATGATTGTGTGATAGATTATCATCCTGATAAGGCAAATGTAGTGGCTGATGCTTTGAGCAGGAAGTCCATCACAGCTTGAAGATCACTAAATGCCTGTCTGTCCTTCGCTCAAGATGGAGCTATTTTGGCTGAGTTGCAAGTGAGGCCAACCCTACTACAACAAATACAAGATGGGCAGAAGGCAGATGAAAAACTAAGGGCCATTGTGGGAAAAATTCCTGAGGGGAAGGAAATTGAATATGAGGTGAAAGCAGATAGGTGTCTATACTACAGAGGAAGAGTGTGTGTACCAGATGATGGGGAACTGAAGACTAGTATTCTGAAAGAAGCACACACTAGTGTTTATGCTATGCATCCGGGAAACACAAAAATGTATAATGATTTAAAGCCTCATTATTGGTGGCCTGGTATGAAGAGGGATATAGCTGACTATGTGACTAAGTGTTTGACATGTCAGCAAGTTAAAGCAGAACATCAAGTTCCATCAGGATTGCTACAGCCTATAAGCATATCTGAACGGAAATGGGACCTGATCACTATGGATTTTGTTAGTGGTCTACCTCTCACCCAAAAGAAGCATAATGCAGTGTGGGTGATAGTGGATAAATTGACAAAGTCAGCACATTTCCTGCCAGTTAGGACTGACTACTCACTAGAGAAGCTAGCAGAATTGTATATTAGTGAGATAGTTAGACTACATGGAATCCCACTTTCTATCATATCTGACCGAGACCCAAGGTTTACATCGAGATTTTGGAAAAAGTTGCAAGAAGCCTTGGGCACACAACTCCGTTTTAGCACGGCTTTTCATCCTCAGACGGATGGACAGTCAGAATGAGTAATCCAGGTAAACCTAAGAACTAATTGAATTTTCGCAATTAATAAATTGAAATGATAGTAACAATGTGAATTATGTGATAGATCCTGGAGGATATGCTAAGGAGTTGTGTCATTGAGTTTGAGGGGAGTTGGGATAGATATCTCCCATCGCAGCATATAATAATAATAGCTACCAAGCTAGCATTCAGATGGCTCCGTATGAAGCAATCGTATGGGAGGAAATGTAGAACCCAAAGATGTTGGACTGAATTGGGCGAAGATAAGTGGTAGGACTGCACTGTGAAACAGACTGAGGAGAAAGTGAAGATAATCAAAGCTAACTTGAAGGTTGCCTCAGATAGACAGAAATCATATGCCGACTTGAAGAGAAAAGAGATAGAGTATGCAGTTGGCGATAAAGTGTTTCTCAAAGTCTCACCGTGGAAGAAAGTACTGAGGTTTGGGAGAAAGGTTAAGTTAAACCCTAGGTTCATTGGCCCATATGAAGTCATTGAACGTGTGGGACCAGTGGCCTATCGGCTAGCTTCACCACCAGAACTGGATAAAATTCACAATGTGTTCCATGTTTCTATGCTGAGAAGATATCGCTCAGACCCTTCACATGTCATTTCCATGGAAGAGAATGAAATCCAACCGGACTTGACATATAAAGAAGAACCTATACAAATCATAGCTCGGGAAGTGAAGGAATTGAGAAATAAACAAATTCCACTGGTGAAAGTGCTTTGGAGGCACCACGACACTAAAGAGGCAACTTGGGAAAGTGAAGAGATAATGAGGCAATAGTTTCCTCAACTGTTTGCTTCAAGTAAATTTCGAGGACGAAATTTTTATTAGAGGGGAAGAGTTGTAATATCCTCACTTTAGCTAGTTCGTACAGTCACTATTCCAGTGACAAGTGTCGGTTCGGACAGCTAGAACGTCCGGAAAAATATTTCAACTAAAGTGAGGAACCATAATTAACTCAAATATTAATAAGAAAAATTTAGCAAAAATTTTAGAAATAAAATACAACCAAGTTAAATGAGCCGTTGCCCTAGCGATGGGTAACCTAGTGAGAAGTTGCGATTCTCGCAACTAGGAGCCCTAGACCGGGGGGAAAAATTATAAAATAATTTTTGGGACTCCAGAGAAGGGTTATTGAGGTTTTTATGGCATTAGAATGCCAAGAAAATACTTAGAAAAAATTTTCAATCGGTACAGACAATTTTGGCCCGTTAAGCCAAATGGAGGGCATTTTGGTCATTTCGTCTTCAGAGATGATTTTTGGCCAACTTGTCCAGTTAATAAATAATTTATATAACATAAAATATGAATAAATGTTGTTAAAAATTTAATTGAAATTAATTAGACAAGAAATGGAGAGAAAATGAAAGAAAAATGATATTATGACATCATAGTGATGTCATTAAAGGTTTCCCAACCAACCCAATGTTGACACATGGCATAACTTATCTTAAAGAGACAAAATGGGCTAAAAATGAACAAAAAAACAGATCCCTCTCTCCCTTTCTTCTTCCTTGCCGTGAACCCTCTCCCATTCTCACCATTATCAAGCTTTTAAAGCTTGCTTTCTCTCACTTTTACTCAACAAAACCCTAATCTAGCAACACAAAAAAATCTTCTTAAACCTTGGAGATTCTTTTGGGAGCAAAAAGAAGAAGAAAAGAAGAGTTTTAGCAAGTGGGAAAAATCTCACTCCATAGAGGTTAGTGACTTAAACTTAAATTTCACTTTAAATTCATGTTTAACAATTATGAATGAGTGCAAATGATAAGGAAATTGATGGAGTGCCATTTGTATGTAAACCCTAATTTTTGGCAACCTTGGTTGGGCAATATTGTGATGATTTTAATGAAGTTAAAAAGGGTAGTATGGCTGCCCACAATATGTCTCTTTTATGTGGATTGATGAAATGCAATCCTAGTGCATGGCTTGAAATGTTGAGTTAGGGTTTGGAGTGGAAAAATGGGACTTTGACCATGTGATGATGGAAGTAGGTTTTAATGGTCAATTAGTGACCATTTGGTTTGGTTTGAATAAAAAATGAAGTGTGTTTAGTGATGGGATTTGGGTTTAGTGTGGCTGCCCTAGGTGACCTGCAGAATTGGACATGAGTCCAGCAGGTTTGGGCAGCCATAACTTGAATTGTAGAGGTTCAATTGGTATAAGGACAATTGGAAATGAAATTAGAAACATAATGGCACAACTTTGGTGAAGAAACTATGCCCAGAAAACCAAACTAAGTTGACCAAAAGTTTGCCCTAATCCGGGTGACCTGCAATCTGCCTGGGCAAAATGACCAAATGTACAGTGTTTGGGCATTTGGCCATAACTCAATGTAGAAAGGTCCAATTGACCTGAAATTTTACCAGCAACAAGCTGAGATATAGGCCAACAACTTTCATTTAGAAACCTGACCCAAATTATGACCATAAGCTAGTCAAATTGCCAACCAAACTTAGGTTACCAAATCTGGCAGAACCAGTTTTACCCAGAATTTTGGAAACTGTCCAATCCGGCCAGTTATGGTTTTTAGGCCATAACTTGAGCTACAAAACTCCAAATTGAGTGATTCAAAAAAGGAAATTTAACTAGACAAAATAAGTAACAACTTTCATGTTGATCATTTTTCCCAATTCCCACTGCAAAAGTGTCTAATGAAACAGTAAACCCAAAGCTTGAAAACTGAAAATTCTGTCCATTTCACATTAAGCTTAGAGATGGTATTGGCAACCAATACCAACAAGTTTAAAAGGCAAAATGTGGTATGTTGATGATATTTAAACTAATTTACCTATTGCCAATGCAAAATTCAACATTTTGGTTGACCAATGAAATGAATAGTAATCATAAAAATTCAATTTCAAAGAATTACATAAATGAAAAGTGTTAAATGCCCTAGTAGGCCTAATTTGATTGGTTTGGATAGGTTGGCATGCCAATAGGGTTCTGTTAGCAGTACTGCATATGGCTTCATGCCATTCTGTGTTTCATAGCTTTCCCATGCCATTCTATGACATAATAGCCTTCGGCTATGATATTGAGTTGTTATACTCGGGTTTAATCCCCGATAATTATTACAGCTTATTAGCTGTTCTGTTGCACACCGGGAGACACAATGTGACCGATGGTGTGATGGTCCGAGGTACTTAGTACCCAGTGCCAGTTTACCCATTTATCCAGTCCAGTCGACTAGTATGGGTTACTCGGGCAATGTTAATAATTCCTACCAAACTTTAATCGAACAATATGGTAATAAATATTTGAAATTAAGTCTACTAAAAAAAAATGTAAACATACATTCTGCATATATATTATTTTATTTTATTTTATTTTATTTTATTTTATATTGTCACCACTAAGCAGAATTGCTTAGCGCGTCGCTTTTGCCTCGCGCATGTACTGGAGACATAGCTGCGGAGTCCAGCAGACCTCATACAGGGTGAGCTTTCAGATTTGCATTCAGAGTTCAAAATCACCTCACATTTGCAGTGCATTGGTAGGACATTGGGCTACTTAAGTCTTTTGTATTTGTAAACTTTTGTTATGTATATTATAAACTCATGTAATCATATTTTTGCTGTAATTACCCATGAACTATGTTCAGAAATAAATATGAGTATTTCTCATTGAATTGAGTGTGATATGAAATGAATGTGGATTTTGAGATACTGAATTGATTTAAGAAATTGTTGAAAAATGTTGGTGGTTGACTGAGATTGAGATTATAATCATATTGGAAGTGTCTTTAAACAGGTTTAGAAGAACTGTTTTCCAATTTATAGCCGGCAGTCTGCCGGATTTTCTATAAAATTTGCGGCAAAATTTAGATTTATCAAAAATTATAAATAAATGAATAAAAAGGGATTAATTGAAATTGAAACATGAATTGATGTTCCGACACACTGAGTGGCATAACTTGTTCGTCTACACTGTAGACGGGTAAGGGGTGTCACAATCCAATTGTAAGTCACCATCTCCATACATCAAGAATAAATCCTTAGTTCTTCTCAAGTACTTAAGGATATTCTTGACAGCTATCCAGCGTTCCAAACCTGGATTGGATTGATACCTGCTAGTCAAACTAACAGCAATATGCGATATTTAGCCTAGTACACAACATTGCATACATCAAACTTTCAATAGCTAAAGCATATGAAATCCTAGCCATTTTATCTCTTTCTTCAGGTGTCTTTGGAGACATCTCTTTAGAAAAGTGGATACCATGTCTCACTGGTAACAATTCTCTCTTGGAATCAAGCATGTTAAACCTCTTTAACACCTTTTCAAAGTATAGACTTTGGAATAAACCAATTATTCTTTTCGCTCTATCTCTATAGATGTGAATCCCAAGAATATAGGTTGCCTCCCCTAAGTCTTTCATGCAGAATGTATTTGACAACCATACCTTTACAGTTGTCAATATACCTGTGTCATTACCCATTAACAGAACGTCATCCACATATAAGACAAGGAAAGTGATAGCACTGTCACTAACCTTCTTATATACACATGGCTCATCCTCATTTTTTATAAAACCAAATGACTTAATGGCTTCATCAAAATAGATGTTCCAACTCCTCGAAGATTGTTTTAACCCAAAAATAGATCGCTTTAGCTTGTGCACTTTAGAACAGCTTCTAAAGCTTTTCCAATCATTTAGAAAATCAAGTTTTGCTTTTAAGAGATTACAGATGTAAACAGGACGCTAGAAATGATTTCTAGTATTTTTAATTCAAGAGATTGTTGTCTAATCTGTTTGAATTGATGAGAGATGAAGAAGAAGAGAAGGAGAGGCAGCCAAGGGTGGAGGCACCAAAGAGAGAACGACAGCTTATGTTTTTGTTCTTTAATCCTTACACTTATATAGCTAGGTCACCACTTAAAACCCTTGCCACATGTCACTTTCTGATTAGCTTTAGGTTTAATTGACCCAATCACATTATGCCAAGTGTCAAACCTATATTTAATCTTGACTTTGATCATCTTAAATGATTAAAAGACACATGGCAAGCTTATGTGTAGTGCCATGTGTCACCATCTCATGGTGCCACATGTCACCATCTCATGGTGCCACATGTCACCCTGTGAAATGACCAAAATACCCCTGTGTTTTAATTTTGAGTTCTTAATCCAAAATAATTATTTCTCTTCTTCTAATCAATTTATATCAAATATAAATTAATTAATTAATCTCTATTAATTAATTTCTCATAATTAAATTCATATTTAAACACTTTAAATATAAATTTAACTTATACTATACATCTAATAACCTAGATTTGGTTTCAAGCCATGCTAGGGACTTTGCAATCTAATTGCAAACCAAACCTATTTAATTTGGTGATTACTTGTGTATGTGTGTGACTTACTAGGCTCATCACTAATTGGTAATGAGACATGATATCAACTCTTAATATCATCAGAACTCTTTCTTACCAAAAATGATTTCTCTAAATCATTTTATGCACCTCATAGACCATGGTTAACACCTAGCATAGCATGCCATGGCCACCCAATTAGTAATAAAGTTTACCTTAAATGAATCTATAATCATATGTTACCATGCACTAGAATCTCTCTGTTACAAAATCCCAATTCGAGCTAGACTCATGGTTAATGTCAAACCCTATTTGCTATGAATATTATGTTCTCTTTTAATTCCAGTTCTTGATTAAAAAGATTTTCTCATCAGAAACTCTTTTCTGATTAAATCTATCTGTCTTGGCTAGGAACTTGAAACATCAAGAATAATTAAATGAACATAGGATTTTATCCCTATTTGCTTAGAGTAACAGATTCCATCTTGATCAACACCTACCTCCATCTATAACTAGTAAGAGCCAACACATGCCAATATACCCATACATAGTACAAGTATGAAAGCAGTATCAAACTCAAACCACCTATATACAAGATAACTTTGCTATCTCAGGTCTAAAGATTATACGCACTGATATGATTTATGATAATGCATTAACAAGAGTAAATTCCATATGCTTGTCATAAATGTCACTGGTTCGACCTACTTAACATGTATTAGTGCCCATTATGTTTGTTATATGGCATGAGACTCACCATTCCATCTTATTTACATCTCATATAAATAACTTGGGAACAAACATAATTACCATCTTTCTGGATAAGTCATGTCCTTATTGTGAAGTATCCTCGATTATGAACCTATTTATGATACTTTGTGCTAGAAATACTGTTACTCATATTCTTAACAACTTAAGAATAGTATTTCTAACAAAATATCAATGGACCTTTTCTATTACACATAACTATATTATGTAAACGGAAAAGTGAAAATGCCTTTTGTTAATAAAACATGTACAAGATACATACTAAATGATATGCTCTAGGGTATACTACTAACATTCTCCCACTAGCACCAGAGCCATTCATTGCTATACCTTAGACCCATCTTCTCAAGATGTCGTTCTAACTGAACTTGTGATAAAGGCTTAGTGAATGGATCAGCTAGATTTTTCAGCTGATGCTAATTTTTGCATGGCTATATCGCCTTGCCCAACTATCTCTCTGATAATGTGGTAGCGCCTTTCTATGTGTTTGGATTTCTAGTGAGATCAAGGTTCCTTATATCCAAACAACTTCTTTTGCAGCATCTGATACAGTAATATACTCGGCCTCTGTAGAGGAATCAACAGTTGTACTCTGTTTGGAACTCTTCCAATTGATTGCACTTCCATTACAAATAAACATAAACCCAGATGTAGATTTTCTATCATCGATATCTGATTGGAAATCAGAATCATTATAACCATCCAATTGCAAGTCACCACCTACATATATCAAGAATAAATCAGTAGTTCTTCTGAAGTACTTAAGGATATTCTTAACAGCTATCCAGTGTTCCAAACCTGGATTGGATATGCGATATCTGGCCTAGTACACAACATTGCATACATCAAACTTCCAATAGCCGAAGCATATGGAATCCTAGCCATTTTATCTCTTTCTTCAGGTATCTTTGGAGACATCTCTTTAAAAAGGTGGATACCATGTCTCACTGGTAACAATCCTCTCTTGGAATCAAGCTTGTTAAACCTCTTTAACACCTTTTCCAAGTATAGACTTTGGGATAAATCAATTCTTCTTTTCGCTCTATCTCTATAAATGCAAATCCCAAAGTCTTTCATGGAGAATGTATTTGATAACCATACCTTTATAGTTGTCAACATACTTGTGTCATTACCCATCAACAAAATATCATCCACATATAAGATAGGGAAAGTGATAACACTATCACTAACCTTCTTATATACACATGGCTCATCCTCATATTTGATAAAACCAAATGACTTAATGGCTTTATGAAAATGGATGTTCCAACTCCTCGAAGCTTGTTTTAACCTATAAATGGATCGCTTTAGCTTGCGCACTTTGGAACCATCTTGGGATTCAAAACCCTAGGTTATTCCATAAAAATATTTTCTTCAATGTATCCATTAAGAAAAGCTCTTTTGACATCCATCTGCCAAATATCATAATCATAGTATGCAGCTATTGCTAATAGAATCCTAATTGATTTAAACATAGCAACAAGCGAGAAACTCTCCTCCTAGTCGATTCCTTGCCTTTGGAAAAACCCTTTTCGCTACTAGCCTTGCTTTATGGGTCTCTACCTTTCCATCAAAACCAATATTCTTCTTGAAAATCCATTTGTTCCCTATAGGTACAATACCTTCAGGTGGGTCAACAAGATCCCAAACTTGATTCTTATACATGGAATCAATCTCGGATTTCATAGCATCAATCCATTTTGAAGAGTCTATATCTGATATAGCTTCTTCATAGGTAAGTGGATCATCTCTATGATCTTCTTCTTCACGAGTAGAAAACTCTTGTTCTTCTTCATGAAGGAAACCATATCTCACTAGTGGGTGAGATACCCTAGTTGATCTACAAGGAATAACTGTAGATGTTTCATCAATAGGTGTAGGTTGACTAGATGGATCTATATCCATCTGATCTGTTGGTTGGTCAGAATTCTCCAATTTTAACTCTATTTGCCTTCTTTTGCCTCCTTCTTGAAGAAACTGTTATTCAAGAAATGTGGCATCTCTACTTATCACAACCTTTTATGATGTAGGTTTCCAATTTGGCATATTTACTTATCACAAAATTGTCTTTTGAATATCCAACAAATCGACCCTTTTCTGATATGGTTTCCAATTTATCAGTGTTCAGCTTTTTGATATAAGCTAGACAACCCCAAATCTTAACATGCTTAAGACTTGGTTTTCTTCCATGCCATATCTCATAAGGTGTGGAAGATACTGATTTTGATAGAATGCTATT
Source organism: Hevea brasiliensis (assembly GCF_030052815.1). Taxonomy (NCBI): domain Eukaryota; kingdom Viridiplantae; phylum Streptophyta; class Magnoliopsida; order Malpighiales; family Euphorbiaceae; genus Hevea; species Hevea brasiliensis. The sequence goes on along the minus strand of NC_079503.1, from coordinate 44,897,383 downwards.
CAGAATATACAAAGCTGATTCTAATGCAAATCCCCAAAAGGAGATTGGCATATCAGTATAGCTTATCATAATACATATCATATCCAATAGGATATGATTTCTCCTTTCAGATACACCTTTCAGCTGTGGTGTTCCTGGAGGAGTCAGTTGGGAAACAATGCCATGCTCTTTCAAGTATTCATCAAATTCGGTACTCAAGTATTCACCTCCACAATCTGATCGAAGAGCTTTAATACTTTTTCTTATTTGATTTTCTACTTCAGATTTAAATTCTTTAAACTTTTTAAAGGATTCATGTTTGTATTTTATCAAATACAAATACCCAAACCTTGATTTATCATCAGTAAAGTTAATAAAATAATGAAAACCATCTCTAGCCATTTCCTTAAATGGACCACGTACATCACTATGTATATGTAACATCCCCATTGTACGTGTTTTGTATGTTCTGTTGCTCCAATGGCCAAATAACAGTCCAGGCAAGTCAGGATGTCTAGAACTAGACTTCGGCGATAGTGAACAGACATATAATGATGAAATAAATAAAAAAAAATACAAGAAAAATCAAAGAAAAGTTTAAGAGAGAAAATGAAGCTAAGTTAAACGAGCCGACACCGCAGCGATGGGTGACCGCACTGAGAAGGCCGTTGCCGACTCTAGGACTATGGGGAACCCTCAGAATTTAATTTTGAGATATAAATAAAGGTTTATTAAAATGTAATTGACACTAGAAATATAAAATAAAAATTAATAAATTAGTACAAAGAAAAATAAAAAATCGAGAAACAGACAAAAATCAGTGTTGTCGAAAAATCGAGAATATAACCCGAAGTGGGGCATTTTGGTCATTTGACAATAGAGCTGCCTTTTGATATCAATTTCCATTAATAATAAATGATATTGCACCTAGGAAATGTCATGAAAAATTAAAAATAGGATACAATGTATAAATAGTAAAAGAATGGAGCTAAATGAGCAAATAAGGAAACTTTAACTAATTAAACATTAAAAAGAACATAGCGCTCCACTAACTTGGATATTGGGACACTTATCTAAGGCTTGGGACAACAGATAGCACTCATTATCATCTTCTTCTTAATCCCACTTCACCTTACTGAAATGAAGTTCACCATGGCCGCCCCACATGCAACCTCCATGGGTGCATGATCAAGCCACCATTTCTACTTGGTTCCTTCATTAAAGCTTGCCTACTTACCTTGGGGAAGATATTGGCAACAAGAAAAACAAGATTTGGTGAAATTTTGATAAGCTTCAACAGTGGTAAGTGTCCAAAACCTCTCCCTTGCTTTAGTAATCCTTGTGTTTAGGTTGAGGTGAGTATTTTGCTGAAGAGAAATGAAGAAAATCTTGAGAAATGAAATGGTCCATTTTTGGCAGCCATGATTATATGTTGTATTTGAGTTTTTCTTACCTCTAATGGATGGAAATTATGGTTGATTAACTCAAATGGAGGATGTAGTAAGTTAAAATCTAAGTATGTGCATGTAGTGCTTGAATTAAGGGTGTGAAATGGAACCTTAATGCTTTGAGCAAACTGCCATGTTTGGCAGCCTATTAAATCATGAATTTGTGTGTGAATATGTAGTTTATTAATGAAATATGCTAGTGTTAAATTGTGGACAGCATGTGTAAGTGAAATTGAAGTATGATTATGTTGAAGTGTATGTGTAATATTGACATTGAGATACGTTGAATTTTGGTAGAAGTGAATATTAAACTTAATGGTGAATTGTGTGCATTGAGCACTTGAATATTTTGCCCAAAATTGTTGCTGGAATTGTGTACAATATATATATGGAAGTGTCATTGATTGAATATTGAAGTAATGAGGAGGAGAAGGAATATCAAATTGGAAGTGTATGTGCTTTGTGCAGGTTGTGTATTGAAGGCAGTACCTAAATTAGGTCATAAGTGCCAAACTGTGAACCCAATTGCTATGAGGCCAATAGGGGGTGAAACTAGACACCAAATAGGCCAACTTTCATGTAGAAATGTTGCCAAAATTCTTCCTAGAAACTGACCTTAAAAATGACCAAATCCGGAATAGTAATATTGCAACCCAGATTTTTGACCATATGAACAGTAGTCATTAGGATGACCATAACTCACTCAAAATAGAGCTACAATTCTCATGAAGACACCAAAGCCCAGAAATGGCCAGAACTAAGTCAAATAGCTTGCAAAAGTTCGGGTACCAAAACTGCCAAAACTAGACCTAAAATTGACCAAATTTTGCACTAAAGGTGCAATTTGTCTAGCTTTAGTAAATTGACCATATCTTGGTCTACACAGCTCAGAATGACCTGAAATTTTGCCCCGCGTACAATAAGACATAGAGCTACAATTTTGCTTCTTTGACTAGAAGCTAAAAACCAAGAAAAATAGGACTTTAAGCTAGACCAATCTAGCACACCAAAAATTGAGAATTTGACATATACATACAATGATGCTTGAAGCAATTTGCCAATGAATGTCAACTTGTAAAAATGGTAAATTGCACTATATTGGCAGCATATTGAATTACAATATGTGACATGTTGAAGCTAGAAATAACTTATCCATAGTACCTAAAAAGGTCAACATATGCATTGACTTATGAATTACATAATAGTTAGTAAACTCTAAAAATTGAAGAATTAAACATTTAATTTATAATGTGCCCTAGTTTGTCTAGTTGACTAGTTTGGATAGGTTGGCATGCCAATAGGATTTTGACAGCTGTTCTGTAAATGGCTTCATGCCATATTGTGTTTTTACGGCTTATTATGTTGCACTGTGACTTTAATAGCCTACGAGTATACATATTGTGTATTTATACTTGGCTTATCACCAGATTGACTATATGGCTTTTTAGCCACACTGTTGCACACCGAGAGACACTTTGTGACCAATGGTGTGATGGCCCGAGGTATTAGGTACCCAGTGCCAGTATATTCGTTTATCCAGTCTGGTCAGTATATAGGCTACACAGGCTGTAATTCAAGTACTATTAAATTCAAATACCTAAATCCAGTCTACTGACATACAGTACCACCAAAAATTCGTAAATACTTTATTTACTTTATTTTAGTGTATATTTCTTTATATTTAGCACCACTAAGCAAAATTGCTTAGCGCGTTGCTTTTGTAACGTGTAGGTATTAGAGACATAGCTGGGGAGCCCAGTAGACCAACGACCAGGTGAGACATCAAATCTGCACAGGAGTCCAGAGTCGTCTGCACTGCATTGCATACATGGTAGGACTTAGGATATCTTGTATTTTGTACTTTTGTTGTATTTTTGAAATTCGGCCTTGTATTTTGTAATGTTATGAAAGCTCTAAAGTTTGTAATATTTTGTACATATTAAATAATATGAAGATTTTCTGGATATATTTGAATTATTATGGATCAGATATGGAATCATTTAATGACTGTAAAAGTCTATTGACTTTACTGAGAAATAGAGACTGTGAAATATTTGAGATTTTGATATTATCATATTAAAATGTTTTCAACAGGTTTGGAATGACAGTTTGTCCGAAATACAGATGGCACCTTGCCAAATTTTTATTACCAATCTTGAAACACTGATTGTATCAAAGTATAAAAATAGTATCAGCATAATATGAATATTACATAAAAGACTTCTTAAAATCAAATTGAGCTCAGGAAATGAAATAATCACAGACTAGGTGTTCCGGCACGCCGTGTAGTATGCCTTGCTTGGCTATTCTGTAGACGGGTGAGGGGTGTTACATTTAGTAGTATCAGAGCACGGTTTAGGCATTTCTTGACCAAGATAGTTTGCTTATCATGCATTGCATTGTAAGTGTTAAGATAACTCTAATGCAGATCTTTTGATTTGTTATTTTGATCAGAATATGGACTCCACATCATAGAGAGCAGTCGATGAGGAAGTGAAAAGTCATGCTCCATCTATGACTAAACCAGGAGACAGTCAATACCAAGTGCACCAGCCACATTTCACCAAATGGCTGAGTTCCTTAGATAGATGGCAGGAGTTATGCCACCACCACCACCTCCACAATAAAAATCTCATATGGAGAGACTCAAGAAGTTAAGAGTAGTGGATTTTCTAGGCAAAAGGGAAGAAGATTTTGTCACAGCTGAAAACTGGTTGGACAGAACTGGAAGAGTTTTGAAACAACTTCATTGTACTCCAGAGCAAAATTTGGAAGCTGCTGTATCACTACTGCAAGATGATGCATACCAATGGTGGGATACAGTAACTAGTGAGGTGCCACCAGAACAGATAACTTGGGATTTCTTTCTCACTGAGTTCAGAAAAAAGTATGTGGGCAGTGTATACTTGGAAGAGAAGAGAAGGGAGTTTATTACCCTATGCCAGAGACAGCTGACAGTGGCTGAATATGAAAGAGAATTTGTCAGACTAAGCCATTACGGGCAGGAAATAGTCCCTAATGAGGCAGAGAGATGCAAGAGATTTGAGGAATGACTCAATGATAACATTAAAGTAATGATTATAGCCTTAGGGATTTCAGAGTTTGCCAAATTAGTGGAAGCTAAACTGAAGGTTGAAAAAGTTAGAATGAATGAGCAGAATAGAAAAAGAGGTCGGGGTTAGACCAGTACATCTTCTGCCCCTAGTAAGAAATTCAGAGGTTCACCTACTCAGAGTTTCAGTAGAGCACCAAGTCAGGGTCAGTCACAGAGGCCCAAATCTCAGTTTGCACCAAGGAGAGGCCAGTCCACCCCTTCAATGGCTAGCTCTCCATGTTAGTAGTATGCCCTAGAGCATATCATTTAGTATGTATCTTGTACATAATTTTATTAATAAAAGGCATTTCCACTTTTCCGTTTACATAATATATTTATGTGTAATAGAAAAGGTCCATTGATATTTTGTTAGAAATATTATTCTTAAGTTGTTAAGAATATGAGTGACAATATTTCTAGCACAAAGTATCATAAATAGGTTCACAATCGAGGATACTTCATAATAAGGACATGACTTATCCAGAAAGATTGTATTCATGTTTGTTCCCAAGTTATTTATATGAGATATAAATAAGATGGAATGGTGAGTCTCATGCCATATAACAAACATGATAGGCACTTATACATGATAAGTAGGCCGAACCAGTGACACTTATGACAAGCACATGGAGTTTACTCTTGTCAATGTTTTGTCATAAATCATATCAGTGCATATAATCTTTAGACACGAGATAGCACAGCTTATCTTGTATATAGGTAGTTTGAGTTTGATCTCGCTTTCATACTTGTACTGTGTATGGGTATATGGGCATCTGTTGGCTCCTACTAGTTATATATGGAGGTAGGTGTTGATCAAGATGGAATCTGTTCCTCTAAGTAAATAGAGATAAAATCCTATGTTCATTTAATTGTTCTTGATGTTTCAAGTTCTGGCAGACAGATAGATTTATTCGAAAAGAGTTTCGATGAGAAAAATCTTTTAATCAAGAACTGGAATTAAAAGAGAACATAATATTCATAGCAAATGGAGTTTGACATAAACCATGACTCGGCTTGAGTTGGGATTTTGTAAGAGAGATTCTAGTGCATGGTAACATATGATTATAGGTTCATTTAAGGTAAATCTTATTACTAATTGGGTGGCCATGGCATGCTATGCTAGGTGTTAACCATGGTCTATGAGGTTCATAAAATGATTTAGAGAAATCATTTATGGTAAGAAAGAGTTCTGATGATATTAAGAGTTGATATCATGTCTCATTACCAATTAGTGATGAGCCTAGTAAGTCACACACATACACAAGTTATCACCTATTTAAATATGATTTAATTAATTAATTAAAGAGTTTAATTGATTAATTAAATAGATTTGGTTTGCAATTAAATTGCAAAGTCCCTAGCATGACTTGAAACCAAATCTAGATTATTGGATGTGTAGTATAAATTAAATTTATATTTAAAGTGTTTAAATATGAATTTAATTAATGAGAAATTAATTAATAGAGATTAATTAATTAATTTATATTTGATATAAATTAATTAGAAGAAGAAAATAATTATTTTGGGTTAAGAACTCAAAATTAAGACACAGGGGCATTTTGGTCATTTTGCAGTGTGACACGTGGCACCATGAGATGGTGACACATGGGATTACACATAAGCTTGCCAAATGTTTTTTTTTAATCATGTAAGATGATTAAAATCAAGATTAAATATAGGTTTGACACTTGGCACAATATGATTGGGTCACTTAAACCTAGAGCTAATCAAAGGGTGACATGTGGCAAGGGTTTAATGTGTTAACCTAGCTATTTAAGTGTGGTTATGAAAAGAAAACATAACCAGCAGCCTCTCCTCTCATATGTCACGCCACTTTGATCCTTTCCAGCTATTTCTCTTCATCTCTCATCAATTCAAAGAGATTAGCCATCAATCTCTTGAATTAAGAACACTAGAAATTGTTTCTAGTGTCCTATTTGCATCTCTAATCTCTTAAAAGGCAGAACTTGAATTTCTAATTAATAGAAAAGGCTTTAGAAGCTGTTCAAGGGCTGCCATAGGTGTTCTTGGTGTGGACAAGCTAGAGGGACAACATCTGGTGTCCTGAAGACGAATCTCAAAGGCGCAGACACGCTGCAGCACATCAAGAGGTTAGTGTAATCGTTCTTGATTTAATCTAGGGTTCTAAAATTAATCTGATTAATTTTAAAATCTTAAATGGCAAATACAGATCCAAAAACATATTAAAAGAGTTTTAATATGTTGTTTATCATTGAAATCAAATAGATAAAAATAAATCTTGCATGGTGCTTGTGACCCTAGGTGAAAATTTTTGAATTCAATGGTATAATCTTGTGTTTTTCACGCTTCCGTTCCTTCACTCCAGGGACAGGGTATAGGGGACCAGCCCAACAGTATCTGTTGCTTGCCCACATTGCCAAAAATGGCATAAGGGCGAATGTTGGAGGATGATAAGTGCTTATTTACGATGTGGATCTACAGACCACCTAGTCCGAGATTGTCCTCCAGAATTGCTACATCCACTCCGGTATCAACTGATAGGCTTGCCCCTCCAGCTCTAAGGGGTAGAAAGCCGGGTAAGTCTGAGGCAATTGGTACTTCACAGAAACCTGTGTTAGAGTCTGTGGAGAGAGTAGAAGGCAGAAAACCAGCCAGAACCTATGCTATAAGGGCACAAGAGGAACAGGATGCTCCAGATGTCATCAAGGGTACGTTCCTCTTTTATAATACTTTTGTGCATGCATTAGTGGATCCTGGATCTACTCATTCATATATTTGTATCAAGCTGCCCGTAGAAAAGAGAATACCAGTAGAGGAAAGTGACCAAGACATCCAGGTCACAAATCCGCTAGGCCATAGTGTGGTAGTAAATAAGGTGTATAAGGGCTATCCATTGAAGATTCAAGGGAAAGAGTTCTCAGCAGACTTAATCGAACTGCCTTTCCATGAGTTTGATGTGATTTTGGGAATGGACTGGTTATCCCATCATCAGGCAATAGTATATTGTAAATTGAAGAGAATCTCTTTGAAAACTGCTGAGAATGAAGAAATAACAATTATGGGTGAAAGGACAGATTTCTTATCCAATGTCATCTCAGCTACAGTTGCAAGGAGATGGTTGAGAAAAGGGTGTGAAGCCTATCTAGCACACGTGGTTGACACTAGGCAGGGCAAACTTAACTTGTCTGACATACCCACAGTAAGGGATTTCTCTGAGGTATTTCGTGAGGAATTGCCTAGTTTGCCACCAGAAAGGGAAGTTGAATTTGCAATTGAGATTATGCCAGGTACAGCTCCAATTTCAATTGCTCCGTATAGGATGGCCCCTGCTGAATTGAAAGAGTTAAAAATCCACCTGCAAGAATTACTAGACAAGGGGTTCATACACCCCAGTGTATCACCGTGGGGAGCTCTAGTACTGTTTGTAAAGAAGAAAGATGGGACACTGAGGTTATGTGTTGACTACCGACAGTTAAACAGAGTAACAGTGAAGAACAAGTATCTGTTGCCTAGAATTGACGATCTGTTTGATCAGTTGAAGGGAGCCGGTGTGTTTTCTAAGATTGATCTCATATCGGGGTATCATCAGCTAAGGGTTAAGGATGCAGATGTACCTAAGACTGCATTTAGAACCCGGTATGGGCATTTTGTATTCCTGGTGATGCCATTTGGGTTAACAAATGTTCCAGCAATATTCATGGACCTTATGAACCGTATCTTCCATCCATACTTAGATCAGTTCATAGTGGTCTTCATTGATGACATCCTGGTGTATTCCAAGGATAAAGAAGAACATGATGAACATTTGAGAATTGTTTTGCAGACTCTGAAAGAGAAGAAATTGTACGCCAAATTATCCAAGTGTGAGTTCTGGTTGAATGAGATTGCATTCCTTGGACATGTAGTATCAGCTGAAGGGATTAAAGTGGATCCCAAGAAGATTGAAGCAGTGATGGAATGGAAGCCTCCCAGAAATACAACTGAGATTAGAAGTTTCTTGGGGTTAGCTGGATATTATAAAAGATTTATAAAGGGATTTTCCTTGATAGCTGCCCCAATGACCAAATTACTACACAATAATATGAAATTTGACTGGAATGGCAAGTGTCAAGCCAATTTTGAGAGACTGAAGGCTATGTTGACAGAGGCACCAATGTTAACACAGCCAATGTCAGGAAAAGACTTTATAGTCTACAGTGATGCCTCACATAATGGGTTAGGGTGTATACTCATGCAAGAAGGGAAAGTGGTCGCATATGCTTCCAGGCAGTTAAGGCCACATGAAAAGAATTACCCTACTCATGATTTAGAGTTAGCAGCAATCATCTTCGCATTGAAGATATGGAGGCATTACTTGTATGGAGAAAAATGCTACATATACATAGACCATAAGAGTCTGAAGTATCTGCTAACCCAAAAGGAACTTAATTTGAGACAGAGGCAATGGATTGAATTCCTGAAAGATTATGATTGTGTGATTGACTACCACCCTGGGAAGGCAAACGTAGTTGCTGATGCCTTAAGCAGAAAATCTATTGTAGCATTAAGATCTTTGAATGCCTAACTGTCCTTAACTCATGATGGAGTTATTTTGGCTGAGTTGCAAGTAAAGCCGAATCTGTTATAACAGATACAGGATGGGCAAAAGACATATGAGAAATTAATGGTTATTATAGGCAAAATCACTGAAGGGAAGGAAACTGAATATGAAGTGAAAGAAAATGGGTGCCTGTACTATAAAGAAAGAGTGTGTGTTCCAAATGATAAAGAATTGAAAACCAATATTCTGAGAGAAGCACATAACAGTGTGTATGCTATGCACCCAAGAAGCACAAAAATGTACCATGACCTAAAACTCCGATACTGGTGGCCAGGTATGAAGAAGGGCATATTTGACTATATAACTATATGCATGACATGTCAGCAAGTCAAAGTAGAATATCAAGTTCCATCAGGTTTGTTACAACCCATAAACATACCTGAATGGAAATGGGACCAAGTCACTGTGGACTTTGTTAGTGGTCTACCTCTCACTCAAAAGAAGCATGATGCAGTATGGGTGATTGTGGATAGGTTAACCAAATCAGCACATTTTCTGCCAGTCAGAACTGACTACTCACTGGTAAAGCTAACAGAATTGTATATCAGTGAGATAGTTAGACTACATGGAATTTCGCTTTTCATTATATCTGATAGAGACCCGAGGTTTACATCTAGATTTTGAAAGAAATTACAAGAGTCCTTGGGTACACAACTCCATTTTAGTACGACTTTTCATCCTCAAATGGATGGACAGTCAGAAAGAATAATCCAGGTAAATTCTAAAACTCATTGAGTTATTGTAAACAATAATTGAACTAATAATGATAATAATAACCGAACATATGTGATAGGTCCTCGAGGATATGCTGAGAAGTTGTGTTATTGAGTTTGAGGGAAGTTGGGACAGATACCTTCCACTGGCAGAATTTGCATATAATAATAGCTATCAAGCTAGCATACAAATGGCACCCTATGAAGCACTATATGGGAGAAAATGCAGAACACCTGTATGTTGTACTGAGTTGGGTGAAGATAAGCTAGTGGGGCTAGACCTGATAAAACAGGCAGAGGAAAAGGTGAAACTGATAAAGGCCAATTTAAAAGTTGCCTCAGACCGACAGAAATCTTATGCTGACTTGAGGAGAAAAGACATTGAGTATGAAGTTGGCAAGAAGGTATTTCTCAAAGTATCACCGTTGAAGAAAGTGTTGAGATTTGGGAAAAGGGAAAATTAAGCCCTAGGTTCATTGGCCCATATGAAGTTATGGAACGTGTGGGACCAATAGCCTACAGATTAGCCTTACCACCTGAGCTGGATAAGATATATAATGTATTCCATGTCTCGATGCTCAGAAGATACAGATCAGATCCTTCACATGTCATCTCAGTAGAAGAAATTGTGGTACAACCTGACCTGACATGTGAAGAAGAACCGATTAAAATCTTGGCATGAGAGGTAAAAGAGCTCAAAAACAAAATAATTTCACTAGTGAAAATCCTATGGAGACACCACAACACGGAAGAGGCAACATGGAAGAGAGAGGAGACAATGAGGCAATAGTTCCCTAAGCTCTTCACATCAGGTAAATTTCGAGGATGAAATTTTTATTTAGAGGGGAAGAGTTGTAACATCCCCATTGTACGTGTTCTATACGTTCTGTTGCTCCAGTGGCCAAATAACAGTCCAGGCAAGTCAGGATATTTGGAACTACACTTTGATGATAGTGAACAGACATATAATGATGAAATAAATAAAAAGAAAATACAAAAAAAATCAAAGAAAAGTGAAAGAGAGAAAATAAAACTAAGTTAAACGAGCCGGCACCGCAGCGATGGGTGACCGCACTAGTATGGCCGTTGCCGACCCCAGGACCACGGGGAACCCTCAAAATTTAATTTTGAGACATAAATAAAGGGTTATTGAAATGTAATTGACACTAGAAATATCAAAGAAAAATTAATAAATTAGTACAAAGAAAAATGAAAAATTGAGAAACAGACAAAAATCGGTGTTACCAAAAAATCGAGAATATAACCCGAAGTGGGGCATTTTGGTCATTTGACACCAAGAGCGGCCTTTTGACCTCAATGTCCATTAATAATAAATGATATTGCACTTAGGAAATGTCATGAAAAATTAAAAATAGGATACAATGTATAAATAGTAAAAGAATGAAGCTAAATGAGTAAATAAGGAAACTTTAACTAATTAAATATTAAAAAGAACACAGTGCTCGACTAACTTGGATATTGGGACACTTATCTAAGCCTTGGGATAGCAGATAGCACTCATTATCATCTTCTTCTTCTTGGGACAACAGATAGCACTCATTATCATCTTCTTCTTCATCCCACTTCACCTTGCCAAAATGAAGTTCACCATGGAAATCACCATGGCCGCCCCACATGCAACCTCTATGGGTGCAGGATCAAGCCACCATTTCTACTTGGTTCCTTCATTAAAGCTTGCCTACTTTCCTTAGGGAAGATATTGGTAACAAGAGAAACAAGATTTGGCAAAGTTTTGATAAGCTTCAAAAGTGGTAAGTGTCCAAAACCTCTCCCTTGCTTTAGTAAACCTTGTGTTTAGGTTGAGGTAAGTATTTTGGTGAAGAGAAATGAAGAAAATCTTGAGAAATGAAATGGTCCATTTTTGGCAGCCATGATTATGTGTTGTATTTGAATTTTTCTTACCTCTAATGGATGGAAATTATGGTTGATTAACTCAAATGGAGGATGTAGTAAGTTAAAATCTAAGTATGTGCATGTAGTGCTTGAATTAAGGGTGTGAAATGGAACCTTAATGCTTTGAGCAAACTGCCATGTTTGGCAGCCTATTAAATCATGAATTTGTGTGTGAATATGTAGTTTAATGAAATATGCTAGTGTTAAATTGTGGGTAGCATGTGTAAGTGATATTGAAGTATGATTATGTTGAAGTATATGTGTAATATTGACATTGAGATATGTTAAATTTTGGTGGAAGTGAATGTTGAACTTAATGGTGAATTGTGTGCATTGAGCACTTGAATGTTCTGCCCAAAATTATTGCTAGAATTGTGTACAATATATATATATATGGAAGTGTCATTGATTGAATATTGAAGTAATGAGAAGGAGAAGGAATATCAAATTGGAAGTGTATGTGCTTTGTGCAGGTTGTGTATTGAAGGTAGTACTTAAATTAGGTCATAAGTGCCAAACTATGAACCCAATTGGTATGAGGCCAATGGGGGGTGAAACTAGACACCAAATAGGCCAACTTTCATGTAGAAATGTTTCCAAAATTCTACCTAGAAACTGACCTTAAAAATGACCAAATCAGGAATAGCAACCTTGCAACCCAGATTTTTGACCATATGAACAATAGTCATTAGGATGACCATAACTCACTCAAAATAAGTCCAATTGACCTGAAATTTTTATCATGGATAGCTTAGACATAGAGCTACAATTCTTATGAAGACACCAAAGCCCAGAATTGGCCAGAACTAAGTCAAATAGCTTGAAAAGTTTTGGGTACCAAAACTACTAGAACTAAAAGTGACCTAAAATTGACTAAATTTTGCACTAAAGGTGCAATCTGTCCAGCTTTAGTAAATTGACCATATCTTGGTCTATACAACTCGGAATGACCTGAAAATTTGCCCCGTGTACAATAAGACATAGAGCTATAATTTTTCTTCTTTGACCAGAAGCTAAAAACCAAGAGAAATAGGACTTTAAGCTAGACCAATCTAGCACACCAAAAATTGAGAATTTGACATTTACATACAATGATGCTTGAAGCAATTTGGCAATGAATGTCAATTTGTAAAAATGGTAAATTGCACTATATTGGCAGCATATTGAATTACAATATGTAACATGTTGAAGCTAGAAACAACTTATCCATAGTACCTAAAAAGGTCAATATATGCATTGACTTATGAATTACATAATAGTTAGTAAACTCTAAAAATTGAAGAATTAAACATTTAATTTATAATGTGCCCTAGTTTGCCTAGTTGACTAGTTTGGATAGGTTGGCATGCCAATGGGATTCTGACAGCTATTCTGTAAATGGCTTCATGCCATACTATGTTTTTACGGCTTATTATGCAGCACTATGACTTTAATAGCCTACGGCTATACATATTGTGTATTTATACTTGGCTTATCGCCAGATTGACTATATGGCTTTTTAGCCACACTATTGCACATCGGGAGACACTTTGTGACCGATGGTGTGACGGTCGGATGTACTAGGTACCCAGTGCCAGTATATTTATTTATCCAGTCTGGTCAATATATAAGCTACACGGGCAATAATTCAAGTACTATTAAATTCAAATACCTAAATCCAGTTTACTGACATACAGCACCACCAAAAATTCGTAAACACTTTATTTTCTTTATTTTAGTATATATTTCTTTATATTTGGCACCACTAAGCAAAATTGCTTAGCGCGTTGCTTTTGTAACGCATAGGTATTAGAGACACAACTGGGGAGCTCAGCAGACCTACGACCAGGTGAGACATTAGATCTACACAGGAGTCCAGAGTCATCTGCACTGCATTGCATACATGGTAGGACTTAGGATATCTTGTATTTTGTACTTTTGTTGTATTTTTTAAATTCGGCCCTGCATTTTGTAATGCTATGAAAGCTCTAAAGTTTGTAATATTTTGTACATATTAAATAATATGAAGATTTTCTAGATATATTTGAATTATTATGGACTGTATTATGGAACTGTTTGATGACTGTAAAAGTCTATTGACTTTACTGAGAAATAGAGACTGTGAAATATTTGAGATTTTGATATTATCAGATTAAACTTTTTTCCACAGGTTTGGAAGGACAGTTTGTCCGAAATATAGACGGCACCTTGCCAAATTTTTATTACCAATCTTGAAACACTGATTTTATAAAAGTATGAAAATAGTATCAGCATGATATGAACATTACATAAAAGACTTCTTAAAATCAAATTGAGCTCAGGAAATGAAATAATCACAGACTAGGTGTTCCAGCACGCCGTGTAGTACGCCTTGCTTGGCTATTCTGTAGATGTGTGAGGGGTGTTACAGTATAAGATCCAAAGTATTTTCAGCTCTTAGTCCTTGTCCAACAAAGGGTGATTTGGTAATTTTGCCTTGAAGGTAGGATTCACAAGTTGGAGTAGACTCAGAGCCCAATGAGAATAAAATCCCCATTTTCTCCAATTTTGTAATCTTATCTTCTGCAACATGACCTAACCTTAAGTGCCAAATATATTTTGAACTTAAGTTGATTTTCATCATGGCATTACATTCTTTTAAATTGCTTGCATTAGATTTGTATTTAACATTATTATCTAGATAATAAAGTCCATCATGCATATAACCCCAGCCAACATATTTATTTCTGAAATAAATATTGCAAATATCATTTATGAACTGAAATTCATAACCATCTCTAATCAAACTAGATATAGAAATGATGTTCTTAAAAGGTATCAGGTACATGCAAAACCTTATTTAAATACAAAACATGTCCACACATGTATAAAGATTTAAATCCTATGGCTAAAGCTTCAACGGTTGAGCTTTTGCTAATTCGAAGTCTAATATCTCGTTAGTGCAAGTTGCTAATACTTGCTATACTCTAGGTAGTTCCTATTCCTGTGCCCATACTTTTGGCAGAGGAAACACTTTCCTTTCTCTCTGTCAGCTTTGATCTTTGTTTTTCTGTTTGGCTATCTTATTGGAAGATCCTGGAACTTGAGGTTTCTTTTTCTAATTGCCCTTCTTCTTATTGGACTTTCCAGTAGAAGAAGATGCAATCAAAGCTACCTCTATTCCTTTATTGCCCAACATATTCTTTTGGGTAATAACCAGCATGTTGAGTAAACCAGCCAAGGTGCATTCCTGTTTAGTCATATGGAAATTTGTCATAAAATTCCCAAATGACTCAGGAAGGGACTGAAGGATCAAATCCGTCTGCAGTTGGAAATCCATGTTAAAGTTAAGATGTTCTAGCTGCTCAATTAGCCGAATCATCTTGTGGACATGATCTCCAATATTCTGTCCCTCAAACATCCTTATATAGAATAACTATCTAGATATCTCATACCTAGCATTCCTGCTATGCTAACCATACAACTCTTGTAGGTGAAGGAGGATCTCACTCGCACTCTGCATAATCTCATGCTACTTCTGTAACTCATTACTCATGGAAGCAAGGATGTAACACTTAGCTCTCATATCATACTCCTTCCACTTGTCCAAAGTTTAATGTTCCTCTTGAGTGGCCTTTGGAGGTAAGGGACCAGGAACATTTGAGTCTAGAACATATCCTATATGTTCAAGATTCAGGACAAGTTTCAAATTTCTTAGCCAATCAGATAGATTAGGTCCTTTCAACCTATTACGATCAAGTATGCTTGCAAGAATATTGGATGGTGGTGGTTGTTCTATGCTTATTATTATCAAAAATTTAATTGTAGAAAATAACCAGATTAATTAGTAAATGTATCATGTAATTAACCAAAATGATTATGGTTTTTTAATCAAATTGGTCCTCCTATTAACTTAGTGAATCCTACACTTCCAAAGTAGAAAACGGAAATCCTAGTTGGATGGATTTCTAGTGGGTGATTGAATTCTTATAATCCTATTGATCATCCTCAGGTACATCTATTATTGAAATTATAATAAATTATAAGTGAGCAACTCCTTGCCTATCACATCTCATGTGAGGTTCAATCCTTTGCTTAGCCCTTAATGCTCAAAATCTCAAGCACATCCATTATTGACTTATCTTGCATTAGTTAAGTTGATCCCATTGAGCCAGTAAACATGCAAATAGTTTTAATGTCCTCAGGCACATCAATTACTGGCCACCAAACTATTTACATATTTACAACATCTCATGCTTAACAATTATTCTTAAGAAAATCTCTTAAATTAATTGCATCATATGCAACTATTTAAAATTTCTTAAAATAATTGCTCCAATGGAGGGCCCATATTATAATTACTTTAATTATAGCATATCCAACTTAATCATTTGTTTGGAAGATTTAGTGGTCGTCCTAATTACTATTATGGTCTCACTTTGCACATTATCCATTTAGCATGCATATATCATATACTTGCATACATTCCCATACATCTCATGCATTCATGGATAAACAGTAAATATGGTATGATCATGGACTTTCTAAGAGATTCAATTCTGAGCCACCAAGAATTGAATCAGGGCATTTCTAGGTGCATTTCATTCATTCATATTACAAGAGTTGCTGAAAGAGTATATAATCAACATTTGATCTTGAATTCCTCCCACTGGTCCCACCAATGCTCTTGACCTCTTTGATCTTCTTGCAATCCAATTACATAGTAATCCTTAGCATACCAAGGCGAATTTACAAGAACCAAATAAATGAAATTACAACCTAAAAAATATTACAACCTTTATAATATATGCCGAAAATAAATTAAAATAAATAAAATAATTTACAAACCAAAGAAATATAAAAGAAATAAATCTAATCACATTGGTCTTTTATAGTCCATGATCATCCATCATGCATATCACTATTTAACAATTACATAAAACATACATACTTAAATTAAATTGAATATCTCATATTCAATTTAAAAATCCAGATTTGAATATGATTCAAACAAATTTAAAAATTCAGATTTGAATCACATTCAAACAAATTTAAAAATTCAGATTTGAATCACATTCAAACAACTTTTAAAATTCAAATTTGAATTACATTCAAACAACTTTAAAAATTCAGATTTAAATCATATTCAAACAAGATTTGAATCACATTCAAACAACTTTAAAAATTTAGATTTAAATCATATTCAAACAACTTTAAAAATTTGGATTTGAATCACATTTAAAAAACTTTAAAATTTCATATCTGAATCAAAATTTAATTGTATAATTAAAACACCTAATTAAACATTTTAATTAGTCATAGGATGAACCTTAGATCATGTAACAATTGCAGATTCCAAGGCCAAACCATGCGCACCACTTTGGAGACTATTGATGCACACCATTGATGGTGATCAAGCATATGCCGCCACCTTTGCTTTTTAAACCAGCAATGAATAATCATCTCATGATCAAATCACACAATCAAATCATATATTAAACAATCTAAATGGCAAATATAGTGGCTCTGATACCAATTGAAGGAGCCGAAGCATGAAAAACACAAGTTTATATCACTAAATTCAAAAAATTTTTCATCTAGGGTCACATACATCATGCAAGATTCATTTTTATCTATTTGATTTCAATGATAAACAACATATTAAAAATCTTTTTAATATATTTTTAGATCTATATTTGCCATTTAAGATTTTAGAATTAATAGATTAATTCATTAGAACCCTAGATTAGATCAAGAACAAGTGCACTAACCCTTTTGATGAATTGCAGTGTGTTTTGTAGCTTTGGGATGCGCCTAGGACACCAGATGTTGTCCCTCTAACTTGTCCACACCAAGATCACCAATGGCAGCCGCTTAAACAGCTTCTAAAGCTTTTCTAATCAATTAAAAAATCAAGTTTTGCCTTTTGAGAGATTACAGATGTAAACAGGACTCTAGAAACGATTTCTAGTATTTTTAATTCAAGAGATTGTTATCTAATCTCTTTGAATTGATGATAGAAGAAGAAGAAGAAGAGAAAGAGTGGCAGCCAAGGGTGGTGGCACCATAGAGAGAACAGTAGCTTGTGTTCTTGTTCTTTAATCTTTACACTTATATAGTTAGGTCACCACTTAAAACCCTTGCCACATGTCACCTTCTGATTAGCTCTAGGTTTAATTGACCCAATCACATTATGCCAAGTGTCAAACCTATATTTAATCTTAACTTTGATCATCTTATATGATTAAAAGACATATGGCAAGCTTATGTGTAGTGCCATGTGTCACCATCTCATGGTGCTACATGTCACTCTGTGAAATGACCAAAATACCCCTGTGTCTTAATTTTGAGTTCTTAATCCAAAATAATTATTTCTCTTCTTCTAATCAATTTATATCCAATATAAATTAATTAATTAATCTCTATTAATTAATTTCTCATAATTAAATTCATATTTAAACACTTTAAATATAAATTTAACTTATATTATACATCCAATAACCTATATTTGGTTTCAAGCCATGCTAGGGACTTTGCAATCTAATTGCAAACCAAACCTATTTAATTTGGTGATTACTTGTGTATCTGTGTGACTTACTAGGCTCATCACTAATTGGAAATGAGACATGATATTAACTCTTAATATCATCAGAACTCTTTCTTACTATAAATGATTTCTCTAAATCATTTAATGCACCTCATAGACCATGGTTAACACCTAGCATAACATGCCATGGCCACCCAATTAGTAATATGGTTTACCTTAAATGAACCTATAATCATATGTTACCATGCACTAGAATCTCTCTGTTACAAAATCCCAATTCAAACTAGAGTCATGGTTTATGTAAAACCCCATTTGCTATGAATATTATGTTCTCTTTTAATTCTAGTTCTTGATTAAAAAGATTTTCTCATCAGAAACTCTTTTCTGATTAAATCTGTCTGTCTTGGCTAGGAACTTGAAACATCAAGAACAATTAAATGAACATAGGATTTTATCCCTATTTACTTAGGGTAATAGATTCCTTCTTGATTAACACCTACCTCCATATATAACTAGTAGGAGCTAACACATGCCCATATACCCATACATAGTACAAGTATGAAAGCAATATCAAACTCAAACCTCCTATATACAAGATAACTGTGCTATCTCAGGTCTAAAGATTATATGCACTGATATGATTTATGACAATGCATTGACAAGAGTAAACTCCATGTGCTTGTCATAAATGTCACTGGTTCGACCTACTTAGCATGTATAAGTGTCTATCATATTTGTTATATGGCATGAGACCATTCCATCTTATTTACATCTCATATAAATAACTTGGGAACAAAGATGATTACAATCTTTTTGAATAAGTCATGTCCTTATTGTGAAGTATCCTAGATTATGAACCTATTTTTGATACTTTGTGCTAGAAATACTGTCACTCATATTCTTAACAACTTCAGAATAGAATTCCTAACAAAATATCAATGGACCTTTTCTATTACACAAAAATATATTATGTAAACGGAAAAGTGAAAATGCCTTTTGTTAATAAAACATGTACAAGATAAATACTAAATGATATGCTTTAGGACATACTACTAGCAGGAAGGACTAGAATTTGAGGTTTCTTTTTCTTATTTCCCTTCTTCTTATTGGACTTTCCAGCAGAAGAAGATACAATCAAAGCTACCACTTTTCTTTTATTGCCCTGCATATTCTTTTGAGCAATAACCAGCATATTGAGTAAACTAGCTAAGGTGCATTCCTGTTTAGTCATTTGGAAATTTGTCACAAAATTCCCAAATGACTTAGGAAGGGACTGAAGGATCAAATCCGTCTGTAGTTGGAAATCCATGTTAAAGTTAAGATGTTTCAGCTGCTTAATCAGCCGAATCATCTTGTGGACATGATCCCTAACATTCTATCCTTCAGACATCCTCATGTGGAACAGCTGCCTAGATATCTCATACCTAGCATTCCTGCTGTGCTCACCATATAAATCTTGCAGGTGAAGGAGGATCTCACTCACACTTTGCATGTTCTCATGCTGCTTCTGTAACTCATTACTCATGGAAGCAAGCATGTAACACTTAGCTCTCATATCATGCTCCTTCCACTTGTCCAAAGTTTAATATTCCTCTTAAGTGGCCTCTGGAGGTAAGGGACCAGGAACATTTGAGTCTAGAACATATCCTATATGTTCAAGGTTCAGGACAAGTTTCAAATTTCTTAGCCAATCAGACAGATTAGGTCTTGTCAACCTATTGGAATCAAGTATGCTTGCAAGGATATTGGTGGTGGTGGTTGTTCTATGCTCATTATTATTAAAAAAATTAACTGCAGAAAATAACCAAATTAATTAGTAAATGTATCATGTAATTAACCAAAATGATTATGGTCTTTTAATCAAATTGGTCCTCCCACTAACTTAGCGAATCCTACACTTCCAAAGTAGAAAACGAAAATCCTAGTTGGATGGATTTCTAGTGGGTGATTGAATTCTTATGATCCTATTGATCATCCTCAAGCACATCCATTATTGAAATCATAATAAACTATAAGTGAGCAACTCCTTGCCCATCACATCTCATGTGAGATTTAATCCTTTACCTAGCCCCTAATGCTCAAAATCTCAGGCACATCCATTATTGACTTATCTTGTATTAGTTAAGTTGATCCCATTGAGCCAATAAACATGCAAATAATTTTAATGTCCTTAAGCATATCCATTATTGGCCACCAAACCATTTACATATTTACAACATCTCATGCATGCTTAATAATTATTCTTAAGAAAATCTCTTAAATTAATTACATCAAATGCAACTATTTAAAATTTCTTAAAATAATTGCCCCAATGGAGGGCCGATGTTATAATTACTTTAATTATAGCATATCCAACTTAATCATTTATTTGGAAGATTTTGTGGTCGTCCTAATTACTATTATGGCCTTACTTTGCACATTATCCATTTAGCATGTATATATCATATACTTGCATACATTCTCATGCATTCATGGATAAACAAATAAATATGGTATGATCATGGACTTTCTAAGGGATTCAATTCTGAGCCACCAAGAATTGAATCAGGGCATTCCTAGGTGTATTTCATTCATTCATATTACAAGAGTTGCTGAAGGAGTACATAATCAACACTTGATCTTGAATTCCTCCCACTGGTCCCACCAATGCTCTTGACCTCCTTGATCTTCTTGCAATCCAATTATATAGTAATCCTTGGCATACCAAGGCGAATTTATAAGAACTAAATAAATGAAATTACAACCCAAAAATTATTACAACCTTAATAATACATGTCCAAAATAAATTAAAATAAATTAATTAATTTGCAACCCAAAGAAACATAAAAGAAATAAATTCAATCACATTGGTCTTTTATAGTCCATGGTCATCCATCATGCATACCACTATTAACCAATTAAATAAAACATACATACTTAAATTAAATTGAATATCTCATATTTAACTTAAAGATGCAGATTTGAATATGATTCAAAAAAATTTAAAAATTCAGATTTGAATCACATTCAAACAAATTCAAAAATTCAAATTTGAATCACATTCAAATAACTTTTAAAATTCAGATTTGAATCACATTCAAATAACTTTAAAATTTCAGATTTAAATCACATTCAAACAACTTTTAAAATTTAGATTTGAATCAAAATTTAATTGATGATTAAAACATCTAATTAAACATTTTAATTAGTCATAGGATGAACCATAGATCATACAACAATTGTAGATTCAGAAACCTAAACCTTGCACACAGCATTGGAGACCATAAAGTGTGAGAACCATTAGTATTCATCACCATGCCGCCACCTTTCCTTTGCAACCAGCAATGGATCTATTTTCTCATGATCAAACCACACAATTAAATCATATAATCAACAATTTAAATGGCAAATATAGTGACTCTGATACCAATTGAAGAAGCGAAAGCATGAAAAACATAAGTTTAGATCATTAAAATTCAAAATTTTTCATCTAGGGTCACATGCATCATGCAAGATTCATTTTTATCTATTTGATTTCAATGATAAACAGCATATTAAAACTCTTTTAATACATTTTTTTATCTATATTTGCCATTTAAGATTTTAGAATTAACAGATTAATTCATTAGAACCCTAGATTAGATCAAGAACAACTGCACTAACCTTTTTGATGCACTGCAGTGTGTTTGGCACCTTTGGGATGTGCCTAGGACACCAGATGTTGTCCCTCTAGCTGGTCCACACCAAGATCACCTATGACAGCCCCTTAAACAGCTTCTAAAGCTTTTTCTATCAATTAGAAAATCAGGTTTTGCCTTTTGAGAGATTACAGATGTAAACAGGACACTAGAAACAATTTCTAGTATTTTTAATTCAAGAGATTGTTGGCTAATCTCTTTGAATTGTTGAGAGGTGAAGAAGAAGATGGGATGAAGTACTCAAAGGTGGCGGCACCAAAGAGATAATAATAGCTTGTGTTTTTGTTCTTTCATCCTTACACTTATATAGCTAGGTTACCACTTAAAACCCTTGCCACATGTCACCTTCTGATTGGCTCTAGGTTTAATTGACCCAATCACATTGTGCCAAGTGTCAAACCTATATTTAATCTTGACTTTAATCATCTTACATGATTAAAAGACATATAGCAAGCTTATGTGTAATGCCATATGTCACCATTTCATGGTGCCGCATGTCGCCCTGTGAAATGAACAAAATACGCCTGTGTCTTAACTTTGAGTTCTCAACCCAAAAAAATTATTTCTCTTATTCTAATCAATTTATATCAAATATAAATTCATTAATTAATCTCTATTAATTAATTTCTCATTAATTAAATTCATATTTAAACACTTTAAAAATAAATTTAACTTATATTATACATCCAATAACATAGATTTGGTTTCAAGCCATGCTAGGAACTTTGCAATCTAATTGCAAACCAAACCTATTTTATTAATCAATTAAACTCTTTAATTAATTAATTAATTAATTAAATCATATTTAATTTGGTGATTACTTGTGTATGTGTGTGACTTACTAGGCTCATCATTAATTAGCAATGAGACATGATATCAACTCTTAAT
Organism: Hevea brasiliensis; assembly: GCF_030052815.1. Lineage (NCBI taxonomy): Eukaryota > Viridiplantae > Streptophyta > Magnoliopsida > Malpighiales > Euphorbiaceae > Hevea > Hevea brasiliensis. Next base: position 44,874,583 of record NC_079503.1, on the reverse strand, counting down.
ATCATCAGAACTCTTTTTTACCATAAATGATTTCTCTAAATCATTTTATGCACTTCATAGACCATGGTTAACACCTAGCATAGCATGCCATGGCTACCCAATCAGTAATAAGGTTTACCATAAATGAACCTATAATCATATGTTACCATGCACTAGAATCTCTCTGTTACAAAATCCCAATTCGAGCTGGAGTCATGGTTTATGTCAAACCCCATTTGCTATGAATATTATGTTCTCATTTAATTCCAGTTCTTGATTAAAAAGATTTTCTCATCAGAAACTCTTTTCTGATTAAATCTATCTGTCCTGGCCAGGAACTTGAAACATCAAGAACAATTAAATGAACATAGGATTTTATCCCTATTTACTTAGGGTAATAGATTCCATCTTGATTAACACCTACCTCCATATATAACTAGTAGGAGCCAACACATGCCCATATACCCATACACAATACAAGTATAAAAGTAGTATCAAACTCAAGCCACCTATATACAAGATAACTATGCTATCTCAGGTCTAAAGATTATATGCACTAATGTGATTTATAACAATATATTGACAAGAGTAAACTCCATGTGCTTGTCATAAATATCACTGGTTCGGCCTACTTATCATGTATAAGTGCCTATCATGTTTGTTATATGGCATGAGACTCATCATTCTATCTTATTTAAATCTCATATAAATAACTTAGGAACAAACATTATTACAATCTTTCTGGATAAGTCATGTCTTTATTGTAAAGTATCCTCGATTATGAACCAATTTATGATACTTTGTGCTAGAAATACTGTCACTCATATTCTTAAAAACTTAAGAATATAATTTCTAACAAAATATCAATGGACATTTTCTATTACACATAAATATATTATGTAAACAAAAAAGTGAAAATGCCTTTTATTAATAAAACATGTACAAGATACATACAAAATGATATGCTCTAAGGCATACTACTAACACCAAGGACATACATTCCTATCAGACTTAATAGAAATGCCTTTCCGAGATTATGATATCATCTTGGGCATGGATTGGTTAGCCAGGCACTACGCAATAATTAACTATAGACTGAAGATGGTCATTTTTTGTCTTCCCGAGTATGCAAACGTAGTAATACAAGGGGAGAGGTAGTTATTGCCATCAAACATTATTTCAGCTGCACTTGCTAGAAAGATGATTGGAAAAGGGTGTGAAAAATATTTGACCCATGTGATAGAAACCCAAGTAGGGAGTTCAGAATTAAGAGATATTCTGTAACACCCCTAAGTTCGGTAGTGCGTTCTACTATTCCGGTGACCAGTGCTGTCCGGACAGCTAGGATGCCTAGAACTACACTTCGTTATGAGTGAGGAGACATAAAATAATGAAATACAAGAAAAAAAAAGGAAAAATAATAGCAAAGAAATGTAACCAAGTTAAGCGAGTCGAGAACCCTAGCGATGGGTGACCGCACCGGAAAGTCACGGCATGGACCGTTGACTAGCCCTGGATTGCGGGGAACCCTGGAAAATATTTTTAGGACTTAAAGAGACATCAATTGAAGTATAAATATCATTATAAATATCAAAGAAAAATTAAAGTATTAGTATAAGGAAAAGTGAGAAATCGAAAAACAGACAAAACTCGGTGTTACCGAAAAATCGGGAATGCAACCCGAACAGGGGCATTATGGTCATTTGACATCCCGAATTGTCTTTTGACCTAAATTTCCATAAAAATAAATAATATTACACTTAGAAAATAAAATAAAAAATTAATTTGGTGGTACCTAATGTAAATAGCCAAAAGTGGAGTGAAAATTGTGTAAATAACACATTTAACATATTATATGATTTAAATTTGGTGAGTGGACCACTAGGGATTTAATTAAACACTAAATGGGGCAGGTGTAAGTCCATTACGCCATCTGCACTTCATCTTCTCCAAATCCTCTCAACCTTGCCGAAATGGAGAGCTAGGGAAACTTCCATTGCCGTTTTGCTCCAAGCTTCCTCCACTCCTCATTTCACCTCCAATCACTTAGGTTTCTTCATTAAGTTTTATCCCCACATCACAAGGAAGAGTTTGATACTAAAATCAAGAAGTTTAATCAAGGTTTAACAAGTCCCAACCAAAGGTAAGTTTGTATTTTTGAATATTGCTTTGTTAAAGTTTGTATACATGTTATGGGTGTTTGCTTTGTGAAGGAAATTTTAAGTTTTGAGGAGTTCTTGATATATCAATTTTTGGACAGCCATGGAGTTGTATGGTTAATGAAATATTCTTACATATGTTTGATGAGAATTCATGTTGAATAGGGTGAATTGATGTCCTAGTAAGTTATTTCCACATGTAATGGTGATTATGCATTTGGAATTGAAGTTGAGGAAAATATGTGAAACTTTGGCATTGTGGAACAATTCGGCAGCCTTGGGACTCTTTGATGAATGTATGAATTCATGAAGATATTGGCATAATTATGACATTGAGGATTGATGGATATGTATATAAATTAGTGGTGGAAATTGTATGAAATGATGAGTAGTGTTATGTGTATTTATGGTTATAATTGGACTTTATGCATTAGAGTTTTATTTGGTGTATTGAGGATGTTTGTATTCTGGCCAAAATGATTTTAATGTGAAGTGATAAATGGTTTTGGTAATGTACCAAGACAGAATGGGTAAGAGAGATGGACTTAGAGTAAGGTAAATGTGTAATTGATACATGTTTATGCAATGTAATTAAGAGCAGTGTACATTTTAACCTATAACTTTAAATGTGTAACTCCAATTGGTATGAGACCAATTGGAGGTGAAACTAGGCACAAAATTTGCCAACTTTCATTAAGAAAGCATACCAAAATTCTGCTTGCAAGGTAGCATGAAAAATGACCAATTAGGATTAAGTGCAAGTGAAACCTGAAAACTGACCATTTGGGCAGCAGTTAGTGTTTAGGCCATAACTCACTCAAAACAGGTCCAATTGACCTGAAATTTTAACCATGAATAGTTAAGACCCATAACTACAAGTCTTATGAAGACACAAAAGCCCAGAAATGACCATAAGCAAGTCAAACAGCTTGCACAAGTTCGGGTCCAAAAACTGGCCGAACCAAAGTTGACCAAAGTTGACCTAAAATGACCTAATTTGATGCCATTTGACTGGCAATAGTAAAATGACCATAACTTGGTCTACATAACTCGGATTGACCTGAAATTTTGCCCCGCGTGCAATAAGACATAGATCTACAAGTTTTTAGTTTTGATCGAAACCCGAAAATCGAGGGAACTAGGTCGTCTGGCTAGGTCAAACCAGTATACCGGAATCCAGCAAGTTGCAATAAAATGCACTAAACAAGGAAATGAAATTGGTAACGTGTACCAACCCTAAAACACTATCGAATGTGACATATTAGTGACACTAAAACCTAATTTACCTAGAACGCATCGAGGGTCGGTATATTAGGCGATTAAGCAAATAATAGCTTTCAGTGAATTACTTATCGAACATTATCGTTAGAGACAATTTAATTTAGTATTGAAACATTTCAAATTGTGTTTCTCAGTTACCAAAGACTCAGGAAAAGGGAAGGAAACACTGAGTCCAGACCAAGAGACAGTTATCAGAGGTTTGTGCACAACAACTATTTCTTTTGAATTTTTCAATTGAAATGAATTATAACTATTTATACATTATTGTTTTAAATTGTGGAAATGTGTTTGAATGGATATTTATTGCTTGAAAAGCATTGTAAATGATTTGAAACTGTGAGAAATTATTTGAATGATATTGATGGATACTTATTGATTGAAAAGCATTGGAAATGGTTTGAAACCACAACTATCATGTATATTGATTATATTCCTCACTAGCTTGTCTAGTGGGACGAATTGAATTCCCTCTCTAGCTGAAGTGTTGAGGTGTGTGCCTGCTGAGGACGAATTGGATGAGTACTCATATTTTTGCTAGCTAGCTATGTTATTCCTCATTAGTCATCGACTTTTGGGACGAATTGAATACCTCATTAGCCATCAGCTTTTGGGACGAATTGAACTTTGGTACATGATTAAGCTGTGTGTGATTTATTGATTTGTATTGTGAGATTGTGAAATGAATTTAAACTCTTATTGACATATACTGTCTTTTGAATTCAACCATGATCTGAATTATTGAAATTTATTGTGATATTGAGAAATGGAGTTTAAATTGTTGTTGACAATTACTGTCTTGAAATTAACTATGGTTTTAAGTATTCACTATTTGTATGATTTATGAATTGTGATTTAAAGATGTATTTGGTTAATGTTGTGCACCATTGAGACATTGTCTCAGCGATAGCTTTTTATTGCTGTTGCAGGTAGACAGACAGACAGGGCAATAGACTAGGCTGCTAGTACCTCCAGCGAGAGATTACCGGGTATAATGAGTATACCAACATTTTGCATCTTGTACTGTAATGTATGACCACTGTATGTATATATTGTTTTTGGTTTTGAGCAGTTGTAAATTAAAATTGTACATTGAAGTTGTAAAATAATTATGAGTTATTTTGACTTGTAAAAATTGTATTATATTTCTTTTTTCTCAGTCTTTGAAAAATCACTGTGGATTTGAGTTGAGAAAAATGTTGTGTTGAGAATATGTTGGAGTTGAGATTTGGAAATATATTGAAATGCTTTTTACAAGTTTTCTGAAGAACTGTTTTATCTAAAATACAGATGGCACTCTGCCAAAATTTTTACAGAAATTCCAAATAATTCAAATATGTTAGTTCTATCACTTCAGTTCAAAAAGGTTTTTAACACCTGTAAATAGTGCTCACCACTGTAAAAGAAGTAAGAAAAGTTTTTAAAATCCCTTGTAGTGTATTTAATGGGTTATCAGTAGACGGAGTTGGTAATTTATTAGATATACTACGGAATCATGTTATGCCTTACAGAGAGGTAGGGTGTGACATGTTTAGTGGTATCAGAGCAAAGTTTTTAAATTCTGTTTTCACCTGTTATTTGAATATTCTTTCTTCATAGTATAACTGCTAAACATCATTGTTTGATACATACAGTACATTACATTATAAATATGCACTAATGGGAGGAAATCTCCTTGTGTTATTTGTTCAGGAGATCTAGAATCCTCGCATTGACCATAGAAGAGGGTGATCGTTCAATCGATCAATCTATTGAGGCTGAGGTGCAAGGGGATGCCCCAGGCCTACAAAATGTCAGTGGTTCAGCTGCACCAGCCCCTGCAGTACCGCAGTTTCCTGCTCAGTTCGCTCAGCAGATGGCTGCAATGTTCCAACAAATGGCTGGTAATGTGCCTACTCAAGTCCCAATACAGACACTAGTGGTACAACCACAATCTCCTACTAGGCAGTATGATAAATTGATGAAATATGGGGCTACAGAGTTCAAGGGGGCAGTAGATCCTCTATAAGCTGAATAATGGTTAGAAATGATGGATAGGGTATTCAAGAAACTGCATTGCACAGAGGAGCTCAGATTCGAATACTCTGTATCTTTGCTACAGGGGGATGCTTATGACTGGTGGAAAACCATTCCCCACGATGCAGTAGAACTGCGATGCTAACATGGAATGACTTTCTCAGGGAATTCAGACAGAAATATGTCCCTGATGCTTATGTAGACCAGAAGTTACAAGAATTCTTAAGTCTGAAATAGGGGAACAGATCAGTGGCTGAGTATGGAAGAGAATTTTCTCACCTAAGCCATTATGCAGTGAGTTTACTTTCTACCAGCAGGGAGAGATGCAAGAGGTTTGAAACTGGCTTGAAGCCCAGTATCAGACTACAAGTAGTTGGATTCAAACACACTAACTTCTCTGAACTTATTTCTCAAGCCCTAGAGCTGGAAAGAATTGAGTCTGAAGCTGCTCCTGAGAAAAAGAAATCAGAGAAGACAGAGAAAGAGGGAAAATCTGTAGAACAGAGTTCCAGTGGTCCTACTAGAAAGAGGAAGAATCATGGGGGACACAGCAGAGGTGGCAAGAAATCTGGTAGGGGAAGATATTCAGGACAGAAGCCTCCCCTATCTGGTCAGCAGAGTACCAGAGGTTCCTACCCTCCCCGCCAATGTGAGACATGTGGAAGAAATCATGGTGGGATCTGCTACAATGCTATTGGAGCTTGTTATAACTGTGGAGGCACCAGACACTTTGCCAAGGGCTGCACTAGTAGTCGCAGAGTTGGACCACCTCCTACTACTGCAGAAGGGTCAGTTCAGAGCCTTGTCACTAGAAGTTCACAACTAGCCAGTAGAGGTAGAGGCAGGGGTAGAGGTAGCCCAGCAGGCAGCCAAGGCACAGTGAAACAATCAGAGCAAGACAGTGCTCCAATCAGAATGTATGCAATGAGACAGAGGGAAGAGGCAGAGACATCTGATGTTGTAGCTGGTACCTTCTCAACTTTTAACCAAGATGTGTTTGTGTTATTTGATCCGGGTTCTACCCATTCTTATGTGAGTGCTATCATCATTGATTGCATTGCTGTTCCATGTACAAAAATGGACTTTGAGGTGCTAGTAACAAGTCCACTAGGACAGGAAATTAGAGTTAATAGAATGTATAGAGATTGTCCTTTGGTGATCCAAGGACACACTTTTCTGTCTGATCTCATTGAAATGCCCTTCATAGATTATGATATCATCTTGGGCATGGATTGGTTAACTAGGCATCATGCCATGATTGACTGTAGGCTGAAGACTGTCACTTTTGGCCTTCCTCAGTACGGTGATGTGGTAATACATGGAGAAAGGCAGTTATTGCCATCAAACATCATTTCGGCTGCACTAGCCAGAAAAATGATCAGAAAGGGGTGTGAAGCATACTTGGCACATGTGGTAGACACCCAAGTGGAGAGTCCAGCATTGAAGGACATCCCTACAGTATATGACTTTCTAGATGTGTTTCCTGATGAATTGCCAGGATTACCTCCGGAAAGAGAAGTGCAGTTTGAAATTAATGTTATGCCTGGTGTGGATCCAATCTCCATAACGCCATACAGAATGGCACCAGCAGAGTTGAAAGAGTTGAAGATACAGTTGCAAGAATTACTTGAAAAGGGCTTCATCCGCCCTAGTGTGTCACCTTGGGGAGCACCAGTGTTGTTTGTTAAGAAGAAGGATGGTACTCTCCGCTTATGCATTGACTACCGACAGTTGAATAAGGTGACAATAAAGAACAGATATCCATTGCCTCGCATTGATGATCTGTTTGATCAGTTGAAGGGTGCAGCTGTATTCTCCAAAATTGATTTGCGATCTGGTTATTATCAGTTGAAGGTGCAAGAGCAGAGTATTCCAAAAACTGCTTTCAGAACTCGGTATGGCCACTATGAGTTTCTAGTAATGCCTTCGGGTTAACAAATGCTCCAGCTGCTTTTATGGATCTGATGAACACTATCTTCAGACCATATCTTGATCAGTTTGTGGTGGTGTTTATTGATGACATTTTGATATATTCAAGGAACGCAGAGGAGCATGACAGACATCTGCAGATTGTACTACAGACTTTAAGGGAGAAACAGCTATACGCCAAATTGTCGAAATGTGAATTTTGGCTGAAAGAAATCTCCTTTTTGGGACATGTTGTGTCAGCTGAAGGGATCAAGGTAGATTCCAGCAAGGTAGAAGCTATCCTTAATTGGAAGCCGCCTAGGAACATCACAGAAATTCGCAGTTTTCTGGGTCTAGCTGGATATTACCGTCGGTTTGTGAAGGGGTTTTCTATGTTATCTTCTCCACTGACCAAACTACTTCGGAAAGATGTAAAATTTCAGTGGACTAATAAATTCCAGCAAAGTTTTGATGAGTTGAAGAGGTGTTTGACTGAAGCTCCAGTTCTCACTTTACCTACTCCGGGTAAAGAATACACAGTTTATAGTGATGCTTCTCACAATGGGCTAGGCTGTGTACTGATGTAAGATCGAAATGTCATTGCTTATGCATCACGCCAGCTGAAACCGCATGAGAGGAACTATCCAACATATGACCTGGAGCTAGCAGCTATTGTTTTTGCTCTAAAGATCTGGAGACACTATTTGTATGGGGAGAAATGCTACATTTACACAGATCACAAGAGCTTGAAGTACTTGGGCACCCAGAAGGAATTGAATTTGAGGCAGAGGAGATGGTTAGAACTCATTAAAGACTATGATTGCTTAATAGACTATCAGCCAGGGAAAGCAAATGTGGTGGCTGACGCCTTAAGTCGCAAGACTATGGCAAGTCTCAGAGTTTCTCCTTTGTCCATGGTATGTGAATTGAAAGCACAGCATGCCAGTTTAGAGATTGATGATGAGGGACAGACAATAGTTGCATGGCATATACAGCCAGTGTTGATTGATCAGATCAGAATGGCTGCTCAAAGTGATGAAAAATATCATAAGCTACTGAAAGAAGTCCAGCAGGGCAAGAAACCTGAATTCTCTGTGAGAGATGATGGTTTATTGCTACATCAGGGCAGAATGTGCGTTCCTAATGATGCTGAATTGAGACAGATCATTATGAAGGAAGCACATGAGTCTCCATTTGCTATGCACCCTAGTGGAACTAAAATGTACAGAGGGCTGAAAGAGCATTACTGGTGGATGGGTATAAAGAGAGATATAGCTGAATTTGTTTCCAAATGCCTAACTTGTCAGCAAGTAAAGCGAACATCAAGTTCGGTGGTTTGTTACATCCTTTGTCGATGCAGTGGAAATGGGAACGAATAACTATGGATTTTATTACAAGACTTCCAAGGACACAGAGTAGTCATGATGCAGTAAGGGTTATAGATGACAGATTGACCAAGTCTGCTCACTTTTTGCGATTCGGATGGACTATAGCACGGAAAGATTGGCGGATTGTACATATATGAGATTGTAAAATTGCATGGAGTGCCGGTATCAATTGTATCCGACAGAGATCCTAGGTTCACTTCTAGATTAGGGTAGTCTTGAGAGTCCTAGGAACTAGATTGAACTTCAAAGACAAAGATTCCACCCACGCAGAGACGGATGGCCACCGAGAGGGTTATTCAGATATTGGAGGATATGATACGGGCTTGTGTGATTGAATTTGAAGGTAGTTGGGATACACACTTGCCTTTGATTGAGTTTGCTTATAACAACAGCTACCAATCAAGCATTGGGATGCCTCCATATGAAGCATTGTATGGCAAAAAGTGCAGAACTCCCTTATGTTGGGATGAAGTAGGTGAAAGGAAGATGATTAGGCCAGAAATTGTTCGTGAGAGGAGGAAAAGATCAGTTGATTAGAGATAGACTCAAGGCTGCATCAGACCGTCAGAAGTCCTATGTTGATTTGAAAAGAAGAGATATTGAATATGCAGTGGGTGATAAGGTATTCCTCAAAGTTTCTCCTTGGAAGAGGATTATGAGATTTGGCGAAAGGGAAAGCGAGTCCTCGTTTCATCGGACCATATGAAGTTCTGGAAAGAGTGGGTCCTTTGGCATATCGGTTGGCATTACCTCCAGAGCTAGCAAGGATACACAGTGTCTTCCATGTGTCCATGTTAAGGAGGTACAGATTTGACCCATCTCATGTACTATCAGTTGAAGAGATTGAGGTAAATCCAGACCTTTCATATGAGGAAGAACCCATAAAAATTCTGGCTTATAAGGTAAAGCAGCTGAGGAACAAACAGATACACCTAGTTAAAGTGCTATGGAACCATCATTCAGGCCAAGAATGTCACACCTTACCTCTCTGTAAGGCATAACATGATCCCGTAGAATACCTAATGAACTACCGAACTTCACCTACCAATAACTCATTAAGTACCCTACAAGGGATTTTAAAACAATTTTCTTATTTTTGATAAGTGGTGAGCATTTTCTAATAGGCATTTAAAACATTTAGTTAAAATTAAAACTAGTTAATATTTTTGGTCCATTTTAGTCTTCCGCAAATTCTATAGAAATTTTGACAGAGTTTCCTCTGTATTTTGAGAAAACCGTTCTTCAAATACCTGTAAAAAGCACTTCTAAAAGTTTTTCTCAACCACTACTTCGGTTTCACAATCAAACTCAATCAATTTCTCAAAATTCACAAGTTCAATAGTTCTCAAAATACTGTCAATCAATATCATATATATTTCATTAAAAACAAAATAATTTATACACAACCTTACAAATTTATATCAAAAGAAACACAAACTAAACTTTATTACAAACTTCATACAAATTTGTGTACAAGCTGCTCAAGACCCATTTTTACATGTCCATACATTTATGTGCAATATATACATCAAAAGAAGTATTTACAGTTAGGGTATAAATTATACCCGAAGGCTTCAAGCTGATGACTTCACACACTTCAGCAGCTCAGTCTGTTGCTCCTCTAGTCTCTGTATCTGCGACAGCAATAAAAGCTATCGCTGAGTACTAGGACTCAGTGGTGCACAATATACTAAAATAATCTTTATGCAAAGCTTAAAGCACATTCATTCAAAAATTTGGCTAAACATGAAAATTAAATACAATCATGCATTGTGAGATTTTACATGTAAACCAAGTTCATTTCAAAGTATCAAAACACATTTCATAAAACCCACAGTTAGATCACGCCATTCGAAACAAATAGAATCTCAATAGCCAGAGGCTAAAGAGAAATCACATGAATCTCAATAGCCAGAGGCTAAAGAGAAATCATATCACAGGCTAGCTAGCTCAAATATATGGATATCCATTCACATCCTCTTCTACTGGCACACCTCAACACTTCTCCAGAGAAGGAATCAAAATTCAAAACTAATTACTCCCACTAGTCGTGCTAGTGAGGTGTTCAAATATATGGTCATGACACTGTGGTTTCAAAACTTATCTTAACAATTTGCTAAACATTGTCATTTCAAATATAAACAATAACTTTCACAATTTAAATCAAACATCATAAAAATGCTATAATCCAATATTTCACATTATTCAAAACATTATGCAAAAGATGATTATAAAAGTATATGTTGTGCACAAACCTCAAACGAGTCGCCTGTTGGCCTTGACTCGACTCCTCGGGTTCTGTCCCGATATTCTTTTCCACTGAAATACGAAATTTTCCAATGTTTCAGTACTAAAACTTAAAATAAATCCAAAATAAACTTAACTTCACATTTACCTAGCTCTAACGTGTTAAATTCGACGTTCTCGAAATTTTTGTGTTTCGGGTTACTATTTACTGCACTATTCAAGTCAAATTATTGACTTTCTAAGGCTTAATAGGTATGGGAACTCCAACTTCACCCACATACCACATTTTGGTCACCAAACTTGTTGGTTTTGGTCATTTGTTTAAAGCTTAGGTCATTTTGACAAAATTGCCAATTTTCGGTTTTGGTTCTCCGAAGTTGCACTATTTCATTGGTCAGTCTACTGTTGGAATTTGACAAAACTCCCTTCATAGAAAATGTTCCTTATTGTCTTAAGTGTATTCTCATTTTTGGATCACCTCAATTGGAGTTTTGTAGCTCAAGTTATGGCCAAAATAAGTTTACTGTTCACGTGCCTTTATTCATCTTGCATTTTTGGGTTCTGGCAGATTTTGGTCCAACTTTGGTCAGTAATTTGATTAAGTTAAGTTCATAATTTGGTCTAACTTTCTTCATATGAAATGTTCTACTATGTCTTAGGTTTCCATCGGTTCAAGAATCGCCTAAATCCGAGTTTTCTAGAGGGAGTTATAGCTATCCAAACATTGCTGCTCAATAAAAATTCTGCAGAGTTGCAGGTTTGGTAACCTAACTTTGCTCAATAATTTGAATGGGTTAATGGCATAATTTGGGGTGATGTTCTTCATGAAAGTTTTAGATCTATATGCCCTCTAACCCCTGGCCAAATTTCAGGTCAATTTGACCTGTCTAACTCGAGTTATGACCAAATGAACAGTTACTGTTCATTTGGTCAGTTTAATCTTGATGGCAGCCTGCAATCAATCCACTTTGGTCAATTGTTTCACCAAGTTTTAGTCAGTTTTTGGCCATGGTTCCTTAATGAAAATTGTGCTCTTTTATGTCTATTTTCATCTCCAATTGGTGGCATATCAATTGGACTTGTAAAATTTGAGTTTTGGTCCTTCAAAGTGGGTTTGGTCATGCTGCCAGCAGCATGACCATTGACCTACGAATTTGATTTTTATTCCAACAATTCCCACACAACTTATTTGGTCATAATTGACCATTATTTCATTTCACAATAGGTTAAACATGCCATTTATGTATTTCTCCAATTTTTGGTTCATAAACCCTAGCATTGAAACCCTAATCTCACTAATTCATTATATTTAACTACTTCCAAAGCCTTAAACCATAATAACTCAACTACTTAAGGTTCATATATTCATTTAAGTCAATCAAACCATGAAACAATACCTTCATACCATGCTGGCTGAAATCTTTATGATCCCTTATCTTAACATTTTGTTTTAACTTTTATCAAATTCCAACTTAATACAAATAGTTAATCATTAATATAAAGAAAAATTTAAGAGATAAACACTAACCTTGCTTGGTGGGTTTCTAGGTTTTACTTCCTTCAAGTCTTTCTTTTTCTTTTTACTCTCTAATGCTTCTTCAACATGTAAAGAGAATTTTTAATGTTGGGACTTTGTGAATTTATGGAAGTAAGTAAGGAAATTCAAGCTTTCTAATTCTTAAAAATGGTGGAACAAGTGAGTGAGAATGAAAGGGAGAGATGGGTGGCACTTGATGGAAGAAGAAGAAGAAAATCCCAATTTTTTTTCCTTTTGTTTTCCTTTACACGTTTTTGGCTTATGGAAGACCCCTAAATCCAAATTAATTAATTCAATTTATTAATTTAGTTATGACATCATGCATGATGTCATAACTTTTGACTTTTCCAACCTCTTTCCTTTTCTCTTTTTTTTTTTTCTATTAGTTCTTTAATTTAATTCTCGATTCCGAAATTTTCTTTTCTCCGATTTTATTTGACAGTTAGGTCAGGAGTCAGCTCTCGGGGTCAATTGACCAAATTGCCCCTCGCCGATTCATCTCGGTTTGCAAATAATCCAATATTTTTTTCCGGCTCCCTGACCTAATTATTTGACTGGCTTAACAGTTCTTTTTCATGATTTTCTCTTTTCCACTGTGTTCATAAGGGTCCTAAGGACCGCAGCGTCACTTTTTACGGTTCGAAATTTGAGTTTAAAACGACTTGTGATGCGTTCAGAGAGGTCACTCATCATTTGTGACTCTCGGCTCGTTTAACCTCTTATGTTCTGTTTTTCTTATTTATAGTTAACTAATTAAACATTACTAATTATTTGTGTTTATGGCTTCTCAAATTGTCTTAAGTGTGGCCCTAATCCCATTAATTGTCCGGACCGACACCGGTCACCGGAATAGTGAAATATACCAGGCTATACAACGGGGGTGTTACAAAGAAGCTACTTGGGAACGTGAAGAGGATATGAGGAGACAGCACCCACAGCTGTTCAGAGACTAATGCCAGATAAAAATTTCAAGACGAAATTTATTTTAAGGGGGGGAGAATTGTAACACCCCTAAGTTCGATAGTGCGTTCTACTGTTCCGGTGACCAGTTCTGTCCGGACAGCTAGGATGCCTAGAACTACACTTCGTTATGAGTGAGGAGACATAAAATAATGAAATACAAGAAAAGAAAACACAAGAAAAACAAAGGAAAAATAATAGCAAAGAAATGTAACCAAGTTAAGCGAGTCGAGAACCCTAGCGATGGGTGACCTTTTGAGGAAGTCACGGCGTGGACTGACTAGCCTCGATCATGGGAACCTTGGAAAATATTTTTAGGACTTAAAGAGACATCAATTGAAGTATAAATATCATTAGAAATATCAAAGAAAAATTAAAGTATTAGTACAAGGAAAAGTGAGAAATCGAAAAACAGATAAAACCCGGTGTTACCGAAAAATTGGGAATGCAACCCGAACAGGGGCATTATGGTCATTTGACATCTCGAATTGTCTTTTGACCTAAATGTCCATAAAAAATAAATAATATTACACTTAGAAAATAAAATGAAAAATTAATTTGGTGGTACCTAATGTAAATAGCCAAAAGTGGAGTGAAAATTATGTAAATAACACATTTAACATATTATATGATTTAAATTTGGTGAGTGGACCACTAGGGATTTAATTAAACACTAAATGGGGCAGGTGTAAGTCCATTACACCATCTGCACTTCATCTTCTCCAAATCCTCTCAACCTTGCCGAAATGGAGAGTTAGGGAAACTTCCATTGCCGTTTTGCTCCAAGCTTCCTCCACTCCTCATTTCACCTCCAATCACTTGGGTTTCTTCATTAAGTTTTATCCCCACATCACAAGGAAGAGTTTGATACTAAAATCAAGAAGTTTAATCAAGGTTTAACAAGTCCCAACCAAAGGTAAGTTTGTATTTTTGAATATTTCTTTATTAAAGTTTGTATACATGTTATGGGTGTTTGCTTTGTGAAGGAAATTTTAAGTTTTGAGGAGTTCTTGATATATCAATTTTTGGACAGCCATTGAGTTGTATGGTTAATGAAATATTCTTACATATGTTTGATGAGAATTCATGTTGAATAGGGTGAATTGATGTCCTAGTAAGTTATTTCCACATGTACTGGTGATTATGCATTTGGAATTGAAGTTGAGGAAAATATGTGAAACTTTGGCATTGTGGAACAATTCGGCAGCCTTGGGACTCTTTGATGAATGTATGAATTCATAAAGATATTGGCAGAATTATGACATTGAGGATTGATGGATATGTATATAAATTAGTGGTGGAAATTGTATGAAATAATGAGTAGTGTTATGTGTATTTATGGTTGTAATTGGACTTTATGCATTAGAGTTTTATTTGGTGTATTGAGGATGTTTGTATTCTGGCCAAAATGATTTTAATGTGAAGTGATAAATGGTTTTGGTAATGTACCAAAACAAAATGGGTAAGAGAGATGGACTTAGAGTAAGGTAAATGTGTAATTGATACATGTTTATGCAATGTAATTAAGGGCAGTGTACATTTTAACCTATAACTTTAAATGTGTAACTCCAATTGGTATGAGACCAATTGGAGGTGAAACTAGGCACAAAATGTGCCAACTTTCATTAAGAAAGCATACCAAAATTCTGCTTGCAAGGTAGCATGAAAAATAACCAATTCGGATTAAGTGCAAGTGAAACCTGAAAACTGACCATTTGGGCAGCAGTTAGTGTTTAGGCCATAACTCACTCAAAACAGGTCCAATTGACCTGAAATTTTAACCATGAATATTTAATACCCATACCTACAAGTCTTATGAAGACACCAAAGCCCAGAAATGACCATAAGCAAGTCAAACAGCTTGCACAAGTTCGGGTCCAAAAACTGGCCGAACCAAAGTTGACCAAAGTTGACCAAAGTTTACCTAAAATGACCTAATTTGATGCCATTTGACCAGCAATAGCAAAATGACCATAACTTGGTATACATAACTCGGATTGACATGAAATTTTTCCCCGCGTGCAATAAGACATAGATCTACAAGTTTGTAGTTTTGATCGAAACTCGAAAATCGAGGGAACTAGGTCGTCCGGCTAGGTCAAACCAGTATATCGGAATCTAGCAAGTTGCAATAAAATGCACTAAACAAGGAAATGAAATTGGTAACGTGTACCAACCCTAAAATACTATTGAATGTGACATATTAGTGACACTAAAACCTAATTTACCTAGAACGCATCGAGGGTCGGTATATTAGGCGATTAAGCAAATAATAGCTTTCAGTGAATTACTTATCGAACATTATCGTTAGAGACAATTTAATTTAGTACAGAAACACTTCAAATTGTGTTTCTCAGTTACCAAAGACTCAGGAAAAGGGAAGGAAACACTGAGTCCAGACCAAGAGATAGTTATCAGAGGTTTGTGTACAATAACTATTTCTTTTGAATTTTTCAATTGAAATGAATTATGACTATTTGTACATTATTGTTTTAAATTGTGGAAATGTGTTTAAATGGATATTTATTGCTTGAAAAGCATTGTAAATGATTTGAAACTGTGAGAAATTATTTGAATGATATTGATGGATACTTATTGATTGAAAAGCATTGGAAATGGTTTGAAACCACAGCTATCATGTATATTGATTGTATTCCTCACTAGCTTGTCTAGTGGGACGAATTGAATTCCCTCTCTGGCTGAAGTGTTGAGGTGTGTGCCTGCTGAGGACGAATTGGATGAGTACTCATATTTTTGCTAGCTAGCTATGTTATTCCTCATTAGTCATCGACTTTTGGGACGAATTGAATACCTCATTAGCCATCGGCTTTTGGGACGAATTGAACTTTGGTACATGATTAAGCTGTGTGTGATTTATTGATTTGTATTATGAGATTGTGAAATGAATTTAAACTCTTATTGACATATACTGTCTTTTGAATTCAACCATGATCTGACTTATTGAAATTTATTGTGATATTGAGAAATGGAGTTTAAATTCTTGTTGACAATTACTGTCTTGAAATTCACTATGGTTTTAAGTATCCACTATTTGTATGATTTATGAATTGTGATTTAAAGATGTATTTGGTTAATGTTGTGCACCACTGAGACATTGTCTCAGCGATAGCTTTATTCTTATCGCGGTAGACAGAATGACAGGCAGAGCAGACTAAGTGCTAGTACCTCCAGTGAGAGATTACCGGGTATAATGAGTATACCAACATTTTGCATTTTGTACTGTAATGTATGACCACTGTATGTATATATTGTTTTTGGTTTTGAGCAGTTGTAAATTAAAATTGTACATTGAAGTTGTAAAATAATTATGAGTTATTTTGACTTGTAAAAATTGTATTATATTTCTTTTATCTCAGTCTTTGAAAAATCACTGTGGATTTGAGTTGAGAAAAATGTTGTGTTGAGAATATGTTGGAGTTGAGATTTGGAAATATATTGAAGTGCTTTTTACAGGTTTTCTGAAGAACTGTTTTATCCAAAATACAGATGGCACTCTGCCAAAATTTTTACAGAAATTCCAAATAATTCAAATATGTTAGTTCTATCACTTCAGTTCAAAAAGGTTTTTAACACCTGATAATAGTGCTCACCACTGTAAAAGAAGTAAGAAAAGTTTTTAAAATCCCTTGTAGTGTATTTAATGGGTTACCAGTAGACGGAGTTAGTAATTCATTAGATATACTACGGGATCATGTTATGCCTTACAGAGGGGTAGGGTGTGACATATTCCTACTGTATATGATTTTTTGGATGTCTTTCTATAAGAATTGTCGGGATTGCCTCTAGAAAGAGAGGTGCAGTTTGAAATTGAGACTATGCCTGGTGTGGAGCCAATCTCTATCACTCCTTATAGGATGGCACCTGCTGAGTTGAAAGAGTTGAAAGTGCAATTACAGAAGTTGCTAGATAAGGTTTTCATCTACCCTAGCGTGTCACCTTGGGTAGCACCAGTATTGTTTGTGAAGAAGAAGGATGGTACTCTCTATCTATGCATAGACTACAGATAGTTGAGTCAGGTGACCATAAAGAACAGATATCCTCTGCCACGGATTGATGATCTATTTGATCAGTTGAAGAATGCAACTGTATTCTCCAAGATTGACTTGAGATCGAGCTACTATCAGTTGAGGGTGCAGGAGCAGAGTTTTCCTAAAATTACCATTAGGACTCGGTATGGCCATTATGATTTCTTGGTGATGCCATTCGGGTTGACTAATGCTCCAGCTGCTTTTGTGGGCCTGATGAACACTATCTTTAGGCCATATTTGGATCATTTTGTAATGGAGTTCATTGATGATATTTTGGTGTACTCAAAGAATGCAGAGGAACATGACAAGCACTTGAGGATAGTATTACAGACTTTGAGGGAAAAACAGTTGTATTCCAAACTATCAAAATGTGAGTTTTGGTTAAAGGAGATTACTTTTTGGGGCATATTATATCTTCAGAGGGTATCCAGGTGGATCCTAGCAAAGTAGAAGCCATTCTTAATTGGAAGCCACCTAGAAATGTCATTGAAATTCGGAGTTTCCTTGGTTTAGTCGAGTATTATTGAAGGTTTATGAAGGGATTCTCCATGCTACCATCGCCACTAACTAAGCTACTTAGGAAGGATGTGAAATTTCAGTGGACTGATTGGTGCCAGAAGAGTTTTGATGAGTTAAAGAGGTGTTTAACTGAAGCTCCAGTCTTAACTTTGCCTACCTTGGGTAAAGAGTACACCATATACAATGACACTTCTCATAATGGATTGGGCTGTGTGTTGATGCAAGATAGAAATGTCATTGCCTATGCTTCTCGCCAACTTAAACCACATGAGAGGTATTATCCTACACACGACTTGGAGCTGGCAGCCATTGTCTTTTCCTTGAAGATCTGGAAACATTACTTGTGTGGGGAGAGATGTTATGTGACACCCCTACCTGGTCTACAGTGTAGCCGAGCAAAGTGTGCTACATTCGGTGCAGAAGCACCCTATTTTGTCTTGTCATATACAATATTAATTCAATTATATTGTATTACGTGTAGAATTTTTTTTTATCCCATTCCATCACATCATTTCTCATGTCAATTGTTCATATACCATATCATACCATTACTCATAAAATTTTCAAATAAAATAAACTTGCATTTTATTCATATAACATTACTCACAATAATATACAATTTTATATACAATCCAAAATTTAGTTACATATCTCAATCTGATTTATTACATACAATAACCAAAATACAAAATCTGACTATACATGAGCCCTACTAAAATGAACTGGTGAGGTGACAATCTACACTGTAGCAGATCTGCTCAAATCCTGTCTAGGCTTTACTGCTGTTGCTGCTGCTGCTGCTGTGGCTCTCCTGTACCTACGCGTGGTAAGAACCAACGCGCTAAGCATAATGCTTAGTGGTGCATATATTGAAATAAAAATAAACAAATAACTGAAATAATTATTCTACATGTATTCTTATAAGGAAATATAAAATTTTATGAATTTCTAGGTCTTTCACATGTTTATAGAACTTTGGACAAAATAAATTGGTCGGAATCTTTTTATCATGTATCTTTTGTTTAATTCAAGAAGTTCACCTTAACAGTCTTCTCATGTTTTTATTTCAATTAAAGATTTGTATTCATTTATGTGCCCCAGTAACCTATGACAGACTATAAAGACTGGATACACGGGAGTATACAAGTTAGACAGTCGTATGTCTATCAAGTATACAACGGTCCTATCAAGCACAAGGCCAGCGGGCAGGCATAAGCTAGTAATAATAAAAATTGGCACTATGGCCATCAGGCAGGCACAAAGCCAGTAGAACAATCATCTTAGACATATGTTGTCTGTCAATGATTATCCCTGTGGGCAGTACTGCAATATGTAGTCCCTAATTGGTATACCAATCGATCCAAGCTATATAAATGAGTCTAGGTGTACTTTGGGTAGAATAATACTATTAAGTATTTATAATTTCATTAATTCACGTTATTTTTATGCTTAACAATTTATTCTAATTCATTTCATCTCATATCCCTAATTATTTTATGGACTTTTCTTTAGGTCTAGATTTGGTGCACTGTCTTTACATAGCAGATTGACTAGGATGTGGCCACTGTTTGGCCACACTCCCCTCATAGAATTTGTTTCTCTATGTCTTATAGTCACTCAAAAAATTTTATTACAATTTTTCAAGTTTTTTAGAATTAATTATGGCCAAATCACTGGCCTGGACTCATGTACCTTATTATACCAGGACTCATGTTTAGATCAGAAACTTTGACTCCCATTTTAGGGTTCTTATGTTCATAATTTGAGGACCAAGTCTGAAACAAAGTTAGAGCCCTGTTTCTTAGGGTTCTAGATCTGTATGGCCCAAACTAATTGGAGTTTTCTTGTAACACCCTACCCGTAGCAACTCAAATGCAGTCTCGGTGATCGGTGTCAGTGTGGGCCCTGACTAGAACGTCCGGAAAAATATTTAAACTAAAGTCAGGAACCATAATTAACTCAAATATTAATAAGAAAAATTTAGAAAAAAATTTTAGAAATAAAATACAACCAAGTTAAACGAGTCGGTGCCCAAGCGATGGGTAACCCAGAGGGAAGTTGCGGTTCTATAGCGAGAGCCTAACCCGGGAAAAAAATTATAAAATAATTTTTGGGACTCCAGAGAAGGGTCATTGAGGTTCCTATGGCATTAGAATTCCAAGAAAATATTTAGAAAAATTTTTCAATCGGTACAGACAATTTTGGCTCGTTGAGCCAAACGGAAGGCATTTTGGTCATTTCGCCTTCAGAGGTGATTTTTGGCCGACTTGTCCAGTTAAGTAAATAATTATTATGATAAAAAATATGAATAAATATTAGTAAAAATTTAATTAGAAATGAGTTAAAGAAAGAAGAAAGAAAAATCAAATAAAAAGGCATTAATGACATAAGCTTGATGTAATTAGAACCCCTTAGCCAATCAAATTAAAGGAAGACATTTACAATACATAAATGGGCAGAAAAAGAAGACCATTTTAGAGAATTTTTTGCAGCTACTCTTCTTCCCCAATAAAACGTTTCATGCTTCTCTTTTCCCTTCTCCATTTTCATGCTTACAAAGCTTGAATCCACATCCTTTCTCACCTCAAAACCCTAAGTTATCTTCACTAAAACTTGTCCCCACATCCTAAGCAACCTCTAGGCAGCCAAAAGAAGAAGAAAGAAGGAGTTTGGGTAGCTTGAAAAATCTTCCACCTAAAGGTTAGTGCCTATTTACACTTAAATCTCTTTTAATTCATGTTAAAGACTTAAAGTGAGTAAGGTTTTGTAAATTAAATGAATGGAATCTATGTATATGGACCCTATGAATTTCGGCTGCCCTAAGGAAGGAACAAAGGTGGAGTGTTTTTGATGGTTTTAATGGACTTAGAATGAATTAGAGATTATGTTTAAGGTGTATATACACATAAATAATGAATGGAAGTGCTTAATTAGGTGTATGTGTGAATCATAAGGGAAAACTAGGGTTTTGAGAAGTGAAAAATTGACTTGGCTTAGGAAATTGTTAGAGAACATCTTAATGGTCAATTAGTGACCATTTTAGGTATGTTGACCATGAATTGGACTGAAAAATAGTATAGCCAAGTGAATGTGTAGGCTGCCTTGTTAGTGCAGCAGAGTGACTGAAAATTCAGTCCACTTGGACTGCCATAACTTGGGCTGTGTTAGTCCAATTGATGTTTGGCCAATTGGACATGAAACTAGGCTTATAATGGCACATTTTTGCTGAAGAAACCATGCCCAAAAGACCAAATCAAGAGGACCAAAAGTTGGCCCCAATCCGGATACCCTGCAAACAGCTCCTGCAGAAATGACCAAATGAACAGTGTTCATTTGACCATAACTCACTGTAGATATGGTCAATTGACCTGAAATTTTTACAGCAACAAGATAAGATATAGAAAAACAACTTTCATGAAGGACACCAATCTGAATTATGCCATTAACCTAATACAATCATTGAGCAAAGTGAAGTTTACTGTACTGAGATTTTCAAAATTTTCATTTGAGCAGTAATGTTTGGATGGCTATAACTCTCCTTAGAAAACTCGGATTTAGGCGATTCTTGAACCGATGAAAACCTAAGGCATAGTAGAACATTTCATATGAAGAAAGTTAGGCCAAATTATGAACTTAACTTGATCAAATTACTGACTAAAGTTGGACCAAAATCTGCCAAAACCCAAAAGTGCAGCATGAGCGATTGCGTGAACAAGAAAATTATTTTGGCCATAACTTGAGCTACAAAACTCCAAATGGAGTGATTCAAAAAAGGAAATTCAACTAGACAGAATAAGGAACAACTTTCATGCTTACCATTTCCTCAAATTCCCACTGTAAAAATAACAAATGGAACAGTAAAAATGAAGCACCAAATCTGAAAATTTTGTTCAATTAGCATTAAGCTTAGAAATGGTATTGGCAACCAATACCAACAAGTTTTAAATACAAAATGTGGTATGTTTGGGGTGTTAAAACCAATACACCTATTTTCTATCCAAAAGTCAACATTTTTGTTGACCAATGAGGTGAATAGTGACACCAAAACTAAAAATTGGCAATTTTGCCAAAATGACCTAAGCTTTTAGAAAGTGACTAAAACCAACAAGTTTTGAATGCAAAATGTGGTATGTTGGGAGTGTCAAAACCAATGTACCTATTGTTTATGCAAAAGTCAACATTTTAGTTGACTAATGAAATGAATAGTGACATGAAAACTTGAAATTCAAAAATTGTGAAACTTAAAAGTGCAAAATGCCCTAGTAGGCCTAATGTGATTGGTTTGGATAGATTGGCATGCCAATAGGGTATTGTTTTAGCAGTACTGCGAAAGGCTTTATGCCGTATTCATGGCTTTATGCCCGTATTCATGGCTTTTATGCCCGTATTCATGGCTTTTATGCCAATTATGTGATATCATGGCTTTTTAGCCATACTGACTGCATACGTGGTTGACGTTCTGCGTCCCATGGTATGACGGCTCGAGGCACCGCGGTGTCCAGTGCCAACGACCCATTATCCAGTCCAGTCGTCCAGTATAGGTTACTTGGGCATGGAAAAGTATAACTGTGATTGAACTGATTATTAAAGAAAATATGAAAATTAAGTATCAGGAATGATTACAAAAATACAAAGAAGCTCAATATCATGAAGAAAATAATTAACAAAATGCATGAAGAAGTTAATATCATGAAACATGATTAGCCCTCGACTACACAATAAGTTAGTAATTATTCATTTCTTATGAACACAATAGAAAGGAAATTATTATTTTTATTTGCATATTGTATTTTCTTGTATTATTGGCACCACTAAGCTTTATGCATAGTGCGTCGCTTTTGCAACGCGTAGGTACTGAAGATTTGGACAGAGGGCCCAGTAGACCACAGATTAGGTAAGGCCGTTCACAGTTCTGCATAGTGTCCGTGTCACCTCAACTTCTGCAGTGCATTGGTAGGACACTAGGTGTCATTTTGGCATTCTGTAATAAATTTTGATTTTCTCATATGTAATGAAACTTATGTAATGTATTTTGATTTTCATGTAAATAATGCAAAATTGTATTTGTAAATGGAAAAGTGAATATTGATCTGTGATTGTTACATGACTATCAAATGAGATGAATGATTGAGAATTGAAATTGAGAAATGAATGGTTGACAGATGTTGAGATGATGATTATTGGAGTTTGAGAGTAATTGAATACGAATATATGAATATTGGAACTGTTTTTCACAGGTTCCGAAGAACTGTTTTCTCCATTTTTAGCCGGTACTCCGCCAGATTTTCTTTAAAATTTTCGGAACCTTAAATAAATTATATTTCACAAGTTATATTCAAAAGGAAGAATAAAAATGAATTAAGATGAAATAGAGTGCTCGGCACACTGAGTGGCATAACTTGCTCGGCTACACTGTAGTCGGGTAAGGGGTGTCACATTTATTGGTATCAGAGCACGGTTTAGGCGTTTCTGGACCTAGATAGATTGCATATCATGCATTGCATTCATAAGAGTCGAGGTGACACTATTGCAGATCTGTATTTCCTGTTTATTTTAGGTTAAGGTATGGAATAAGAGAGTGAAGAGACAATGAGATAGCGAATGGAGATGAGAAGGAGACTATATTTAAGATGAAAAAGGATGAGTACATAACTGTTTGAGGATAGGATTGAGACTAAGGAGAAAGTAAAGTAGGATAACACGGAAAGCTGAAGAAATAAAGAGGTATTAGCTCCTTGGCTATTTACATTGAGTAAATTTCGAGGACGAAATTTAAATAAGAGGAGAAGAGTTGTAACACCCTCCCCATAGCAACTCCGTACAGTCTACTGTTCCGGTGACCGGTGTCGGTCCGGACAGCTAGAACGTCCGGAAAAATATTTAAACTAAAGTCAGGAACCATAATTAACTCAAATATTAATAAGAAAAATTTAGAAAAAATTTTAGAAATAAAATACAACCAAGTTAAACGAGTCGGTGCCCAAGCGATGGGTAACCCATAGGGAAGTTACGGTTCTCGCAACGAGGAGCCCTAAACCCGGGAAAAAAATTATAAAATAATTTTTGGGACTCCAGAGAAGGGTCATTGAGGTTCCTATGGCATTAGAATGCCAAGAAAATATTTAGAAAAATTTTTCAATCGGTACAGACAATTTTGGCTCGTTGAGCCAAACGGAGGGCATTTTGGTCATTTCGCCTTCAGAGGTGATTTTTGGCCGACTTGTCCAGTTAATTAAATAATTATTATGATAAAAAATATGAATAAATATTAGTAAAAATTTAATTAGAAATGAGTTAAAGAAAGAAGAAAGAAAAATCAAATAAAAAGGCATTAATGACATAAGCTTGATGTAATTAGAACCCCTTAGCCAATCAAATTAAAGGAAGACATTTATAATACATAAATGGGCAGAAAAAGAAGACCATTTTAGAGAATTTTTTGCAGCTACTCTTCTTCCCCAATAAAACGTTTCATGCTTCTCTTTTCCCTTCTCCATTTTCATGCTTACAAAGC
This sequence comes from Hevea brasiliensis, assembly GCF_030052815.1. Classification (NCBI taxonomy): domain Eukaryota; kingdom Viridiplantae; phylum Streptophyta; class Magnoliopsida; order Malpighiales; family Euphorbiaceae; genus Hevea; species Hevea brasiliensis. Next base: position 44,850,029 of record NC_079503.1, on the reverse strand, counting down.
TTGAATCCACACCCTTTCTCACCTCAAAACCCTAAGTTATCTTCACTAAAACTTGTCCCCACATCCTAAGCAACCTCTAGGCAGCCAAAAGAAGAAGAAAGAAGGAGTTTGGGTAGCTTGAAAAATCTTCCACCTAAAGGTTAGTGCCTATTTACACTTAAATCTCTTTTAATTCATGTTAAAGACTTAAAGTGAGTAAGGTTTTGTAAATTAAATGAATGGAATCTATGTATATGGACCCTATGAATTTCGGCTGCCCTAAGGAAGGAACAAAGGTGGAGTGTTTTTGATGGTTTTAATGGACTTAGAATGAATTAGAGATTATGTTTAAGGTGTATATACACATAAATAATGAATGGAAGTGCTTAATTAGGTGTATGTGTGAATCATAAGGGAAAACTAGGGTTTTGAGAAGTGAAAAATTGACTTGGCTTAGGAAATTGTTAGAGAACATATTAATGGTCAATTAGTGACCATTTTAGGTATGTTGACCATGAATTGGACTGAAAAATAGTATAGCCAAGTGAATGTGTAGGCTGCCTTGTTAGTGCAGCAGAGTGACTGAAAATTCAGTCCACTTGGACTGCCATAACTTGGGCTGTGTTAGTCCAATTGATGTTTGGCCAATTGGACATGAAACTAGGCTTATAATGGCACATTTTTTCTGAAGAAATCATGCCCAAAAGACCAAAGCAAGAGGACCAAAAGTTGGCCCCAATCCGGATACCCTGCAAACAGCCCCTGCAGAAATGACCAAATGAACAGTAACTGTTCATTTGGCCATAACTCACTGTAGATATGGTCAATTGACCTGAAATTTTTACAGCAACAAGATAAGATATAGACAAACAACTTTCATGAAGGACACAAATCTAAATTATGCCATTAACCTAATCAAATCATTGAGCAAAGTGAAGTTTACTGTACTGAGATTTTTAGAATTTTCATTTGAGCAGTAATGTTTGGATGGCTATAACTCTCTCTAGAAAACTCGGATTTAGGCGATTCTTGAACCGATGAAAACCTAAGGCATAGTAGAACATTTCATATGAAGAAAGTTAGGCCAAATTATGAACTTAACTTGATCAAATTACTGACTAAAGTTGGACTAAAATCTGCCAAAACCCAAAAGTGCAGCATGAACAGTGCACGTGAACAGTAAAATTATTTTGGCCATAACTTGAGCTACAAAACTCCAAATGGAGTGATTCAAAAAAGGAAATTCAACTAGACAGAATAAGGAACAACTTTCATGTTTACCATTTCCTCAAATTCCCACTGTAAAAATAACAAATGGAACAGTAAAGATGAAGCACCAAATCTGAAAATTTTGTTCAATTAGCATTAAGCTCAGAAATGGTATTGGCAACCAATACCAACAAGTTTTAAATACAAAATGTGGTATGTTTGGGGTGTTAAAACCAATACACCTATTTTCTATCTAAAAGTCAACATTTTTGTTGACCACTGAGGTGAATAGTGACACCAAAACCAAAAATTGGCAATTTTGCCAAAATGACCTAAGCTTTGAGAAAGTGACTAAAACCAATAAGTTTTGAATGCAAAATGTGGTATGTTGGGAGTGTCAAAACCAATGTACCTATTATTTATGCAAAAGTCAACATTTTAGTTGACTAATGAAATGAATAGTGATATGAAAACTTGAAATTCAAAAATTGTGAAACTTAAAAGTGCAAAATGCCCTAGTAGGCCTAATGTGATTGGTTTGGATAGATTGGCATGCCAATAGGGTATTGTTTTAGCAGTACTGCGAAAGGCTTTATGCTGTATTCATGGCTTTTATGCCAATTATGTGATATCATGGCTTTTTAGCCATACTGACTGCATACGTGGTTGACGTTCTGCGTCCCATGGTATGACGGCTCGAGGCACCGCGGTGTCCAGTGCCAACGACCCGTTATCGATCCGATCGTCCAAAGATACGTTACTTGGTCATGGAAAAGTATAACTGTGATTGAACTGATTATTAAAGAAAATACGAAAATTAAGTATCAGGAATGATTACAAAAATACAAAGAAGCTCAATATCATGAAGAAAATAATTAACGAAATGCATGAAGAAGTTAATATCATGAAACATGATTAGCCCTCGACTACACAATAAGTTAGTAATTATTCATTTCTTATGAACACAATAGCAAGGAAATTATTATTTTTATTTGCATATTGTATTTTCTTGTATTATTGGCACCACTAAGCTTTATGCTTAGCGCGTCGCTTTTGCAACGCGTAGGTACTGAAGATTTGGACAGAGGGCCCAGTAGACCACAGATTGGGTAAGGCCGTTCACAGTTCTGCATAGTGTCCGTGTCACCTCAACTTCTGCAGTGCATTGGTAGGACATTAGGTGTCATTTTGGCATTCTGTAATAAATTTTGATTTTCTCATATGTAATGAAACTTATGTAATGTATTTTGATTTTCATGTAAATAATACAAAATTGTATTTGTAAATGGAAAAGTGAATATTGATCTGTGATTGTTACATGACTATCAAATGAGATGAATGATTGAGAATTGAAATTGAGAAATGAATGGTTGACAGATGTTGAGATGATGATTATTGGAGTTTGAGAGTAATTGAATACGAATATATGAATATTGGAAGTGTTTTTCACAGGTTCCGAAGAATTGTTTTCTCCATTTTTAGCCGGTACTCCGTCGGATTTTCTTTAAAATTTTCAGAACCTTAAATAAATTATATTTCACAAGTTATATTCAAAAGGAAGAATAAAAATGAATTAAGATAAAATAGAGTGCTCGGCACACTGAGTGGCATAACTTGCTCGGCTACACTGTAGTCGGGTAAGGGGTGTCACATTTCTAGTAGGAGATATAGCTAAATGTGTGTTCTGAGGTCAAATGGTTCTTTTGAAAATTTCCAGAATTTATATGTTAACTTAAACTAATCAATTGACCTAGTTCCCTAGGTTTCTGGGTTTTAGTTGAAAGATCAATATTGTATATCTATGTCTTATAAAACTTTTACCATTGGTTTCATTGCATTTGGATTTTTATAGACCAAGTTATGGCCAATTTGCCAAAACTGGTTGGGTGAGCTTTAGTCTAGAAAATTCTAGGCAGAATGGTGCAGGTCAGTTTGGTGTCCTAATTTGAGTCAGTAATTTCATTTGGTTAGAGGCATTTTTGGGCTTAGTGTTCTCAATAAAAGTTGTAGTCCTAGGTCTAATCTTTCCAATGGTTAAAATTCAGGTCATTTAGACTTGTCTAGGGGGAGTTATGGCCAAATGAATACTGTTCATTTGGTCAATTTTCTAGGTTCAAGGTCTAGACATCCGGATTAGGACAGTAAATTGGTCAACTTATGGACAGAATTGGGCATGGTTTCTTCATGAAAAATGGGGCATTTTGTCCTAGGTTTCATCTCCAATTGGCCTCACACCGATTGGAGCAACACAACTCCAGTTATAACTCAAACAATGCACTAGACTCAAAAGTTCGATTTTCTTGCATAAGAATCAACACTCCCAAATTCAATTTTCCCAACTCCACAAACTTCATTTGACATATATAGCACTTCTAATTCTCAACATCATCCATGTCAAGACACACATCAATTTCCTCAAAGTTAGGTCAAAAACCCTAACTCACAATTCTTCAATTCATATAAACACATGCTAATCAATTTGTTCATCACAATTACTCATCAATATCACTAATAAACACAAATAATTTCCTCAAAACCGTCAAACCACAACTCATATAATGGCTACTGAAATTTAGTAATTTCCTATCCCTACAAATTTCTTTTAATTTTATATCAATGTAACTTAATTTAGCAAGCTTGTCATGCTTAGAAAAGAAATAGAAATAAATTAGTACACTAACCTCTTTAATCACTTCTTGACTTTTTAAAACTTTGAATTTTCTTCACTTTATGACAATCAAAATGTTTCTCTTGATGTGGGGATTAATTTTTGTGAAGGGTGTTTAGAGTTTTATGGGGAGAAAAGGGAGGAACTCAAGCTTGAGAAAGGAAAAACAATGGAGTAAAGAAATTTGAAGGGTGCCGGCCATGAAAGAAATAAGAGGAAGAAGGTAAATTTTTAATCAATTTATCTCACTTTAATTTCTTTCTTATCCCTTACCATTAGCTTGTCAATTTCCTATTAGTTACTTTTTCTTTCAATGATGTCATTATGACATCATAAAAACTTATATCATAAATTTGACATCATAAAAACTTATATCATAAATTTCTTTTTCTTTTCTTCTCTTTTCTCATTTTCCATATTATAATTTTATGATTCTAATTTATTTTATGTATTTTAATTTATCTCATTTTAAATGACACTTAGGTCAAAATTCAACTCTGGGGTTGAAATGACCAAAATGCCCTTCTTTAGGCTCACCGAGTTATTTTTGTCTGTACCGATAAATAAATTTTCTTGGATTTTCTTTAACATTTTTAATGTCATTTATACCTCATTAACCCTCAAATTAAGCCCCGAAAATTATCTCTTGGGATTCCTCATGTGTCTGGAGTCAGTAACCGTCTTTACCGATACTTCCCCGTACGGTCACCCATCGCTGTGACCCTGGCTCGTTTAACCGAGTTGTACTTCATTTCTTTTACTTTTCTTTAATTTTAGTTAGTCTATATTCAGTCAATTTATGTTTTCTCACTCTAGTTTGAGTGTAGTTCCAGACATTCAAACTGTCCGAACAGAAAATTAGTCATCGGAACAGTAGGATGCACGGACTACCTAAAGTGAGGGTGTCACATGTTATATATACGCAGATCATAAAAGTTTGAAGTACTTGGGCACACTGAAGGAGTTAAATTTGAGGTAGAGGAGATAGTTAGAGCTGATAAAAGATTATGATTACTTGATAGACTATCAGCCTGGAAAAGCTAATGTTGTAGCTAAAGCTTTAAGTCGCGAGATTATGGCTGGTTTAAGGGTTGTTCCTTTGTCCATGGTGCATGAGTTAAGGGTATTGTATGCTAATCTGGAGATTGATAAAGATGGGCAGATGGTAGCTACTTGGCAAGTGAAGACAATGCTGACAGAACAAATTAAAGCAGCTGCACAGAATGATGATAAGTATGTGCAATTGATGGAAGAGACTCAGGATGGCAAGAAACCAGAGTTGTCAGTAAATAATGAGAGCTTGTTGTTATATAAGGGCAGATTGTGCATTCCTGATAATGTTGAACTAAGGCAGACCTGTGACACCCCTTACCCATCTACAGTGTAGCTATGTAAGATATACCATATAGTGTGTCGGAGCACCATATCTTATTTTATTACAATTTACCCTTTTCTTAATTTATTTATTTATTGATTTATCACAAAGTGAAATTTATGTCATTTAATTTATTTATTGAAATTTTGAATTAATTTAGGGTTCCAAAAATTTTATAGAAAATCTGACAGAGTGCTGGCTAAAAATGAAGAAAACAGTTATTTGGAACGTGTAGAAAATACTTCCAATAATTGTTCAAATCCAAAACTCCAAATATGTCATCAATTCTCAACAAATTCTCATCAATTTCTCAAACTTTCTAATCATTCAATTCACATCATATTTATACTCAAATCATAAATAAATACTCAAATTTTATTTATGAACACAAATTTACAGATAATCACATTATTACAAAATTACATTACATAAGTGTCAAATATACATGATAAAATAAAAGTTTAATTACAAAGTTTATAAAAATTACAAAATACAAGATGTAACCTAATGTCCTACCAAATGCACTGTAGCTGAGAGATGACACAGGACACTAGCTGTCACACCTTACCCCTCTGTAAGGCATAACATGATCCCGTAGAATACTTAATGAACTACCGAACTTCACCTACCGATAACTCATTAGGTACCCTACAAGGGATTTTAAAACAATTTTCTTACATTTTGGAAGTGGTGAGCATTTTGATAAGAATTTAAAATCATTTATTCAAGTTTAAATACTAATAAAAATTTTTGTCCATTTTAATTTTGCCGCAAATTTTATAAAAATTTTGACAGAGTTCCCTCTGTATTTTGAGAAACCAGTTCTTCAAAGACCTATAAAAAAACACTTCCAAAAATATTTCACAACTCCCAACCTTCAATGACTCAATCATCTCAAAATATTTAATATTTCCATTCACAAAGCATAAAGCAGAAAATTCATATGTACAAATATTAAATTTATAGAAGAAAGTCCAAAATAATATCATTACAATTTATTTACAATTGCTCAACTTACATTGATACAAATAACATTTCTATATTTACATCAAGATTATCTACAAGGGTATAAAATAATACCCGTATAAAATAATCAGAGTAGTCCTCGATTTAACAGCAGCTCACTCTGCTGCTTTCTCCTTGCTCTTATCTGCGACAGCAAAATAAGCTATCGCTGAGTATAAAAATACTCAGTGGTGCACAATAAAAATTTAAAATACAATAAATAAATCATTCATTGCCAAACACAATTCAAATGTTTCTCAAACACATTTCAACAATTATCAAAGTTCCTAATAACACCATTTTGTCAAATAATCTATTAAACACAGTTTAGTCAAACAATTTCATAAACACAGTGTTGCCAAAGTCATACACAACTTAAGCCATGACACAAAATTTCCGATCAATGCCGCGTTGTACACCACGACAAAGCAATCTCAACCCCATTAATGAAAATCAATGAGGGAGGTGGCTAGCTAGCTAATGAGTACTCATTCGATCTACAACCTCAACTGGCAAGCCAGAGAGGGAGGAAAATAAACGATCTCAACCCCATAAATGGAGGAGGAATAATAAGTAACTGTCATGCTAAGTGTGAATCAAAAATCCATTTCAAACATTTCATTCAAATATTACATACAAAAATCAAATCAATTTCTAAAGTTACAATTTGGTCACAATGTGGAAACACAAAAGTTCATAAATTCATAATGCGTACTAAATCAATTTTTCAAGGATAAAATGCTTAAATAGGGTTTATTGTGCACAAACCTCAAGCGAGTCGTCCCTTAGCCTCGACTCGGTTCCTCGGGTTCCTTCCCGATATTCTTTTCAACTGAAACACACAATTTTACAATGTTTCAGTACTAGAACTTAACATAAGTCCAAAATAAATTTAGCTTCACAATTACCTAGCTCTAACGTGCTAAATTCGATGTTCTTTAAATTTTGTGTTTCGGGTTACTATTCACTGCACTATTCAAGTCAAATAGTTGACTTTCTAAGGCTTAATAGGCATGGGAATTCCAACTTCACCCACATACCACATTTTGGTCACTAAACTTGTTGGTTTTGGTCATTTTCTCAAAGCTTAGGTCATTTTGGCAAAATTGCCAATTTTCGATTTTGGTGCTCCGAAGTTGCACTGTTCTATTGGTCAATCTACTGTTGGAATTTGGCAAAACTTCCTTCATAGAAAATGTTTTTTATTGTCTTAGGTGTATTCTCATTTTTGGAGCACCCCAATCGGAGTTTTGTAGCTCAAGTTATAGCCAAAATACGATTCTTGTTCACGTGCTTTATTCATCTTGTAACTATGGTTCTAGCAGGTTTTTGATCCAAATTTGTTCAGTAATTTGATCAAGTTAAGTTCATAATTTGGTCTAACTTTCTTCATATGAAATGTTCTAATATGTCTTAGGTTTCCATCGGTTTAAGAATCACCTAAATCAGAGTTTTCTAGAGAGAGTTATAGCCATTCAAACATTACTGCTCAAATGGAAATCCTGCAGTTTTGCAGGTACAGTAACTCAACTTTGCTCAACATCATTTTCATAAGTATAAATTAATTTAAGTTAGGAGAGGGAGACTTACCTTTGATGAAGCTTTTTCCAACTTCAATCTCTTCACTTTTTCTTCCTTTCTTTGCTTCTAAGTTCTTAACCAAGGTCTAATATCAAGATTTGGTGTTGGGAATTATGGGAATTATGAAGAAAATTTAGGGTTTTATGAGCTTCAAATATTCATCAATGGAGGATTTTTGAGAGAAATGGTGAGAGAGAGGGACGGTTGGACATGGGGAGGAAGAAAGTGATTTTTTTCTTTTTAATTGTTAGTAATTATCCCCTTTTAGAAGACCAAAAATCCCAATTTAATAAAATAAATTAATTAATCCTTTATGACATCATGCATGATGTCATCACCTTTGACTTTTCCATCTTCTTTTTTTTTCTATTTATTTTTTTCTATTAGTTCTTTAATTTAATTCTCGATTCCGAAATTTTCTTTTCTCCGATTTTATTTGTGATTAGGTCGAGTCACTCTCGGGGTCAATTGACCAAATTGTCCCTCGCCGGTTCAACCCGGTTTGTAAATAATTCCATATTTCTTCCGGTTCCCTGACCTAATTATTTGACTGGCTTAACAGTTCTTTTTCGTGATTTTCTCTTTTCCACTGTGTTCATAAGGGTCCTAAGGACTGCGGCGTCACTTTTTACGGTTCGAAATTTGAGTTTAAAACGACTTCGCAATCGTTCCCGAGAAGGTCACTCATCGCTGTGACTCTCGGCTCGTTTAACCTTGTAACACCCTCCCGATAGCAACTCCGTACATTCTACTGTTCCGGTGACCAGTGTCGGTCCGGACAGCTAGAACGTCCAAAAAAATATTTAAACTAAAGTGAGGAACCATAATTAACTCAAGTATTAATAAGAAAAATTTAGGAAAAATTTTAGAAATAAAATACAACCAAGTCAAATGAGCCGGTGCCTAAGCAATGGGTAATCAGAGGGAAGTTGCGGTTCTCGCAACGAGGAGCCCTAGACCCGGGGGAAAAATTATAAAATAATTTTTGGGACTCCAGAGAAGGGTTATTGAGGTTCCCATGGCATTAGAATGCCAAGAAAATACCTAGAAAATTTTTTCAATCGGTACAGCCAATTTTGACCCGTTAAGCCAAACGGAGGGCATTTTGGTCATTTTGCCTTCAGAGGTGATTTTTGGCCTACTTGTCCAGTTAAGTAAATAATTAATATGACATAAAATATGAAGAAACATTACTAAAAATTAAATTGAAATTGAGTAGTGATGAAAAGAAAAGAAAAATCCATAAAAATGCCAAATATGACATCATTATGATGTCATTTGAAAGTCTCCACCAATTATAATTAAACAACCATATTATTAACTAATAAAAGAGACTAAATGAAGACCAAATTAACCAAAAATACAGCGGCCACCTCCTTCCCCAAAACCAGCCAAAACGTAGAGAGAGAGAAGATAGGGTTTCCACCATAGCCATTCTTTGCAAGCTTTCATTCTCATGCTTCCTTACCATATTTCCTCAAGACCCCAACACTAAAATGAATCCTTGGACCTAGAGTAAGTGTTTGGCAGCCAAGAGAGTACAAGAAAAGTGAAGATTAAACTTGGGAAAAAAGTGCCACTTAAAGGTTAGTGCATTAGATACCTAAAACTCTTTATTTTCATGATTAGTAACTTGAATTGAGTAAGAATTTGTAACTAAAATGAATAATAATTATGTGTATACATACCATAAATTTCGGCTGCCCTATTGAAGAAATAGAAATGAGTGTTTTGTTGGACTTAGAGTGGATTAGAAATGATGTTTAAGGTACATATACACAAGTATAATGAATTGGTATGCTAACTAAGGTAATATGGGTGAAACTTGAACTTGGGCTAGGGTTTGGGAGTGAAAAATTTGATTTGGCTTATGAAATGGTTAAAGAACATTCTAATGCTCAATTAGAGACCATTTGAGGTATGTTGACCATAATTTGAGGTGCATTAAAGTGTTACAAACTGAAATGGTAGGTTGCCTTGTGAGTGCAGCAGGGTGGCTGGAATTGCAGTCCACTTAGACAGCCATAACTTTGGCTGTGTAGGTCCAATTGGTGTTTGGCCAATTGGACATGAAACTAGGCTTATAATGGCACATTTTTTCTGAAGAAACCATGCCCAAAAGACCAAAGCAAGAGGACCAAAACTTGGCCCCAATCCGGATACCCTGCAACTGATTCTGCAGAAATGACCAAATGAACAGTAACTGTTCATTTGGCCATAATTCACTGTAGATTTGGTCAATTGACCTGAAATTTTTACAGCAACAAGTTAAGACATATACAAACAACTTTCATGTTTGCCATTTCTTCAAATTCCCACTGCAACAGTGTGCAATGGAACAGTAAAGTTGAGCTACAAAAACTGAAAATTCTACTTCCCTTGGTTTAAACTTTGAAATGGTATAAATGCTTAATGCCAACAAGTTTTGAATGCCAAATGTGGTATATTGGGAGTGCCAAAGTCAATGTACATATTTTCTACCCAAAAGTCAACATTTTTGTTGACCAATGAGGTGAATAGTGACACCAAAAACTTGAAATTCACAAATTGAAGAATTTAAAGGTTTCAAATGCCCTTGTATACCTAACAAGATTGGTTTGGATAGTTTGGCATGCCAATAGGGTTCAGTTAGTAGTACTGCACATGGCAATATGCCATTCTGTGATTTCATGGCTTTTAGCCATTCTGACCTTGTATTGAGCTTTGGCCTTGTGCCTGATATATTCTGACTTGTTATTTGTTACATTTACCTGCCGGGAGATGCATATGTGACCGATGGTGTGACGGCGAGTACTTGGTACCCGGTGCGGTTACCGTTTATCGATCCAGTCATCTAGTGTAGGTTACTTGGGCAACCAAATGAATGAAAGTGGACAAAGTTAATGATATACAAATTCAAAACAAATGAAATATATACATTCACCACATGTTTATTTTCTTGCTATTTCTTTTATTTTATTATTGCACCACTAAGCATTATTGCTTAGCACGTTGCTTTTGCCACGCGTAGGTTCTGGAGATACAGATCGTGAGCCCAGTAGACCGCAGACTGGGTGAGTCCATCCTGTAGTTCTGCACTGTAACACCCTCCCGGTAGCAACTCCGTACATTCTACTGTTCCGGTGACCGGTGTCGGTCCGGACAGTTAGAACGTCCGGAAAAATATTTAAACTAAAGTAAGGAACCATAATTAACTCAAATATTAATAAGAAAAATTTAGTAAAAATTTTAGAAATAAAATACAACCAAGTTAAGCAATGTGCCCTAGCGAGGTAACCTGAGGGAAGTTGCGGTTCTCGCAACGAGGAGCCCTAGACCCGGGGGAAAAATTATAAAATAATTTTTGGGACTCCAGAGAAGGGTCATTGGGGTTCCTATGGCATTAGAATGCCAAGAAAATATTTAAAAAAATTTTTCAATCGGTACAGACAATTTTGACCCGTTAAGCCAAACGGAGGGCATTTTGGTCATTTCGCCTTCAGAGGTGATTTTTCGCCGACTTGTCCAGTTCAGTAAATAATTAATATGACATAAAATATGAATAAACATTACTAGAAATTAAATGGAAATTTGATAGAAAAGAAAAGAAAGAAAAAGGAGCTAAATTGGGAATTATGATGTCATGCTTAGGTAATTAAAAGTGTATTGGCCAATCAAATTTAAGCAAGTCCATTAAAATGAAATAAAAATGAGTAAATGAAGCAGAATTCTAGAAACCCAAAACCAGCTCCCTCTCTTCTTCTTCATGCCGTCCACTCACCCTTACCCATTCCACCATTAATAACCTTTCATCCTTCATCTTTCTTAGCTTTCTTCCACTAAAAACCCTAACTACCAACACAAAAATTCATTCTATCATCTTGGTGATTATTGTGGGAGCAAAAAGAAAAGGAAACCAAGACTTTGAGGAAGGGAAAAATCTGCCCTATTCAAGGTTAGTGCAACTATATACATAAAACTCATTAATTTCATGATTTGTTACTTGAAACTTATTAGGAATTGTAATTTGAATGAACAAAAACTCATGTGTATGAGTATATAAATTTTGGCTGCCCTAGCTATGGAATGGGAGGGAGTGTTTTTGATGAGCTTGAAGTGAACTAGAATCATATTGGAAGTTTATAAACACAAGAATAATGAATTAAAAGCTAACTAAGGTAAATTGTATAAAACATGAATTTGAATTAGGGTTTTGTGAGCAAAATGTAAACTTGGTTTAGGAAATTATTAGAGAACATTTTAATGGTCAATTAGTGACCATTTTAGGTAAGTTGACCATAAAATGGACTGAAAAATAGGATTGCAAAGTGAAGTTGCAGGCTACCCTAGGACAGCAACAGAGGGACTGAAAATTCAGTCCACTTGCACTGCCATAACTTGGGCTGTGTTGGTTCAATTGGTGTTTGGCCAATTGGACATGAAACTAGGCTTATAATGGCACATTTTTGCTGAAGAAACCATGCCCAAAAGACCAAAGCAAGAGGACCAAAACTTGGCCCCAATCCGGACACTGCAATGACCTGCAGAATTGACCAAACTGTTCATTTGGCCATAACTCACTGTAGATTTGGTCAATTGACCTGAAATTTTACAGCAACAAGTTAAGACATAGACAAACAACTTTCATGAAGAAATCTACCCCAAATTATGGCCAGAACCTAACCTAAATGGCAGTGGCGATCCTTTGCTCATGTTACTGTAGATATGGTAATTTCTGCAGAATGGAAATCCGGCCAGCTGTGGTTTTTGGACCATATCTGGAGCTACAAAACTCCAAATGGAGTGATTCAAAAAAGGAAATTCAACTAGACAAAATAAGGAACAACTTTCATGTTTGCCATTTCTTCAAATTTCCACTGTAACAGTTCCAAATGGAACAGTAAAGTTATGGTACAAAATCTGAAAAATCTGCTCCTTTTGTTTAATGCTTAGAAATGGTATTAACGCTCAATGCCAACAAGTTTTAAATACAAAATGTGGTATGTTGGGAGTGCCAAAACCAATGTACCTAATTTCTACCTAAAAGTCAACATTTTAGTTGACCATATAGGTGAATAGTAACACCGAAACTTGAAATTCAAGGATTGAAGAATTTTAAAGTATCGAATGCCCTAGTATACCTAACAAGATTGGTTTGGATAGTTTGGCATGCCAATAGGGTTCAGTTAGCAGTACTGCACATGGCAATATGCCATTCCATGATTTTATGGCTTTTAGCCATTTTGACATTATATTGAGACTTGGCCTCGTGCCTAATATTATTTACAGCTTGTTAGCTGTTCTGTTGCACACCGGGAGATGCATATGTGACCGATGGTGTGACGGCCCGAGGTACTAGATACCCAGTGCCAGTTTACCTGTTATCCAGTCCAGTCATCTAGTGTAGGTTACTTAGGGCAACCAAATGAATAAAAGTGGACAAAGTAAATGATATACAAATACCAAACAAATAAAACGTACACATTCACTACACATTTAATTTCTTGCTATTTTCTTTTATTGTATTATTGCACCACTAAGCATTATTGCTTAGCGCGTTGCTTTTGCCACGCGTAGGTACTAGAGATACAGATCGCGAGCCCAGTAGACCACAGACTGGGTGAGTCCATCCCGCACTGACATGTGTCCGTGTCACCTCAACTTCGCGATGCATTGGTAGGACATTAGGTGTCATTTTGACATTTTGTAACTTAACTTTGTTTTTCTCCTATGTAATTAAACTTGTGTAATGTATATTGATGTTTATGTAAATTATGAAAATTGTACTTGTGAATGGAAAAGTAAATGTTTACTTGTGATTTATATGTGATCATCACATGTGATGGATGATTGAGAACTGGAATTGAAATGTTGTTGAGATCTTAATATTGAGATTTTGCTGATAAATTGAAGTTGGAATTGTTTGATAATTATTTGGAAGTGTTTTTAACAGGTTCCGAAGAACTGTTTTCTCCATTTTTAGCCGGTACTTCGCCGGATTTTCTTTAAAATTTTTGGAACCTCAAATAAATAATAATTTCGATAAATGGCTTAAATAAATCATATTTCATAAATTAGCTTCAAAAGCATGATACAAATTAAGTAAGGTATATTAGAGTGTGCCAGTACACCGTGTGGCATTACTTACTCGGGTATACTGTACACGGGTAAGGGGTGTCACATGCACAGTGTCCGTGTCACCTCAACTTCTACAGTGCATTGGTATGAAACTAGGTGTCATTTTGGCATTCTGTATTAAATTTTGATTTTCTCATATGTAATTAAACTTGTGTAATGTATTTTGAGGTTCATGTAAATAATGAAGATTTATGGTTATGTATGGAAGTAATTTGAGTATTTATTTGTTGTTTATACATATGAGTACCCTGAGAAATGATGATTGAGAACTGAAATTGAAATGTTGTTGAGATCTTGATATTGAGACTTTGTTGATGAATTGAAGTTGGGATTGTTTGGAAAATTATTTAGAAGTGTTTTTAACAGGTTCCGAAGAACTGTTTTCTCCATTTTTAGCCGGTACTCCGCCGGATTTTCTTTAAAATTTTCGGAACCTCAAATAAATAATACTTTTGATATATGGCTAAAATAAATTATATTCACAAGCATGATATAAATTAATTAAGGTATATTAGAATGTGCCGGTACACCGTGTGGCATTACTTACTCGGGTATACTGTACACGGGTAAGGGGTGTCACAGGGAGAAAGGTCCCTTAGGCAAATCCCACATCGGCAAAGCACGGAGATGGTCTTGGGCTCAAAAGTAATGATATAGAAGATGGGGGAACTAATCACTAGAGGCGCCTTTTGGTGGAATGGCCTGGAGAGTTGGAAGAACTCCAGGGTTAAGCGTGCTCGCTTGAGAGAAATCCTAGGATGGGTGACCTCCTGGGAAGTTCTCCATTCCACCTATGGGACAAAACCATGAGGCTTATGGCCAAAGCGAATAATTCCTCTAGTGGTTGGTTCCCGATCGTTACAATTGGTATCAGAGCCGCTCGCGTGTCCTCTTGGGCGATGGTGGGGCAAACCTCAGCGAGGACGCTGAGTCCCGAAAGGGGGGGAGAAAGGTCCCTTAGGCAAATCCCACATCGGCAAAGCACAAAGATGGTGTTGGGCTCAAAAGTAATGATATAGAAGATGGGGGAACTAATCACTATGGCGCCTTTTGGTGGAATGGCCTGGAGAGTTGGAAGAACTCCAGGGTTAAGCGTGCTCGCTTGAGAGAAATCCTAGGATGGGTGACCTCCTGGGAAGTTCTCCATTCCACCTATGGGACAAAACCGTGAGGCTTATGGCCAAAGCGGATAATTCCTCTAGTGGTTGGTTCCCGATCGTTACAAACCTCTTATGTTCTGTTTTTCTTATTTATAGTTAACTAATTAAACATTACTAATTATTTGTGTTTATGGCTTCTCAAGTTGTCTTAAATGTGGCCCTAATCCCGTTAATTGTCCGGACCGACACCAGTCACCGGAATAGTGAAATATACCAGGCTATACAAATAGGGGTGTTACACTAGCAGATCTGAACCTCACGCAGACTGAGGTCTACTGGGATCACGCTTTATATCTCTAGTACCTATGCGTGGCAAAAGCAACGCACTAAGCAATACTGCTATGGTGCCAATAATAAAATAAAAAGAGCTAAAATGAAATTAAACATGCAGAGTGTATGCTAATTTTTCATACGGACAAGTTTCTGATAATTATTTGTAGTATTATTATTTTTGTACTTTTTATATCAATAATTGATTAAAATTCATCAATATTTATTTTTGATTGCCTAAGTAACTTATAATAGTTGTCTGAACTGGATAAATGGGTAAACTAGTACTGGGTACCAAGTACCTCAGGCCATCACACTATCGGTCATAAAGTGTCTCCTGGTGTGCAACAGAACAACTGATAAGCTATCACAGTAGTCAGGCACAAGGCCAAGTATCATAACAGTATCAGAATGGCTAAAAGCCATAAAATCACAGAACGGCCACTTAAGCCATAAATTATAGAATGGCATGATGCCATATGTAGTACTGCTATCAGAACCCTATTGGCATGCCAACCTATCCAAAACAATCACACTAGGCCTACTAGGCCATATTACAATTTTAATTATGCAATTCTTTGCAATTAAAGTTCATTTGTTTCTATTCATTCCATTAGTCAACTAAAATGTTGATTTTTTTTATAGACAATAGGTATATTGGTTCTAATATCACCAACAAACCACATTTTGCATTCTAAAATTGTTGGCATTGGTTGCCAATACCGTTTCAAAGCTTAGTGTTAGTTATTTAAAATTTTTAGATTTCAAGCACTAAGTTTACTATTCCATTGGTCATTTGTATAGTAGGAATTTGATAAAATCCTCTTCATGAAAGTTGTTCCTTTATGTGTCTTCTTTAATAACCTTTTTGAATCACTCCATTTGGAGTTTTTTAGCTCAACATATGTTAATTTTAACAAGGCTGGCCGGATTGGTATCTACCTAGAATTTCTGGGCAGAATTCCATTCTGTCAACTTGGTGTCCTGATTTTTGGTGGCCAATTTCATTAGGTTATGGTTAGAATTTCAAGTTGTATTCTTCATAAAAGTTGTCCTAAATTGTCTAAGCTTTCCATTGATATAAATTTTAGGTCAATTGGACCTTTCTACACTGAGTTATGACCAAATGAATGAACATTGTTCATTTGATCATTTTGCCTAGGGCAGAGTGTATGGTACCTAGATTAGGTCAATTTTTAGGGCCACTTAATTTGGTTTTCTGGGATAGGTTCCCTCATCAAAGTTGTTTCATTTTGTGTCTAGTTTAACCTCCAATTGGCCTTGTACCAATTGGAATTACCTAGCTTGACTTGTAACCCTACGAGTACACTGGACTCAAAGGGTCTAGAATTGCACTTGTCACAAGGACTTTGCGGTCGTCGAACAATTCTCATCAAAGTGGGAAAAGTGAGGAGTCTCCACTTTAATTTTGAGGAAAATTAAAGAAAACCATATGTAAAAGTAAATTAAGAACCACTTTAAAAACAGAGATTCTAGGTTCGGAGTCCATATACGGGTAGGGAAGGTGATAGGCACCCTACCTCATCCCTTGACAAGGGTAAGCGAATTTAATGAGGTGTTCTTTATAAATTTGAATCGATGGTTTAAGGGGGGGGGGTATAACACCCTCACTGTAGCAATTCCGTACATTCTACTGTTCCGGTGACCGGTGTCGGTCCGGACAACTAAAACGTCTAGAAAAATATTTAAACTAGAGTAAGGTATCATAAATAATTCAAATATTAATAAGAAAAATTTGGGACAAAATTTTAGAAATAAAATACAACCAAGTTAAATGAGCCGGCGCCCTAGCGATAGGTAACCTAGTGGGAAGTTGCTGTTTTCACAGTTAGAAGCCCTAAACCCAGGGAAAAATTCATGAAATAATTTTTAGGACTTCAGAGAAGAGTCATTGAGGTTTCTATGGCATTAGAATGCTAAGAAGAGGCTTAGAAAAACTTTTTGATCAGTACAGATAATTTTGGCTCAATAAGCCAAACGGAGGGCATTTTAGTCATTTCGTCTTCGGAGATGATTTTTGACCGACTTGTCTAGTTAAGTAAATAATTATTATGACATAAAATATTAATAAATATTTCTATAAATTAAATTGAAATTGAGTAGAAAAGAAAATGAATTAAAATTACAATTTTGACCTCATGCTTATGTCATTAAAGCACTCCCACCCAATCACATTTTGACACCTCATTATAAACCCAATTAAAGGAGTTAAGGGGGCTGAAAAATCAAAAGAAATTATGCTCCCTTCTTCCTTCTTCCTTTAGTCAAATTCACTCTCTCTCTCTATCTCCATCAATGACCTCGCTTCTCTCTAAATTTCCTTCATAAACACCCCCTCAAATCCTTTACTCCTTTCACTAAAACTTCTCCTTACCACTATAGCAAGTTTAAGGCAGCAATTTGAAGAGGAAAAAGTGAAGATTTACAAGCTCAAGTTAGAGCTCCAAAGTGGTTAGTGTCCAATCTCATTATTTTTTCTTTAAATTCATGTTTAGGAAGTTTAATTGAGTTGAGATTTATGAGGAATTGAAATGAAATTCATTGGTATGCCCACTCTACATTTTCGGTAGCCATGGTAATTTTAGTGTAGTGATGAATTTCTTTGATTTAAAGGAGTCTATAGGCTGCCCTTGATGTGAATGTATCACTTCTATTATTAATTTATGAGTTTGGTGCAAGAAATTGGAACTTAGCAAAATTTAGGGCTAGGGTTTGGGCAACAAATTTATAATTTTTCTCATGTATTGGTGAAAGGAAATTCTAATGGTCAATTAGTGACCATTTGGTTGTGTTTGAGTAGGAATTGAAGTGAATTGTGCCATGGGAATTGAGGTTAGAAGTGCTGCCTTGAGTGACCTGCAGGGCTGGGTGTGAGTCCAGCAAGGTTGGATAGCTTTAACTTGAGTTGTGTAGGTTTAATTGGTGCAAGGCCAATTGGACATGAACTTAGACACATAATGGCACAATTTTAATGAAGGAACCCTGTCTAGAAAATATACTTAGGATGCCCTAAAAATTGACCAAATCTGGGTAACACACATTCTGCCTGGGCAAAATGATCAAATGAACAGTGTTTATTCATTTGGTCATAACTCAGTATAGAAAGGTCCAATTGACCTGAAATTTTATATCAATGAAAAGCTTAGACAAGTTAGAACAACTTTTATGTTGAACACAAACTCTAATTATGGACTTAACCAAATGAAATTATTGGCCAAAATTTGAACTACCAAATTTGGCAGAATGGTATTCTGCCCAGAATTTCTGGGTAGATACCAATCTAGCCAACCTTGCTCAAAGCAGCATATCTTGAGCTAGAAAACTCCAAATAGAGGAATTCAAAAATGAAATTAAAGAAGATACATAGAGGAACTGTAACACCCTCACTGTAGCAATTTTGTACATTCTACTATTCTGGTGACCGATGTCGGTCTGGACAGCTAGAACGTCTGGAAAAATATTTAGACTAGAGTGAGGAGTCATAAATAACTCAAATAAGTATAAGAAAAATTTAAAAAAATTATAAATAAAATACAACAAAGTTAAATGAGCCAGTGCCCTAGCAATGGGTAACCTAGTGGGAAGTTGCAGTTCTCGCAACTGTTAGTAGTATGCCCTAGAGCATATCATTTAGTATGTATCTTGTACATATTTTTATTAATAAAAGGCATTTCCACTTTTCCATTTACATAATATATTTATGTATAATAGAAAAGGTCCATTGATATTTTGTTAGAAATATTATTCTTAAGTTGTTAAGAATATGAGTGACAATATTTCTAGCACAAAGTATCATAAATAGGTTCACAATCGAGGATACTTCATAATAAGGACATGACTTATCCAGAAAGATTATATTCATGTTTGTTCCCAAGTTATTTATATGAGATATAAATAAGATGGAATGGTGAGTCTCATGCCATATAACAAACATGATAGGCACTTATAAATGATAAGTAGGCCGAACCAGTGACACTTATGACAAGCACATGGAGTTTACTCTTGTCAATGTTTTGTCATAAATCATATCAGTGCATATAATCTTTAGACCTGAGATAGCACAGTTATCTTATATATAGGTAGTTTGAGTTTGATACTGCTTTCATACTTGTACTATGTATGGGTATATGGGCATGTGTTGGCTCCTACTAGTTATATATGGAGATAGGAGTTGATCAAGATGGAATCTGTTCCTCTAAGTAAATAGAGATAAAATCCTATGTTCATTTAATTGTTCTTGATATTTCAAGTTCCTGGCCAGGATAGATAGATTTATACAGAAAAGAGTTTCTGATGAGAAAATCTTTTAATCAAGAACTGGAATTAAAAGAGAACATAATATTCATAGCAAATGGAGTTTGACATAAACCATGACTCCAGCTTGAGTTGGGATTTTGTAACAGAGAGATTCTAGTGCATGGTAACATATGATTATAGGTTCATTTAAGGTAAACCTTATTACTAATTGGGTGGCCATGGCATGCTATGCTAGGTGTTAACCATGGTCTATGAGGAGCATAAAATGTTTAGAGAAATCATTTATGGTAAGAAAGAGTTCTGATGATATTAAGAGTTAATATTATGTCTCATTGCCAATTAGTGATGAGCCTAGTAAGTCACACACATACACAAGTTATCACCTATTTAAATATGATTTAATTAATTAATTAAAGAGTTTAATTGATTAATTAAATAGGTTTGGTTTGCAATTAAATTGCAAAGTCCCTAGCATGACTTGAAACCAAATCTAGATTATTGGATGTGTAGTATAAATTAAATTTATATTTAAAGTGTTTAAATATGAATTTAATTAATGAGAAATTAATTAATAGAGATTAATTAATTAATTTATATTTGATATAAATTAATTAGAAGAAGAAAAATAATTATTTTGGGTTAAGAACTCAAAATTAAGACACAGGGGCATTTTGGTCATTTCACAGTGTGACACGTGGCACCATGAGATGGTGACACATGGGATTACACATAAGCTTGCCAAATGTTTTTTTAATCATGTAAGATGATTAAAATCAAGATTAAATATAGGTTTGACACTTGGCACAATGTGATTGGGTCACTTAAACCTAGAGCTAATCAAAAGGTGACATGTGGCAAGGGTTTAATGTGTTAACCTAACTATTTAAGTGTGGTTATGAAAAGAAAAATAGCCAGCAGCCACTCCTCTCCTTTGTCATGCCACTTTGAGGCTTTTCATCTATTCTTCTTCATCTCTCATCAATTCAAAGAGATTAGCCATCAATCTCTTGAATTAAGAACACTAGAAATTGTTTCTAGTGTCCTATTTACATCTCCAATCTCTTAAAAGGCAGAACTTGAATTTCTAATTAATAGAAAAGGCTTTAGAAGCTGTTCAAGGGCTGCCATAGGTGTTCTTGTTGTGGACAAACTAGAGGGACAACATCTGGTGTTCTGAAGACGAATCTCAAAGGCGCAGACACGCTGCAGTGCATCAAGAGGTTAGTGTAATCGTTCTTGATTTAATCTAGGGTTCTAAAATTAATCTGATTAATTTTAAAATCTTAAATGGCAAATACAGATCCAAAAACATATTAAAAGAGTTTTAATATGTTGTTTATCATTGAAATCAAATAGATAAAAATAAATCTTGCATGATGCATGTGACCCTAGGTGAAAATTTTTGAATTCAATGGTATAAACTTGTGTTTT
Organism: Hevea brasiliensis; assembly: GCF_030052815.1. Taxonomy (NCBI): domain Eukaryota; kingdom Viridiplantae; phylum Streptophyta; class Magnoliopsida; order Malpighiales; family Euphorbiaceae; genus Hevea; species Hevea brasiliensis. The sequence goes on along the minus strand of NC_079503.1, from coordinate 44,828,956 downwards.
TCACGCTTCCATTCCTTCAATTGGTATCAGAGCCACTATATTTGCCATTTAGATTGTTGATTATATAATTTAATTATTTGATTTGATCATGAGATGATTGATCCATTGCTGGTTGCAATGGATGTGTGGCGGCACACATGGTGAAGCCACCATTGGTGGCGGCAACAATGGTTCTTCAAGGTGGTGCAAGGTTTGCTTTTTAATTTACAATTGTTGTATGATCTAAAAGCTCATCCTATGTCTAATTAAATTGTTTAATTAGAATTTTAATCACACAATTAAATTATGATTCAAATCAAAATTTTTAAAATTGTTTGAATGTGATTTAAATCGGAATTTTAAAAGTTGTTTGAATGTGATTCAAATCTGAATTTTTAAAGTTGTTTGAATCATATTTAAATCTTATTTTTTAAAATTGATTGAATAAAATTCAGATCTGATTTTTTAAAAAATGTTTGAATGTGATTCAAATCTGATTTCTTAAAAAATGTTTGAATGTGATTCAAATCTGAATTTTTAAAGTTGTTTGAATGTGATTCAAATCTGAATTTTTAAATTTGTTTGAATGAGATTCAAATCTGAATTTTTAAATTTATTTGAATCATATTCAAATCTGAATTTTTAAGTTGAATATGAGATATTCAATTTAATTTAAGTATGTATGTTTTATTTAATTGTTAAATAGTGATATGCATGATGGATGATCATGGACTATAAAAGACCAATGTGATTGGATTTATTTCTTTTATGTTTCTTTAGGATTGTAAATTAATTAATTTATTTTGGGCATGCATTATTAAGTTTGTAATAATTTTTGGGTTGTAATTTCATTTATTTAAGTTCTTGTAAATTCGCCTTGGTATGCCAAGGATTACTATGTAATATTGGATTGCAAGAAGTTCAATGAGGTAAAGAGCATTGGTGGGACCAGTGGGAGGAATTCAAAATCAAGTGTTGATTATGTACTCCTTCAGCAACTCTTGTAAAATGAATGAATGAATGAAATGCACCTAGGAATGCCCTGATTCAATTCTTGGTGGTTCAGAATTGAATCCCTTAGAAAGTCCATGATCATACCATATTTATTGCTTATCCATGAATGCATGAGATGTATGGGAATGTATGCTATTATATGATATATGCATGCTAATTGGATAATGTGCAAAGTGAGACCTTAATAGTAATTAGAATGACCATAAAATCTTCCAAACAAATGATTAAGTTGGAAATGCTATAATTAAAGTAATTATAACATAGGCCCTCCATTGGGGCAATTATTTTAAGAAATTTTAAATAGTTGCATGAGATGCAATTAATTTAAGAGATTTTCTTAAGAATAATTGTTAAGCATGAGATGTTATAAATATGTAAATAGTTTGGTGTCCAATATTGGATGTACCTGAGGACATTAAAATTATTTGCATAATTACTGGCTCAGTAGGATCAACTTAACTAATGCAAGATAAGTCAATAATGGATGTACCTGAGATTTTGAGCATTAGGGGCTAGGTAAAGGATTGAACCTCACATGAGATGTGATGGGCAAGAGGAGTTGCTCACTTATAGTTTATTGTAATTCCAATAATGGATGTACCTGAGGATGATCAATAGAATTATAAGAATTCAATCACCCACTAGAAATCCATCCAACTAGGATTTCCGTTTTCTACTTTGGAAGTGTAGGATTCGCTAAGTTAGTGGGAGGACCAATTTGATTAAAAGACCATAATCATTTTGGTTAATTACATGGTACATTACTAATTAATCTGGTTATTTCTGCAATTAATTTTTTGATAAAAATGAGCACAGAACAACCACTACCATCCAATATCCTTGCAAGTATACTTGATCGCAATAGGTTGACAGGACCTAATCTGTCTGATTGGCTAAGAAATTTGAAACTTGTCCTGAACCTTAAACATATAGGATATGTTCTAGATTCAAATGTTCCTGGTCCCTTACCTCCAGAGGCCACACAAGAGGAACATGAAACTTTGGATAAGTGGAAGAAGCATGATATGAGAGCTAAGTGTTACATGCTTGCTTCCATGAGTAATGAGTTCTGACGACATGAAAACATGCAGAGTGCAAGTGAGATCCTCCTTCACCTACAAGAGTTGTATGGTGAGCACAGTAGGAATGCTAGGTATGAGATATCTAGGCAGCTATTCCGCATGAGGATGTCTGAGGGACAGAATATTGGGGATCATGTCCACAAGATGATTCAGCTGATTGAGCAGTTGGAACATCTTGACTTCAACATGGATTTCCAATTACAGACAGATTTGATCCTTCAGTCCCTTCTTGAGTCTTTTAGGAACTTTGTGACAAATTTCCATATGACTAAACAGGAATGCACCTTAGCTGGTTTACTCAACATGCTAGTTATTGCTCAAAAGAATATGCCGGGCAATAAAGGAAAAGAGGTAGCTTTAATTGCATCTTCTTTTGCTGGAAAGTCCAACAAGAAGAAGGGCAATAAGAAAAAGAAACCTCAGATTCCTGGTACTTCCAAGAAAATATCTAAACAGAAAAGGAAGACTAAAGCTGATAAAGGCAAAGGAAAGTGTTTCCACTACCAACAGGAAAGTGTTTCCATTGCCAACAAGAAAGTGTTTCCACTGGCCAGAGTATAGCAATCTAAATGAATGCAATGCCATGGTGAAAACCAACTCAAGTTCAAAATATATTTGGCACTTAAGGTTATGTCATGTTGCAGAAGATAGGATTACAAAATTGGAGAAAATGGGGATTCTATCCTCATTGGACTCTGAGCCTACTCCAACTTGTGAATCTTTCCTTCAGGGCAAAATGATTAGATCACCCTTTGTTGGACAAGGGCTAAGAGCTGAAAATATTTTGGAGCTAATACATAGTGATGTATGTGGTCCATTTAAAAAAATGGCTAGAGGGGGTTTTCATTATTTTATTACCTGTACTAATGATAAATCAAGGTTTGGGTATTTGTATTTGATGAAATACAAACATGAATCTTTTGAAAAGTTCAAAAAATTTAAATCTGAAGTAGAAAATCAAACAGGAAAGAGTATTAAAGCTCTTCGATCAGATCGTGGAGGTGAATTATTGAGTACTAAATTTGATGAATACTTGAGAGAGCATGGCATTGTTTCTCAACTGACTCCAGGAACGCCACAACTGAATGGTGTATCTGAAAGGAGAAATCGTACCCTATTGGATATGGTACGTAGTATGATGAGCTATACTGATATGCCAATCTTCTTTTGGGGATTTGCATTAGAATCAGCTTTGTATATTCTGAATAGGATTCCATCAAACTCAGTTTCTTCCACACCTTATAAGATATGGCATGGAAGAAAACCAAGTCTTAAGCATGTTAAGATTTGGGGTTGTCCAGCTTATATCAAAAAGCTGAACATTGATAAATTGGAGACCAGATCAGAAAAAGGTCGATTTGTTGGTTATCCAAAAGATAGTTTTGGATATTATTTCTATTTGCCTACTTCACAAAAGGTTGTGATAAGTAGAGATGCCACATTTCTTGAACAACAGTTTGTTCAAGAAGGAGGCAAAGGAAGGCAAATAGAGTTAGAATTGGAGAATTCTGACCAATCAACAGATCAAATGGATATAGATCCATCTAGTCAACCTATACCCATTGATAATATCTACAGCTGTTCCTCATAGAATAACCAGGGTATCTCACCCACCAGTGAGATATGGTTTTCTTCATGAAGAAGAATAAGAGTTGTCTACTCATGAAGAAGTAGATCATGGAGATGATCCACTTACCTATGAAGAAGCTATATCAGATATAGACTCTTCAAAATGGATTGATGCTATGAAATCCGAGATTGATTCCATGTATAAGAATCAAGTTTGGGATCTTGTTGACCCACCTGAAGGTATTGTACCTATAGGGAACAAATGGGTTTTCAAAAAGAAAATTGGTTCTAATGAAAAGGTAGAGACCTATAAGGCAAGGCTAGTAGCGAAAGGGTTTCGCCAAAGGCAAGGAGTCAACTATGAGGAGACTTTCTCGCCTGTTGCCATGCTTAAATCAATTAGGATTTTATTAGCAATAGCTGCATCCTATGATTATGAGATTTAGCAGATGGATGTTAAAACAGCTTTTCTCAATGGATACATTGAAGAAAACATTTTCATGGAACAACCTAGGGGTTTTGAATCCCAAGATGGTTCCAAGGTATGCAAGCTAAAGCGAACCATTTATGGGTTGAAATAAGCTTCGAGGTTTTGGAACATCCGTTTTGATGAAGCCATTAAATCCTTTGGTTTTATCAAAAATGAGGATGAGCCATGTGTATATAAGAAGGTTAGTGACAGTGCTATCACTTTCCTTGTCTTATATGTGGATGACATACTGTTGATGGGTAATGACACAGGTATGTTTAAGACTATAAAGGTATGGTTGTCAAATACATTCTCCATGAAAGACTTAGGGGAGGCAACCTATATTCTTGGGATTCGCATATATAGAGATAGAGCTAAAAGAATAATTGGTTTATTCCAAAGTCTATACTTGGAAAAGGTGTTAAAGAGGTTTAACATGCTTGATTCCAAGAGAGGATTGTTACCAGTGAGACATGGTATCCACCTTTCTAAAGAGATGTCTCCAAAGACACTTGAAGAAAGATATAAGATGGCCAGGATTCCATATGCTTCGGCTATTGGAAGTTTAATGTATGCAATGTTGTGTACTAGGCCGGATATCGCATATGCTGTTAGTTTGACTAGCAGGTATCAATCCAATCCAGGTTTGGAACATCGATAGTATCAAGAATATCCTTAAGTACTTGAGAAGAACTAAGGATTTATTCTTGATTTATGGAGGTGGAGACTTGCAATTGGATGGTTATACTGATTCTGATTTCCAATCAGATATCGATGATAGAAAGTCTACCTCTGGATATGTGTTCATTTGTAATGGAGGTGCAGTTAGTTGGAAGAGTTCCAAACAGAGCACGACTGCAGATTCCACTACAGAGGCTGAGTATATTGCTGCATTAGATGCTGCAAAGGAAGCTGTTTGGAAGTTCGTGACAGAACTTACAGTAGTTCCTTCCATTGAGTCAGTAGTTCCACTACACTGTGACAATAATGGAGCAGTCATACAGGCTAAGGAACCAAGGTCTCACCAGAAATCCAAACACATAGAAAGGCGCTACCACATTATCAGAGAAATAGTTGGGCGAGGCGATATAGCCATGCAGAAAATAGCATCAGCTGAAAATCCAGCTGATCCATTCACTAAGCCTATGTCACAGACTCAGTTAGACCGACATCTTGAGAAGATAGGTCTAAGATATTGTAATGAATGGCTCTAGTGCTAGTGGAAGATTGTTAGTAGTATGCCCTAGAGCATATCATTTAGTATGTATCTTGTGCATATTTTTATTAATAAAAGGCATTTCTACTTCTCCGTTTACATAATATATTTATGTGTAATAGAAAAGGTCCATTGATATTTTGTTAGAAATATTATTCTTAATTTGTTAAGAATATGAGTGACAATATTTCTAGCACAAAGTATCATAAATAGGTTCACAATCGAGGATACTTCATAATAAGGACATGACTTATCCAGAAAGATTGTATTCATGTTTGTTCCCAAGTTATTTATATGAGATATAAATAAGATGGAATGGTGAGTCTCATGCCATATAACAAATATGATAGGCACTTATAAATGATAAGTAGGCCGAACCAGTGACACTTATGACAAGCACATGGAGTTTACTCTTGTCAATGTTTTGTCATAAATCATATCAGTGCATATAATCTTTAGACCTGAGATAGCACAGTTATCTTGTATATAGGTAGTTTGAGTTTGATACTGCTTTTATACTTGTACTATGTATGGGTATATGGGCATGTGTTGGCTCCTACTAGTTATATATGGAGATAGGTGTTGATCAAGATGGAATCTGTTCCTCTAAGTAAATAGAGATAAAATCCTATATTCATTTAATTGTTCTTGATGTTTCAAGTTCCTGGCTAGGACAGATAGATTTATACAGAAAAGAGTTTCTGATGAGAAAATCTTTTAATCAAGAACTGGAATTAAAAGAGAACATAATATTCATAGCAAATGGAGTTTGACATAAACCATGACTCCAGCTTGAGTTGGGATTTTGTAACAGAGAGATTCTAGTGCATGGTAACATATGATTATAGGTTCATTTAAGGTAAACCTTATTACTAATTGGGTGGCCATGGCATGCTATGCTAGGTGTTAACCATGGTCTATGAGGTGCATAAAATGATTTAGAGAAACCATTTATGGTAAGAAAGAGTTCTAATGATATTAAGAGTTAATATCATGTCTCATTGCCAATTTGTGATGAGCCTAGTAAGTTACACACATACATAAGTTATCACCTATTTAAATATGATTTAATTAATTAATTAAAGAGTTTAATTGATTAATTAAATAGGTTTGGTTTGCAATTAAATTGCAAAGTCCCTAGCATGACTTGAAACCAAATCTAGATTATTGGATGTGTAGTATAAATTAAATTTATATTTAAAGTGTTTAAATATGAATTTAATTAATGAGAAATTAATTAATAGATATTAATTAATTAATTTATATTTGATATAAATTAATTAGAAGAAGAAAAATAATTATTTTGGTTTAAAAACTCAAAATTAAGACACAGGGGCATTTTGGTCATTTCACAGTGTGACACGTGGCACCATGAGATGGTGACACATGGGATTACACATAAGCTTGCCAAATGTTTTTTTAATCATGTAAGATGATTAAAATCAAGATTAAATATAGGTTTGACACTTGGCACAATGTGATTGGATCACTTAAACCTAGAGCTAATCAAAGGGTGACATGTGGCAAGGGTTTAATGTGTTAACCGAGCTATTTAAGTGTGGTTATGAAAAGAAAAATAGCCAGCAGCCACTCCTCTCCTTTGTCACACCACTTTGAGGCTTTTCATCTATTCTTCTTCATCTCTTATCAATTCAAGGAGATTAGCCATGTAACACCTTCTCTGTAGCAACTTCGTACATTCTACTGTTTCGGTGACCAGTGTCGGTCCGAACAGCTAGAATGTTCGGAAAAATATTTAAAATAAAGTGAGGAACCATAATTAACTCAAATATTAATAAGAAAAATTTAGGAAAAATTTTAGAAATAAAATACAACCAAGTTAAATGAGCCGGTGCCCAAGTGATGGGTAACCTAGTGAGAAGTTACAGTTCTCGCAACTAGGAGCCCTAGACCCAGGGGAAAAATTATAAAATAATTTTTGGGACTCCAAAGAAGGGTCATTGATGTTTCTATGGCATTAGAATGCCAAGAAAATACTTAGAAAAATTTTTCAATCGATACAGACAATTTTGGCCCGTTAAGCCAAACGGAGGGCATTTTGGTCATTTCGCCTTCAGAGGTGATTTTTGGCCGACTTGTCTAGTTAAGTAAATAATTATTATGGAATAAAATGTGAATAAATATTACTAAAAATTAAATTGAAAATGAGTAGCAAAGAAAAGAAAAGAAAATGAATTAAAATTGCAATTTTGACCTCATGCTTATGTCACTAAGCACTCTCACCCAATCACATTGTGACACATGTCCATAATCCATTTAAAATGAGTAAAATGGACAGAAAAATTGAAGATACAATCTGCTTCTTCTTCCTTCTTCCACCGTCACTCACTTCCCACACCCTTCCACCATTAAAAACTCCACCCAAGCTTTCAAATCTCTACCAAACCACCTCAAAACCTTGTCCTCCCTTCACTAAAAATTTCCCTTACCACTAGAGCAAGACTTGGGCAGCAATTAGAAGAAGAGAAAGTAGAAGAAAGTGAGGTGTGAACAAGCTTAGAAAATCACCAAAGAGGTTAGTGCCATATTCTTTGCTTTTACACCTTTCTAATCATGAATTTGAGCTAAGTTAAGTTGAAAATTTGATAAAAATTGAATTAATGAGGCATGGTTATGTTCCATGAAATTTTGGCAGCCTTGACATGAGTTAGAGTTAGGAGAATTCTTTGGTTTAAAGTGACATATTACCTACCCCTCTTATAAATTATATGATTAGTATAGCAAATTAGGAGTAAGATGCATGAATTGGAGGCTTGGTCAATTAGGGTTAGGGTTTTGAAATTTAATTTTGGTGGTGGATGAAAATGGACATAAACTAAAGTTTTAATGGTCAATTACTAACCATTTGGTTATTGGTAAACAAGAAATGAAGTGTGTTTAGTGATGGGATTTAGGTTTAGTGTGGCTGCCCTAGGTGACCTGCAGAATTGGACATGAGTCCAGTAGGTTTGGGCAGCCATAACTTGAATTGTAGAGGTTCAATTGGTGTTTGCCTAATTGGACATGAAACTAGACACATAATGGCACAACTTTGGTGAAGAAACCATGCCCGTAAGACCAAACCAAGTGGACCAAAAGCTTGCCCCAATCCGGGTGACCTGTAATCTGTTTCTGCAGAATGACCAATTCATTTGGCCATAACTCAGTGTAGAATGGTCCAATTGACCTGAACTTTTACCAGCAACAAGCTAAGATATAGACCAACAACTTTCATGAAGGAACCCACCCAAAATTATGACCAGAACCTATCCAACAAGGGAGTTGCAGTCACTGTTCACTGCACTATGGATATGGTCAGTCAAGAAAAATTCCAATCCGGCCAGTTGTGGTTTTTGGACCGTAACTTGAGTTACAAAACTCCAAATGGAGTGATTCAAAAAAAGAAATTCAACTAGACAAAATAAGGAACAACTTTTATGTTTATTATTTTCTAAATTCCCTCTGCAACAGTAACTAATAGAACAGTAAAGATAAGGTATGAAAACTGAAAATTTTGCTCAATTAACTTTAAGCTTAGAAATGGTATTGGTAACCAATACCAACAAATTTTGAATGCAAAATGTGGTATGTTGGGAGTGTTAAAACCAATGTACCTATTGTCAATGCAAAAGTCAACATTTTTGTTGACTAATGAAGGGAATAGTAACACCAAAACTTGAAATTCAAAAATTGTAAAACTTAAAAGTGTCAAATGCCCTAGTATACCTAACAAGATTGGTTTGGATAGTTTGGCATGCCAATAGGGTTCAGTTAGCGATCGCACATGGCATTATGCCATTCTGTGATTTCATGGCTTTTAGCCATTCTGACATTGTGTTGAGATTTGGCCTTGTGCCTGATGTTATTACAGCTTATTAGCTGTTCCGTTGCACACCGGGAGATACATATGTGACCGATGGTGTGACGGCCCAAGGTACTTGATACCCAGTGCCAGTTTACCCATTTATCCAGTCCAGTCATCCAGTATAGGTTACTTGGGCAACTAAAAATGAAAGTGGATAAATTTAATGAAATAATGAATATAACCAGTACAAAATAAGTACGATTACAAATACTTAACGAAAATTTATTTACAATGAGACATCAATACATTCACTACATATTTATTTTTTATTATTTCCTTTTATTTTATTATTGGCACCACTAAGCATTATTGCTTAGCGCGTTGCTTTTGCTATGCGTAGGTTCTGGAGATACTGACCGAGAGCCCAGTAGACCACAGACTGGGTGAGACCTCCTGCAGCTCTGCATAGTGTCCGTGTCACCTCACCATCTTCAGTGCATTGGTAGGACACTAGGTTTCATTTTGGTATTTTGTAACTAACTTTTATTTTCTCATATGTAATTGAAACTTATGTAATGTATTTTGGTATTAATGTAAATAGTGAAAATTGTGTTTATGAATGGAAAAATTGAGTATTTATTTATTGCTTATATATGAATACCATGAGAAATGAATGATTGAGAAATGGAAATGTTGTGGAAAATATTGAGATTTTGATAATTATTGGAGTTTGAGAATGATTGGAAATGATTATTGGAAGTGTTTTTAACAGGTTCCGAAGAACTGTTTTCTTCATTTTTAGCCGGTACTCTGCCGGATTTTCTATAAAATTTGAGGAACCTCAAATAAATTTATGACTTCAATAAATGACTGAAATAAATTATATTTCACAAATTATACTCCACAACTATAAAAAAAATAAATAAATAAATTAGGAAGAATAAAAATGATTAAATTAAAATAGGGTGTTCTGGTACACTGTGTGGCATATCTTGCTCGGCTAAGGGGTGTCACATTTAGTGGTATCAGAGCACGGTTTAGGCTTTTCTGGGCCTAGATTGAGTCTATGCCATGCATTGCATTTGTAAGAGTTGAGGTGACACTAATGCAGATCTGTTTGTCTTTGTTATTTTGAATAGGATATAGACCCTACATCACAGAGAGCAGTTGAGGAAGAAGTGGAGAGTCATGCTCCACCTGTAGCAGCTGAGACTGGGGGTAGGGGAGAACCTACTCCGCCAGCTCAGCGAGCACCTCGGCCTCCATCCACCCATGTTCCAAAGAATGGCCGTATTCTTCAAACAAATGGCTGGGGTAATGCCAGCACTACCACCACCAACACCTCCACAGCAGAAATCTCACCTGGAATGACTAAGAATATTTGGAGCAGTGGACTTCTTTGGTAAGAGAGATGATGATTACATTGCGGTAGAAAATTGGTTGAATGCAGCAGCAGAGTTTTAAAACAACTCCACCGCACTCCGAGCAAAATCTAGAAGTCATTGTATCTGTTGCAAGATGATGCATATGAATGGTGGGATACGGTGTCCAGTGAAGTACAGCCAGAAGTAATAACTTGGGACTTCTTCCTCTCCGAATTCAAGAAGAAATATGTGGGTAGTGTATACCTGGAAGAGAGAAGAAGAGAGTTCATTAACCTGAGGCAGAGACAGCTAACAATGGCTGAGTATGAAAAGGAATTCGTCAGATTGAGCCGCTACGAAAGGGAGATAGTCCCTAATGAGACCGAAAGGTGTAAGAGATTTGAAGAGGGATTAAATGACAACATAAAGATCATGATCACTGCCTTGGGAATCACCGACTTCACCAAGTTAGTGGAAGCTGCAATAAAAGTTGAAAAAGTAAGAATAAGTGAGCAGACCAGAAGAGAGAGATAGCAGAAGAGGGGCCCAGGTCAGTCTAGTTCATCTCTTGCATCTGGGAAGAAGTTCAAGGGTCCACCTGGACAAAGTTCAGCTCAATCACAAGGTCAGGGTCAGTCTCAGGGGCCCAGGCCATAGTTTACCCCTAGGAGAGGTCAGTCCACACCATCAGTGGACAGCTCTCCAGGGATGGGGTTCAGGGGACCAGCCCCAGCATCTTCTGCATGTCCACATTGTCTGAAATGGCATAAGGGGAAGTGTTGGAGAGTGACTGGTGCCTGCTTAAGGTGTCGGTCGACAGAGCATCAGCTGAGGAACTATCCACGCAGAACTACTATAGCTGCTCCAACACAAACAGACAGACCTGCTCCAGCACCACAAAGGGGAAGGAAATCTGGCAAATCTAAGGCAGTGGGACCATCACAGAGGCCTGCATCAGAGCCAGCAGAGAGGCCTGAGGGCAAACCACCTGCCAGAGCCTATGCCATGAGAGCTCAGGAGGAGCAAGATGCCCCGAACGTCATCAGGGGTACATTCTCCCTCTACAATACATCTGTGCATGCATTGGTGGATCCAGGATCCACTCATTCATACATCTGCATCAACTTACCTATAGAAAGGGGGATATTAGTAGGGCAGAGTGACCAAGACATTCTGGTCACTAATCCATTGGGCAACAGTGTAGTGGTGAACAAAGTATACAAGGGTTGCCCGTTAAGGATTCAGGGGTATGAATTCTTGGCAGACCTGATTGAGTTTCCTTTCCATGAGTTTGACTTGATTTTGGGAATGGATTGGTTGTCACGTCATCAGGCAATGGTTGATTGTAAATTGAAGAGAATTTCTTTGAAAACTCCTGAGAGTAATGAGATTACAGTTGTGGGGGAAAGGACAGATTTCTTGTCCAATGTTATCTCAGCCACAGTTGCAAGAAAACTGATGAGAAAAGGTTGTGAAGCCTACCTAGCACATGTGGTGGATACTAGGCAGGCTAAGCCAGATCTGTGTGACATACCCACAGTAAAAGACTTCCCAGATGTGTTCCCTGAAGAATTGCCTGGTTTGCCACCAGAAAGGGAAGTTGAATTTGCTATTGAGACACTGCCGGGTACAGCACCAATATCTATTGCTCCTTATAGGATGGCACCCACAGAATTGAAGGAACTGAAAATCCAGTTACAGGAGTTGCTGGATAAGGGGTTCATACACCCTAGTGTGTCACCATGGGGAGCTCCAGTGCTGTTTGTAAAGAAGAAAGATGGGACTTTGAGGTTATGCATCGATTACCGACAGTTGAATAAAGTGACTGTGAAGAACAAATATCCGTTGCCTAGAATTGATGATATGTTTGATCAATTGAAGGGAGCAGGAGTATTTTCTAAAATTGATCTCAGATCAGGGTATCATTAGTTGAGGGTGAAGGATGCAGATGTGCCAAAGACTGCATTTAGGACCCGATATGGGCATTATGAGTTCCTAGTGATGCCCTTTGGCCTAACAAATGCACCTACGACATTTATGGACCTTATGAACCGTATCTTCCATCCATACCTAGATCGGTTCGTAGTGGTCTTTATTGATGATATTTTGGTGTATTCCAAGACCAGGGAAGAGCATGATGAACATTTGAGGATTGTTCTGCAAACCCTGAGAGAAAAGAAGCTGTATGCTAAGTTGTCAAAGTGTGACTTCTGGTTAAATGAAATTGCATTCCTTGGACACATAGTGTCAGCTGATGGGATTAGAGTGGATCCCAAGAAAATAGAAGCAGTGATGGAATGGAAGCCTCCCAGAAATACAACTGAGGTCAGAAGCTTCTTGGGGCTAGCTGGGTATTACAGGAGATTTGTGAAGGGATTTTCCTTAATAGCTGCTCCAATGACCAAGTTGTTACACAAGAATGTCAGATTTGACTGGAATGACAAGTGTCATACTAGTTTTGAGAAGTTAAAAGCTATGTTGACAGAGGCACCAGAGTTAACACAGCCAGTGTCAGGAAAGGACTTTGTGGTCTACAGTGATGCCTCTCATAATGGGTTAGGGTGTGTATTGATGCAAGAGGGGAAGGTGGTCGCTTATGCTTCCAGGCAGCTAAGGCCACATGAACAGAATTACCCTACCCATGATTTAGAACTTGCAGCAATTATCTTCGCACTAAAGATATGGAGGCATTACTTGTATGGTGAAAAGTGCTACATTTACACAGACCACAAAAGCTTGAAATACTTGCCAACCCAGAAGGAGCTCAACCTTAGACAGAGGCGATGGATTGAGTTCCTGAAGGACTATGATTGTGTAATTGACTACCATCCTGGGAAGGCAAATGTAGTTGTTGATGCTTTGAGCAGAAAATCTATCACAGCTTTGAGATCATTGAATGCCCGTCTATCTTTGGTTCGAGATGGAGCTATTTTGGCTGAGTTACAAGTGAGGCCAAACCTGCTACAGCAGATTTTAGATGGGCAGAAGGTAGATGAGAAGCTAAAGGCTATTATGAGAAAAATCCTAGAAGGGAAAGAAACTGACTATGAAGTGAAAACAGATGGGTGTTTATACTACAAAGGAAGACTGTGTGTACCAGATGATGGGGAATTGAAGGCCAGTATTCTAAAAGAGGCACGTTCCAGTGTTTATGCTATGCACCCAGGAAGTACAAAAATGTATCATGATTTGAAGCTTCAGTATTGGTGGCCTAGTATGAAGAAGGACATAGCTGACTATGTTACTAAATGCTTGACATGTCAGCAAGTTAAGGCAGAACATCAAGTTCCATCGGGTTTGCTGCAGCCTATATGCATACCTGAATGGAAATGGGATCGGGTCACCATGGATTTTGTGAGTGGTCTACCTCTCACCCAGAAGAAACATGATGCAGTATAGGTGATAGTAGATAGATTGACAAAGTCAGCACACTTTCTGCCAGTTAGGACTGACTACTCACTGGAGAAGTTAGCAGAATTGTATATCAGTGAGATAGTTAGACTGTATGGAATTCAATTTTCCATCATATCTGATCGAGACCCAAGGTTTACATCGAGATTTTGGAAGAAGTTACATGAGTCCTTGGGTACACAACTCCACTTCAGCACAGTTTTCCATCCTCAGACGGATGGGCAATCAGAAAGAGTAATCCAGGTAAATAATTGAAACCAATTGAATTAATACAAATATTGAACTAAAATGATAATAATAACATGAAATATATGTCAGGTCCTTGAGGATATGCTGAGGAGTTGTGTCATTGAGTTTGAGGGAAGTTGGGATAGATATCTTCCACTGGCAGAATTTGCATACAATAATAGCTATCAAGCTAGCATCCAAATGGCCCCATATGAAGCATTGTATGGGAGAAAATGTAGAACTCCAGTGTGCTGGACTAAATTGGGCGAAGATAAACTAGTAGGGTCAGACCTGGTGAAACAGACTGAGGAGAAGGTAAAACTAATCAAAGCCAATCTGAAGGTTGCCTCGCATGCAATCCTATGCCGACTTAAAGAGAAAAGAAATAGAATATGCGGTTGGCGATAAAGTGTTTCTCAAAGTCTCACCGTGGAAGAAGGTACTAAGGTTTGGAAGAAAAGGTAAGTTAAGCCCTAGGTTCATTGGCCCATATGAAGTCAGGAACATGTGGGTCCAATGGCCTATAGGCTAGCTTTACCACCAGAGCTGGATAAGATCCACAATGTGTTCCACGTGTCTATGTTAAGAAGATACCGCTCAGATCCTTCACATGTCATCTCTATGGAAGAAATTGAACTACAACCGGATTTGACATATGAAGAAGAACCCATATGGATCCTAGCTCGAGAAGTGAAAGAGTTGAGAAATAAGCAGATCCCACTGGTGAAAGTGCTTTGGAGGCACCACAACACCGAGGAGGCAACTTGGGAAAGTGAAGAGACGATGAGGCAACAGTTCCCTCAACTGTTTGCATCAGGTAAATTTCGAGGACGAAATTTAAATTAGAGGAGAAGAGTTATAACACCCTCTCTGTAGCAACTCCGTATATTCTACTGTTCCGGTGACCAGTGTCGGTCCGGACAGCTAGAATGTCCGAAAAAATATTTAAACTAAAGTGAGGAACCATAATTAACTCAAATATTAATAAGAAAAATTTAGAAAAAATTTTAGAAATAATATACAACCAAGTTAAATGAGCCGGTGCCCAAGTGATGGGTAACCTAGTGAGAAGTTGCGGTTCTCGCAACTAGGAGCCCTAGACCCGGGGAGAAAATTATAAAATAATTTTTGGGACTCCAGAGAAGGGTCATTGAGGTTTCTATGGCATTAGAATGCAAAGAAGATACTTAGAAAAATTTTTCAATCGGTACAGACAATTTTGGCCCGTTAAGCCAAACGGAGGGCATTTTTGGTCATTTCCCCTTCAGAGGTGATTTTTGGCCGACTTATCTAGTTAAGTAAATAATTATTATGACATAAAATGTGAATAAATATTATTAAAAATTAAATTGAAAATGAGTAGCAAAGAAAAGAAAAGAAAATGAATTAAAATTGCAATTTTGACCTCATGCTTATGTCACTAAGCACTCTCACCCAATCACATTGTGACACATGTCCATAATCCATTTAAAATGAGTAAAATCGACAGAAAAATTGAAGATACAATCTGCTTCTTCTTCCTTCTTCCACCGTCACTCACTTCCCACACCCTTCCACCATTAAAAACTCCACCCAAGCTTTCAAATCTCTACCAAACCACCTCAAAACCTTGTCCTCCCTTCACTAAAAATTTCCCTTACCACTAGAGCAAGACTTGGGCAGCAATTAGAAGAAGAGAAAGTGGAAGAAAGTGAGGTATGAACAAGCTTAGAAAATCACCAAAGAGGTTAGTGCCATATTCTTTGCTTTTACACCTTTCTAATCATGAATTTGAGCTAAGTTAAGTTGAAAATTTGATAAAAATTGAATTAATGAGGCATGGTTATGTTCCATGAAATTTTGGCAGCCTTGACATGAGTTAGATTTAGGAGAATTCTTTGGTTTAAAATGACATATTAGCTTCCCCTCTCATAAATTATATTATTAGTATAGCAAATTAGGAGTAAGATGCATGAATTGGAGGCTTGGTCAATTAGGGTTAGGGTTTTGAAATTTAATTTTGGTGGTGGATGAAAATGGACATAAACTAAAGTTTTAATGGTCAATTACTGACCATTTGGTTATTGGTAAACAAGAAATGAAGTGTGTTTAGTGATGGGATTTAGGTTTAGTGTGGCTGCCCTAGGTGACTGCGAGGTGGACATGAGTCCAGCAGGTTTGGGCAGCCATAACTTGAATTGTAGAGGTTTAATTGGTGTTTGGCCAATTGGACATGAACCTAGACACATAATGGCACAACTTTGGTGAAGAAACCATGCCCATAAGACCAAACCAAGTGGACCAAAAGCTTGCCCCAATCCAGGTGGCCTACAATTTATTTCTGCAGAATGACTAAATGAACAGTGATTATTCATTTGGCCATAACTCAGTGTAGAATGGTCCAATTGACCTGACATTTTACCAGCAACAAGCTAAGATATATACCAACAACTTTCATGAAGGAACCCACCCCAAATTATGACCAGAACCTATCCAACAAGAGAGTTGCAGTCACTATTCACTGCATTGTATATATGTCAGTCCAGAAAAATTCCAATCCGGCCAATTGTGGTTTTTGGACCATAACTTGAGTTACAAAACTCCAAATGGAGTGATTCAAAAAACGAAATTCAACTAGAAAAAATAAGGAACAACTTTTATGTTTATCATTTTTCCAAATTCCCTCTACAACAGTAACTAATAGAACAGTAAAAATAAGGTATAAAAACTGAAAATTTTGCTCAATTAACTTTAAGCTTAGAAATGGTATTGGTAACCAATACCAACAAATTTTGAATGCAAAATGTGGTATGTTGGGAGTGTTAAAACCAATGTACCTATTGTCCATGCAAAAGTCAACATTTTTGTTGACTAATGAAGGCAATAGTAATATCAAAACTTGAAATTCAAAAATTGTAAAACTTAAAAGTGTCAAATGCCCTAGTATACCTAACAAGATTGGTTTGGATAGTTTGGCATGCCAATAGGGTTCAATTAGCAGTACTGCACATGGCATTATGCCATTCTATGATTTCATGGCTTTTAGCCATTCTGACATTGTGTTGAGATTTGGCCTTATGCCTAATGTTATTCTGACTTATTAGTCGCTCCATTGCACCGGAAATACATATGTGACCGATGGTGTGACGGCCGAGGTACTTGATACCCAGTGCGGTTACCCGCTTATCCATCGATCGTCAAAGATAGGTTACTTGGGCAACCAAAAATGAAAGTGAATAAATTTAATGAAATAATGAATATAACCAGTACAAAATAAGTACGACTACAAATACTCAACGAAAATTTATTTACAATGAGACATCAATACATTTACTACATATTTATTTTTTGTTATTTCTTTTTATTTTATTATTAGCGCCACTAAGCATTATTGCTTAGCACGTTGCTTTTGCCACACGTAGGTTCTGGAGATACTGACCGAGAGCCCAGTAGACCACAGACTGGGTGAGACCTCCTGCAGCTCTGCATAGTGTCCGTCTCACCTCACCATCTTCAGTGCGTTGGTAGGACACTAGGTTTCATTTTGGTATTTTGTAACTAACTTTTATTTTCTCATATGTAATTGAAACTTATGTAATGTATTTTGGTATTAATGTAAATAGTGAAAATTGTGTTTATGAATGGAAAAATTGAGTATTTATTTATTGCTTATATATGAATACCATGAGAAATGAATGATTGAGAAATGGAAATGTTGTGGAAAATATTGAGATTTTGATAATTATTGGAGTTTGAGAATGATTGGAAATGATTATTGGAAGTGTTTTTAACAGGTTCCGAAGAACTGTTTTCTCCATTTTTAGCCGGTACTCTGTCGGATTTTCTATAAAATTTGCGGAACCTCAAATAAATTTATGACTTCAATAAATGACTGAAATGAATTATATTTCACAAATTATACTCCATAACTATAAAAAAAATAAATAAATTAGGAAGAATAAAAATGATTAAATTAAAATAGGGTGTTCCGGTACACTGTGTGGCATATCTTGCTCGGCTACACTGTAGACGGGTAAGGGGTGTCACAAGCCATCAATCTCTTGAATTAAAAACACTAGAAATTATTTCTAGTGTCCTGTTTACATCTCTAATCTCTTAAAAAGTAGAACTTGAATTTCTAATTAATAGAAAAGGCTTTAGAAGCTGTTCAAGGGCTGCCATAGGTGTTCTTGGTGTCGACAAGCTAGAGGGACAATATCTGATTTTCTGAAGATGAATCTCAAAGGCGCAGATACGTTGCAGTGCATCAAGAGGTTAGTGTAATCGTTCTTGATTTAATCTAGGGTTCTAAAATTAATCTGATTAATTTTAAAATCTTAAATGGCAAATACAGATCCAAAAACATATTAAAAGAGTTTTAATATGTTGTTTATCATTGAAATCAAATAGATAAAAATAAATCTTGCATGATGCATGTGACCCTAGGTAAAAATTTTTGAATTTAATGGTATAAACTTGTGTTTTTCACGCTTCCGTTCCTTCAGCAACTAGGAGTCCTTGACCCAGGAGAAAATTCATAAAATAATTTTTGAGACTCCAGAGAAGAGTCATTGAGGTTTCTATGGCATTAGAATGCCAAGAAAATGCTTATAAAAATTTCTCAATCGGTACAGATAATTTTAGTCTATTAAGCCAAATGGAGGGCATATTGGTCATTTCGTCTTCAGAGATGATTTTTGACCAACTTGTCCAGTTAAGTAAATAATTATTATGACATAAAATATGAACAAATATTGCTAAAAATTAAATTAAAAATGAGTAGAAAAGAAAAGATAAAAAAATGAAACAAAAGTGGAATTATGACATCACATGATGTCATTAGGGAGCTCTCCACCAATCACAACTTAACAAAATTACTTAAGGGATAAAAAATG
The DNA here is from genome assembly GCF_030052815.1 of Hevea brasiliensis. NCBI lineage: Eukaryota > Viridiplantae > Streptophyta > Magnoliopsida > Malpighiales > Euphorbiaceae > Hevea > Hevea brasiliensis. The sequence goes on along the minus strand of NC_079503.1, from coordinate 44,809,945 downwards.
AATAAAAATGAGATAAAAACAAAAAAAATTTGCATCTTCTTCACTATGGGCAGCAGAACCAAAGGAAAAAAGAGAGAAAGAGAAGAAAGAAACCACCATTAAAGCTCCACCAAGCTTGAGTTCACCCACCATTTCACCATAAAACCCCATCATCCCTTCACAAAAATTGATCCTCACCACTAGCACAATACTTGGATATCAAAAAGAAAGAGAAAAATAGAAGTTCTCAAGCTTTGGGAACTGGCTAAATCAAGGTTAGTGCCATTTTCCTTGCTTTTACATCTTTCTAAACATGAATTTAAGCTAAGTTAAGTTGAAAATTTGATAAAAACTGAATTAATGAGGCATGATTATGTTCTATGAAATTTTGGTAGCATTGCATTGACATGAGTTAGGGTTAGGATAATTCTTTGATTTGAAGTGACATATTAGCTGCCCCTAGTATAAATTATATGATTAGTATAGCAAATTAGGAGTAAGATCCATGAATTGGAGGCTTGGTCAATTAGGGTTAGGGTTTTGAAACTCAATTTTGGAGGTTGATGCAACTGAACTTAAATTAATGTTGTGATGGTCAATTAGTGACCATTTGGCTGTGTTTGATTAGGAAATGAAGTGATTTGTGCCATGGGAATTGAGGTTAGGTATGCTGCCCTTCGTAACCTATAGGACTGGTTGTGAGTCCAGCAGGTTTGGGCAGCTGTAAATGGAGTTGTATAGGTTCAATTGGTGCATGCCCAATTGGACATGAAACTAGACACATAATGGCACAACTTTAGTAAAGAAACTTGCCCAAAAAACCAAACCTAGTTGACCTAAAAATCACCCTAATCCGGGTGACCAACATGCTGTCCCTGGAAAATGACTAAATGAATAGTATTTGTTCAAATGGTCATAACTCAATGTATAAAAGTTCAATTGATCTAAAATTTTACCAACAGAAAGATGAGATATAGCCCTACAACTTTCATGAAGAACACAAATCCAAATTCTGACCACAACCTAGTGAAATTGCCAACCAAACTTAGGTCACCAAATTTGACAGAACCAAATTGCCTAGAAATTCTAAGTACAGGTCACTCCTTCAAGTTATGGTAAAATGACCATAACTTGAGCTACAAAACTCTAAATGGAGTGATTCAAAGAGAAAATTAAAGAAGACACAATAAGGAACAACTTTGATGAATAAAAGTTAGCCCAGTTTCCACTGTAAAATTGTCCAATGGAATAGTAAACTTTGGTAATCAAAACTGAAAATTTAGAAATGCGTCTAGGGGACTTTAAATTGCAATTGGCAATTAATACTAGCAAATGTAAAACTCAAAATGTGGGATCTTGGTGTAATTAGAATTAACATATCAATTAAGTATGAAAAGTCAACATTTTGGTTGACTAGTAAGGTGAATAGTAATGTGAATAGTTGTAACATCCTCCCGGTATCAATTCCGCACAGTCTACTGTTCTGGTGACCGGTGTCGGTCCGGACAGCTAGAACGTCCGGAAAAATATTCAAATCAAAGTGAGGGATCATAATTAACTCAAATATTAATGAGAAAAATTTAGTAAAAATTTTAGAAATAAAATACAGTTAAGTCAAAAGAGCCGGTGCCCAAGCGATGGGTAACCAGAGGTAAGTTGCGGTTCTCGCAACGAGGAGCCCTAGAACCGGGGGAAAAATTATAAAATAATTTTTGGGACTCCAGAGAAGGGTCATTGAGGTTCCTATGGCATTATAATGCCAAGAAAATATTTAGAAAATTTTTTCAATCGGTACAGACAATTTTGACTCGTTAAGCCAAACGGAGGGCATTTTGGTCATTTCGCCTTCAGAGGTGATTTTTGGCCGACTTGTCCAGTTAAGTAAATAATTAATATGACATAAAATATGAAGAAATATTGCTAAAAATTAATTTGAAGCTAGTAGAAAAGAAAAGAAAATAAGGAAAATTAAAGATAATGACATCACATGATGTCACTCACTTAATCCCAACCAATCACAAGTTAATAAGCATTCTTAAAACACTTAAAAGAGTCAAAATGGACCAAAATAAATCTGCTCTTCTTCTTCTTCTTCCTCCAATACGTGACTCTCTTCTCCATAGCCTCCATAGAAGTTTCTTTCATCACTTTCATTTTTCCCATGAATTTCCACTACTAAACCCTAAGTCACCTTCATCAAAACTTGTCCATACCTCTTGGGGAAATGTTTGGCAGCCAAGAAAAGGAAAGGAAGTGAAGTTTGAGTTGGGAAAAATCTGCCCTATTCAAGGTTAGTGCACATATATATTCAAAACTCTTTATTTCCATGCTAGAGACTTGAAACAAGTATGAATTTGTAACTTAAATGAACCAAAATTATGTGTATGCCTACTATGATTTTCGGCAGCCCTAAGGAAGGAACAATGATGGAGTGTTTTTGATGGTTTTAATGGACTTAGAATGAATTAGAGATTATGTTTAAGGTGTATATACACATATATAATGAATGGAAGTGCTTAAGTAGGTGTATGTGTGAATCATAAGGGAAAACTAGGGTTTTGAGAAGTGAAAATTTGACTTGGCTTAGGAAATTGTTAGAGAACATTTTAATGGTCAATTAGTGACCATTTTAGGTAAGTTGGCCATAAATTGGACTGAAATGTAGCATGGCAAAGTGAAGGAGCATGCTGCCTTGTGAGTGCAGCAGGTGGTGAAATTTCAGTCCACTTGGACTGCCATAGCTTGGGCTGTGTTGGTCCAATTGGTGTTTGGCCAATTGGACATGAAACTAGGCTTATAATGGCACATTTTTTCTGAAGAAACCCTGCCCAAAAGACCAAAGCAAGAGGACCAAAAGTTGGCCCCAATCCGGATACCCTGCAAACAGCCCCTGCAGAAATGACCAAATGAACAGTAACTGTTCATTTGGCCATAATTCACTGTAGAAATGGTCAATTGATCTGAAATGTTTACAGCAACAAGTTAAGACATAGACAAACAACTTTCATGAAGAAACCTACCCCAAATTATGACCAGAACCTAATCAAATCATTGAGCAAAATGAAGTTTACTGTACTAAGATTTCCAGAATTTTCACTTGAGCAGTAATGTTTGGGTGGCTATAACTCTCTCTAGAAAACTCGGATTTAGGTGATTCTTGAACCGATGGAAACCTAAGGTATGGTAAAACATTTCATAAGAAGAAAGTTAGACCAAATTATGAACTTAACTTGATCAAATTACTGACCAAAGTTGGACCAAAAATCTGCCAGACCCAAAATCTCAGCATGAACAGTGCACGTGAACAGTAAATTTATTTTGGCCATAACTTGAGCTACAAAACTCCAAATGGAGTGATTCAAAAAAAGAAATTCAACTAGACAAAATAAGGAACATTTTCTATGAAGGAAGTTTTGTCAAATTCCAACAGTAAATTGACCAATGAAATAGTGCAACTTCGGAGCACCAAAACCGAAAATTGGCAATTTTGCCAAAATGACCTAAGCTTTGAGAAAGTGACCAAAACCAACAAGTTTTAAATGAAAAATGTAGTATGTTTGAAGTGCCAAAGTCAATGTACATATTTTCTATGCAAAAGTCAACATTTTAGTTGACTAATGAAGTGAATAGTGACATGAAAACTTGAAATAAGCTTGGAAATGGATTTGGTAATTGATTCCAACAAGTTTTAAATGCAAAATGTGGTACATCGGGAGTGTTAAAACCAATGTACCGATTGTCTATGCAAAAGTCAACATTTTTGTTGACCAATGAGGTGAATAGTGACACCAAAACTTGAAATTCAAAATTTGAAATTATAAATGCATCTAGGGGACTTTAAATTGTAATTGGCAATTAATACTAGTAAATGTAAAACTCAAAATGTGGGATCTTGGTGTAATTAGAATTAATATATCCATTAAGTATAAAAAGGTAAATATTTTGGTTGACTAGTATGGTGAATAGTAATCAAAATGATTAGTGAATTAAGATGAAGACCTAGAACCAATTCTAAGCTTAAATGCTTAGAATTGTATGACAAATATGGACTATGCATCCTAGTCAAAATTGTTAAAAAGAAATTTAGGCCATAAATTTGAAATCCATGAAATATTCATGGATTACTTGAAACATGAAAAATAAGTCACCTAATTGATGTGAATAGATAGTTAGGGCATATATGCCCATCACAAATGGAATTCATAAAATATTAGTAACTCAACTTGAAATATAAAATTTGTAATTACATAAGTAGACTCTTGAATGTATAAATGAGAAAGGAAAAATATTTTGAATACAATGGTACATGTGAACCATTGTTTAGAATTGTGATCAATATGAATAACATAATGAATGGATAAATAAACCATATTAATGTATGAATGAGACATTAGTTCTCATTATTGTAAAGAGGAGAAGTATTTTGAGTACAATGGTATAAAAGAATAATTGATGTGAATTGTGATCATAAAAATGATCAAATGAATGTATGAATTATGATTGAAATTTATCATGAAAAAAATGAAGTCATAAAGCACAATATATTAACATTTTAAAATATCAAATGCCCTAGTATACCTAACAAGATTGGTTTGGATAGTTTGGCATGCCAATAGGGTATTGTGTTAGCAGTACTGCAAAAGGCTTTATGCCTGTATTCATGGCTTTATGCCCGTATTCATGGCTTTTATGCCCGTATTCATGGCTTTTATGCCCGATTATGTGATATCATGGCTTTTTAGCCATACTGACTGCATACATGGTTGACGTTCTGCGTCCCATGGTATGACGGCCGAACCGCGGTGTCGGTGCCAACGACCCGTTATCGATCCGATCGTCTAGTATAGGTTACTTGGGCAGTCAATTAAAGTATTATTCAATTCAGGCAGCTAAGTTAAGTTAAGTATAATGAAAATCCAGTACAATTAAATTAAGTATTGAATGAATAAGCAAAAGAGATTAGCAAAAAAAACATAACAAAAATATAAATTGCAGAACCGTACAGACTTGAAATACAATACAGATAGAATAAATTATATACCTGCTAGTATTACTAAAAAGTTATAAACTAAGCACTTCCAAAGAGGAACAAACTAGTATATAAGATCGTTGATACTAGAAATACCATATCAAATTAAATTGACTCTGAGTATCTGAATTATCATTTATTTCTTTCTTTACTTGTATATATTATTTCTGGTTATATTATTGCACCACTAAGCAGAAATGCTTAGCGCGATGGAATTGCTTCCTCGCGCAGTCATCAAGGTAAAACCAGTGGCTATCGATTGAGATTTTTGGAGTCGGATCTGCGAAGTGTCAGAAGAGTTCAAGATTGTCACCTCCTCAGCAATGCATGTAGATAGGGCTCATTTTATACATGTTATGTATATTGTTCATTCCTAGCACATTGTAAATTATTTGTATATCTTGTACAAAATAAACTCATGTAATTAATCTATGAATTATGGAAGCTATTCAAAGTAAGTATTTTAGTATGTGAATTGAATTTGAGTTATAATGAGATTATACTTGTGAATATTGAGATATTGAAAATCTAATGAGATTTCTGAGAAATCTGAATACTGTATTGAGATACATTATGTTTGAAAATTTTTGAGACTATTAAGTTTGAGAAATTGAGTATATATTGAAATTGTCTTTGGCAGGTTCAGAAGAACTGTTAGTCCAAATTACAGCCGACACTTTGTCGGATTATCGTTAAAATTTTTGAAATTTCCAATTTAGTTAGATTTTGATAAAAGTAAAAAAAATAGCCTAAATCTTCAATAAAGTTGTTGAATAAATAAATCAAGGACTGTAATGAAATCAGATAAAATAGAGTGCTCCGGCACACTGAGTGGCATAACTTGCTCGGCTACACTGTAGTCGGGTAAGGGGTGTCACAATAGTAATACAAAGACACAAAGTGTAAGAACTAAACTGGTAGAGGAGATTAAGGCATGAAATTTGGAATTCATGAAATGTTCATGGATTACTTGGAATAGGTAATTGAGATTTATACTCCCACACCAATGGAGTTCATAATATATTAGCAATGCAACTTGAAGTATGAAATGTATTTGACATGAATAAATTGTTAAATGTATAAATGAGATAAAAGTGTCATTTGAGATTTAGGTTCCCTTAAAGAGAGAAAGGAAAGATGACGAATGTAAATGGTACGTGAAACCAAATGAATGTGAATTGAAATTTGTATGAATATTATGATGAATGTATAAATTATGGAATTTGTCATGAAATAATGAAATCATAAAACACAATGTATTAATATGTAATGATATTATGTGCCCTTGTATTACCTACACACGTGTGTCAGATTGGATAGATTGTGTGACACCCCTTACCCGTGTACAGTATACCCGAGTAAGCAATGTCACACGGTGTACCGGCACACTCTAATATACCTTAATTAAATTTTTATCATGCTTTTGAATATAACTTGTGAAATATAATATATTTGAGGTTCCGAAAATTTTAAAGAAAATCCGGCAGAGTACCGGCTAAAAATGGAGAAAACAGTTCTTCGGAACCTGTTAAAAACACTTCCAATATTCATATCTCATAACTCTCAAACTCCAATATCAAAATCTCAACATTTTTTCAATTTCATTTCTCAATCATTCATCTCATGTAATAATCAAGTATAAATCACAAATAAACATTCTCTTTTCCATTCATAAACACAATTCTCATTATGTACATGATCATCAAAATACATTTCATAAGTAAAACTAAATATGAGAAAATGAAAATTTAATTACAAAATACCAAAATGACACCTAGTGTCCTACCAATGCACTGTAGAAGTTGAGGTGACACGGACACTGTGCAGAGCTCCAGGATGGACTCACCTAGTCTGCGGTCTACTGGGTCTCGATCTGTATCTCCAGAACCTACGCGTGGCAAAAGCAACGCGCTAAGCAATGATGCTTAGTGGTGCAATAATAAAATAAAAGAAAATAGCAGAAAATAAATATGTATCGAATGTATATGTCTTATTTATTTTGTATTTGTTATATTCATTTATTTCTTTAACTTTGTCCATTTTCATTCATTTGGTTGCCCAAGTAACCTATACTAGACGACTGGACTGGATAAACGGGTAAACTGGCACTGAGTATCTAGTACCTTGGCCCATCACACCATCGGTCACATATGCATCTCCAGGTGTGCAACAGAACAGCTAAAAAGCTGTAAATAGTATTAGGCACGAGGCCAAGTCTCAACATAATATCAAAATGGCTAAAAGCCATAAAATCACAGAATGGCATAATGCCATGTGCATTACTGCTAACTGAACCCTATTGGCATGCCAAACTATCCAAACCAATCTTGTTAGGTATACTAGGGCATTTTATACTTTTGAATTCTTCAAATTTTGAATTTCAAGTTTTGGTGTCACTATTCACCTCATTGGTCAACAAAAATGTTGACTTTTGGATAGAAAATAGGTACATTGGTTTTAACACTCCCAATGTACCACATTTTACATTTAAAACTTGTTGGAATTGATCACCATTACCATTTCTAAACTTAAAACCAAGAGAGCAGAATTTTCAATTTTTGAAGCCTAAATTTACTGTTCCATTAAGCACTATTTTAGTGGGAATTTGAGGAAATGGTAAACATGAAAGTTGTTCCTTATTTTGTCTAGTTGAATTTACTTTTTTGAATCACTCCATTTGGAGTTTTGTAGCTCCAGATATGGTCCAAAAACCACAGCTGGCCGGATTTTAAATCTGCAGAATTTACCAAATATACAGTACTATGAACAGTGACTGCCACTGTCTTGTTGGATAGGTTCTGGTCATAATTTGGGGTAGGTTTCTTCATAAAAATTGTTTGTCTATGTCTTAACTTGTTGCTGTAAAAATTTTAGGTCAATTGACCATTTCTACAGTGAGTTATGGCCAAATGAACAGTTACTGTTCATTTGGTCAATCTGCAGAATTGGCTTGCAGGGTACCCGGATTGGGGCCAACTTTTGGTCCTCTTGCTTTGGTCTTTTGGGCATAGTTTCTTCAGCAAAAATGTGCCATTATAAGTCTAGTTTTATGTCCAATTGGCCAAACACCAATTGAACCAACACAGCCAAAGATATGGCAGTCCAAGTGGGCTGGAATCACAGCCACCCTGCTGCACTCACTGGGCAGCATACTCATTCACTTTGCCATGCTATATTTCAGTCCAAATTATGGTAAAATTTCCTCAAATGGTCACTAATTGACCATTAGAATGTTCTTTAACAATTTCATAAGCCAAGTCCACATTTTACTCTCAAAACCCTACTTTCTATTATAAATTTTCACAACATACCTTAAATACTAACTCATTCACTAACCACATGCATACATGCTTTAAACATGATCTTTAATCCACTTTAAGTCCATCAAAACACTCCATCATTGTTCCTTCCTTAGGGCTGCCGAAATTCATGGTAGGCATACACACAAATTTGGTTCATTTAATTCACAAATTCATGTTGATTTCAAGTCCCTAACATGGAAAATAAGAGTTTTAAGTAGATAGGTGCACTAACCTCTTGTAGGGCAGAATTTTCTAAGCTCAAACTTCACTTTCTTTCCTTTTCTAGGCTGCCAAACACTTTCCCAAGATGAGTGGACAAGTTTTAATGAAAGGGGTTTAAGGTTTTGTTGTGAAACAAAGGGAGAAATGAAGCTTTTTTGAAGTGTTAATGGAGGTTTGGGCAAGGGCTAGGTTTCGGCTGGTTTTGATGAAGAAGAAGGCAGCTGGTTTTTTAATCTTTTTGGTCATATTTAGCTCTTTTTATTAGTTAGTTAAATGTTTGTTTAAATATGATTGGTGGTAGCTTTTTAAATGACATCACATTATGTCATAAATGAGCCTTTTTTTTATTTTTCTTTTCTTTTCATCACTACTCAATTTCAATTTAATTTTTAGTAATATTTATTCACATTTTATGTCATATTAATTATTTACTTAACTGGACAAGTCGGCCAAAAATCACCTTTGAAGGCGAAATGACCAAAATGCCCTCCGTTTGGCTTAACGGGTCAAAATTGTTTGTACCGATTGAAAAATTTTTCTAAATATTTTCTTGGCATTATAATGCCATAGGAACCTCAATGACCCTTCTCTGGAGTCCCAAAAAATTATTTTATGAATTTTTACCCGGGTCTAGGACTCCTAGTTGCGAACATAACTTCCCTCCAGGTTACCCATCGGCAGGCAGGCTCATTTAACTTAGTTGTATTTTATTTCTAAAATTTTTACTAAATTTTTCTTATTAATATTTGAGTTAATTATGGTCCTTCACTTTAGTTTAAATATTTTTTCGATCGTTCTAGCTTTCCGGACCAACACTGGTCACCGGAACAGTATAATGTACGGAGTTGTTACCGGGAGGGTGTTACAACTCTTCCCCTCTAATTTAAATTTCGTCCTTGAAATTTATCTGATGCAAACAGTTGAGGAAACTGTTGCCTCATCGTCTCTTCACTTTCCCAAGTTGCCTCCTCGGTGTTGTGGTGTCTCCAAAGCACTTTCACCAGTGGAATCTGCTTATTTCTCAACTCTTTTACTTCCCGAGCTAGGATCCGTATGGGTTCTTCTTCATATGTCAAATCCGGTTGTATTTCAATTTCTTCCCTGGAGATGACATGTGAAGGTTCTGAGCGGTATCTTCTGAGCATGGATACGTGGAACACATTGTGGATCTTGTCCAACTCTGGTGGTAAAGCTAGCCTATAGGCCACTGGACCCACACGTTCAATGACTTCATATGGGCCAATGAACCTAGGGCTTAACTTACCTTTTCTTCCAAACCTCAATACTTTCTTCCACGGTGACACCTTGAGGAACACTTTGTCGCCAACCAAATATTCTATTTCTTTTCTCTTCAGGTCGGCATAAGATTTCTGTCTGGCTGAGGCAACCTTCAGATTGGCTTTGATTAGTTTCACTTTCTCCTCAGTCTGTTTCACCAGGTCTGGCCCCACCAGTTTGTCTTCGCCCAATTCAGTCTAGCACACTGGAGTTCTACACTTCCTCCCATACAGTGCTTCATATGGGGCCATTTGGATGCTAGCTTGATAGCTATTGTTGTATGCAAATTACGCGATGGGAGGTATCTATCGACTTCCCTCAAACTCAATGACACAACTCCTCAGCATATCCTCAAGGACCTGACATATTTTTCATGTTATTGTTATCATTTTAGTTCAATAATTGTATTAATTCAATTGGTTCAATTGTTTACCTGGATTACTCTTTCGGATTGCCCATCCATCTGAGGATGGAATGCTGTGCTGAAGTGGAGTTGTGTACCCAAGGATTCATGCAACTTCTTCCAGAATCTCGATGTAAACCTTGGGTCTCGATCAGATATGATGGAAAGTGGAATTCGATGCAGTCTAACTATCTCACTAATATACAATTCTGCTAACTTCTCTAGTGAGTAGTCAGTCCTAACTGGCAGAAAATGTGCTGACTTTGTCAATCTATCAACTATCACCCATACTGCATCATGTTTCTTCCGGGTGAGAGGTAGACCACTTACAAAATCCATGGTGACCCGATCCCATTTCCATTAAGGTATGCGTATAGGCTGTAGCAAACCCGATGGAACTTGATGTTCTGCCTTGACTTGCTGACATGTCAAGCATTTAGTCACGTAGTCAGCTATGTCTTTCTTCATACCAGGCCACCAATACTGAAGCTTCAGATCATGATACATCTTTGTACTTCCTGGGTGCATAGCATATACACTGGTGTGTGCCTCTTTTAGAATACTGGTCTTTAATTCCCCATCATCTGGTACACACAGTCTTCCTTTGTAGTACAGACACCCATCTGCTTTCACCTCATAGTCAGTTGCTTTTCCCTCTGAGATTTTGCTCATAATAGCCATTAGCTTCTCATCTACCTTCTGCCCATCTAAAATTTGTTGTAACAGGGTTAGCCTCACTTACAACTCAGCCAAAATAGCTCCATCTCAAATCAAAGTTAGACGAGCATTCAATGATCTCAAAGTTGTCATGGATTTTCTGCTCAAAGCATCAACAACTACATTTGCCTTCCCAAGATGGTAGTCAATTACACAATCATAGTCTTTCAGGAACTCAATCCATCGTCTCTGTCTAAGGTTGAGCTCCTTCTGAGTTGGCAAATATTTCAGACTTTTGTGGTCTGTGTAAATGTAGCACTTTTCACCATATAAGTAATGCCTCCATATCTTCAGTGCAAAGATAATTGCTGCAAGCTCTAGATCATGGGTAGGGTAATTCTGTTCATGTGGCCTTAGCTGCCTGGAAGCATAAGTGACCACCTTCCCCTCTTGCATCAATACACACCCTAACCCATTATGAGAAGCAGCACTGTAGACCACAAAGTCCTTTCCTGACACTGGCTGTATTAACACTGGTGCCTCTGTCAACATAGCCTTCAACTTCTCAAAACTAGTCTGACACTTTTTATTCCAGTCAAATCTGACATTCTTGTGTAACAACATGGTCATTGGAGCAGCTATTAAGGAAAATCCCTTCACAAACCTCCTGTAATACCCAGCCAGCCCCAAGAAGCTTCTGACCTCAGTTGTATTTCTGGGAGGCTTCCATTCCATCACTGCTTCTATTTTCTTGGGATCCACCCTAATCCCATCAGCTGACACTATGTGTCCAAGGAATGCAATCTCATTCAACCAAAAGTCACACTTGGACAACTTAGCATACAGCTTCTTTTCTTTCAGGGTTTGCAGAACAATTCTCAAATGCTCATCATGTTCTTCACTGGTCTTGGAATACACCAAAATATCATTAATAAAGACCACTACGAACCGATCTAGGTATGGATGGAAGATACGGTTCATAAGGTCCATGAATGCCGCTGGTGCATTTGTTAGGCCAAAGGGCATTACCAGGAACTCATAATGCCCATATCGGGTCCTGAATGCAGTCTTGGGCACATCTACATCCTTCACCCTCAACTGATGATACCCTGATCTGAGATCAATCTTAGAAAATACTCCTGCTCCCTTCAACTGATCAAACAAATCATCAATTCTAGGCAATGGATATTTATTCTTCACAGTCACTTTATTCAACTGCAGTGTCGATGCATAGCCTCAAAGTCCCATCCTTCTTTTTCACAAACAGCACTGGAGCTCCCCATGGTGACACACTGGGGCGTATGAACCCCTTATCAAGCAACTCTTGCAACTGAGTTTTCAACTCCCTCAATTCAGTGGGTGCCATCCTATAAGGAGCAATGGAAATGGGTGCTGTACCCGGCAGTGTCTCAATAGCAAATTCAACTTCCCTTTCTGGTGGCAAACCAGGCAACTCTTCAGGAAATACCTCTGGGAAGTCTCTTACTGTGGGTATATCACTCAGGTTTGGCTTAGCCTGCCTAGTATCCACCACATGTGCTAGGTAGGCTTCACAGCCTTTTCTCATCATTCTTCTTGCAACTGTGGCTGAGATGACATTGGATAAGAAATCTGTCCTTTCCCCCACAACTGTGATCTCATTACCCTCAGAAGTTTTCAGAGAAATTCTCTTCAATTTGCAATCAACTATTGCCTGATGACGTGACAACCAGTCCATTCCCAAAATCACGTCAACTCGTGGAAAGGCAACTCAATCAGGTCTGCCAAGAATTCATACCCCTGAATCCTTAACGGGCAACCCTTGTATACTTTGTTCACCACTACACTATGGCCCAATGGATTAGTGACCAGAATGTCTTGGTCACTCTCCCCTACTAGTATCCCCCTTTCTACGGGTAAGTTGATGCAGATGTATGAATTAGTGGATCCTGGATCCACCAATGCATGCACAGGTGTATTGTAGAGGGAGAACGTACCCCTGATGACGTCCGAGGCATCTTGCTCCTCATGAGCTCTAATGGCATAAGCTCTTGTAGGTGGTCTACTGTCAGGCCTCTCTGCTGGCTCAGATGTAGGCCTTTGTGATGGTCCCACAGCCTCAGATTTGCCAGATTTTCTACCCCTCTGTGGTGCAGGAGTAGGTCTGTCTGCTAGGCACCAGTCACTCTCCAACACTCCCCCTTATGCCATTTCAAACAATGTGGACATGCAGAAGTTACTGGGGCTGGTCCCCTGAACCCCATCCCTGGAGAGTTGCCCAATGATGGTGTGCACTGACCTCTCCTAGGGGTAAACTGTGGCCTGGGCCCCTGAGACTGACCCTGACCATGTGGCTGGCCTGAACTCTGTGCAGATGGACCCTTGAACCTCTTCCCAGGTGCAGGAGATGAACTAGACTGACCCGGGCCCCTCTTCTGCTGTCTATCCCTTCTGGTCTGCTCACTGATTCTTACTTTTTCAACCTTTATTGCAGCTTCCACTAACTTGGTAAATTCTGTAATTCCCAGGGCAGTGAGCTGGATCTTTATGTTGTCATTTAGTCCCTCTTCAAATCTCTTACACCTTTCACCTTCATTAGGGACTATCTCCCTTCCGTAGCGGCTTAATCGGATGAATTCCTTCTCATACTCGGCCACTGACAACTGTCTCTGCCTCAGATTAATAAACTCTCTTCTTCTCTCTTCCATGTATACAGTACCCACATATTTCTTCTTGAATTCGGAGAGAAAGAAGTCCCAAGTTACTATTTATGGCTGTACTTCACTGGATACCGTGTCCCACCATTCGTAAGCATCGTCTTGCAGTAAAGATACAACAGCTTCTAGGTTTTGTTCTGGGGTGCAGTGGAGTTGTTTTAGGACTCTGCTCGTTTCAACCAATTTTCGCCGCAATGTAATCATCTTCTCTCTTGCCGAAGAAGTCCACTGCTCCAAACTTTCTTAATCTTTTCAGGTGTGATTTTGGTTGTGGAGCTGGTGGTGGTTGTGGTGGTGCTGGCATTACCCCAGCCATTTGTCTGAAGAATTCGGCCATTTGCTGGAACATGGCCTGTGGAGGCTGAGCAGTGCTCGCTGAGCCGGGGAGCAGGTTCTCCCATACCCCCAGTCTCAGCTGCTGCAGGTGAAGCATGACTCTCTACTTCCTCCTCAACTGCCCTCTGAGATGTAGGGTCCATATCCTATTCAAAATAAGAAAGACAAACAGATCTGCATTAGTGTCACCTCGACTCTTACAAATGCAATGCATGGTATGGACTCAATCTAGGCCTAGAAACGCCTAAACCGTGCTCTGATACCACTAAATGTGACACCCCTTACCCGTGTACAGTATACCCGAGTAAGCAATGTCACACGGTGTACTGGCACACTCTAATATACCTTAATTAAATTTTTATCATGCTTTTGAATATAACTTGTGAAATATAATATATTTGAGGTTTCGAAAATTTTAAAGAAAATCCGGCAGAGTACCGGCTAAAAATGGAGAAAACAGTTCTTCGGAACCTGTTAAAAACACTTCCAATATTCATATCTCATCACTCTCAAACTCCAATATCAAAATCTCAACATTTTTATATTTCATTTCTCAATCATTCATCTCATGTAATAATCAAGTATAAATCACAAATAAACATTCTCTTTTTCATTCATAAACACAATTCTCATTATGTACATGATCATCAAAATACATTTCATAAGTTCAACTACATATGAGAAAATGAAAATTTAATTACAAAATACCAAAATGACACCTAGTGTCCTACCAATGCACTGTAGAAGTTGAGGTGACACGAACACTGTGCAGAGCTGCAGGATGGACTCACCCAGTCTGCGGTCTACTGGGCTCTCGATCTGTATCTCCAGAACCTACACGTGGCAAAAGCAACGCGCTAAGCAATGATGCTTAGTGGTGCAATAATAAAATAAAAGAAAATAGTAGAAAATAAATATTTATCGAATGTATATGTCTTATTTGTTTTGTATTTGTTATATTCATTTATTTCTTTAACTTTTTCCATTTTCATTCATTTGGTTGCCCAAGTAACCTATACTAGACGACTGGACTGGATAAACGGGTAAACTGGCACTGGGTATCTAGTACCTCAGGCCGTCACACCATCGGTCACATATGCATCTCCTGGTGTGCAATAGAACAGCTAACAAGCTGTAAATAGTATTAGGCACGAGGCCAAGTCTCAACATAATATCAAAATGGCTAAAAGCCATAAAATCACAGAATGGCATAATGCCATGTGCGATCGCTAATCGAACCCTATTGGCATGCCAAACTATCCAAACCAATCTTGTTAGGTATACTAGGGCATTTGATACTTTTGAATTCTTCAAATTTTGAATTTCAAGTTTTGGTGTCACTATTCACCTCATTGGTCAACAAAAATGTTGACTTTTGGATAGAAAATAGGTACATTGGTTTTAACACTCCCAATGTACCACATTTTACTTTTAAAACTTGTTGGAATTGATCACCATTACCATTTCTAAACTTAAAACCAAGAGAGCAGAATTTTTAATTTTTGAAGCCTAAATTTACTGTTCCATTAAGCACTATTGCAATGGGAATTTGAGGAAATGGTAAACATGAAAGTTGTTCCTTATTTTGTCTAGTTGAATTTACTTTTTTGAATCACTCCATTTGGAGTTTTTTAGCTCCAGATATGGTCCAAAAACCACAGCTGGCCGGATTTTAAATCTGCAGAATTTACCAAATCTACAGTACCATGAACAGTGACTGCCACTGTCTTGTTGGATAGGTTCTGGTCATAATTTGGGGTAGGTTTCTTCATGAAAATTGTTTTTCCATGTCTTAACTTGTTGCTGTAAAAATTTCAGGTCAATTGACCATTTCTACAGTGAGTTATGGCCAAATGAACAGTTACTATTCATTTGGTCATTCTGCAGAATTGGCTTGCAGGGTACCCGGATTGGGGCCAACTTTTGGTCCTCTTGCTTTGGTCTTTTGGGCATGGTTTCTTCAGCAAAAATGTGCCATTATAAGTCTAGTTTTATGTCCAATTGGCCAAACACAAATTGAACCAACACAGCCAAAGATATGACAGTCCAAGTGGGCTGGAATCACAGCCACCCTGCTGCACTCACTGGGCAGCATACTCATTCACTTTGCCATGCTATATTTCAGTCCAAATTATGGTCAAATTTCCTCAAATGGTCACTAATTGACCATTAGAATGTTCTTTAACAATTTCATAAGCCAAGTCCACATTTTACTCTCAAAACCCTAGTTTCCATTATAAATTTTCACAACATACCTTAAATACTAACTCATTCACTAACCACATGCATACATGCTTTAAACATGATCTTTAATCCACTTTAAGTCCATCAAAACACTCCATCATTGTTCCTTCCTTAGGGCTGCCGAAATTCATGATAGGCATACACACAAATTTGGTTCATTTAATTCACAAATTCATGTTGATTTCAAGTCCCTAACATGGAAAATAAGAGTTTTAAGTAGATAGGTGCACTAACCTCTTGTAGGGCAGAATTTTCTAAGCTCAAACTTCACTTTCTTTCCTTTTCTAGGCTGCCAAACACTTTCCCAAGATGAGTGGACAAGTTTTAATGAAAGGGGTTTAGGGTTTTGTTGTGAAACAAAGGGAGAAATGAAGCTTTTTTGAAGTGTTAATGGATGTTTGGGCAAGGGCTAGGTTTCGGCTGGTTTTGGTGAAGAAGAAGGCAACTGGTTTTTTAATCTTTTTGGTCATATTTAGCTCTTTTTATTAGTTAGTTAAATGTTTGTTTAAATATGATTGGTGGTAGCTTTTTAAATGACATCACATTATGTCATAAATGAGCCTTTTTTTTTATTTTTCTTTTCTTTTCATCACTACTCAATTTCAATTTAATTTTTAGTAATAGTTATTCACATTTTATGTCATATTAATTATTTACTTAACTGGACAAGTCGGCCAAAAATCACCTCTGAAGGTGAAATGACCAAAATGCCCTCCGTTTGGCTTAACGGGTCAAAATTGTCTGTACCGATTGAAAAATTTTTCTAAATATTTTCTTGGCATTCTAATGCCATAGGAACCTCAATGACCCTTCTCTGGAGTCCCAAAAATTATTTTATGAATTTTTACCCGGGTCTAGGACTCCTAGTTGCGAGAACCGCAACTTCCCTCTAGGTTACCCATCGCTTGGGCACCAGCTCATTTAACTTAGTTGTATTTTATTTCTAAAATTTTTACTAAATTTTTCTTATTAATATTTGAGTTAATTATGGTCCCTCACTTTAGTTTAAATATTTTTCCGATTGTTCTAGCTGTCCAGACCAACACTGGTCATCGGAACAGTAGAATGTACGGAGTTGTTACCGGGAGGGTGTTACAGATTGGCATGCCAATAAGGTATTGTTTTAACAGTACTACGAAAGGCTTTATGCCTGTATTCATAGCTTTATGCCCGTACTCATGGCTTTATGCCCGTACTTATAACTTTTATGCCCGCACTCATGGCTTAATGCCCGATTATGTGTTATCATGGCTTTTTAGCCATATTGACTGCATACGTCGTTGACGTTCTGCGTCCCATGGTATGACGGCCCGAGGCACCACGGTGTCCAGTGCCAACGACCCGTTATCTAGTTTAGTCAGCCTGTCATAGGTTACCTGGGCAATGTAAATTATTAAAATTATTTAAGAACATTAGTAATTAAAAATATTAGAAAATATTGAATGAAATAAGAAAAAAAAAAAAGATTAGCAATGGAAACATAATTGAATCAAGTAGTACAAATGAAACTTTCAGAATTGTAGGAATAAAAAATACAATACACTTAGAATTAATCTGTATATCGAATATTATTATTCTATAAACTCAGTATTTCCAAAGAGGAACAAATTAGCATATAAGATAGATAATACTAGAAACATCATTGTAAATCAAATTGATTCCTAAATACTTAAATTATGCTCTATTTTTTTTTATTTGTATATATTATTTTCTTGTTATATTATTGCAACACTAAGCAGCAATGCTTAGCGCGATGGATTTGTTTCCTCACGCAAGTACTTTGACTAAAATATTTGGAGTCCAAATCTGCAGAAGTGTCAGAAGTGCTCAAGTTATCACCTCCTCAGCAATGCATGTAGATAGGGCTTATAAAAGTTATTTTATGTATTTATAATTAGTTATCATGTTGAAATATAAATTATGAAATTGTAATTAATTTGTGTATTATGTAAATTGTAAATTATGTAATTAATGGAAATTTGAAATTTTTGATATATGAAATGAGCATGAATGAATATGCATGGTAATGAATAAGAATTGAAATGTATGGACACTATCAGAAATGATGATGCATGAAATGATGAGATGATTATAAGAATTATTGATGAGATTTTTATTATAAAATATTATTGAAATTTCCAAGCAGGTGAATAGTAAAACACGTCAAACGATAATAAAATATGGGAAACTCCATTAGTTTCTCTGTCGAAAAATAATTGATATTAAAAGATAATAACTTGAAAATGATTAAAGGAATAAAATAAGATAAGATAGGGTGCTCCGGCACCAAACGTAGCACATTTTGCTCAGCTACACTGTAGTCGGGTGAGGGGTGTTACATTTATTGGTATCAGAGCGTGGTTTAGGCGTTTCCAGACCTAGATAGACTACATATCATGCATTGCATTCATAAGAGTCGAGGTGACACTATTGCAGATTTGTATTTCCTATTTATTTTAGGTTAAGCTATGGAATAAGAGAGTGAAGAGACAATGAGATAGCGAATGGAGATGACAAGGAGACTGTATTTAAGATGAAAAAGGATGAGTACAGAACCGTTTGAGGGTAGGATTGAGACTAAGGAGAAAATGAAGTATGATAACACAGAAAGGCGTATAAGTAAGGAGGTAGCAGTTCGTCAATTGCTTATGTCAGGTAAATTTCGAGAATGAAATTTTTGTTAGAGGGGAAGAATTGTAACACCCTCTGTAACACCCCTAAGTTCGGTAGTTCGTTCTACTGTTCCGGTGACCAGTGTTGTCCGGACAGCTAGGATGCCTAGAACTACACTTCGATATGAGTGAGAAGACATAAAATAATGAAATACAAGAAAATAAAATACAAGAAAAATAAAGGAAAAATAATAGCAAAGAAATGTGATCAAGTTAAGCGAGCCGGGAATCCTAGCGATGGGTGACCGCACCGGGAAGTCACGGCGTGGATCGTTGACTAGCTCGGATCATGGGAACCTGGAAAACATTTTTGGACCTAAATAGACCCTTATTGAAGAATAAATATCATTAGGAAGATCAAAGAAAAATTAAATAATTAGTACAAAGAAAAGTGAGAAATCGAAAAAGCATAAAACCCTAGATACTGAAAAATCGGGAATGCAACCCGAACAGGGGCATTATGGTCATTTGACATCCCGAATTATCTTTTGACCTAAATGTCCATTAAAAATAAATAATATTACACTTAGAAAATAAAATGAAAAATTAAATTGGGGGCACCTAATACAAATAACCAAAAATGGAGTGAAAAATATGTAAATAACACATTTAGGCTTATTATATGATTAAATGGAGTGAGTGGGCCACTAAAGGAATAAATTAAACACAAAATGAGGCTGATGTAAGTCCACTATATCCAGCAGCAACTTCATCTTCTTCATTTATCATCCAAGCCGAATTGAAGGAGGAGAGAAAACCTCCATTTCCATTTTCATGCAAGCTCCATCAAGCCCTCCATTTCAACTCCAATCTCTTAGGTTCCTTCATGAAAAATTGTCTACACATCACAAGGAAGGGTTTGATACTAAAATCAAGAAGTTTCGTGAAGGTTTAACAAGTCCCAACCATAAGGTAAGTTAGCATTTTTGAAGATTTCTTTGTTAAACTTTGTGTACATGTTATGGGTGTTGGTTTTGTGAAGGAAATTTTTAAGTTTGAAGAGTTATTGAGATATCCATTTTTGGGCAGCCATGTATTCATGTATTGATGAAGTATTTGTACATATAATTGATGAGAATTATGTTGGTTATGGTGATTTAATATCCTAGTAAAATATTTCATATGTATAAGGTGATTTTCGCACTTGGATGAAAATTGATGATTGTAGGACACTTTGGTATTGAGGAAGAATTTCGGCAGCTTGGGGATTCTTGAATAAATGTGTGTGTTCATGAAGGTGGTGGCAGAATATTGACATAGAAGTTTGATGGATATGTATATAGATTGATATTGTAAAGTGTATGTAAGATTTGTAATGGTTAAGTGTGTATGTGATTGTACTTAGAACTTGTAAATGTGAATTATATTTGGTGTGTTGAGGATAATTGTAATCTGCCCAAAGTAATGTTAATGTAAAGTGGAATATGTTTTTGGTAATGTACCAAAACAGATTTGGTAGGGAAGTAAACATATTTGCAAGGTAAGTGTGTGATTGATGTGTGTTTAAGCAAGGTAACTAAGGGCAGTGTACATTTTAGCCAATAAGTTTAAATGTGTAACCTCAATTGGTATGAGACCAATTGGAGGTGGAACTAGGCACAAAATGTGCCAACTTTCATTGAGAAAACATACCAAAATTCTGCTTGCAAGGTGACCTAAGAAAATGACCAATTCGGATTAGGTACAATTAGGACCTGAAAAATGACCAACTGGGCAGCAGTGAGTGTTTAGGCCATAACTCACTCAAAACAGGTCCAATTGACCTGAAATGTTAACCACGAATAGTTAAGACCCATACCTACAAGTCTTGTGAAGACCCCAAAACCCAGAAATGACCATAAGCAAGTCAAACAACTTGCACAAGTTCGGGTCCAAAAACTGGCCGAACCAAAGTTGACCAAATTGACCTAAAATTGACCTAATTTGATGCCATTTGACCAGCAATAGTGTAATGACCATAACTTGGTCTACTTAACTCAGATTGACCTAAAATTTTGCCCCGCGTGCAATAAGACATAGATCTACAAGTTTGTAGTTTTGACCGAAACCCGAAAACCGAGGGAACTAGGTCGTCCGGCTAGGTCAAACTAGTATCCCGGAATCCAGCAAGTTGCATTAAAATGCACTAAACAAGGAAATGAGTTTGGTAAAACGTACCAACCCTAAAACCCTATCGAATGTGACATATTAATGACACTAAAACCTAATTTACCTAAAACGCATCGAGGGTCGGTATATTAGGTGATTGAGCAAATAATAGCCTTCAGTGAATTAATTATCGAACATTATCGTTAGAGGCAAATTAATTTAGCACTGAAACACTTCAAATTGTGTTTCTCAGTTACCAAAGACTCAGGAAAAGGGAAGGAAACACTGAGTCCAGACCAGGGAGACAGTCATCAGAGGTTTGTGCACAACTAGTTTTCAACTGATTTTACTCTGAATAAGATTTCATATGATTAATTGTATGTTATTGATTTAAATTGTGTTTGTGCACAGCGGCTATTTCTTTTGAATTATTTTCAATTGAAATAAATTATGACTGCTTGTATGTTATTGTTTTAAATTGTGGAAATGTACTTGAATGGATATTTATTGCTTGAAAAGCAGTGTAAATGATTTGATGGATACTATTGATTGAAAAGCACTGTAAATGGTTTTTGTGGAAATTAAAGATAATTATGAATTGTGTTGCCATTTTATGAATGAAATTATAACTTTGGAAATTTATTGGATTCTCACGAATCATTTGAATAAAATGTTTGGAATTGATTTTGTGTTCACACTTAGCATGACAGTATCATATCATTCCTTCTCCATTTATGGGGTTGTGATCGTTTATTTTCCTTCTCCATTTATGGAGTCGTGATCGTTTATTTTTCTCCCTCTCTGGTTTACAAGTTGAGGTGATCGAATGAGTACTCATTATATAGCTAGCTCCCTTCCTCATTGATTTCGATTAGTGGGGTTGTGATTGCTTTGTCGTGGTGTACAACGCGGCATTGATCGGAAATTTGTGTCATGGCTTAAGTTGTGAATGAATTGGCAATACTGTATTCTTAACTTATTCGACTAAATTGTGTTGTTATGCGATTTGATAATTTGTGAAATGGAGTTAAATTCTTATTGACATTTACTATCTTTCGAATTTAACTATGTTTTGATTATTGAGATTTATTGTGAGATTGTGAAATGAATTTAAACTCTTATTGACATATACTGTCTTTTGAATTCAACCATGATCTGACTTACTGAAATTTATTGTGATATTGAGAAATGGAGTTTAAATTCTAGTTGACAATTATTGTCTTGAAATTAACTATAGTTTTAAGTATCCACTATTTATTTGAATTATGGATTGTAATTTAAATTGTATTTGGTTAATGTTGTGCACCACTGAGACATTGTCTCAGCGATAGCTTTTTATTGCTGTCGCAGGTAGACAGACAGACAGGCAGCAGACTAGGCTGCTAGTACCTCCAGCGAGAGACTACCGGGTATAATGAGTATACCAATATTTTGTATTTTGTAATGTAATGTATGTTCACTGTATGTACATATTATTGTTGGTTTTGAGCAGTTGTAAATTCAAATTGTACCTTGAAGTTGTAAATTAATTATGAGTTATTTGACTTGTAAAAATTATATTATATTTCCTTATCTCAGACTTTGAAAAATTTCTATGGAATTGAGTTGATAAATTATTGTGTTGAGAAATGTATTGGAGTTGAGATTTGGAAAATTATTGAAGTGTCTTTTTATAGGTTTTCTGAAGATTTGTTTTATCCAAAATATAGATGGCACTCTGCCAAAATTTTTACAGAAATTCCAAATAAATCAAATGAGTTAATTGTTTCACTTCAGTTCACCAAAGTTTTTAACACCTGTAAATAGTGCTCACCACTGTAAAAGAAGTCAGAGAAGTTTTTAAAATCCCTTGTAGTGTATTTAATGAGTTATCAGTAGACGGAGTTGGTAATTCATTAAGTATACTACGGGATCATGTTATGCCTTACAGAGGGGTAGGGTGTGACACCCTCACTGTAGCAATTTCGTACATTCTACTGTTCCGGCAACCAGTGTCAGTCTGGACAGCTAGAACATCTGGAGAAATATTTTGACTAGAGTGAGGAGTCATAAATAACTCAAATAAGTGTAAGAAAAATTAAAAAAAAATTAGAAATAAAACACAACCAAGTTAAATGAGTCGGTGCCCTAGCGATGGGTAACCCAGTGAAAAGTTGTGGTTCTCGCAATTAGGAGCTCTAGACCTGGGAGAAAATTCATAAAATAATTTTTAGGACTCCAGAGAAGAGTCATTGAGGTTTCTATGGTATTAGAATGCCAAGAAAATGTTTAAAAAAAATTTTCAATCGGTACAGACAATTTTAGTCTGTTAAGCCAAACGGAGGGCATTTTGGTCATTTTGTCTTCCGAGATGATTTTTGACCAACTTGTCCAGTTAATTAAATAATTATTATGATATAAAATATGAATAAATATTGCTAAAAATTAAATTAAAAATTAGTAGAAAAGAAAAGAAAAAAAATGAAAGAAAAATAGAATTATGACATCACATGATGTCATTAGGGAGCTCTCCACCAATCACAACTTAACAAAATTACTTAAGGGATAAAAAACGAATAAAGATGAGATAAAAAAAAAACAAATCTACATCTTCTTCACTATGGGCAGCCGAACCAAAGGAAAAAAGAGAGAAAGAGAAGAAACAAAACCACCATTACAGCTCCACCAAGCTTGAGTTCACCCACCATTTCACCTTAAAACCCCATCATCCCTTCACAAAAATTGATCCTCACCACTAGCACAATACTTGGACAGCAAAAAGTAAGAGAAAAAAAGGAGTTCTCAAGCTTTGGGAATTGGCTAAATCAAGGTTAGTGCCATATTCCTTGCTTTTACATCTTTCTAAACATGAATTTAAGCTAAGTTAAGTTGAAAATTTGATAAAAACTGAATTAATGAGGCATGATTATGTCCCATGAAATTTTGGCAGCCTTGACATGAGTTAGGGTTAGGAGAATTCTTTGATTTGAAGTGACATATTAGCTGCCCCTAGTATAAATTATATGATTAGTATAGCAAATTAGGAGTAAGATGCATGAATTGGAGGCTTGTCCAATTAAGGTTAGGGTTTTGAAACTCAATTTTGGAGTTTGACATAACTAAACTTAAATTAATGTTGTAATGGTCAATTAGTGACCATTTGGCTGTGTTTGATTAGGAAATGAAGTGATTTGTGCCATGGGAATTGAGGTTAGGTATGCTGCCCTTGGTGACCTGCAGGACTGGTTGTGAGTCTAGCAAGTTTGGGCAGCCATAAATGGAGTTGTATAGGTTCAATTAGTGCATGGCTAATTGGAAATGAAACTAAACACATAATGGCACAACTTTGGTGAAGAAACCCTGCCCAGAAAACTAAACCAAGTTGACCTAAAAATTACCCTAATCCGGGTGACCAACATGATGTCCCTGGAAAATGACCAAATGAATAGTATTTGTTCAAATGGTCATAACTTAGATTATAAAAGTTCAATTTATCTAAAATTTTTTCAACAGAAAGATGAGATATAGCCCTACAACTTTCATGAAGAATACAAATACAAATTCTGATCATAACCTAGTCAAATTGCCAATCAAACTTAGGTCACCAAATCTAGCATAACCAAATTGCCTAGAAATTTTGGGTACTGGTCACTCTGGCCAATTATGGTAAAATGACCATAACTTGAACTAAAAAGCTCCAAATGGAGTGATTCAAAAAGGAAATTAAAGAAGACACAATAAGAAACAACTTTGATGAATAAAAGTTAGCCTAGTTTCCACTGTAAAATTGTCCAATAGAATAGTAAACTTAGGTAATCAAAACTGAAAATTAAGAAATGCATCGAGGGGACTTTAAATTGCAATTGGCAATTAATACTAGCAAATGTAAAACTCAAAATGTGGGATCTTAGTGTAATTAGAATTAACATATCTATTAACTATGAAAAAGTCAACATTTTGGTTGACTAGTAAGGTGAATAGTAATGTGAATAGTAATACAAAGACACAAAGTGTAAGAACTAAACTGGTAGAGGAGATTAAAGCATGAAATTTGGAATCCATAAAATGTTCATGAATTACTTGGAATAGCTAATTGAAATTTATACTCCCACACCAATGGAGTTCATAATATATTAGCAATGCAACTTGAAGTATGAAATGTATTTGACATGAATAAATTATTGAATGTATAAATGAGATAGAAGTGTCATTTGGGATTTAGGTTCCCATTAAGAGGGATAGGAAATATGACGAATGTAAATGGTACGTGAAACCAAATGAATGTGAATTGAAATTAGTATGAATGTTATGATGAATGTGAAAATTATGGAATTTGTCATGAAATAATGAAATCATAAAACACAATATATTAATATGTAATGATATTATGTGCCCTTGTATTACCTAGACACGTGTGTCAGATTGCATAGATTGCCATGCCAATAAGGTATTGTTTTAGCAGTACTGCGAAAGGCTTTATGCCTATATTCACGGCTTTATGCCCGTACTTATGGCTTTATGCCCGTAATCATGGCTTTTATGCTCGCACTCATGGCTTAATGCGTGATTATGTATTATCATGGCTTTTTAGCCATACTGACTGCATACGTGGTTGATGTTCTGCGTCCCATGGTATGATGGCCCGAGGCACTACGGTGTCCAGTGCCAATGACCCGTTATCCAGTTTAGTCAGCCTGTCATAGGTTATCTGGGCAATGTAAATTATTAAAATTGTTTAAGAACATTAGTAATTAAAAATATTAGAAAGTATTGAATGAAATGAGGAAAAAAAAAGATTAGCAATGGAAACATAATTGAATCAAGTAGTACAAATGAAATTTTCAGAATTATAGGAATCGAAAATGCAATACTCCTAGAATTAATCTATACATCGAATATTATTATTGTATAAACTCAGTACTTCCAAAGAGGAACAAATTAGCATATAAGATAGATAATACTAGAAACATCATAGTAAATCAAATTGATTCCTGAATACTTAAATTATGCTCTATTTTTTTTCGTTATTTGTATATATTATTTTCTTGTTATATTATTGCACCACTAAGCAGCAATGCTTAGCGCGATGGATTTATTTTCTTGCGTAAGTACTTTGACTAAAATTTTTGGAGTCCAAATCTGCAGAAGTGTCAGAAGTGTTCAAGTTATCACCTCCTCAGCAATGCATGTAGATAGGGCTCACAAAAGTTATTTTATGTATTTATAATTAGTTATCATGTTGAAATATAAATTATGAAATTGTAATTAATTTGTGTATTATGTAAATTGTAAATTATGTAATTAATGGAAATTTGAAATTTTTGATATATGAAATGAGCATGAATGAATATGCATGGTAATGAATAAGAATCGAAATGTATGGACACTATCAGAAATGATGATGTATGAAATGATGAGATGATTATGAGAATTATTGAAATTTTCAAGCAGGTGAATAGTAAAACACGTCAAACGATAATAAAATAGGGGAAACTCCATTAGTTTCTCTGTCGAAAAATAATTGCTATTAAAAGATAATAACTTGAAAATGATTAAAGGAATAAAGTAAGATAAGATAGGGTGCTCCGGCACTGAATGTAGTACACTTTGCTCGGCTACCCTGTAGTCGGGTGAGGGGTGTTACATTTATTGGTGTCAGAGCACGGTTTAGGCGTTTCTGGACCTAGATAGACTACATATGCATTGCATTCATAAGAGTCGAGGTGACACTATTGCAGATTTGTATTTCCTGTTTATTTTATGTTAAGGTATGGAATAAGAGAGTGAAGAGACAATGAGATAACGAATGGAGATGAGAAGGAGACTGTATTTAAGATGAAAAAGGATGAGTACAGAACCGTTTGCAGATAGTATTGAGACTAAGGAGAAAGTGAAGTATGATAACACATAAAGGTGTAGAAGTAAGGAGGTAGCAATTCGTCTATTGCTTATGTCAGGTAAATTTCGAGAACGAAATTTTTGTTAGAGGGGAAGAATTGTAACACCCTCACTGTAGCAATTCCATACATTCCACTGTTTCGGTGACCGGTGTCAGTCTGGACAGCTAGAACATCTGGAAAAATATTTAGACTAGAGTGAGGAGTCATAAATAACTCAAATAAGTGTAAGAAAAATTAAGAAAAAATTTTAGAAATAAAATACAATAAAGTTAAATGAGTCGGTGCCCTAGCGATGGATAACCTAGTGGGAAGTTGCAGTTCTCGCAACTAAGAGCCCTAAACTTGGGAGAAAATTCATAAAATAATTTTTGGGACTCCAGAGAAGAGTCATTGAGGTTTCTATGGCATTAGAATGCGAAGAAAATACTTACAAAAATTTTTCAATTGGTATAAACAATTTTAGTCTGTTAAGCCAAACGGAGGGCATTTTGGTCATTTCATCTTCGGAGATGATTTTTGACCAACTTGTCCAGTTAATTAAATAATTATTATGACATAAAATATGAACAAATATTGTTAAAAATTAAATTAAAAATGAGTATAAAAGAAAAGAAAAAGAAAAAAAATTGGTATTAAAACATCACATGATGTCATTAGGGAGCTCTCCACCAATCACAACTTAACAAAATTACTTAAGGGATAAAAAATGATTAAAGATGAGATAAAAAAAAAACAAATCTGCATCTTCTTCACTATGGGCTGCCGAACCAAAGGAAAAAAGAGAGAAAGAGAAGAAAGAAACCACCATTAAAGCTCCACCCAAGCTTGAGTTCACCCACCATTTCACCTTAAAACCCCATCATCCCTTCACAAAATTTGATCCTCACCACTAGCACAATGCTTAGACAGCAAAAAGAAAGAGAAAAAAATGGAGTTCTCAAGCTTTGGGAATTGGCTAAATCAAGGTTAGTGCCATATTCCTTGCTTTTACATCTTTCTAAACATGAATTTAAGCTAAGTTAAGTTGAAAATTTCATAAAAACTAAATTAATGAGGCATGATTATGTTCCATGAAATTTTGGTAGCCTTGACATGAGTTAGGGTTAGGAGAATTCTTTGATTTGAAGTGACATATTAGCTGCCCCTAGTATAAATTATATTATTAGTATAGCAAATTAGGAGTAAGATGCATAAATTAGAGGCTTGGTCAATTAGGGTTAGGGTTTTCAAACTCAATTTTATGGGTTGATGTAACTGAACTTAAATTAATGTTGGAATGGTCAATTAGTGACCATTTGGCTATGTTTGATTAGGAAATTAAGTGATTTTTGCCATGGGAATTGAGGTTAGGCATGCTGCACTTGGTAACCTGCAGGACTGGTTGTGAGTCCAATAGGTTTGGGCAGCCATAAATGGAGTTGTATAGGTTTAATTGATGCATGGCCAATTGGACATAAAACTAGACACATAATGGCACAACTTTGGTGCATAAACCCTGCCCAGAATACCAAACCAAGTTGACCTAAAAATTACCCTAATCCGGGTGACCAACATGCTGTCCCTAGATAATGACCATTTGAACAATATTTGTTCAAATAGTCATAACTCAGTGTATAAAATTTCAATTGATCTAAATTTTTACCAACAGAAAGATGAGACATAGCCCTACAACTTTCATGAAGAATAAAAATACAAATTCTGATCATAACCTAGTCAAATTGCTAACCAATCTTAGGTCACCAAATCTGGCAGAACCAAATTGCCCAGAAATTCTGGGTACAGGTCACTCCGGCCAGTTATGGTAAAATGACCATAACTTGAGCTACAAAACTTCAAATTGAGTGATTTAAAAAGGAAATTAAAGAAGACACAATAAGGAACAACTTTGATGAATAAAAGTTAGCCCAGTTTCCACTGTAAAATTGTCCAATAGAATAGTAAACTTTAGTAATCAAAACTAAAAATTTAGAAATGCATCTACGGGACTTTAAATTGCAATTGGCAATTAATACTAGCAAATGTAAAACTCAAAATGTGGGATCTTGGTGTAATTAGAATTAACATATCTATTAACTATGAAAAAGTCAACATTTTGGTTGACTAGTAAGGTGAATAGTAATGTGAATAGTAATACAAAGACACAAAGTGTAAGAACTAAATTGGTAGAGGAGATTAAGGCATGAAATTTGGAATCCATGAAATATTCATGGATTACTTGGAATAGGTAATTGAGATTTATACTCCCACACCAATGGAGTTCATAATATATTAGCAATGCAACTTTAAGTATGAAATGTATTTGACATGAATAAATTGTTGAATGTATAAATGAGATAAAAGTGTCATTTGGGATTTAGGTTCCCTTCAAGAGAGAAAGGAAAGATGACGAATATAAATGGTACGTGAAACCAAATGAATGTGAATTGAAATTAGTATGAATATTATGATGAATGTATAAATTATGGAATTTGTCATGAAATAATGAAATCATAAAACACAATGTATAAATATGTAATGATATTATGTGCCCTTGTATTGCCTAGATACGTGTGTCAGATTGGATAGATTGGCATGCCAATAGGGTATTGTTTTAGCAGTACTGCGAAAGGCTTTATGCCTATATTCATGGCTTTATGCCTGTACTCATGGCTTTATGCCCGTATTCATGGCTTTTATGCCTGCACTCATGGCTTAATGCGCGATTATGTATTATCATGGCTTTTTAGCCATACTAACTGCATACGTGATTGACGTTCTGCATCCCATGGTATGACGGCCCGAGGCACCACGGTGTCCAGCACTAACAACCAGTTATCCAGTTTAGTCAGCTTGTCATAGGTTACCTGGGCAATGTAAATTATTAAAATTATTTAAGAACATTAGTAATTAAAAATAATAAAAAGTATTGAATGAAATGAAAAAAAAAAAAAAGATTAGCAATGGAACCATAATTGAATCAAGTAGTACAAATGAAATTTTCAGAATTGTAGGAACCGAAAATACAATACTCCTAGAATTAATCTGTATATCGAATATTATTATTGTGTAAACTCAGTACTTCCAAAGAGGAATAAATTAGCATATAAGATAGATCATACTAGCAACATCAAAGTAAATCAAATTGATTCCTGAATACTTAAATTATGCTCCATTTTTTTTCTTTATTTGTATATATTATTTTCTTGTTATATTATTGCACCACTAAGCAGCAATGCTTAGCGCAATGGATTTATTTCCTTGCGCAAGTACTTTGACTAAAATTTTGGAGTCCAAATTTGCAGAAGTGTCAGAAGTGTTTAAGTTATCACCTCCTCAACAATGCATATGTAGATAGGGCTCACAAAAGTTATTTTATGTATTTATAATTAGTTATCATGTTGAAATATAAATTATGAAATTATAATTAATTTGTATATTATGTAAATTGTAAATTATATAATTAATGGAAATTTGAAAATTTTGATATATGAAATGAGCATGAATGAATATGCATGGTAATGAATAAGAATCGAAATGTATGGACACTATCAGAAATGATGATGCATGAAATGATGAGATGATTATGAGAATTATTGATGAGATTTTTATTGTAAAATATTATTGAAATTTTCAAGAAGGTGAATAGTAAAACACGTCAAACGATAATAAAATAGGGGAAACTCCGTTAGTTTCTCTGTCGAAAAATAATTGATATTAAAAGATAATAACTTGAATATGATTAAAGGAATAAAGTAAGATAAGATAGGGTGCTCCGACACCGAATGTAACACACTTTGCTCGGCTACACTGTAGTCGAGTGAGGGGTGTTACAGGAACAACTTTCATGAAGACAATATTGCCAAATTCTTATTGTAAAATTGACAAATGGAACAGTAAACCAAGTGCTTGAAATATGAAAATTTTAAATAACCACCCCTAAGCTTTGAAATGGAATTGGCCACCAATGTCAAGAACTTTAGAATGCAAAATGTGGTATGTTGATAATATTAGAACCAATATACCTATTGTTTATGAAAAAATCAGCATTTTAGTTGACTAATGAAATGAATAGTAGCCATAAAATTTCAATTTCAAAGAATTACATAATTAAAATGTGTAATTGCCCTAGTAAGCCTAGTGTGATTGGTTTGGATAGGTTGGCATGCCAATAGGGTTTTGTTCGCAGTACTGCACATGGCATCATGCCATTCTGTGATTCATGGCTTAAATGGCCATTCTGTGATTTTATGGCTTTTAGCCATTCTGTGTCACACCGTACCCCTCCGTAAGACATAACATGATCCCGTAGTATACCTAATGAATTACCAAACTTTGCCTACTGATAACTCATTAAATACACTACAAGGGATTTTAAACCTTTTCTTATTTCTTTTTACAGTGGTGAGCACTTTTGACAGGTATAAATTTTTTTTTTATCTGAAGTGAACCAATTATGAGTATCAATAATTTGTGTAAAAATTTTGGCAGAGTACCATCTGTATTTTGAATAAAACAGTTCTTCAAAAACCTTAAAAAGCACTTTCAATATATTTCTTCAATCCCAAACTCCAATAATAGTTCAACATAATATATTTCTCAACATTTGTCAACTCAATTCAACATCAATTTTTCAGTGTTTCCAAAAGCTAAAATAAGAGAAATATGTCACAATATTTTTACAGGCCAAAATAATTTATAATTTTAGTTTACAACTGCTCAAGACCAGTACAATATTTACATACAGTGCACTTACATTACAAAAATTACAAAAATATGGTATACTCAATATACCCGGTGAAAACTCAAAATGTAGTACAAGCAGCTTACTCTGTTGCTCTGTCCGTCTTTCTACGTACAACAGCAATGAAAAAGCTATATCTGAGTAAAATTTACTCAGTGGTGCATAATAATAATTTAAAATGTGGTCTATAAAACTATTATTGACAATTTACAATTCAAATAATTCATAATTTTCAAAGCTTATATAACACAAATTTGATCAAATAATTGAATAACATAATGTTGCCAATCAATAACACAACTTAGGTCATGACACAAACCTTTCTGAACATGTCGTGTTGTACATCACGACAAGACATACTCACCCCACTAATCGAAATCAATGAGGGAGGTGGCTGGTTAGCTAATGAGTACTCATCCAAACTCACCTCAGACTGGCATGCCAGAAAGGGAGAAAAATAATCAAATATCAAACTCAACCCCACAAGTGGAGGAGGAACAGAGTAAGGGACTGCCATGCCAAGTGTGAATCAAAACAACTCTAAATCACATTATTTAAATATTTCATACAAACCAAAAATCACATTTTATCTCAAAATTTCTATTTGTAAAGTAGGCAACACAATAATTTTCAAATAAAATTCCCAAAGCCAAAACAATAAAAAATTATTCATAACTCATTTCTCCAAATAAATTTTCTAGTGAAAGCAGTGAATATAAAAAGTATTATGCACAGACCTCGAATGAGTTGCCTCTTGGCCTTGACTCAATGTTCTTTATGCTCTTCAATATCTTTTTCAACTGAAACACACAATTTAAAGTGTTTCAGTACTCAGTTAAATTGTTTCTAATCATAAGGTTCCATACTTAAATTTTATTGATACTACTCCTTTCATTAGTCAACCTATAATGTTGACCTTTAATGCACACTAAGTGAATTAATTTTAATGTTACCAATATATCACATTTTATAGTCCTCAAGTGTTGGTATATGTTACCAATTTCATTTTAAAGCGTATTGCATTTTATTGCAATTTATCGGATTTTGGTATGCTGTTTTGACCTAGTCTGATGACCTAGTTCCCTCAATTTTTGGGTTCTGGTCCAAATTACAAACTTGTAGGTCTATGTCTTAGTGAACTTTTGCCATAAATTTTAGGTCATTTGGAGTTTATTAGACCAAGTTATGGTCATTTTACTATTGCTGGACAGATTATACTAAAATGGTAAACTTAGGTCATTTTCAATTCTGGCAGTTTTTATACCCAATCTTGTACAAGCATTTTGACTTGCTTATGGTCATTTCTGGGTTTTGGTGTCTTCATAAGAGTTTTAGCTCTATGTCTAAGATATCCATGGTATAAATTCCAGGTCATTTGGACTTGTTTTGAATGAGTTAAGGACAAAATACTGACTGTTGTTCAAATGGTCAATTTTTAGGTTTGCAATGTTACCAATCTAGATTTGGTCATCCTTTTAGGTCACTTCTAGGCAGAATTTGGGCAACACTTCTACATGAAAGTTGGCCTATTTTATGTCTAGTTTCACCTCCAATTGGCCTCATACCAATTGGCGTCACAACTTTACACTTATAACCTAATTTATATACTGCCAATAATCACAACCTGCATAAGAGAATTTACACTCCCAATTTGGCAATCCTCCTCCTCTCAATACTTCAATATTCATTCTTGGAATTTCTATATATTGTTAACAAAATTTCAATAAAGTAAATTGGGCAGAATACTCAAAACTTCAAGGTACACAATACTCCATTAAAATTCTATATGTAAGTCAACCCAAATTCACTATACATACTCACCTAAATTTCACATACACTTCCATGGCAATTACACACATACTGCCCCCAATTCATCACCATCATAATTCATCAATAATTTTCATTAATTTACACATAAAATCATGAGTTTACAAGTTGCCAACCATGGCAGTTTACTAAGGTACTTAATTCCTCTTTCAAACCCCTAAATTCAATACTAACATTAATATACACATAGAATTAACTTGTTAATCTTTCTAATCACTTCATTCAACATCAATTCCCACTAATTTAATGTGAGAATAAATCAAACCTCTTTCATCACCATGGCTGCCAAATTCATGGTGCACCAAAACTCAAGCATTTCCTCAAAATTTCTTAACCATTTGACTTGTTTCAACCTTAGCACAACTTTTACTTAAGAAAATTTAAGAAATTAACACTAAACTTTTATGGAGCTTGATCAAACCTCAACTATTCTTCTTCAAAATACCATCAATCTCTTCCTTGTAATGTGGGGAGCAAAGCTAATGAAGGAATCAAGTGAAAAAAATGGCTTGAAGGGGGTTGCATGGAGGTGTTTTCGCTTCGGCCATGGGAGCTTTCATGGGAGAGCTTCGGCTGGTGCAAATTCTAGAGGTTGAAGATGACTTATGCTGTCCCATTTTGTTTATATAGTGGTCCCAAATCTGCCTTAGTGGAGCACTTTCATGAATTTTAATATTTGTTTATTCAAATTTCCTCAATTTACATTTTTATGCCTCAACTTCCATCATTTATATTATGTACCATAAATTTTAATTTTTATGACATTTTCAAAGTGTGCTATCACTCATTTTTAATGGACATTGAGGTCAAAAGGCAATTCTAGGTGTCAAATGACCAAAATGCCCCTATTCGGGTTGCATTCCCAATTTTTCGATAACACCATTTTTCGTCGGTTTCTTGATTTTTCACTTTTCTTTATATTAATTAATTAATTTTTATTTGACATTTTCTAAGTTAATTATACTTCAATAGATGTTTATTTAAGTCCTAAAAATATTTTTCAGGGTTTCCCGCAGTCCAGGGCTAGTCAAAGGTCCATGCCACAACTTTCCGATGCAGTCACCCATCGCTACGGTTTTTGGCTCATTTAACTTGGTTACATTTCATTGCTCTTATTTTCCCTTTGTTTTTCTTGTATTTTCCTCTATTGTATTTCATTATTTTATGTCTCCTCACTAACATTTAAGTGTAGTTCCAGGCATTCTAGCTGTCCGGACAAACACTGGTCGTCAGAATAGTAGAACGCACTATCAAATATAGGGGTGTTATATTCTGACATTGTTATGATACTTGGCCTTGTGCCTAATAATTATTAAAGCTTATTAGTTGTTCTGTTGCACACCGGGAGACACTTTGTGACCGATGGTGTGACGGCCCGAGGTACTTGATACCCAGTACTAGTTTACCCGTTATCCAGTCCAGTCAACTGGTATAGGTTACTTGGGCAACCAAAAATAAATATTGAAAAATTTTAATCAATTATTGATCAAATAAATAATGTTACAAATAATTATCAAAAAAATTTATCTGTATGAGAAATTAACATATACACTGCATGTTTATTTCTTTTAAGCTCTTTTTATTTTATTATTGGCACCACTAAGCAGTATTGCTTAGCGTGTTACTTTTTACCACGCGTAGGTTCTAGAGAGACTGACAGAGAGCCCAGCAGACCACAGATTGGGTGAGGCCTGTTCACATATCTGTATAGTGTCCGTGTCACCTCACAGGCTACAGTGCATTGGTAGGACACTAGGTCCCATTTTGGTATTTTATACTGTTTATACTGTTTGTAATTAAACTTTTATTTTTTCATGTATAAATTAAAACTTATGTAATTTAATTTGGTATGAATGTCAGTATTTGTAAATTTGTGTTTATAAATGAAATGTATATAATTATGATGTTAAACAAATGAACGATAAATGGAAGAATTTTTGAGATTTGATGAGAAAATTAGGAGTTGTGGAATTGAATGACTTTTGGAAGTGTTTTTCACAGGTTCCGAAGAACTGTTTTCTCCATTTTTAGCAGGTACTTTGTCAAATTTTCTATAAAATTTTCAGAACCTCAAATTAATTTATAATTTCAATAAATAATCTAAATGAGATCAATTTCATAAATTTCACTTAATAATTATAAATAAATAAATCAAGAATGGATAATAATAAATGAGATAAAATATGGTGTTCCGGCACACTGTGTGGCATATCTTGCTCGGCTACACTATAGATAGGTAAGGGGTATCACATTTAGTGGTATCAAAGCACGGCTTAGTGCATTTCTGGGTCTAGATAGAGTCCATACCATGCATTGCATTTGTAAGAGTCGAGGTGTCACTAATGCAGATCTATTTTTTTTTCTTATTTTGATTAGGATATGGACCCCACGTCACAAAGAGCAGTAGATGAGGAAGTGGAGAGTCGTGCTCCACCTGCAGCTGAGACTGGAGGCAGGGGAGAACCTATCCACTAGCACCAGATGTGCTTGCACAACCTCGGTTGGCTATGTTTCATCACATGACAGATTTCTTCAGATAAATGGCTGGGGTTATGCCTCGGATGTCATCAGGGGTACATTTTCCCTCTACAACACATCTGTGCATGCAATGGTGGATCTAGGATCCACTCATTCATACATCTGCATCAACCTATTCGTAGAAAGGGGGATACTAGTAGGGGAGAGTGACTAAGACATTCTGGTCACTAATCCATTAGGCCACAATGTGGTGGTGAATAAGGTATACAAAGGTTTCCCGTTAAGGATTCAAGGTTATGAATTCTCGGCAGACCTGATTGAATTACCTTTCCACGAGTTCGACGTGATTTTAGGAATGGACTGGTTGTCACGTCATCAAGCAATAGTTGATTGTAAATTGAAGAGGATATCCTTAAAAACTCCTGATGGTAATGAGATACAGTTGTGGGGGAAAGGATAGATTTTTTGTCCAATGTCATCTCAGCCACAGTTGCAAGAAAACTGATGAGCAAGGGCTGTGAAGCCTACCTAGCACATGTGGTTGATACTAGACAGGCTAAGCTAAACCTGTGTGATATACCCACAGTAAAAGACTTCCCAGATGTGTTTCCTGAAGAATTGCCTAGTTTACCACTAGAAAGGAAAGTCAAATTTGCTATTGAGGTACTGCCGGGTACAACACCAATTTCTATTGCTCCTTATAGGATGGCACCCACTGAGTTGAAGGAGCTAAAAATCCAGTTGTAGGAGTTACTAGATAAGGGGTTTATACGTCCCAATGTGTCACCATGGGGAGCTCCAGTGCTATTTGTGAAGAAGAAGGATGGGACTTTAAGGCTATGCATTGATTACTGACAATTGAATAAAGTGACTGTGAAGAATAAGTTTCTGTTGCCTAGAATAGATGATCTGTTTGATCAGTTAAAAGGAGTTAGAGTATTTTCCAAAATTAATCTCAGATTAGGGTATCATCAGCTGAGGGTAAAGGATGCAGATGTGCTAAAGACTGAATTCAGAACCCGATATGGGCATTATGAGTTTCTAGTGATGCCCTTTGGCCTAACAAATGCACCAGCAGCATTCATAGACCTTATAAACCGTATCTTCCATCCATATCTAGATCGGTTTATAGTGGTCTTTATTGATGACATTCTTGTGTATTCCAAGACCAGGGCAGAACATGATGAGCATTTGAGGATTGTTCTGCAAACCCTGAGGGAAAAGAAGTTGTATGCTAAGTTGTCCAAATGTGACTTCTGGTTGAGTGAAATTGCATTCCTTGGACACATAGTATCAGCTGATGGGATTAGAGTGGATCCCAAGAAGATAGAAGCAGTGATGGAGTGGAAGCCTCCCAGAAATACAACTGAGGTCAGAAGTTTCTTAGGGCTAGCTGGGTATTATAGAAGATTTGTGAAGGGGTTCTCTTTAATTGCTGCTCCAATGACCAAATTGTTACACAAGAATGTTAGATTTGACTGGTACGACAAGTATCAAGCCAGTTTTGAGAGGCTGAAAGCTATGTTGATAGAGGCACTAGTATTGGCACAACCAGTATTTGGGAAAGACTTTGCGGTCTACAGTGATGCTTCACATAATGGGTTAGGGTGTGTATTAATGCAAGAGGAGAAGGTGGTCGCCTATGCTTTCAGGCAGCTAAGGCCACATGAACAAAACTATCCTACCCATGATCTGAAACTTGCAGCAATTATCTTAGCACTGAAGATATGGAGGCATTACTTGTATGGGGAAAAATGCTATATTTACATGGACCACAAAAGTCTAAAATACTTGCCAACCCAGAAGGAGCTCAACCTTAGACAAAGGCGAAGGATTAAGTTCCTAAAAGACTATGACTGTGTGATTGACTACCATCCTGGGAAGGCAAATGTAGTTGCTGATGCTTTGAGCAAAAAATCCATTGTTGCCTTGAGATCTTTGAATGCCTGTCCATCGTTAGCCCGAGATGGAGCTATTTTGGCTGAGTTACAAGTGAGACTAAACTTGCTACAGCAGATTCTAGATGGACAGAAGGTAGATGAGAAGCTAATGGCTATTATGGGCAAAATCCCAGAAGGGAAGGAAACTGACTATGTAATAAAAGTAGACGGATGCTTGTACTACAAAGGAAGAGTATGTGTACCAAATGATAGGGAATTGAAAGCCAGTATTTTGAAAGAAGCACACACTAGCGTTTATGCTATGCACCCAGGAAGCACAAAAATGTATCATGACTTAAAGCTTCATTATTGGTGGCCTGGTATGAAGAAGGACATAGCTGATTATGTGACTAAATGCTTGAAATGTCATCAAGTCAAGGCAGAACATCAATTTCCATCGGGTTTGCTGCAGGCTATAAGCATACCTGAATGGAAATGGGATCGAGTCACTATGGATTTTGTAAGTGGTCTACCTCTCACCCAGAAGAAGCATGATGCAGTATGGGTGATAGTGGATAGATTAACGAAGTCAGCACACTTTCTTCTAGTTAGGACTAACTACTTACTGGAGAAGCTAGTAGAATTATGCATCAGTGAGATAGTTAGACTGCATGGAATTCCACTTTCCATCATATCTGATTAAGACCCAAGATTTACATCGAGATTTTGGAAAAAGTTGCAAAAATCCTTGGGCACACAACTCCATTTTAGTACAGCTTTCCATCATCAGACGGCTGGGCAATCAGAAAGAGTAATCCAGGTAAACATTGAAACTTATTGAATTAGTACAAATATTAAACTGAAATGATAATAATGACATGAAACATATGACAGGTCCTTGAGGATATGCTGAGGAGTTGTGTCATTGAGTTTGAGGGAAGTTGGGATAGATACCTCCCACTGGCAGAATTTGCATACAACAATAGCTATCAAGCTAGTATCCAAATGGCCCCATATGAAGTACTATATGGAAGGAAATGTAGAACCCAAGTGTGTTGGATTGAATTGAGCGAAGCTAACTTGGTAGGGCTAGACCTGGTGAAATAGACTGAGGAGAAAGTAAAGTTAATCAAAGCCAATCTGAAGGTTGCCTCAGATAGACAAAAATCCTATGCCGACATAAAGAGAAAAGAGATAGAATATGCAGTTGGTGACAAAGTATTCCTCAAGGTGTCACCGTGGAAAAAGCTACTGAGGCTTGGTAGAAAGGGTAAGTTGAGCCCTAGGTTCATTGGCCCATATGAAATCATTGAACGTGTGGGTCTAGTGGCCTACAGGCTAGCTTTACCACCAGAGCTGAATAAGATCCACAATGTGTTCCACATATCTATGTTGAGAAGATACCGCTCAGACCCTTCACATGTCATCTCCATGGAAGAGATTGAAATTCAACCGGACTTAACATATGAAGAAGAACCTATACGGATCCTGACTCGGGAAGTGAAGGAATTGAGAAACAAACAAATTTCACTGGTGAAAGTGCTTTGGAGGCACCACAACACCGAGGAGGCAACCTGGGAAAATGAGGAGTTGATGAGGCAATAGTTCCCTCAACTATTTGCATCAGGTAAATTTTGAGGACGAAATTTAAATTAGAGGGGAAGAGTTGTAACACCCTCACTGTAGCAATTCTGTACATTCTACTGTTCTGGTGACCAGTGTCAGTCTGGAAAGCTAGAACGCCTGGAAAAATATTTAGACTAGAGTGAGGAATCATAAATAACTCAAATATTAATAAGAAATATTTAGGAAAAATTTTAGAAATAAAATACAATCAAGTTAAATGAGCCGGTGCCCTAGCGATGGGCAACCCAGTGGGAAGTTGCTGTTTTCACAGTTAGAAGCCCTAAACCCAGGGAAAAATTCATGAAATAATTTTTGGGACTCTAGAGAATAGTCATTGAGGTTTCTATGGCATTAGAATGCCAAGAAGAGGCTTAGAAAATTTTTTTTATCAGTACAGACGATTTTGGCTCAATAAGCCAAACGGAGGGCATTTTGGTTATTTTGTCTTCGGAGATGATTTTTGACCGACTTTTCCAGTTAAGTAAATAATTATTATGAAACAAAATATGAATAAATATTGCTATAAATTAAATTGAAATTGAGTAGAAAAGAAAAGAAAAGAAAAA
The DNA here is from genome assembly GCF_030052815.1 of Hevea brasiliensis. Taxonomy (NCBI): domain Eukaryota; kingdom Viridiplantae; phylum Streptophyta; class Magnoliopsida; order Malpighiales; family Euphorbiaceae; genus Hevea; species Hevea brasiliensis. The sequence goes on along the minus strand of NC_079503.1, from coordinate 44,770,063 downwards.
GAATTAAAATTGCAATTTTGACCTCATGCTTATGTCATTAAAGCACTCCCACCCAATCACATTTTAACACCTCATTATAAACCCAATTAAAGGAGTTAAATGGGCTGAAAAATCAAAAGAAATTATGCTTCCTTCTTCCTTCAGCTGAATTCACTCTCTATCTCTATCTCCATTGATGACCTCACTTCTCTCTAAATTTCCTTCATAAACACCCCCTCAAGTCCTTTACTCCTTGCCACTAGAGCAAGTTTAAGGCAGCAATTTGAAGAGCAAAAAGTGAAGATTTACAAGCTCAAGTTAGAGCTCCAAAGTGGTTAGTGTCCAATCTCATTATTTTTTCTTTAAATTCATGTTTAGGAAGTTGAATTGAGCCGAGATTTATAAAGAATTGAAATGAAATTCATTGGTATGCCCACTCTACATTTTCGGTAGCCATGGTAATGTTAGTGTAGTGATGAATTTCTTTGATTTAAAGGAGTGTATAGGTTGCCCTTGATGTGAATGTATCACCTCAATTATTAATTTATGAATTTGATGCAAGAAATTAGAACTTCGCAAAATTTAGGGCTAGGATTTGGGCAACAAATTTATGATTTTGCTCATGTATTGGTGAAAGGAAATTCTAATGGTCAATTAGTGACCATTTGGTTGTGTTTGAGTTGGAATTGAAGTGAATTGTTCCATGGGAATTGAGGTTAGAGGTGCTGTCTTGAGTGACCTGCAGGACTGGGTGTGAGTCCAGCAAGGTTGGATAGCTTTAACTTGAGTTGTGTAGGTTCAATTGGTACAAGGAAAATCGGACATGAAATTAGACACATAATGGCACAATTTTGATGAAGGAACCCTGTATAGAAAACAAACTTAGGATGCCCTAAAAATTGACCAAATCTGGGTAGCACACATTCTACCTAGGCAAAATGACCAAATAAATAGTGTTTATTCATTTGATCATAACTCAGTGTCAAAAAGTCCAATTAACCTGAAATTTATATCAATGAAAAGCTTAGACAATTTAGAACAACTTTTATGTTGAACACAAACTCTAATTCTGGACTTAACCAAATGAAATTATTGCCCAAAGTTGAACTATCAAATCTGGCAGAATGGTATTTTGCCCAGAATTTCTGGGTAGATACCAATCCAGCTAGCCTTGCTCAAAGTGGCATATCTTAAGCTAGAAAACTCCAAATGGAGTAAGTGAAAAAGGAAATTAAAGAAGACACATAAAGAAACAACTTTCATGAAGACAATATTGCTAAATTCTTACTGTAAAATTGACCAATATAACAGTAACTAAGTACTTGAAATCTGAAAATTTTAAATAACCAACCCTAAGCTTTGAAATGGAATTGGCAACTAATGCCAACAACTTTAGAATGCAAAATGTGGTATGTTGGTGATTTTAGAACCAATATACCTATTGTCTATGAAAAAGTCAACATTTTAGTTGACTAATAAAATGAATAATAGCCATAAAATTTGTTAGCAGTACTGCACATGGCATCATGCTATTTTGTGATTCATGGCTTAAATGGCCATTCTGTGATTTTATGGCTTTTAGCCATTCTGACATTGTTATTATACTTGGCCTTGTGCTTAATAATTATTATAGCTTATTAGCTGTTCTATTGCACACCGGGAGACACTTTGTGACCGATGGTGTGACAGCCTGAGGTACTTGGTACCCAGTGCTAGTTTACTCATTATCCAGTCCAATTAACTGGTATAGGTTACTTGGGAAACCAAAAATAAATATTGAAAAATTTTAATCAATTATTAACAAAATAAATAATGTTATAAATAATTATCAAAAAAATTTGTCTGTATGAGAAATTAACATATACACTGCATGTTTATTTCTTTTAAGCTCTTTTTATTTTATTATTGGTACCACTAAGTAGTATTGCTTAGCGCGTTGCTTTTTGCCACGCGTAGGTTCTGGAAAGACTGACAGAAAGCCCAACAGACCATAGACTAGGTGAGGCCTGTTCACATATCTGTATAGTGTCCGTGTCACCTTACAGGCTACAGTGCATTGGTAGGACACTAGGTCCCATTTTGGTATTTTATACTATTTGTACTGTTTGTAATTAAACTTTAATTTTCTCATGTATAAACTGAAACTTATGTAATATAATTTGGTATGAATGTCAGTATTTATAAATTTGTGTTTATAAATGAAATGTATATGATTATGATGTTAAACGAATGAATGACAAATGGAAGAATTTTTTAGAATTGATGAGAAAATTGGGAGTTGTGGAATTGAATGACTATTGGAAGTGTTTTTCACAGGTTTTGAAGAACTGTTTTCTCCATTTTTAGCCAGTACTCTGCCGGATTTTCTATAAAATTTTCATAATTTCAATAAATGATCTAAATGAGATCAATTTCATAAATTTCACTTAATAATTATAAATAAATAAATCAAGAATGGATAATAATAAATGAGATAAAATATGGTGTTTCGACACACTGTGTGGCATATCTTGTTCGGCTACATTGTAGATGGGTAAGGGGTGTCACAGGGGGGGGGGGGAGGGAGGGGAGAGAATGACAATGTTGGTCCTTTGTAATGGACAAAAGGAATATTTAATATTTTACTATCATGGGTTGCCCAAGAACACAAGTATATGAGATGACGCTTCAGTGAATGGGTGTTGTACAATAGGTATTATGAATACTGAAATTATGATGTATTTATAGGGAATTTTGCTTCATAAGTATGAGCGCCTTGAAGAGGACCCCCCATCAGGCCTCAACATAATACTGAGGGTACTTTGGAAGAACTCTCCCGCTGATCCCTTGTTTAGAACATATAGAGAGTTTCGAGACAAAAGTATTAGGATTAAAGGAGGAAGGACTCTCTCTCGCTCTAAAGTATTTTATCAGAATTTTTGTTGAGAATCTGGGAAAGGACCCTCTCCCGACCTCTTGAAATATTTTAAGTTCAAGTTGAGAAGTCGGGTAAGAACTCTCACCCGATCTCTTAGTGTATTATGAATTTAAGTTGAAAACTCGGGTAAGAACTCTCTCCTGATCTCTTAATATGTTTTACTAAAAGTTTGAGCTGAGAATTGGGGTAAAAACTCTCTCCTGATCTCTTAGTATATTACTAAAAGTTTAAGCTGAGAACTTGGGTAAGAACTCTTCCCCGATCTCTTAGTGTTTATAGAATGGCATTTTATTAAAATTCTAACCTAGGGACTCAGGTAAGGGTTCTATCACGATCCCCTTTGTATCAGAAAGAGTTACAGAAGGCACGAAGGCCCCTTTGAAAGGCTTTTCCTGGACTATGGAATCCCATAACTAAACAGCGAATGTTGAGCTGAGCTCCTTGCTGATCTTTCGCATGGTTGCTTTACCTGAACCCTTTGGTTATTGACTCCATTTCTTTTGGGTCACCTATCCGAGGTTTGAACTTTATCTCGATTCTCGATCCATTGTCTTGTCATTTAGGCTCACTCCAGGGCCCGATCTCGTGACTTATTTTCTCCTTCCGACCCTTCCAGCTTATAATGACTTTTCTATAATTACTTGAGTCACACTCATTCTCTTATCATTTTCATTTATTGGGACTAAAAGCTATTAGGGAAGTACTTCAAACTATACTCTTCAGAGTATTTACGAGTCACCGATGACTCGAACATTCATTTTCGAGGGAAATAAAATAAAGTAACGATAAAGATGAAATTTGCGAATTGACGAAAAGAGGCAAAAATATTGATTGCGAGCTAAGACAACCTATCCTAAGATTCAGCGTGATTAGATACCTTAAAAAACTTAGGGAAATGAACCAAGGGTATTTGACAAATGACATGTGACACCCCTTACTCGACTGCAGTGTAGCCGAGCAAGTTATGCCACTCAGTGTGCCGAGCACTCTATTTTATCTTAATTCATTTTTATTCTTCCTTTTGAATATAACTTGTGAAATATAATTTATTTAAGCCATTTATCGAAATTATAATTTATTTGAGGTTCCGAGAATTTTATAGAAAATCCGGCAATGTACCGGCTAAAAATGGAGAAAACAGTTCTTCGGAACCTGTGAAAAACACTTCCTATGATCATATTCAATCATCTCATCACTCTCAAACTTCAATATCAAAATCTCAACATTTTTCACCATTCATTTCTCAATCATTCATCTCATGTGATATCATGTATAAATCACAGATAAACATTCACTTTTACATTCATTAATACGATTTTTCATTATTTACATGAACCTCAAATTACATTCCATAAGTTCAAATACATATGAGAAAATAGAAAATAGTTACAAAATGTCAAAATGAAACCTAGTGTCCTACCAATGCACTGTGGATGGTGAGGTGACACGGATACTATGCAGAACTGTGAACTGCCTTACCGAATCTATGGTCTACTGGGCCCTCTGTCCAAATCTTCAGTACCTACGCGTTGCAAAAGCGACGCGCTAAGCATAAAGCTTAGTGGTGCAAATAATACCAGAAAATATAATATGCAAATAAAAATAATAATTTCCTTACTATTGTGTTCATAAGAAATGAATAATTACTAACTTATTGTTTAGTCGAGAGCTAATCATGTTTTATGATATTAACTTCTTCATGCATTTCATTAATTATTTTCTTCATGATCTTGAGCTTCTTTGTATTTTTATAATCATTCCTGATACTTAATTTTCGTATTTCCTTTAATAATCAGTTCAATCACAGTTATACTTTTCCATGCCCAAGTAACCTATACTGGACGACTGGACTGGATAACGGGTCGTTGGCACTGGACACCGCGGTGCCTCGGGCCGTCATACCATGGGACGCAGGACGTCAACCATGTATGCAGTCAATATGGCTAAAAAGCCATGATATCACATAATCGGGCATAAAAGCCATGAATACGGGCATAAAAGCCATGAATACAGGCATAAAGCCTTTCGCAGTACTGCTAAAACAATACCCTATTGGCATGCCAAACTATCCAAACCAATCTTGTTAGGTATACTAGGGCATTTGATACTTTAAAATTCTTCAATCTTTGAATTTCAACTTTTGGTGTCACTATTCATTTCATTGGTCAACAAGAAAGTTGACTTTTGCATAGAAAGTAGGTACATTAATTTTGGCACTTCAAACATACCACATTTTTCATTTAAAACTTGTTGGAAGTGGTCACCTTTACCATTTCTAGGCTTAAACCAAGGGAAACAAAATTTTCAGTTTTTCAAGCTTAACTTTACTATTCCATTAAACACTGTTACAGTGGGAATTTGAGGAAATGGTAAACATGAAAGTTGTTCCTTATTTTGTCTAGTTGAATTTCTTTTTTTGAATCACTCCATTTCGAGTTTTGTAGCTCAAGTTATGGCCAAAATAAGTTTACTGTTCACGAGTACTGTTCCTGCTGAAATTTTGGGTTTTGGCAGATTTTGGTCCAACTTTGGTCAGTAATTTGACCAAGTTAAGTTCATAATCTGGTCTAACTTTCTTCATATGAAATGTTCTACCGTGCCTTAGGTTTCCATCGGGTCAAGAATCGCCTAAATCCGAGTTTTCTAGAGAGAGTTATAGCCATTCAAACATTACTATTCAAATGTAAATCTGCAGAGTTGCAGGTTTGATAACTCAACTTTGTTCAATAATTTGAATGGGTTAATGGCATAATTTGGGGTAGGTTTCTTCATGAAAGTTGTTTTTCTATATCATATCTTGTTACTATAAAAATTTCAGGTCAATTTGACCATTCTACAGTGAGTTATGGCCAAATGAACAGTTACTGTTCATTTGGTCATTTCTGCAGGTGCTAGTTGCAGGGTATCCGGATTGGGGCCAACTTTTGGTCCTCTTGCTTTGGTCTTTTGGGCATGGTTTCTTCAGCAAAAATGTGCCATTATAAGCGTAGTTTCATGTCCAATTGGCCAAACACCAATTGAACCAACACAACCCAAGAAATGGCAGTCCAAGTGGACTGAAATTTCAGTCACTCTGCTGCTGTCCTTAGGCAGCCTACACATTCACTTTGCCATGCTATATTTCAGTCCAAATTGTGATCAACTTACCTAAAATGGTCACTAATTGACCATTATAATGTTCTTTCACAATTTCATAATCTAAATCCAAGTTTCACACCTCAAAACCCTAATTTCCATTATAAATTTTCACAACTACCTTAATTAATCACTTTCATTCCTTACATATATATATATATTTTTTAAACATACTCTCTAGTTCACTCTAAGTCCATCAAGACACTCAATCATGTTCCTTCTTTAGGGCTGCCAAAAATCATGGTGGACATACACATAACTTTTATTCATTTAAGTTACAAATTCATACTTGTTTCAAGTCTCTAGCATGGGATTAAAGAGTTTTAAGTATATATGTGCACTAACCTCTTGTAGGGCAGAATTTTCCCAAGTTAATCTTCACTTTCTTTCCCTTTCTAGGCTGCCAAACACTTCCCAAGAGGTAGAGACAAGTTTTTAGTGCAGGGACTTAGGGTTTTGGGGTGAGGAAAGCATGGAAATTGAAGCTTTAGAAAGTTTGTTAATGGAGGAGTGAGGGAGGAGGTGAAAAACGTTTTTGAAGGAGAAGAAGGGCTGCTGTTTGCTTTTTAATTCTTTGGTCTCTTTTGACTCTTTTTATTAGTTAATTTGATGGTTACTTAATTGTGATTGGTGGACAATTTTAAATGACCTCATAATATGTCATAATTGGCATTTTATTGTATTTTCTTTTCTCTTCTTCTCTACTCACTTTCAATTAATTTTTTTATCAATATTAATTCATATTTTATGTCATAATAATTATTTAATTAACTGGACAAGTCGGCCAAAAATCACCTCTGAAGGCGAAATGACCAAAATGCCCTCCGTTTGGCTTAACGGGTCAAAATTGTCTGTACCGATTGAAAACTTTTTCTAGGTATTTTCTTGGCATTCTAATGCCATAGGAACCTCAATAACCCTTCTTTGGAGTCCCAAAAATTATTTTATGAATTTTTCCCCGGGTCTAGGGCTCCTCGTTGCGAGAACCGCAACTTCCCTCTGGTTACCCATCGCTTGGGCACCGGCTCATTTGACTTAGTTGTATTTTATTTCTAAAATTTTTACTAAATTTTTCTTGTTAATATTTGAGTTAATTATGGTTCCTGACTTTAGTTTAAATATTTTTCCGGACGTTCTAGCTGTCCGGACCGACACCGGTCACCGAAACAGTAGAATGTACGGAGTTGCTACCGGGAGGATGTTACAAGACAGGTTAGATGCTTACCTATAGAAAGTTGAGACAACGAATGAGCCGACACCGGTATCAATAAATCTTTGGGAGCTGAAGACTGAGAAGGACAAAAAACTGGAGCCGACCCGAGGTGATGGGGATGAAGTAAGGTGGGGTTGGGCTAGTGGGGTAATGCCCAAATATTAAGAATGAGAGTTGCAGGGTTTAGAGCTCTTTTGAGCAAGATACTCCAGAAAACTGGTTTCAGAAGTTTCTTCAAACTTTGAGAGCTTTGAATGACAAGCAATGAGGCTATGTCAAAGTTCAGAGTTTTTTCACAATAATCACCACCCTTTTTCTACAGTATTGCATGCAGGTATTTATAGGGAATGGGTGCTCAAATTGGAGGGTCAGGATTACAACAAGAGGAGATGGAAGCCCTAGATTTAAAAGGACATAATCTGATGTCTGGAAATTAAAGAGAATCAAAATTGAGGGTTGGGATTTCATCCAGAATTTCTATCCTTTCGTTCCTTAATCCAACATTCAAGGGGCTTGCCTTATGAAATGGATCCAAAGGTCGGGAATCAAAGGTGCCAATTTTGATATCTGCTTTTCATCCGAGAGCCCCAAAATCCATCCTTACAATTATAATCAATGGTGTAGATCGAGATGCACTGGGCTACTTTAACCGTTTGGAATCTGGCGGCTAGGAGTGTGTCCTTACAAATGAGATGTGTGATGAGGATCAGATTATGCCTGCGATGCTTTAACTAACTCAGATCTAATGGTGGAGGGAGCTAATTAAAAGTCATGATCAGAAGTTATTCAATTCCCTGAGTTCTCTAATCTTATGGGTCGCCCCTCACTTTTTTGATCTTCCCATTATGACTGGCCCCTTTAGGGTCATTATTCCGATCTCTGTTTCTTGCATCGGGTCCCTTCTTATTTCCTAATCTCTCTTATTCTTGATCTTTCCTCTCCATCTGACCTGTATCAATCAAAGCAATAAATTCTTTAGTTACCGATGCGTCCACTTCGAGTTCTGTATGCAATAAATGTCGAGACCCTATATATATGCCGAGGGATTTTCCTTTGCATATTCACAACTTTCTCCGGTGAATCTTCAATGTTTCATTCTTCAGTTCTTAGCTTTTCCGGCAAGAATCTTTCCCATGACAACTACTTTAATCTTTTTCTAAATGCTTTCTTTATTTATTTCCTAAAAATGAGCAACTCTGGTGATCAAAGGTTCATGAGGGTGTCATCCAATGATGGTGACTACCGTGCCGATCTCAAGTCGGCCCATCGGCATGGCTCGTAGACTGATCTTTGACAAGAGGACCGCTAATTTCAATCTTAATATCGGTGACCACCCCTTGAAGTTCACTTGGCTTCTTATCATCTCAAGGCTCCTAATTGCAGCTCAGTTCTGCTCGATGACATCGATAATGACACCGTTGAGAGTCATAGTCACCCTATCTGAGCTGTACATCTGCCCAGTATTTATTGCTTCCTTTCTGATCAAACACATCTTTTGATTCAGCCATAAGACTAAGCTTTGACATAAGCCAGCATTCTGGGCTCGGAGTAGTCTTAAGTTGGGTAGAATGTAGTGCTGATTTTGGGAGATCACCCAAATGATGTAATCTAATCTTTTGGAATTGCTCAAATGATGTAATCTGATCTTTTGAGATCGCCCAAATGATGTAATATGATCTTTTGAAAATGAAATGAAATTTTACTTGAATGTTTTTGTTTTATTATTGCATTGGTTATTTTCCTAATCTCTGATAAATGTGCTCGATCTAATCCCTAGATGAATCACCATTTGTCGATCCATGGGTTTGGAAACTTGTTCAATCTGATAACCTTCGTTGATCGATCTCATTTATCCAACCCTTTTACTATGTTTCTAGAATCTTCTTGTGATGTGTCATGGAAGCGGCCTAGTTCTGCTAACTGATGTGTCACTTGGGACTTCGTGAGTATTTAATGCTCAGACAGGTATAAAAAGGGGAAAGGTTAGCCATTTGTTCTTTTATGTCATTTTCAGACCTTCCCCTAGCGACTTCTACACTCCCTTTCGCTTTCTAAAGTTTTCAGGCACCAATTCACACTCTGATAAGGGTTTTGATCTTTTCTTGATTGGTTTTCACTTTCATTTTCTAAAAATGAGTGGTACAGATGGTCAGAGAGCTGCTAGTCCTTCCTTCTTTCATATCTCATGGACATCAAATGAAGTTGAGGTGGTCAAGCTAAGTGGGAGACCTGAACCTTCTACAACCTCTGTCCCAGCCCACGGTCAGCCTACTAAGTCAAAACAAGCATCTTCTTCATGGAAAGAAAACTTACCCGTGGATGAGTTACCGTCCGTCCTCAAGGAGACTGATCTGCAGACCATTAGTCAAGAATACAACTTTCGGACTAATTCTTTCAAGCTCATTAGATGTCATGACGATCTCTGAGCTGATCATTTCTTTGAAGAAAATGACATGATCATGGTATATGAAGAACAATTGAAGGCTGGCCTTCGGTTCCCCCTGGACGAATTCTTTAGAGCCATTCTAAAGTTCCATCATGTTTGTGTAGCCCAACTGCACCCGAACTCTTGGCGGACTCTGGTGGCTTTCAGAAGCTTATACTGAGCTAAGAAGCTTGAGCCTACAGCAAAGGTTTTCGCTAAATTGCACAGGCTTGCTCGGTGGAAGGAAGACGAGTATTGGTTTTTTCAAGCCAAGCCGCATTGTGGGCTTTTTACTGATCTCCCTTCTTTATTGAAGAATTAGAAGAATCGGTTCTTCATATTAAGGAGCAAGATCCTGAATGTCTTTGAGGGTATCTCGTGCAGTTAGCAGTACCTGGTCCCTTCAGTTCCAAAGAAGATCACCCTAAATAGAGACGAGGATGCCATGGTAAAGGAATTGAAGGATCAGGCAGCCACTCACAAGTATTCATGTTTAGATGCAGTTATGGCCGAACTGAAGTGGTGGCTAATGCAAATGATCACCCATGAGGATTATGAGCTGCAGTATCTGACCTTGGACCCAGGATTAGTACAACCTAAATCCTCAATCTCCTAACTTCGGTGATCTCATTAACTTGTTTTCTGTGCAGGTATGGCAGGAGGTAAGAGCGCGAAGGAGAGCCATAAGTGGAAAAGGGAGGTCACCTGAAAAGTCCATGAAGGAGTGGAAGCATGAAAAACACAAGTTTAGATCATTAAAATTCAAAATTTTTCTTGTAGGGTCACATACATCATGCAAGATTTATTTTTATCTATTTGATTTCAATGATAAACAGTATATTAAAACTCTTTTAATATATATTTTGGATCTATATTTGTTATTTAAGATTTTAGAATTAATAAATTAATCCATTAGAATCCTAGATTAGATCAAGAACAAGTGCACTAACCTTTTGATGCACTACAGTGTGTTTGGCACCTTTGGGATGCATCTTTAGGACACCAGATGTTATCCCTCTAGCTTGTCCACACCAAGATCACCTATGGCAGCCCTTGAATAGCTTCTAAAGCTTTTTCTATGAATTAGAAAATCAAGTTTTACCTTTTTGAGAGATTACAAATGTAAACAGGATACTAGAAACAATTTCTAGTATTTTTAATTCAAGAGATTGTTTGCTAATCTCTTTGAATTAATGAGAGATGAAGAAGAAGAGAAGGGAGAGCAGCCAAGGGTGGCAGCACAAAGAGATGAATGGCAGCTTATTATTTTTTTCTTTTCATAACAACACTTATATAGCTAGGTCACCACTTAAAACCCTTGCCACATGTCACCTTCTGATTGGCTCTAGGTTTAATTGACCCAATCACATTGTGCCAAGTGTCAAACTTGTATTTAATATTGACTTTGATCATCTTACATGATTAAAAGACATATGGCAAGCTTATGTGTAGTGCCATGTGTCACCATCTCATGGTGCCACATGTCACACTGTGAAATGACCAAAATACCCCTATGTCTTAATTTTGAGTTCTCAACCCAAAATAATTATTTCTCTTCTTCTAATCAATTTATATCAAATATAAATTAATTAATTAATCTTTATTAATTAATTTCTCATTAATTAAATTCATATTTGAACACTTTAAATATAAATTTAACCTAAATTGGTTTCAAGCCATACTAGGGATTTTGCACACCAAACCTATTTAATTAATCAATTAAACTTTTTAATTAATTAATTAAATCATATTTAATTTGGTAATTACTTGTGTATGTGTGTGACTTACTAGGACTTTCTAGGCTCATCATTAATTGGCAATGAGACATGATATCAACTCTTAATATCGTCAGAACTCTTTCTTATCATAAATGATTTCTCTAAATCATTTTATACACCTCATAGATCATGGTTAACACCTAGCATAGCATGCCATGGCCACCCAATTAGTAATAAGGTTTACCTTAAATGAACCTATAATCTTATGTTACCATGCACTAGAATCTCTCTATTACAAAATCCCAACTCAAGCTAGAGTCGTGGTTTATATCAAACCCCTTTTGCTATGAATATTATGTTCTCTTTTAATTACAGTTCTTGATTAAAAGAGTTTCTGAAAGATTTTCTTATCAGAAACTCTTTTCTGATTAAATCTATCTGTCCTGGTGTAGACCCTTATTTTGTGATAAGTGTGGGAAACCCGATGATGAAAAATTATATGACTGTAAGATGTAATTGGAGGCATGGAGCTGAATTATTAATTTCGTGGCATGATCTTGAAAAATAAAAATAATAATAAAGTTTTAGAGAAATTAATTTAATTAAATTTAAATAAAATTTTATTTTGTTTAAATTTAATATGGGTAGTTCTTAAATGAATCTAACTAAGTTTAATTGGGCTCCATGGGCCTAAGAAAGCCTAGTTAGGAATTTTAAATGGGACCCATTTAATTATTTTCTAAAAATTAAAATAACATAATATCTCTCTCCTCCTTGGCCCCATTCTCTTCCTCGCTCCCTATTGGTGCCTTCCATTTTTCCCTGTCTTCCTATTGGTTGAAACACCTCACCCATATCCCAGTCTTATTCGAATTCTGCAATCGTAGTTGTTTAAGATCATCTAAACTTTATCACCCTAAGACTCCAAACCCTACCACACCTCTTCCTCACTCCCTATTGGTGCCTTCTATTTTTTCCTGTCTTCCTATTAGTTGAAACACCTCACCCATATCCCAGTCTTATTCGAATTCTGCAATCGTAGTTGTTTAAGTCATCTAAACTTTATCACCCTAAGACTCCAAACCCTATCACACCTCTCTCCCAAAACCCTATAAATACCCTACTAGATAAGAGAAGAGGGGATGATAGGAGGAAAGAGGAAGAGAACATTCAGAGCTATAGGAAATTTAGAGATATTCAAGACTCTTTGAGTTCTTCCTTATTTTTTCTTTTCTTCAAGAAGATTTTCATACAAGATTTCTGGAAGGTCAGTTTTTTTTTTTTTTTTCTTTTCAAGATCTATGCCACACAATATTTTAATTCTATGCTCTTTGTCTTCAATTTATTTTATATGTTCATATAGATCATGTAATCATGTTTAATTTGAGGGGATACGCAACTCTACACATGTTTAGTTTCTGTCTCTCGTATTTTTATTATTTTTCTTTATTTTCTGAATCTATAAAAAATTTGTAAAAATTATATTCATATTCTACACCAAATTCCATTAATTTTAGGCTCAAGAATCATTAAAAAAGCTTTAATATTTTGTAAGTTATGGCTGTTTGAAATTAGGGTTCCTGTAAAATCTGATTTGCAGGATATCCGACTTGTGGAGCCCATATCTCCCTTGTTCCTTAATATTTTTGTGTAAATCTAGTGTCTAAAATTAACTTCAAAATCTTATGAATCATTTCCAATTGGTTTTGCATTCATATCTGTTGTGGTTAATGAGTTATGAATTTTACAAAAAAGTAGTATGATTCTGTCACTTAAAAAAGTTATGATTTATGTAGACCATTTGGCTAGGGTTTTGTTTGATTTATAAATTTTATGATCTTGTATGATATGTAGGCTGTATTCTATAATTTTTTTTATGATTTTTAGGCATGTATAACTATTTTTAAAAAATCTGATTTCTTGCTACCGTTAATCTGCCATAATTTGGAAATTGTATATTTATGCATGTTCTTATATTTTCTTGGGTTTTAATTGATAATTGATCTATTTTTCTGTGTTCTTTTAATTCAAGAAGTGTTATGAAGTGTTTGGATCATGTTAGAAGACTTAGACCATTAGGTAGTTGTAACTAATTAGGAATCTTAACCCTTTAGGAGACTAGAATTAAAATCCAATGTAAATTGTTATTAATATTTCCTTTATTTCTTTTATTTTCTTTAGTTTCTTTATTTTTTTATTAAAAATAAAATTGGTAAGTAGCCCTAAGGTAAGTACCAAAGAGGGCATTTGCGTGGAGCTTATATGGAGCTAAACGAGAGTAAGCCAGGGATATCATTGCCATACTAGAAGAGAAGACCATTTTTTAAGAGTAGCTTGCCCCAATGGTAACTGCATTTACCAACAGGTAAGTAGCTCTAGACTTCTCGAATAATCATTAGCATGAAATTGTAGTAATAATAGAACTTTTATTTGGTAAATTAAAATTAACTTTGTTTTCAATTTAACTGACTTTTGCATGTAATTAATTTAAATAAATACTTTGTAAATTAAAATTGATCTTGTTTGTAAATTAAACTAACATTGGCATGTAAAATAAATTTAATTTAACACTTGGTAATTGTAAAATAAATTTGCATGTTAGAAATCTTTATTAGGTTGTGATTGTTTGGGCCTTATGTGATATTAGAATAAATTACACATGTACATAATTAACTTAGTTTAATTATCCTTAGGGTAACTTGGTGAAAATTAATTAATTAGGTTAAATAGAAATGTAGGGTTATTTGAAATTGAATTTGTTTGTAAATGAAATTCTCAATAATAAATTAATTTTAGTCATCTGGTAAATATCATTTAAATAATTAGCAACCCCATAGATAGGAATTACTTGTGCATGAAAATTGTGTGTAAATAATAACCCTTTTGTGAATTACTTGCGTGTGTAGGATTAGAATTGCATTTTTTAGGATAAAGTTTAATAAAGGTATTAAACAAAACTTCTAGAAGCATTAGTAGATGACTGGCACTCGAATTAACGAGGTTAGACCAGGCGTAAGGGGTGCCTAACACCTTCCCCTTACGTACCCACTATCCCGAACCTAGACATTGGGCTATAGTAATGATGGTTGTGGAAACTCTGCAAGGAGTAAGTTGTCATCCATGACCCTCGGAAGAAACACTGAATATGTCCCGGTTATTACCCAGGTGGCGACTCCTGTCTATCTATGCCTTCGTGGCATAAATCCTTAGTACCGTGGTAGTGTTATGGGAAGACGGTACTTACCAGTGGTTTGATTCTATTAGGATTATATGAAGTGCATGTCTAGGAAATGCTGTCTAAGGAGGTGGTACTTAAGTGAGACTATTGTGACTCCACCATCTTTCCTGGGCATTACCTGGTGCATTTTATATAATTTTAATGGATGATATTTCGCCTCACGACCCCCCACAGTTTGGCGACCCCACTGGGGATTAAATGGATAGTTACTCCAACATGTTTATATTAGTCTAATATTATTCCTCTATTAAACTTTTGCATCGCACTACACTATCACCCGGATCACTCTTACCCTTTTTAGCCTCGTTAGTACTAGCTAAGGAGACCATAGTTCTACTCGAGCTATGTTGAATTGGTGAATGCTAGCACCCCATGCCCGTACCTTGGAGTATATAAAAGAGCCACAGCTCCGGCCGCTGTGCTTAATGGACAAGCTCTCGCATCGGTGACCCTTTTCCTACCCAATGAAGCCCATCAGCCATAGATTTTAACCCTAGGTACCCCGTAGATTTTTGTTGTGCTGGATTCGTATCCTTACTGTTCAAACCACAAGTTCTAGTGGTAGTTGAGATGAACCTAGGCCTATGCATAAACCCAATGTGTGTATAGGCCCAAGTCCATTTCAAAACCCATGTTAAGCAAGAGGATGCTTACTTATGGTTAAACTTTAAGAATATAAATCCTTTGTTTGTGAGGGAAGGATCGTCCTGGACCACCCCTTGTTGGTGTGTCTAGTGTACCATAGCCTAGGATAGAATTTTTTTTCTTACCCTGTATGTGAGAGTTGAAGGTATAAAGGGGCGAAGATTCAGTTCTGGAGATTTTTTTTTTTATTTAGTCTTTGGTCCGATTTTAGTTCAGTTTGTATAGTCTGGTTTTGGTTCAGTTTTGGTTCTATTGGTATGGTTTGGTTTTGGTTTTATAAAAGTAAAGGCAAAAAAAAAAAAAGAAAAAAAATGGTCCATTCATGCATTGCATTCATGTACATAGCATGCTTAGGTTAACCCTTAAATCCTATTTTTTTGAGTAAGCATAGCCTCAAAACACACCAAAGAGACTTCCAATCAGGTTACTTGGGTTAGGGAAGGGAAGAGACTAGTAAGGATTTCACCTGCATTACTTAAGATAGAAGAAACAATGGCCGTGCTTGATGAAATATTGAATGCCAAGATGTTTGAGCTAGAAGAGACAATTGTGGTCAACTTTAGAAAGAGGCCTCGAGGTAGGCCACTTAAATGGCATTAAAGTTATTGAGGTTCAAATTGTGTCTCACACCCCAAGGAGATTTTTCCAATTCAGCCAACCCTTATCTAAAGTTTTGGAGCGTTTCAAAGCTCAAGACCTCCTACACTTCTTAGCACCCAGACCACTACCAAATCCACTCCCACCTAGCTGTGATATCAACCAATGTTGCCCATCCTACCAAGCCCACAGTCATGACACCGATTGATGCTTTCAACTTAAGCATGATATCTAAGAACTAATTGATGCCAAAAGGATAATTGACCTAGAAAATCAACCCAAAAGCCCCATGCCTAGCCAAAATTTCCACCTACACCAGATCTCTACATGATCTCCATCACCCCAAATAACCCTAACAAAATTATTAACTTTATCCAACCCATTCAAAAGCCCAATGAACTTATCCAACTCATCCAAAAGCCTAGTGAACCTATCCAACCAATCCAAAAGCCCAATGAACCTCAGTCTATAATGGTTACTAACATTTGTCATAATTCTAGCTATAATGAGTGTCCTTTGGATGTCTGGAGTGATTCTGATGAGGAGATAGTTACATTACAACTAGATGGTTCAGTTCCACTAGTGTTTGATTTTCAAGTTGTTGGGATCTATGAAAACTAGATGGATCTAAAGATGGCTATTATGAAGAAAGGGATGAAGTATTTTCCTAGCATAGGCCTAGGAGAAAGTATAGATGGCCTAGTGGTTTTCTTGAGATGAAGGGGTAGATCACAAGGTATGATTTGGGCTATGAGCCAACTAAAGAGGAAAAAGAGTCAAAACCTCCTAAGTTCTTGAAAGAGGGGGCAATTACCTTAATATATGATTAGAGGTTACCACATGTGAAAGAGCTAAAGCAGAAAATCAGCACCATTGATCTAAGGACTGCATGAAAAGCCAAACACCTAAAGCTACACCCCTATGTTTGAGTTTATCCTTTGTAATGCTCACAGTAGTGATGTTGATGTTTCTAATTCTGATGTACTTGATAAAGATTTCGAGGCAAAGATCAATAACATTCCCAGTCCTTCTGCTTACTTGTTTGATGTTTATTCTAATGGATATATGCATGGCATTCATAATCATTTAGAATCTATTTTTGTTAATGCATCAAAATCGATCTCTATTAATTTGGGTACACCAAATAATCCTAAAGACATTAAGTTAGCTGAAGATTTAACCCAAGAAGAAAGAAATAAATATATAGCCTTGTTAACAAAGTACCAAGAAGCACATGCCTCGAGCTTAAAATCAGATGGTCGATTCCTAAGCCACACTGGTGTCCCTATAGGAAAAGAGTGATCAAAAGTTGACTTAGCTAGTTATCCTAATGAGGAGTAAAATTTTATGCTATGAAGGATTAGTAGTAGCACATGTGGACCTAGAGGGAGAAGGAAAATAATATGAAGACATAAAGAGGTCTCTGAAAGTGAGAGAATACTCGCAATAAGCCTACAAAAGAGATAGAGCAACAATTCATAGGTTAGCCACTCAACTTTCTTTAGCTGGGGGGCAATTCTATAAACTCTTATGTGTGATAGAAAAATAGGCTGAGCAAATAATGAAAGAAATACATGCAGGATGTGACACCCCTTACCCGACTATAGTGTAGCCGAGCAAGTTATGCCACTCAGTGTGCCGGAGCACTCTATTTTATCTTAATTCATTTTTATCATAGTTTTGAAAATAACTTGTGAAATATAATTCATTTATTGAAATTGTAATTTATTTGAGGATCCGAAAATTTTATAGAAAATCCGGCGGAGTACCGGCTAAAAATGGAGAAAACAGTTCTTCGGAACCTGTGAAAAACACTTCCTATGATCATATTCAATCAATCCCAACTCCAATTATCAACAAAGTCTCAGAATAATTTCATCAATTTCATTTATTTCTCAATCATTCATCTCATGGTACTCATATACAATTCACATTTTGTATCACATCAAGTTACAGCATTTTCTTAACGATTCCTCTATTTGTCATTCATTCATTTCACATCATCATTAGACTCAAATCATAAATAAATTCTCACATGTGATTTATAATCACAATTTACAAGTACTTACATTAATACAAAATTATATTACATTTGTTTCAAATACACATGATAAAATAAGAGTTTAATTATGAAATTTACAAAAACCTCAAAATACAAAATGGGACCTAGTGTCCTACCAATGCACTGTAGTCTGTGAGGTGACACGGACACTATGCAGAACTGTGAACTGCCTTACCGAATCTGTGGTCTACTAGGTCCTCTGTCCAAATCTTCAGTACCTACGCGTTGCAAAAGCGACGCGCTAAGCATAAAGCTTAGTGGTGCGAATAATACAAGAAAATATTATATGCAAATAAAGATAATAATTTCCTTGCTATTGTGTTCATAATAAATGAATAATTACTAACTTATTGTTTAGTCGAGGGCTATTCATGTTTTATGATATTAACTTCATGCATTTCGTTAATTATTTTCTTCATGATCTTGAGCTTCTTTGTATTTTTGGTAATCATTCCTGATACTTAATTTTCTTATTTTCTTTAATGATCAGTTCAATCACAGTTATACTTTTCCATGCCCAAGTAACCTATACTGGACGACTGGACTGGATAACGGGTCGTTGGCACTGGACACCGCGGTGCCTCGGGCCGTCATACCATGGGACGCAGAACGTCAACCACGTATCACGATCGGTATGGCTAAAAAGCCATGATATCACATAATCGGCATAAAAGCCATGAATACGGGCATAAAAGCCATGAATACGGGCATAAAAGCCATGAATACGGGCATAAAGCCATGAATACAGGCATAAAGCCTTTCGCAGTACTGCTAAAACAATACCCTATTGGCATGCCAAACTATCCAAACCAATCTTGTTAGGTATACTAGGGCACATAATATCATTAAATGTTCATAAGTTTTATTATTTCATTTTATGTTCCAATTATCGTTCATAGTATTTTAATTTTATTTATAGTAGAAGCATAAATCTTCAAATCTCATTTTTATATAATTTATGCATTCATCATACCATTCACGTTAATTGCAATTTACATCAATCGATTTTCATGTACCATTTGTACATCGAAATATTTCCATTTCTCTCATGATGAGAGCAATTAATCCCATTCACACATCCATGTGATTCATCTAATCGTTACAATATTTATATGAATTAGTATTCACATTATTACCTCTCATGTACCAATTTTTGTACAAGGTATTATAATCCTATTTGAAACAAAGACGTAAATCCTAATGATAACTTTATCTCATTTATACTCTAAACAATCCATTTGTGTTAATTACATTTTATATTTCAAGTTGTATTACTTATGTAATATGTGTCATTTTATTTACTATTCACCTTACTAGTCAACCAAAATGTTGACCTTTTTATACTTAATGGATATATTAATTCTAATTACACCAAGATCCCACATTTTGAGTTTTACATTTACTAGTATTAATTGCCAATTGCAATTTAAAGTCCCCTAGATGCATTTCTAATTTCAAATTTTGAATTTCAAGTTTTGGTGTCACTATTCACCCCATTGGTCAACAAAAATGTTGACTTTTGCATAGACAATAGGTACATTGGTTTTAACACTCCCGATGTACCACATTTTGCATTTAAAACTTGTTGGAATCAATTACCAAATCCATTTCCAAGCTTATTTCAAGTTTTCATGTCACTATTCACTTCATTAGTCAACTAAAATGTTGACTTTTGCATAAAAAATATGTACATTGACTTTGGCACTTCAAACATACTACATTTTTCATTTAAAACTTGTTGGTTTTGGTCACTTTCTCAAAGCTTAGGTCATTTTGGCAAAATTGCCAATTTTCGGTTTTGGTGCTCTGAAGTTGCACTGTTTCATTGGTCGATTTACTGTTGGAATTTGACAAAACTTCCTTCATAGAAAATGTTCCTTATTTTGTCTAGTTGAATTTCTTTTTTTGAATCACTCCATTTGGAGTTTTTTAGCTCAAGTTATGGCCAAAATAAGTTTATTGTTCACGTGTCTTTATTCTCGCTGAAATTTTGGGTTTTGGCAGATTTTGGTCCAACTTTGGTCAGTAATTTGACCAAGTTAAGTTCATAATTTGGTCTAACTTTCTTCATTTGAAATGTTCTACCATGTCTTAGGTTTCCATCGGTTCAAGAATCGCCTAAATCCGAGTTTTCTACAGAGAGTTATAGCCATCCAAACATTACTGCTCAAATGAAAAGTCTGGAAATCTCAGTACAGTAAACTTCACTTTGCTCAATGATTTGATTAGGTTCTGGTAATAATTTGAGGGAGGTTTCTTCATGAAAGTTGTTTTTCTATGTCTTAACTTGTTGCTGTAAAAATTTCAGATCAATTGACCATTTCTACAGTGAGTTATGGCCAAATGAACAGTTACTGTTCATTTGGTCATTTTGCAGGGGCTGTTTGCAGGGTATCCGGATTGGGGCCAACTTTTGGTCCTCTTGCTTTGGTCTTTTGGGCATGGTTTCTTCAGCAACAATGTGCCATTATAAGCCTAGTTTCATGTCCAATTGGCCAAACACCAATTGGACCAACACAGCAAGCTATGGCAGTCCAAGTGGACTGAAATTTGATCACCTGCTTTGCACTCACAAGGCAAAGATGCTCCTTCACTTTGCCATGCTATATTTCAGTCCAATTTATGGCCAACTTACCTAAAATGGTCACTAATTGACCATTAAAATGTTCTCTAACAATTTCCTAAGCCAAGTCAAATTTTCACTTCTCAAACCCTAATTTCAAATTTCAAAACTTAATCAATTAAATTTCTATCACTTGTCATGCATATAACCTCATCAATCATCATCACTAATCATGTACATATGCAGGAATACATCAAACCCCATAAGGTTCCCAAGGTTGCTGAATTAGGGATGTTTAATTCCTTAACTAATTCTTTGAATTTCTTGAATTTCTCACTTAATTTGGCATGTATACTACACCTAAAATTGAAAGAAAAGGTTTTAGTGCACTAACCTTGAATGGAGCCACTTCTAAGACTTCAAAACTTCACTTTCTTCCTTTCTTTTTGCTGTCCAAAGCTTGCTCTAGGAAGGCATATAGGGGTTTTATGGTGTAATTGGCTAGGTTTTGGAGCTTGGGTGAGTGCATCAATGGAGGGAGATGGGGAGAGGTCATGTTTGAGGAAGAAGAAGAAGAAGATGACCAGAATTTTTGGTCCTCTTTGACTCTTTTAATTTTTTTAAAAATGCTTATTTGAATGCAATTGGTGGAGACTTGTAAGTGACATCATAAAGATGTCATAAATTGCTTTTTATGGATTTTTCTTTCCTTTTCTTTTCTAATCATTTTCAATTCAATTTTCAATAATATTTATTCACATTTTATGTCATATTAATTATTTACTCAACTGGACAAGTCGGCCAAAAATCACCTCTGAAGGCGAAATGACCAAAATGCCCTCCGTTTGGCTTAACGGGTTGAAATTGTCTGTACCGATTGAAAATTTTTTCTAATTATTTTCTTGGCATTCTAATGCCATAGGAACCTCAATGACCCTTCTCTGGAGTCCCAAAAATTATTTTATGAATTTTTCCCCGGGTCTAGGGCTCCTCGTTGCGAGAACCGCAACTTACCTCTGGTTACCCATCGCTTGGGCACCGGCTCATTTGACTTGGTTGTATTTTATTTCTAAAATTTTTACTAAATTTTTCTTATTAATATTTGAGTTAATTTTGGTTCTTGACTTTAGTTTAAATATTTTTCCGGACGTTCTAGCTGTCCGGACCGACACCGGTCACCGGAACAGTAGACTGTACGGAGTTGCTACCGGGAGGGTGTTACAACTCTTCCCCTCTTATTTAAATTTCGTCCTCGAAATTTATCCAATGTAAATAGCCAAGGAGCTACTACCTCTTTATTTCTTTACCTTTCCGTGTTATCCTACTTCACTTTCTCCTTAATCTCAATCCTATCCTCAAACAGTTATGTACTCATCCTTTTTCATCTTAAATACAGTCTCCTTCTCATCTCCATTCACTATCTCATTGTCTCTTCACTCTCTTATTCCATACCTTAACCTAAAATAAACAGGAAATACAGATCTGCAATAGTGTCACCTCGACTCTTATGAATGCAATGCATGATATGCAATTTATCTAGGTCCAGAAACGCCTAAACCGTGCTCTGATACCACTAAATGTGACACCCCTTACCCGACTACAGTGTAGCCGAGCAAGTTATGCCACTCAGTGTGCCGGAGCACTCTATTTTATCTTAATTCATTTTTATCATAGTTTTGAAAATAACTTGTGAAATATAATTCATTTATTGAAATTGTAATTTATTTGAGGATCCGAAAATTTTATAGAAAATCCGGCGGAGTACCGGCTAAAAATGGAGAAAACAGTTCTTCGGAACTTGTGAAAAACACTTCCTATGATCATATTCAATCAATCCCAACTCCAATTATCAACAAAGTCTCAGAATAATTTCATCAATTTCATTTATTTCTCAATCGTTCATCTCATGGTACTCATATACAATTCACATTTTGTATCACATCAAGTTACAACATTTTCTTAACGATTCCTCTATTTGTCATTCATTCATTTCACATCATCATTAGACTCAAATCATAAATAAATTCTCACATGTGATTTATAATCACAATTTACAAGTACTTACATTAATACAAAATTATATTACATTTGTTTCAAATACACATGATAAAATAAGAGTTTAATTATGAAATTTACAAAAACCTCAAAATACAAAATGGGACCTAGTGTCCTACCAATGCACTGTAGTCTGTGAGGTGACACGGACACTATGTAGAACTGTGAACTGCCTTACCGAATCTGTGGTCTACTGGTTCCTCTGTCCAAATCTTCAGTACCTACGCGTTGCAAAAGCGACGCGCTAAGCATAAAGCTTAGTGGTGCGAATAATACAAGAAAATATAATATGCAAATAAAGATAATAATTTCCTTGCTATTGTGTTCATAATAAATGAATAATTACTAACTTATTGTTTAGTCGAGGGCTATTCATGTTTTATGATATTAACTTCATGCATTTCGTTAATTATTTTCTTCATGATCTTGAGCTTCTTTGTATTTTTGGTAATCATTCCTGATACTTAATTTTCTTATTTTCTTTAATGATCAGTTCAATCACAGTTATACTTTTCCATGCCCAAGTAACCTATCTTTGGACGTCGATGGATAACGGGTCGTTGGCACTGGACACCGTGGTGCCTCGGGCCGTCATACCATGGGACGCAGAACGTCAACCACGTATGCAGTCAGTATGGCTAAAAAGCCATGATATCACATAATCGGCATAAAAGCCATGAATACGGGCATAAAAGCCATGAATACGGGCATAAAGCCATGAATACAGGCATAAAGCCTTTCGCAGTACTGCTAAAACAATACCCTATTGGCATGCCAAACTATCCAAACCAATCTTGTTAGGTATACTAGGGCACATAATATCATTAAATGTTCATAAGTTTTATTATTTCATTTTATGTTCCAATTATCGTTCATAGTATTTTAATTTTATTTATAGTAGAAGCATAAATCTTCAAATCTCATTTTTATATAATTTATGCATTCATCATACCATTCACGTTAATTGCAATTTACATCAATCGATTTTCATGTACCATTTGTACATCGAAATATTTCCATTTCTCTCATGATGAGAGCAATTAATCCCATTCACACATCCATGTGATTCATCTAATCGTTACAATATTTATATGAATTAGTATTCACATTATTACCTCTCATGTACCAATTTTTGTACAAGGTATTATAATCCTATTTGAAACAAAGACGTAAATCCTAATGATAACTTTATCTCATTTATACTCTAAACAATCCATTTGTGTTAATTACATTTTATATTTCAAGTTGTATTACTTATGTAATATGTGTCATTTTATTTACTATTCACCTTACTAGTCAACCAAAATGTTGACCTTTTTATACTTAATGGATATATTAATTCTAATTACACCAAGATCCCACATTTTGAGTTTTACATTTACTAGTATTAATTGCCAATTGCAATTTAAAGTCTCCTAGATGCATTTCTAATTTCAAATTTTGAATTTCAAGTTTTGGTGTCACTATTCACCCCATTGGTCAACAAAAATGTTGACTTTTGCATAGACAATAGGTACATTGGTTTTAACACTCCCGATGTACCACATTTTGCATTTAAAACTTGTTGGAATCAATTACCAAATCCATTTCCAAGCTTATTTCAAGTTTTCATGTCACTATTCACTTCATTAGTCAACTAAAATGTTGACTTTTGCATAGAAAATATGTACATTGACTTTGGCACTTCAAACATACTACATTTTCATTTAAAACTTGTTGGTTTTGGTCACTTTCTCAAAGCTTAGGTCATTTTGGCAAAATTGCCAATTTTCGATTTTGGTGCTCCGAAGTTGCACTGTTTCATTGGTCGATTTACTGTTGGAATTTGACAAAACTTCCTTCATAGAAAATGTTCCTTATTTTGTCTAGTTGAATTTCTTTTTTTGAATCACTCCATTTGGAGTTTTTTAGCTCAAGTTATGGCCAAAATAAGTTTATCGCTCACGTGTCTTATTCTGCTGAAATTTTGGGTTTTGGCAGATTTTGGTCCAACTTTGATCGATAATTTGACCAAGTTAAGTTCATAATTTGGTCTAACTTTCTTCATATGAAATGTTCTACCATGTCTTAGGTTTCCATCGGTTCAAGAATTGCCTAAATCCGAGTTTTCTAGAGAGAGTTATAGCCATCCAAACATTACTGCTCAAATGAAAAGTCTGGAAATCTCAGTACAGTAAACTTCACTTTGCTCAATGATTTGATTAGGTTCTGGTAATAATTTGAGGGAGGTTTCTTCATGAAAGTTGTTTTTCTATGTCTTAACTTGTTGCTGTAAAAATTTCAGATCAATTGACCATTTCTACAGTGAGTTATGGCCAAATGAACAGTTACTGTTCATTTGGTCATTCTGCAGGGGCTGTTTGCAGGGTATCCGGATTGGGGCCAACTTTTGGTCCTCTTGCTTTGGTCTTTTGGGCATGGTTTCTTCAGCAACAATGTGCCATTATAAGCCTAGTTTCATGTCCAATTGGCCAAACACCAATTGGACCAACACAGCCCAAGCTATGGCAGTCCAAGTGGACTGAAATTTCAGTCACCCTGCTGCACTCACAAGGCAGCATGCTCCTTCACTTTGCCATGCTATATTTCAGTCCAATTTATGGCCAACTTACCTAAAATGGTCACTAATTGACCATTAAAATGTTCTCTAACAATTTCCTAAGCCAAGTCAAATTTTCACTTCTCAAACCCTAATTTCAAATTTCAAAACTTAATCAATTAAATTTCTATCACTTGTCATGCATATAACCTCATCAATCATCATCACTAATCATGTACATATGCAGGAATACATCAAACCCCATAAGGTTCCCAAGGTTGCTGAATTAGGGATGTTTAATTCCTTAACTAATTCTTTGAATTTCTTGAATTTCTCACTTAATTTGGCATGTATACTACACCTAAAATTGAAAGAAAAGGTTTTAGTGCACTAACCTTGAATGGAGCCACTTCTAAGACTTCAAAACTTCACTTTCTTCCTTTCTTTTTGCTGTCCAAAGCTTGCTCTAGGAAGGCATATAGGGGTTTTATGGTGTAATTGGCTAGGTTTTGGAGCTTGGGTGAGTGCATCAATGGAGGGAGATGGGGAGAGGTCATGTTTGAGGAAGAAGAAGAAGAAGATGACCAGAATTTTTGGTCCTCTTTGACTCTTTTAATTTTTTTAAAAATGCTTATTTGAATGCAATTGGTGGAGACTTGTAAGTGACATCATAAAGATGTCATAAATTGCTTTTTATGGATTTTTCTTTCCTTTTCTTTTCTAATCATTTTCAATTCAATTTTCAATAATATTTATTCACATTTTATGTCATATTAATTATTTACTCAACTGGACAAGTCGGCCAAAAATCACCTCTGAAGGCGAAATGACCAAAATGCCCTCCGTTTGGCTTAACGGGTTGAAATTGTCTGTACCGATTGAAAATTTTTTCTAATTATTTTCTTGGCATTCTAATGCCATAGGAACCTCAATGACCCTTCTCTGGAGTCCCAAAAATTATTTTATGAATTTTTCCCCGGGTCTAGGGCTCCTCGTTGCGAGAACCGCAACTTACCTCTGGTTACCCATCGCTTGGGCACCGGCTCATTTGACTTGGTTGTATTTTATTTCTAAAATTTTTACTAAATTTTTCTTATTAATATTTGAGTTAATTTTGGTTCTTGACTTTAGTTTAAATATTTTTAGGACGTTCTAGCTGTCAGGACCGACCACCGATCATAAGAGATGGTATTTGAGTTGCTACAGGAGGGTGTTACAACTCTTCCCCTCTTATTTAAATTTCGTCCTCGAAATTTATCCAATGTAAATAGCCAAGGAGCTACTACGTCTTTATTTCTTTACCTTTCCGTGTTATCCTACTTCACTTTCTCCTTAATCTCAATCCTATCCTCAAACAGTTATGTACTCATCCTTTTTCATCTTAAATACAGTCTCCTTCTCATCTCCATTCACTATCTCATTGTCTCTTCACTCTCTTATTCCATACCTTAACCTAAAATAAACAGGAAATACAGATCTGCAATAGTGTCACCTCGACTCTTATGAATGCAATGCATGATATGCAATTTATCTAGGTCCAGAAACGCCTAAACCGTGCTCTGATACCACTAAATGTTTCACCCCTTACCCGAATACAGTGTAGCCTAGCTAGTTATGCCACTCAGTGTGCCGGAGCACTCTATTTTATCTTAATTCATTTTTATCATAGTTTTGAAAATAACTTGTGAAATATAATTCATTTATTGAAATTGTAATTTATTTGAGGATCCGAAAATTTTATAGAAAATCCGGCGGAGTACCGGCTAAAAATGGAGAAAACAGTTCTTCGGAACTTGTGAAAAACACTTCCTATGATCATATTCAATCAATCCCAACTCCAATTATCAACAAAGTCTCAGAATAATTTCATCAATTTCATTTATTTCTCAATCATTCATCTCATGGTACTCATATACAATTCACATTTTGTATCACATCAAGTTACAACATTTTCTTAACGATTCCTCTATTTGTCATTCATTCATTTCACATCATCATTAGACTCAAATCATAAATAAATTCTCACATGTGATTTATAATCACAATTTACAAGTACTTACATTAATACAAAATTATATTACATTTGTTTCAAATACACATGATAAAATAAGAGTTTAATTATGAAATTTACAAAAACCTCAAAATACAAAATGAGACCTAGTGTCCTACCAATGCACTGTAGTCTGTGAGGTGACACGGACACTATGCAGAACTGTGAACTGCCTTACCGAATCTGTGGTCTACTGGGTCCTCTGTCCAAATCTTCAGTACCTACGCGTTGCAAAAGCGACGCGCTAAGCATAAAGCTTAGAGGTGCGAATAATACAATAAAATATAATATGCAAATAAAGATAATAATTTCCTTGCTATTGTGTTCATAATAAATGAATAATTACTAACTTATTGTTTAGTCGAGGGCTATTCATGTTTTATGATATTAACTTCATGCATTTCGTTAATTATTTTCTTCATGATCTTGAGCTTCTTTGTATTTTTGGTAATCATTCCTGATACTTAATTTTCTTATTTTCTTTAATGATCAGTTCAATCACAGTTATACTTTTCCATGCCCAAGTAACCTATCTTTGGGCGATCGATAACGGGTCGTTGGCACTGGACACCGTGGTGACTCGGGCCGTCATACCATGGGACGCAGAACGTCAACCACGTATGCAGTCAGTATGGCTAAAAAGCCATGATATCACATAATCGGCATAAAAGCCATGAATACGGGCATAAAAGCCATGAATACGGGCATAAAGCCATGAATACAGGCATAAAGCCTTTCGCAGTACTGCTAAAACAATACCCTATTGGCATGCCAAACTATCCAAACCAATCTTGTTAGGTATACTAGGGCACATAATATCATTAAATGTTCATAAGTTTTATTATTTCATTTTATGTTCCAATTATCGTTCATAGTATTTTAATTTTATTTATAGTAGAAGCATAAATCTTCAAATCTCATTTTTATATAATTTATGCATTCATCATACCATTCACGTTAATTGCAATTTACATCAATCGATTTTCATGTACCATTTGTACATCGAAATATTTCCATTTCTCTCATGATGAGAGCAATTAATCCCATTCACACATCCATGTGATTCATCTAATCGTTACAATATTTATATGAATTAGTATTCACATTATTACCTCTCATGTACCAATTTTTGTACAAGGTATTATAATCCTATTTGAAACAAAGACGTAAATCCTAATGATAACTTTATCTCATTTATACTCTAAACAATCCATTTGTGTTAATTACATTTTATATTTCAAGTTGTATTACTTATGTAATATGTGTCATTTTATTTACTATTCACCTTACTAGTCAACCAAAATGTTGACCTTTTTATACTTAATGGATATATTAATTCTAATTACACCAAGATCCCACATTTTGAGTTTTACATTTACTAGTATTAATTGCCAATTGCAATTTAAAGTCTCCTAGATGCATTTCTAATTTCAAATTTTGAATTTCAAGTTTTGGTGTCACTATTCACCCCATTGGTCAACAAAAATGTTGACTTTTGCATAGACAATAGGTACATTGGTTTTAACACTCCCGATGTACCACATTTTGCATTTAAAACTTGTTGGAATCAATTACCAAATCCATTTCCAAGCTTATTTCAAGTTTTCATGTCACTATTCACTTCATTAGTCAACTAAAATGTTGACTTTTGCATAGAAAATATGTACATTGACTTTGGCACTTCAAACATACTACATTTTTCATTTAAAACTTGTTGGTTTTGGTCACTTTCTCAAAGCTTAGGTCATTTTGGCAAAATTGCCAATTTTCAGTTTTGGTGCTCCGAAGTTGCACTGTTTCATTGGTCGATTTACTGTTGGAATTTGACAAAACTTCCTTCATAGAAAATGTTCCTTATTTTGTCTAGTTGAATTTCTTTTTTTGAATCACTCCATTTGGAGTTTTTTAGCTCAAGTTATGGCCAAAATAAGTTTACTGTTCACGTGTACTGTTCCTGCTGAAATTTTGGGTTTTGGCAGATTTTGGTCCAACTTTGATCAGTAATTTGACCAAGTTAAGTTCATAATTTGGTCTAACTTTCTTCATATGAAATGTTCTACCATGTCTTAGGTTTCCATCGGTTCAAGAATCGCCTAAATCCGAGTTTTCTAGAGAGAGTTATAGCCATCCAAACATTACTGCTCAAATGAAAAGTCTGGAAATCTCAGTACAGTAAACTTCACTTTGCTCAATGATTTGATTAGGTTCTGGTAATAATTTGAGGGAGGTTTCTTCATGAAAGTTGTTTTTCTATGTCTTAACTTGTTGCTGTAAAAATTTCAGATCAATTGACCATTTCTACAGTGAGTTATGGCCAAATGAACAGTTACTGTTCATTTGGTCATTCTGCAGGGGCTGTTTGCAGGGTATCCGGATTGGGGCCAACTTTTGGTCCTCTTGCTTTGGTCTTTTGGGCATGGTTTCTTCAGCAACAATGTGCCATTATAAGCCTAGTTTCATGTCCAATTGGCCAAACACCAATTGGACCAACACAGCCCAAGCTATGGCAGTCCAAGTGGACTGAAATTTGATCACCTCTTTTGCACTCACAAGGCAGCATGCTCCTTCACTTTGCCATGCTATATTTCAGTCCAATTTATGGCCAACTTACCTAAAATGGTCACTAATTGACCATTAAAATGTTCTCTAACAATTTCCTAAGCCAAGTCAAATTTTCACTTCTCAAACCCTAATTTCAAATTTCAAAACTTAATCAATTAAATTTCTATCACTTGTCATGCATATAACCTCATCAATCATCATCACTAATCATGTACATATGCAGGAATACATCAAACCCCATAAGGTTCCCAAGGTTGCTGAATTAGGGATGTTTAATTCCTTAACTAATTCTTTGAATTTCTTGAATTTCTCACTTAATTTGGCATGTATACTACACCTAAAATTGAAAGAAAAGGTTTTAGTGCACTAACCTTGAATGGAGCCACTTCTAAGACTTCAAAACTTCACTTTCTTCCTTTCTTTTGCTGTCCAAAGCTTGCTCTAGGAAGGCATATAGGGGTTTTATGGTGTAATTGGCTAGGTTTTGGAGCTTGGGTGAGTGCATCAATGGAGGGAGATGGGGAGAGGTCATGTTTGAGGAAGAAGAAGAAGAAGATGACCAGAATTTTTGGTCCTCTTTGACTCTTTTAATTTTTTTAAAAATGCTTATTTGAATGCAATTGGTGGAGACTTGTAAGTGACATCATAAAGATGTCATAAATTGCTTTTTATGGATTTTTCTTTCCTTTTCTTTTCTAATCATTTTCAATTCAATTTTCAATAATATTTATTCACATTTTATGTCATATTAATTATTTACTCAATCGACAAGTCGGCCAAAAATCACCTCTCAAGGCGAAATGACCAAAATGCCCTCCGCTTGGCTTAACGGGTTGAAATTGTCTGCACTGATTGAAAATTTTTTCTAATTATTTTCTTGGCATTCTAATGCCATAGGAACCTCAATGACCCTTCTCTGGAGTCCCAAAATTATTTTATGAATTTTTCCTGGTCTAGGGCTCCTCGTTGCGAGAACCACAACTTACCTCGTTACCCATCGCTTGGGCACCTAGCCATTTGACTTGGTTGTATTTTATTTCTAAAATTTTTACTAAATTTTTCTTATTAATATTTGAGTTAATTTTGGTTCTTGACTTTAGTTTAAATATTTTTCCGGACGTTCTAGCTGTCCGGACCGACACCGGTCACCAATAAAGATCATGCGGAGTTGCTACCGGGAGGGTGTTACAACTCTTCCCCTCTTATTTAAATTTCGTCCTCGAAATTTATCCAATGTAAATAGCCAAGGAGCTACTACGTCTTTATTTCTTTACCTTTCCGTGTTATCCTACTTCACTTTCTCCTTAATCTCAATCCTATCCTCAAACAGTTATGTACTCATCCTTTTTCATCTTAAATACAGTCTCCTTCTCATCTCCATTCACTATCTCATTGTCTCTTCACTCTCTTATTCCATACCTTAACCTAAAATAAACAGGAAATACAGATCTGCAATAGTGTCACCTCGACTCTTATGAATGCAATGCATGATATGCAATTTATCTAGGTCCAGAAACGCCTAAACCGTGCTCTGATACCACTAAATGTGACACCCCTTACCCGACTACAGTGTAGCCGAGCAAGTTATGCCACTCAGTGTGCCGGAGCACTCTATTTTATCTTAATTCATTTTTATCATAGTTTTGAAAATAACTTGTGAAATATAATTCATTTATTGAAATTGTAATTTATTTGAGGATCCGAAAATTTTATAGAAAATCCGGCGGAGTACCGGCTAAAAATGGAGAAAACAGTTCTTCGGAACTTGTGAAAAACACTTCCTATGATCATATTCAATCAATCCCAACTCCAATTATCAACAAAGTCTCAGAATAATTTCTTCAATTTCATTTATTTCTCAATCATTCATCTCATGGTACTCATATACAATTCACATTTTGTATCACATCAAGTTACAGCATTTTCTTAACGATTCCTCTATTTGTCATTCATTCATTTCACATCATCATTAGACTCAAATCATAAATAAATTCTCACATGTGATTTATAATCACAATTTACAAGTACTTACATTAATACAAAATTATATTACATTTGTTTCAAATACACATGATAAAATAAGAGTTTAATTATGAAATTTACAAAAACCTCAAAATACAAAATGAGACCTAGTGTCCTACCAATGCAATTGTAGTCCGTGAGGTGACACGGACACTATGCAGAATCGTGGAACCGCCTTACCGAATCTGTGGTCGACTGGGTCCTCTCTCCAAATCTTCACTACCTACGCGTTGCAAAAGCGACGCGCTAAGCATAAAGCTTAGAGGTGCGAATAATACAATAAAATATAATATGCAAATAAAGATAATAATTTCCTTGCTATTGTGTTCATAATAAATGAATAATTACTAACTTATTGTTTAGTCGAGGGCTATTCATGTTTTATGATATTAACTTCATGCATTTCGTTAATTATTTTCTTCATGATCTTGAGCTTCTTTGTATTTTTGGTAATCATTCCTGATACTTAATTTTCTTATTTTCTTTAATGATCAGTTCAATCACAGTTATACTTTTCCATGCCCAAGTAACCTATACTTCGACGATCGGATCGATAACGGGTCGTTGGCACCGACACCGCGTGCCTCGCCGTCATACCATGGGACGCAGTAACGCCAACCACGTATGCAAATGGTATGGCTAAAAGGTCATGATATCACATAATCGGGCATAAAAGCCATGAATACGGGCATAAAAGCCATGAATACGGGCATAAAAGCCATGAATACGGGCATAAAGCCATGAATACAGGCATAAAGCCTTTCGCAGTACTGCTAAAACAATACCCTATTGGCATGCCAAACTATCCAAACCAATCTTGTTAGGTATACTAGGGCACATAATATCATTAAATGTTCATAAGTTTTATTATTTCATTTTATGTTCCAATTATCGTTCATAGTATTTTAATTTTATTTATAGTAGAAGCATAAATCTTCAAATCTCATTTTTATATAATTTATGCATTCATCATACCATTCACGTTAATTACAATTTACATCAATCGATTTTCATGTACCATTTGTACATCGAAATATTTCCATTTCTCTCATGATGAGAGCAATTAATCCCATTCACACATCCATGTGATTCATCTAATCGTTACAATATTTATATGAATTAGTATTCACATTATTACCTCTCATGTACCAATTTTTGTACAAGGTATTATAATCCTATTTGAAACAAAGACGTAAATCCTAATGATAACTTTATCTCATTTATACTCTAAACAATCCATTTGTGTTAATTACATTTTATATTTCAAGTTGTATTACTTATGTAATATGTGTCATTTTATTTACTATTCACCTTACTAGTCAACCAAAATGTTGACCTTTTATACTTAATGGATATATTAATTCTAATTACACCAAGATCCCACATTTTGAGTTTTACATTTACTAGTATTAATTGCCAATTGCAATTTAAAGTCCCCTAGATGCATTTCTAATTTCAAATTTTGAATTTCAAGTTTTGGTGTCACTATTCACCCCATTGGTCAACAAAAATGTTGACTTTTGCATAGACAATAGGTACATTGGTTTTAGCACTCCCGATGTACCACATTTTGCATTTAAAACTTGTTGGAATCAATTACCAAATCCATTTCCAAGCTTATTTCAAGTTTTCATGTCACTATTCACTTCATTAGTCAACTAAAATGTTGACTTTTGCATAGAAAATATGTACATTGACTTTGGCACTTCAAACATACTACATTTTTCATTTAAAACTTGTTGGTTTTGGTCACTTTCTCAAAGCTTAGGTCATTTTGGCAAAATTGCCAATTTTCGGTTTTGGTGCTCAAGTTGCACTGTTTCATTGGTCGATTTACTGTTGGAATTTGACAAAACTTCCTTCATAGAAAATGTTCCTTATTTTGTCTAGTTGAATTTCTTTTTGAATCACTCCATTTGGAGTTTTTAGCTCAAGTTATGGCCAAAATAAGTTTACTGCTCACGTGTAATGCTCTCGCTGAAATTTTGGGTTTTGGCAGATTTTGGTCCAACTTTGGTCGAATTTGACCAAGTTAAGTTCATAATTTGGTCTAACTTTCTTCATATGAAATGTTCTACCATGTCTTAGGTTTCCATCGGTTCAAGAATCGCCTAAATCCGAGTTTTCTAGAGAGAGTTATAGCCATCCAAACATTATTGCTCAAATGAAAAGTCCGAAATCTCAAGACAAGAAACTTCACTTTGCTCAATGATTTGATTAGGTTCTGTAATAATTTGAGGGAGGTTTCTTCATGAAAGTTGTTTTTCTATGTCTTAACTTGTTGCTGTAAAATTTCAGATCAATTGACCATTTCTACAGTGAGTTATGGCCAAATGAACGATTCATCGCTCATTTGGTCATTCTCAGGGTCGCTTTGTGGTATCCGGATTGGGGCCAACTTTTGGTCCTCTTGCTTTGGTCTTTTGGGCATGGTTTCTTCAGCAACAATGTGCCATTATAAGCCTAGTTTCATGTCCAATTGGCCAAACACCAATTGGACCAACACAGCCCAAGCTATGGCAGTCCAAGTGGATGAAATTTCACCACCTCACAGCACTCACAAGGCAAAGATGCTCCTTCACTTTGCCATGCTATATTTCAGTCCAATTTATGGCTAACTTACCTAAAATGGTCACTAATTGACCATTAAAATGTTCTCTAACAATTTCCTAAGCCAAGTCAAATTTTCACTTCTCAAACCCTAATTTCAAATTTCAAAACTTAATCAATTAAATTTCTATCACTTGTCATGCATATAACCTCATCAATCATCATCACTAATCATGTACATATGCAGGAATACATCAAACCCCATAAGGTTCCCAAGGTTGCTGAATTAGGGATGTTTAATTCCTTAACTAATTCTTTGAATTTCTTGAATTTCTCACTTAATTTGGCATGTATACTACACCTAAAATTGAAAGAAAAGGTTTTAGTGCACTAACCTTGAATGGAGCCACTTCTAAGACTTCAAAACTTCACTTTCTTCCTTTCTTTTTGCTGTCCAAAGCTTGCTCTAGGAAGGCATATAGGGGTTTTATGGTGTAATTGGCTAGGTTTTGGAGCTTGGGTGAGTGCATCAATGGAGGGAGATGGGAAGAGGTCATGTTTGAGGAAGAAGAAGAAGATGACCAGAATTTTTGGTCCTCTTTGACTCTTTTAATTTTTTTAAAAATGCTTATTTGAATGCAATTGGTGGAGACTTGTAAGTGACATCATAAAGATGTCATAAATTGCTTTTTATGGATTTTTCTTTCCTTTTCTTTTCTAATCATTTTCAATTCAATTCTCAATAATATTTATTCACATTTTATGTCATATTAATTATTTACTCAACTGGACAAGTCGGCCAAAAATCACCTCTGAAGGCGAAATGACCAAAATGCCCTCCGTTTGGCTTAACGGGTTGAAATTGTCTGTACCGATTGAAAAATTTTTCTAATTATTTTCTTGGCATTCTAATGCCATAGGAACCTCAATGACCCTTCTCTGGAGTCCCAAAAATTATTTTATGAATTTTTCCCCAGGTCTAGGGCTCCTCGTTGCGAGAACCGCAACTTACCTCTGGTTACCCATCGCTTGGGCACCAGCTCATTTGACTTGGTTGTATTTTATTTCTAAAATTTTTACTAAATTTTTCTTATTAATATTTGAGTTAATTTTGGTTCTTGACTTTTGTTTAAATATTTTTCCGGACGTTCTAGCTGTCCGGACCGACACTGGCCACCTAATAAAGAGATCATTTGAGTTGCTACCGGGAGGGTGTTACAACTCTTCCCCTCTTATTTAAATTTCGTCCTCGAAATTTATCCAATGTAAATAGCCAAGGAGCTACTACCTCTTTATTTCTTTACCTTTCCGTGTTATCCTACTTCACTTTCTCCTTAATCTCAATCCTATCCTCAAACAGTTATGTACTCATCCTTTTTCATCTTAAATACAGTCTCCTTCTCATCTCCATTCACTATCTCATTGTCTCTTCACTCTCTTATTCCATACCTTAACCTAAAATAAACAGGAAATACAGATCTGCAATAGTGTCACCTCGACTCTTATGAATGCAATGCATGATATGCAATTTATCTAGGTCCAGAAACGCCTAAACCGTGCTCTGATACCACTAAATGTGACACCCCTTACCCGACTACAGTGTAGCCGAGCAAGTTATGCCACTCAAGCAGGTGCTGAGCACTCTATTTTATCTTAATTCATTTTTATCATAGTTTTGAAAATAACTTGTGAAATATAATTCATTTATTGAAATTGTAATTTATTTGAGGATCCGAAAATTTTATAGAAAATCCGGCAGAGTACCGGCTAAAAATGGAGAAAACAGTTCTTCGGAACTTGTGAAAAACACTTCCTATGATCATATTCAATCAATCCCAACTCCAATTATCAACAAAGTCTCAGAATAATTTCTTCAATTTCATTTATTTCTCAATCATTCATCTCATGGTACTCATATACAATTCACATTTTGTATCACATCAAGTTACAGCATTTTCTTAACGATTCCTCTATTTGTCATTCATTCATTTTACATCATCATTAGACTCAAATCATAAATAAATTCTCACATGTGATTTATAATCACAATTTACAAGTACTTATAGTAATACAAAATTATATTAAATTTGTTTCAAATACACATGATAAAATAATAGTTTAATTATGAAATTTACAAAAACCTCAAAATACAAAATGGGACCTAGTGTCCTACCAATGCACTGTAGTCTGTGAGGTGACACGGACACTATGCAGAACTGTGAACTGCCTTACCGAATCTGTGGTCTACTGGGTCCTCTGTCCAAATCTTCAGTACCTACGCGTTGCAAAAGCGACGCGCTAAGCATAAAGCTTAGTGGTGCGAATAATACAAGAAAATATAATATGCAAATAAAGATAATAATTTCCTTGCTATTGTGTTCATAATAAATGAATAATTACTAACTTATTGTTTAGTCGAGGGCTATTCATGTTTTATGATATTAACTTCATGCATTTCGTTAATTATTTTCTTCATGATCTTGAGCTTCTTTGTATTTTTGGTAATCATTCCTGATACTTAATTTTCTTATTTTCTTTAATGATCAGTTCAATCACAGTTATACTTTTCCATGCCCAAGTAACCTATCTCGACGCATCGATCGATAATGGGTCGTTGGCACTGGACACCGCGGTGCCTCGGGCCGTCATACCATGGGACGCAGAACGTCAACCACGTATGCAGTCAGTATGGCTAAAAAGCCATGATATCACATAATCGGCATAAAAGCCATGAATACGGGCATAAAAGCCATGAATACGGGCATAAAAGCCATGAATACGGGCATAAAGCCATGAATACAGGCATAAAGCCTTTCGCAGTACTGCTAAAACAATACCCTATTAGCATGCCAAACTATCCAAACCAATCTTGTTAGGTATACTAGGGCACATAATATCATTAAATGTTCATAAGTTTTATTATTTCATTTTATGTTCCAATTATTGTTCATAGTATTTTAATTTTATTTATAGTAGAAGCATAAATCTTCAAATCTCATTTTTATATAATTTATGCATTCATCATACCATTCACGTTAATTGCAATTTACATCAATCGATTTTCATGTACCATTTGTACATCGAAATATTTCCATTTCTCTCATGATGAGAGCAATTAATCCCATTCACACATCCATGTGATTCATCTAATCGTTACAATATTTATATGAATTAGTATTCACATTATTACCTCTCATGTACCAATTTTTGTACAAGGTATTATAATCCTATTTGAAACAAAGACGTAAATCCTAATGATAACTTTATCTCATTTATACTCTAAACAATCCATTTGTGTTAATTACATTTTATATTTCAAGTTGTATTACTTATGTAATATGTGTCATTTTATTTACTATTCACCTTACTAGTCAACCAAAATGTTGACCTTTTATACTTAATGGATATATTAATTCTAATTACACCAAGATCCCACATTTTGAGTTTTACATTTACTAGTATTAATTGCCAATTGCAATTTAAAGTCCCCTAGATGCATTTCTAATTTCAAATTTTGAATTTCAAGTTTTGGTGTCACTATTCACCCCATTGGTCAACAAAATGTTGACTTTTGCATATACATTAGGTACATTGGTTTTAACACTCCCGATGTACCACATTTTGCATTTAAATCTTGTTGGAATCAATTACCAAATCCATTTCCAAGCTTATTTCAAGTTTTCATGTCACTATTCACTTCATTAGTCAACTAAAATGTTGACTTTTGCATAGAAAATATGTACATTGACTTTGGCACTTCAAACATACTACATTTTTCATTTAAAACTTGTTGGTTTTGGTCACTTTCTCAAAGCTTAGGTCATTTTGGCAAAATTGCCAATTTTCGGTTTTGGTGCTCCGAAGTTGCACTGTTTCATTGGTCGATTTACTGTTGGAATTTGACAAAACTTCCTTCATAGAAAATGTTCCTTATTTTGTCTAGTTGAATTTCTTTTTTTGAATCACTCCATTTGGAGTTTTTAGCTTAATTTATGGCCAAAATAAGTTTACTGTTCACGTAATCGCTCTCGCTGAAATTTTGGGTTTTGGCAGATTTTGGTCCAACTTTGATCAGTAATTTGACCAAGTTAAGTTCATAATTTGGTCTAACTTTCTTCATATGAAATGTTCTACCATGTCTTAGGTTTCCATCGGTTCAAGAATCGCCTAAATCCGAGTTTTCTAGAGAGAGTTATAGCCATCCAAACATTACTGCTCAAATGAAAAGTCTGGAAATCTCAGTACAGTAAACTTCATTTTGCTCAATGATTTGATTAGGTTCTGGTAATAATTTGAGGGAGGTTTCTTCATGAAAGTTGTTTTTCTATGTCTTAACTTGTTGCTGTAAAAATTTCAGATCAATTGACCATTTCTACAGTGAGTTATGGCCAAATGAACAGTTACTGTTCATTTGGTCATTCTGCAGGGGCTGTTTGCAGGGTATCCGGATTGGGGCCAACTTTTGGTCCTCTTGCTTTGGTCTTTTGGGCATGGTTTCTTCAGCAACAATGTGCCATTATAAGCCTAGTTTCATGTCCAATTGGCCAAACACCAATTGGACTAACACAGCCCAAGCTATGGCAGTCCAAGTGGACTGAAATTTCAGTCACCCTACTGCACTCACAAGGCAGCATGCTCCTTCACTTTGCCATGCTATATTTCAGTCCAATTTATGGCCAACTTACCTAAAATGGTCACTAATTGACCATTAAAATGTTCTCTAACAATTTCCTAAGCCAAGTCAAATTTTCACTTCTCAAACCCTAATTTCAAATTTCAAAACTTAATCAATTAAATTTCTATCACTTGTCATGCATATAACCTCATCAATCATCATCACTAATCATGTACATATGCAGGAATACATCAAACCCCATAAGGTTCCCAAGGTTGCTGAATTAGGGATGTTTAATTCCTTAACTAATTCTTTGAATTTCTTGAATTTCTCACTTAATTTGGCATGTATACTACACCTAAAATTGAAAGAAAAGGTTTTAGTGCACTAACCTTGAATGGAGCCACTTCTAAGACTTCAAAACTTCACTTTCTTCCTTTCTTTTTGTTGTCCAAAGCTTTCTCTAGGAAGGCATATAGGGGTTTTATGGTGTAATTGGCTAGGTTTTGGAGCTTGGGTGAGTGCATCAATGGAGGGAGATGGGGAGAGGTCATGTTTGAGGAAGAAGAAGAAGAAGATGACCAGAATTTTTGGTCCTCTTTGACTCTTTTAATTGTTTTAAAAATGCTTATTTGAATGCAATTGGTGGAGACTTGTAAGTGACATCATAAAGATGTCATAAATTGCTTTTTATGGATTTTTCTTTCCTTTTCTTTTCTAATCATTTTCAATTCAATTTTCAATAATATTTATTCACATTTTATGTCATATTAATTATTTACTCAACTGGACAAGTCGGCCAAAAATCACCTCTGAAGGCGAAATGACCAAAATGCCCTCCGTTTGGCTTAACGGGTTGAAATTGTCTGTACCGATTGAAAAATTTTTCTAATTATTTTCTTGGCATTCTAATGCCATAGGAACCTCAATGACCCTTCTCTGGAGTCCCAAAAATTATTTTATGAATTTTTCCCCGGGTCTAGGGCTCCTCGTTGCGAGAACCGCAACTTACCTCTGGTTACCCATCGCTTGGGCACCGGCTCATTTGACTTGGTTGTATTTTATTTCTAAAATTTTTACTAAATTTTTCTTACTAATATTTGAGTTAATTTTGGTTCTTGACTTTAGTTTAAATATTTTTCCGGACGTTCTAGCTGTCCGGACCGACACCGGTCACCGGAACAGTAGACTGTACAGAGTTGCTACCGGGAGGGTGTTATACAGGAAATGTGTAGTCCCCATATGAATGGAAATGTTCTAGTTGGGAAAAAAATATTCGAAACATATAGGATTGGCCTGAAAAACTCCCTTATATTCTTTAAGGTTATCGTAGTACTGCAAGGACATTAACGGGGGCAACCCCATCCTCGTTAGTGCATAAGACTAAAGCAATGTTATACATTAAGCAAGAGCTCAGATCCTTAAGAGTGATGCTAGAAGCTAAGATCCTAAAAAAGAGTGGGCTTAGAAGAGATATGAAGAACTAGCTTTGATTAAAAGAGAATGTGAGCCTTGTATCATATGCAGGCTTATCAGAGGAAGATAGCTAGAGTCTTTAGTAAGAAGGTGAAGTCAAGGAAGATCAAAGAGGGAGACATGGTTTTAAAACAAGCTCAGCCCGTTCCTTTTTACTTGAGGAAAGTTTAACCCAAGCTAGGATGGTCCATACATAGTCAAAAAGATCTTGTTACTGTAAGAATATTAAACATGGATAGGAATAAATTTCTAGAACCAGTCAATTTAGACAGGCTCAAATAGTACTTTGTGTGAAACAGGTCCTCTAAGCTGAAAACCTGCAAAAGGCGGTCTAGGCAAAAGTAAGGGTCAAAGAAAAAGAATGAAAGAAAAAAAAAAAGAAAAAAAAAGACAAGAAAAGAAAAAAATGCTAGATTTAAAACCTGCAAAAGGCAGTCTAGGCAAAAGGAGAGATGAGAGAAGATCTAGATGGAAAACCTGAAAAGGCCATTCGGCAAGTTATAAAGCTTATTTCTAACTTTGGAAAGTTAGAAATTTAGCAAAACTAAATGTAAGAGGGAGCAATGGTGTACCTGAATAAATAAAGAAGTTTTTATTGCATTAACCAGGAATAGGTTTTATTTAATTATGATTGTGAATGTTTGTGTCTTGAGGGATACATCAAAAGATTAAGTAATTGAACTGCATTGTTTTGATTTAACCTATTGTCTTGTGAGTATGATAGAATAGGTGCTTGATATGAATATCCTGGTGATTGTCTAATTTCAAAAAAAAAAAAACAAAAAAAAAAGAGAAAAAGAACAAGAAAAAGAAAAGAAAAAAGAGAGCTCGCTAAGTGGAAAACCCGAAAGGGCCGCTTAGGCAAAAGTTAGAGCAAGCCCTGTCACACCTTACCCCTCTGTAAGGCATAACATGATCCCGTAGTATACCTAATGAATTACCAACTCCGTCTACTGATAACCCATTAAATACACTACAAGGGATTTTAAAAACTTTTCTTACTTCTTTTACAATGGTGAGCACTATTTACAGGTGTTAAAAACTTTGGTGAACTGAGGTGAAACAACTAACTCATTTGATTTATTTGGAATTTCTGTAAAAATTTTGGCAAGGTGCCATCTGTATTTTGGATAAAACAGTTCTTCAGAAAACCTGTAAAAAAAGCACTTCAATAATTTTCCAAATCTCAACTCCAATACATTTCTCAACACAATAATTTATCAACACAATTCCATAGGAATTTTTCAAAGTCCGAGATAAGGAAATATAATACAACTTTTACAATCCAAAACACTCATAATTAATTTACAACTTCAAGGTACAATTTAATTTACAACTGCTCAAAACCAAAAAGAAAATATACATACTGATGTCATACATTCTGATTACAAAATGCAAAAAGCGGTATACTCGTTATACAGAAAAATCTCTCATTTGGAGGTATGTGCGGCCTAGTCTCATACTGTCTGTCTCTCTACTGCGACAATAAAAGCTATCACGAGACAATGTCTCGATGGTGCACAACATTAACCAAATACAATTTAAATCACAATTCATAAATCATGTAAATAGTGGATACTTAAAACCATAGTCAAATTTAAGACAATAAAGGTCAATAAGAATTTAAACTCCATTTCTCAATATCACAATAATTTTCCATAAGTCAGATCAGGTTTGAATTCAAAAGACAGTATATGTCAATGAGAGTTTAAATCCATTTCACAATCTCACAATACACATCAATAAATCACACACAGCTTAATCATGATCCATAATTCAATTCATCCCAAAAGCCGATGGCTAATGAGGTATTCAATTCATCCCAAAAGTCAATGACTAATGAGGAATAACATGGCTAGCTAGCAAAA
Source organism: Hevea brasiliensis (assembly GCF_030052815.1). Classification (NCBI taxonomy): domain Eukaryota; kingdom Viridiplantae; phylum Streptophyta; class Magnoliopsida; order Malpighiales; family Euphorbiaceae; genus Hevea; species Hevea brasiliensis. The sequence continues at coordinate 44,727,834 of NC_079503.1, read as the reverse complement.
ATATGAGTACTCATCCAATTCGTCCTCAACAGGCACACACCTCAACACTTCAGCCAGAGAGGGAATTCAATTCGTCCCACTAGACAAGCTAATGAGGAATACAATCAATATACATGATAGCTGTGGTTTCAAACCATTTCCAATGCTTTTAAATCAATAAGTATCCATCAATGTCATTCAAACAATTTTTCACAGTTACAAACCATTCACAATATTTTTCAATCAATAAGTGTCCATCAAACTCATTTCCACAATTTAAAACAATAATATACAAATAGTCAATATTTATTTCAATTGAAAATAATTCAAAAGAAACAGTTGTTGTGCACAAACACAATTTAAAACAATAATATACAAATAGTCAATATTTATTTCAATTGAAAATAATTCAAAAGAAACAGTTGTTGTGCACAAACCTCTGATATTTGTCTCCTGGTCTTGACTCAGTATTTCTTTCCCTTTTGCTGAGTCCTTGTTAACTGAGAAACACAATTTGAAGTGTTTCAGTACCAAATTAAACTGTCTCTATCGATGGGGTTTGGTAAATAATGCACTGAACTCAATTATTCGCTTAATCACCTAATATACCGACCCTCGATGCGTTTTAGGTAAATTAGGTTTTAGTGTCGTTAATATGTCACACTCGATAGGGTTTTAGGTTTGGTATGTTTTACCAAAGTCATTTCCTCGCTTAGTGCATTTTAATGCAAATTGCTGGATTCCGGAACACTGGTTTGACCTAACCGGACGATCTAGTTCCCTCGGTTTTCGGGTCTCGGTCGAAACTACAAACTTGTAGATCTAGGTCTTATTGCACGCGGTGCAAAATTTCAGGTCAATCCGAGTTAAGTAGACCAAGTTATGGTCATTACACTATTGCTGGTCAAGTGGTACCATTTTAGGTCAATTTTAGGTCAAATTGGTCAATTCTGGTTCGGCCAGTTTTTGGACCCGAACTTGTGCAAGTTGTTTGACTTGCTTATGGTCATTTCTGGGTTTTGGTGTCTTCATAAGACTTGTAGGTATGGGTCTTAACTATTCATGGTTAAAATTTCAGGTCAATTGGACCTGGTTTGAGTGAGTTATGGCCTAAATACTCACTGCTGCCCAATTGGTCATTTTTCAGGTCCTAATTGCACCTAATCCGAATTGGTCAAATTTTTAGGTCACCTTGCAAGCAGAATTTTGGCATGGTTTCTCAATGAAAGTTGGCACATTTTGTGCCTAGTTTCACCCAAATTGGTCTCATACCAATTGAGGTTACACATTCAAGGTTATAGGCTAAAATATACACTGCCCTCAATATGCATTTCACACCCCAACTTCAAACACATACTCACCTTGCAAGGTTTACTTCCATACCCTACCAAACTGTTTTGGCACATTACCAAAAACATTTTTTACATTACATTAGCATTATTTTGGGCAGATTCCAATCACCCTCAACACACCAAATATCATTCACAATTACAATTTCTAAATACCATTACAACCACACCTAAACATTACAAACTTTACATACACTTTACAACATTCATTCACATACATATCATCAATCCTTCTAGGTCAATATTCTGCCCACTCTTCCTTCAATATACACCATTTCTCAAGTGTCCACAAGCTGCCACAAATCATTCATCAACATCACATTGCCGTACCATATGCCAATTCCCATCAAAGTGCATAATTCACCATATAAACATGCAATAACTCACTAAGTTACTAAATCACCATTATTAACATTCTTTCCCATCAATTATATGCACAAATACCTCATCATAAACGTGACCCATGGCTGTCCAAAATGAAAATAACAATAACCTTTCAAACTCAAAATTTTCCTTCACCAAACTAATACCCATAACATGCACAAAAACTTTAACAAAGGATTTCTCAAAAATGCAAACTTACCTTTATTTGTAACTTGCTAAACCTTCACCAAACTTCCCAAAATTGGTATTAATATCTTCCTTGTGGTGTGTAGACCATTTTTCATGAAAGAACCTAAGTGAATGGAGTTGAAATGGAGAGAGGAAATCAAGCTCAAAGAAAACGTCAATGGAGGTTTTCAAGGGTTCTTCAATTCGGCCATTTGAGAGGATTTGAGGAAGATGGGATTTCAGATGGTTAGTGGACCACTTCAGCCATATTTCATGTTTAATTAATCCTATAGTGGTCCACTAACTAAAATTAAAACATATTATAAGTTAACTTTCAACTAATCCACATTTAACCCATTATTTCCACTATTTATTTTAGGTACCACCAAATTAATTTTTCATTTCATTTTCTAAGTGTAATACTATTTATTTTTAATGGACATTTAGGTCAAAAGACAATTCGGGATGTCAAATGACCATCATGCCCTGTTCGGGTGGCTTTCCGATTTTTCGTAACACCGTATTTTGTCTGCATTTTCGATTTCTCACTTTTCTTTGTACTAATTATTTAATTTTTCTTTAATCTTTCTAATGAGATTTATACTTCAATAAGGGTCTATTTATGTCCAAAAATGTTTTCCGTGGTTCCCATGATCCGAGGAGTTAGTCAACGGTCCACACCGTGACTTCCCGGTGCGGTCACCCATCGCTAGGTTTCCCGGCTCACTTACTCGGTTACATTTCTTTACTATGATTTTTCCTTTGTTTTTCTTTTCTTGTATTTCATTATTTTATGTCTCCTTACTCATATTGAGGTACGGTTCTAGGCATCCTAGCTGTCCGGACAACAGTCACCGGAGCAATGACGCACTCTAGAACTTTAGGGTGTTACAATTCTCCCCCCCTTAAATAAATTTCGTCTCGAAATTTTACCTGGCATTAGTCTCTGAATAGCTGTGGGTGCTGTCTCCTCATATCCTCTTCATGTTCCCAAGTTGCTTCCTGGCCTGAATGATGGTTCCACAGCACTTTAACCAGGTGTATCTGTTTGTTCCTCAGCTGCTTCACCTCATATGCCAGAATTTTTATGGGTTCTTCCTCATATGAGAGGTCTGGATTTACTTCAATCTCTTCAACTGTTAGTACATGAGATGGGTCTGACCTGTACCTCCTTAACATGGACACATGGAAGACACTGTGTATCCTTGCTAGCTCTGGAGGTAATGCCAACCGGTATGCTAAAGGACCCACTCTTTCCAGAACTTCATATGGTCCGATGAAACGAGGACTTAGTTTCCCCTTTCTGCCAAATCTCATAATCCTCTTCCAAGGAGAAACTTTGAGGAATACCTTATCACCCACTGCATACTCAATATCTCTTCTCTTCAGATCAACATAGGACTTATGGCGATGCGATGCACCTTGAGTCTATCTCTCGATCAATCGATTTTTCCTCATCTGTTTGGACAATTTACGGTCCAATCATCTTCCTTTCACCTACTTCATCCCAACATAAGGGAGTTCTACACTTTCTGCCATACAAAGCTTCATATGGAGGCATCCCTATGCTTGATTGGTAGCTGTTGTTATAAGCAAACTCAATCAAAGGCAAGTGTGTATCCCAACTACCTTCAAATTCAATCACACAAGCCCGTAGCATATCCTCCAATATCTGAATAACCCTCTCGGGTGGCCATGCATGCGTGGGTGGAATCTTGTCTTTGAAGTTCAATCTAGTTCCTAGGGCTCTCTGAAGACTACCCCAGAATCTAGAAGTGAACCTAGGATCTCTGTCAGACACAATTGATATTGGCACTCCATGCAATTTTACAATCTCATATATGTACAATCTGGCCAATCTTTCCAGGCTATAGTCCATCCAAACTGGCAAAAAGTGAGCAGACTTAGTCAATCTGTCAACTATAACCCATACTGCATCATGACTACTCTGTGTCCTTGGAAGTCCTGTAACAAAATCCATAGTTATTCGTTCCCATTTCCACTCTGGTACTGACAAAGGATGTAACAAACCAGCTGGAACTTGATGTTCTGCCTTTACTTGACAAGTTAGGCATTTGGAAACGAATTCATCTATATCTCTTTTCATGCCCATCCACCAAGAATGCTCTTTCTGCCGTCTGTACATTTTAGTTCCACCTTTGTGCATTGCATATGTAGACTGATGTGCTTCCTTCAAAATGGTTTGTCTCAATTCCACATCACTAGGAATGCACACTCGCTTCGATGTAGCAATAAACCATCATCTCTCACAGAGAATTCGGGTTTCTTGCCTGTGAACTTCTTTCGTGACTTCGATATTTTTCATCACTCTGTGCGACCATTACGATCGATCAATCAACACCGCTGTACATGCCATGCAACTCTTGTCATCCCTCATCATCAACCTCTAAACCGGCATCTTTGTGCTTTCAATTCATATACCATGGACAAAGTAGAAACACTGAGAATAGCCATAGTCTTGCGACTTAAGGAGTCAGCCACCACATATTCTTTCCATTGCTGATAGACTATTAATCAATCATAATCTTTAATGAGTTCTAAACATCTACTCTGACTCAAATTCAATTCCTACTGGGTGCCTAAGTACTTCAAGATCTTGTGATCTGTAAATGTAGCATTTCTCCCCATACAAATAGTGTCTCGGATCTTCAGAGCAAAAACAATAGCCGCTAACTCGGATCATGTGTTGGGTAGTTCCTCTCATGCGGTTTATTTGGCGTGATGCATAAGCAATGACATTCCGATCTTGAATCTGTACACAGCCTAACCCATTGTGAGAATCATCACTATAATCTGTGTATTCTTTACAAGGAGTAGGTAAAGTGAGAACTGGAGCTTTAGTTAAGCACCTCTTCAACTCCTCAAAACTCTGCTGACATTTATCATTCCATTGAAATTTTACATCTTTCAGAAGCAGCTTGGTCAGTGGAGATGATACCATAGAGAATCCCTTCACAAACCGACGGTAATATCCATTAAGCCTAAAACTGCGAATTTACGTGATGTTCTGGCGGCTTCCAATTAAGGATAGCTTCTACCTTCTGGAATCTACCTTGATCCCTTGGTGACACAACATGTCCCAAAAGGAGATTTCCTTCACCAAAATTCACATTTCGAAAATTTGGCTAACAACTCTTTATCACTTAAATTCTTCAGTACAAACCGAAGATGACTATAATGCTCCTCTGCACTCATCTAGTATATCAAAATTTCATCAATAAAAACAACCACAAAATGATCAAGATATGGTCGAAGATAGTGTTCATCGGATCCATAAGCGGTGGAGCATTTGTTAACCGAATGGCATTACTAGAAACTCATAGTGGCCATACCGAGTTCAAAGCGCTTTTGGGATACTCGCTCTTGCACCTTCAATCGATGATAACGGATCGCAAATCAATTTTGGAGAATCTGCTGCACCCTTCAATCGATCGAGCAGATCATCAATGCGAGGCAATGGATATCTGTTCTTTATTGTCACCCTATTCAACCGCTCGTAGTCAATGCATAAGCGGAGAGTACCATCCTTCTACTTAACAAATAACACTGGTGCTCCCCAAGGTGACACACTAGGGCGGATGAAGCCCTTTTCAAGTAATTCTTGTAACTGTATCTTCAACTCCTTCAACTCTGCTGGTGCCATTCTGTATGGCGTTATGGAGATTGGATCCACACCAGGCAGAACATTAATTTCAAACTGCACTTCTCTTTCCGGAGGTAATCCTGGCAATTCATCAGGAAACACATCTGGAAAGTCATATACTGTAGGGATGTCCTTCAATGCTGGACTCCCCACTTGGGTGTCTACTACGTATGCCAAGTATGCTTCACACCCCTTCCTGATCATTTTTCTGGCTAGTGCAGCCGAAATGATGGTTGATGGCAATAACTGCCTCTCCCCTTGTATTACCACATCAGCATCGAGGAGACCAAAAGTGACTATCTTGACCTCTACAGTCAATCATGGCATGATGTCTAGCTAACCAATCCATGCCCAAGATGATATCATAATCTCTGAAGGGCATTTCAATGAAATCAAACAGGAAAGTGTGTCCTTGGATCACCAAAGGGCAATCTCTATACATCCTATTAACCCTGACCTCCTGTCCTAGCGGACTTGTTACTAGCACCTCAAAGTCCATTTTTGTACATGGAACAACAATGCAATCAATGATGCTAGCACTCACATAAGAATGGGTAGAACCCGGATCAAATAGCACAAACACATTCTGGTTAAAAGTTGAGAAGGTACAGCCACAACATCGATGTCTCGCCTCTTCTCTGTCTCATGGCATAGACTCGACTAGAGCACCGCCTTGTTCTCGACTGCTTTATCGTGCCTTGGCTGCTGGGTTACGTCTACCCTCGCCTCTACCTCCGCTAGGTGGTTGTGAGCTTCGTGACGTGGCTCGAATCGACCCTTCTGCAGAGTAGGAGGTGGTCCAACTCGCGACATCGTGCAGTCCTTGGCAAAGTGTCCTGTGCCTCCACAGTTATAACAGGCTCCAAGAGCCTTGTAACAGATTCCACCATGATTCTTTCCACAAGTTTCACATTGGCGGGGAGGATAGGAACTTCTGGTACTCTGCTGACCAGATAGGGAGGTCTCGTCCCGAATGTCTTCCCCTACTGCATTTCTTGCCGCCTCGCCATGTCCCCATAGTTCTTCCTCTTTCCAAGATGACCACCGGAACTCGATCTCTTGATTTTCCCTCTTTCTCTGTCTTCTCCGACCTCTTCTTCTCGGGAGCAGCCTCAAACTCAACTCTTTCCAACTCTAGGGCTTGAGAAACAAGTTCAGAGAAGTTAGTGTGTTTGAAGCCGAGCACTTGTACTCTAATACCGGGCTTCAAGCCGCTTTCAAACCTCTTGCATCTCTCCTATTTGGTAGAGAGTAGACTCACCGCATAATGGCTAAGGCGGGAAAATTCTCTTTCATACTCACCACCGATCCGCCTCTGTTTCAAACTTAAGAATTCTTGTAGCTTCGGTCTACATAAGCATCGTGGATGTATTTGTCTCAATTCTCGAGGAAGTCATTCCAGTCAAGATCGCAGGTTCTACTGCATCGTGGGGGAATGGTTTTCCACCACCATAAGCATCCCCTTGTAGTAAGGATACTCAGTCTTCAAGTCTGACCTCCTCTGTACAATGAACTTTCTTGAACACCCAATCCATCATCTCTAACCACTGCTCACTTCTATAGGATCTATGTCCCCTTAAACTCAGTAGCCCCATACTTCATCAATTTATCATCTCGCCTTGTAGGAGATTGTGGTTGTACCACGGGTGTCTGAATTGGGACTTGAGTAGGCGCATTACCAGCCATTTGTTGGAATATTGCAGCCATCTCACGAGCGAATCGAGCAGGAATCATGATCGCAGGGTCGGTGTCTTTGAACCACCGACATTTTGTACACTGGGGCATCCTTGCACCTCAGCCTCAATAGATCGATCGATGAACGATCACCCTCTTCCAAATTCAATGCGAGGATCTTAGCTTTCCTGAACAATAACACAAGAATATTCACTCTCGTTAGTGCATATTTATACTGTAATGTACTGTATGTATCAAACAATGATATTGAGCAGTTGTACTATGCAAAAAGAACATTCAAATAACCGGTGAAGACGGAATTTAAAAACTTTGCTCTGATACCACTAAAACATGTCACACCTTACCCTCCAGAAGGCATAACATGATCCGTAGTATACCTAATGAATTACCAACTCCGTCATCGATAACCCATTAAATACACTACAAGGGATTTTAAAACTTTTCTTACTTCTTTTACGATGGTGAGCACTATTTACAGGTGTTAAAAACTTTGGTGACCTGAGGTGAAACAACTAACTCATTTGATTTATTTGGAATTTCGGTAAAAATTTTGGCAAGGTGCCATCTGTATTTTGGATAAAACAGTTCTTGTAAAACTCAGAAAAAGCACTTCAATAATTTTCCAAATCTCAACTCCAATACATTTCTCAACACAACAATTTATCAACACAATTCCATAGGAATTTTTCAAAGTCCGAGATAAGGAAATATAATACAACTTTTGCAATCCAAAACACTCATAATTAATTTACAACTTCAAGGTACAATTTAATTTACAACGCTCAAAACCAAAAGAAAATATACATACAAAGTGTCATACATTACATACAAAATGCAAAAAGCGGTATACTCGTTATACTAAAAATCTCTCATTGGAGGTATGTGCAGCCTAGTTCTGCATGTCTGTCTCTCTACTGACAAGAATAAAGCTATCATTGAGACAATGTCTCGATGGTGCACAACATTAACCAAATACAATTTAAATCACAATTCATAAATCATGTAAATAGTGGATACTTAAAACCATAGTCAAATTTAAGACAATAAAGGTCAATAAGAATTTAAACTCCATTTCTCAATATCACAATAATTTTCCATAAGTCGATCAGTTTGAATTCAAAAGACAGTATATGTCAATGAGAGTTTAAAATCCATTTCACAATCTCACAATACACATCAGTAAATCACACACAGCTTAATCATGATCCATAATTCAATTCATCCCAAAAGCCGATGGCTAATGAGGTATTCAATTCATCCCAAAAGTCGATGACTAATGAGGAATAACATGGCTAGCTAGCAAAAATATGAGTACTCATCCAATTCGTCCTCAACAGGCACACACCTCAACACTTCAGCCAGAGAGGGAATTCAATTCGTCCCACTAGACAAGCTAATGAGGAATACAATCAATATACATGATAGCTGTGGTTTCAAACCATTTCCAATGCTTTTAAATCAATAAGTATCCATCAATGTCATTCAAACAATTTTTCACAGTTACAAACCATTCACAATATTTTTCAATCAATAAGTGTCCATCAAACTCATTTCCACAATTTAAAACAATAATATACAAATAGTCAATATTTATTTCAATTGAAAATAATTCAAAAGAAACAGTTGTTGTGCACAAACACAATTTAAAACAATAATATACAAATAGTCAATATTTATTTCAATTGAAAATAATTCAAAAGAAACAGTTGTTGTACACAAACCTCTGATATTTGTCTCCTGGTCTTGACTCAGTATTTCTTTCCCTTTTGCTGAGTCCTTGTTAACTGAGAAACACAATTTGAAGTGTTTCAATACCAAATTAAACTCTCTATCGATGGGGTTTGGTAAATAATGCACTGAACTCAATTATTCGCTTAATCACCTAATATACCGACCCTCGATGCGTTTTAGGTAAATTAGGTTTTAGTGTCGTTAATATGTCACACTCGATAGGGTTTTAGGTTTGGTATGTTTTACCAAAGTCATTTCCTCGCTTAGTGCATTTTAATGCAAATTCTTTGGATTCGAACACTGGTTTGACCTAACCGGACGATCTAGTTCCTCGGTTTTCGGTCTCGGTCGAAACTACAAACTTGTAGATCTAGGTCTTATTGCACGCGGTGCAAAATTTCAGGTCAATCCGAGTTAAGTAGACCAAGTTATGGTCATTACACTATTGCTGGTCAAGTGGTACCATTTTAGGTCAATTTTAGGTCAAATTGGTCAATTCTGGTTCGGCCAGTTTTTGGACCCGAACTTGTGCAAGTTGTTTGACTTGCTTATGGTCATTTCTGGGTTTTGGTGTCTTCATAAGACTTGTAGGTATGGGTCTTAACTATTCATGGTTAAAATTTCAGGTCAATTGGACCTGGTTTGAGTGAGTTATGGCCTAAATACTCACTGCTGCCCAATTGGTCATTTTTCAGGTCCTAATTGCACCTAATCCGAATTGGTCAAATTTTTAGGTCACCTTGCAAGCAGAATTTTGGCATGGTTTCTCAATGAAAGTTGGCACATTTTGTGCCTAGTTTCACCTCAAATTGGTCTCATACCAATTGAGGTTACACATTCAAGGTTATAGGCTAAAATATACACTGCCCTCAATATGCATTTCACACCCCAACTTCAAACACATACTCACCTTGCAAGGTTTACTTCCATACCCTACCAAACTGTTTTGGCACATTACCAAAAACATTTTCTACATTACATTAGCATTATTTTGGGCAGATTCCAATCACCCTCAACACACCAAATATCATTCACAATTACAATTTCTAAATACCATTACAACCACACCTAAACATTACAGACTTTACATACACTTTACAACATTCATTCACATACATATCATCAATCCTTCTAGGTCAATATTCTGCCCACTCTTCCTTCAATATACACCATTTCTCAAGTGTCCACAAGCTGCCACAAATCATTCATCAACATCACATTGCCGTACCATATGCCAATTCCCATCAAAGTGCATAATTCACCATATAAACATGCAATAACTCACTAAGTTACTAAATCACCATTATTAACATTCTTTCCCATCAATTATATGCACAAATACCTCATCATAAACGTGACCCATGGCTGTCCAAAATGAAAATAACAATAACCTTTCAAACTCAAAATTTTCCTTCACCAAACTAATACCCATAACATGCACAAAAACTTTAACAAAGGATTTCTCAAAAATGCAAACTTACCTTTATTTGTAACTTGCTAAACCTTCACCAAACTTCCCAAAATTGGTATTAATATCTTCCTTGTGGTGTGTAGACCATTTTTCATGAAAGAACCTAAGTGAATGGAGTTGAAATGGAGAGAGGAAATCAAGCTCAAAGAAAACGTCAATGGAGGTTTTCAAGGGTTCTTCAATTCGGCCATTTGAGAGGATTTGAGGAAGATGGGATTTCAGATGGTTAGTGGACCACTTCAGCCATATTTCATGTTTAATTAATCCTATAGTGGTCCACTAACTAAAATTAAAACATATTATAAGTTAACTTTCAACTAATCCACATTTAACCCATTATTTCCACTATTTATTTTAGGTACCACCAAATTAATTTTTCATTTCATTTTCTAAGTGTAATACTATTTATTTTTAATGGACATTTAGGTCAAAAGACAATTCGGGATGTCAAATGACCATCATGCCCCTGTTCGGGTGGCTTTCCCGATTTTTCGGTAACACCGTATTTTGTCTGTTTTTCGATTTCTCACTTTTCTTTGTACTAATTATTTAATTTTTCTTTAATCTTTCTAATGAGATTTATACTTCAATAAGGGTCTATTTATGTCCAAAAAATGTTTTCGGGGTTCCCATGATCCGTGGTTAGTCACCGGTCCACGCAGTGACTTCCAGTCTGATCACCATCGCTAGGTTTCCCGGCTCACTTACTCGGTTACATTTCTTTACTATGATTTTTCCTTTGTTTTTCTTTTCTTGTATTTCATTATTTTATGTCTCCTCACTCATATTGAGGTACGGTTCTTGGCATCCTAGCTGTCCGGACAACACTGGTCACCGGAGCAGCAGAACGCACTACCGAACTTTGGGGTGTTACAAGCCCGCTGAAATAAAAACTTGAAATAGCATTTAAGGCAAAAGTTAGGGGACAAAGAATTGAGTTCATGGAAGAGAAAGGAGTCAAGGCAGAAAAAGTTTTGAAATAGCTGTAGAATAATGAAGCATGAGGGAGAGAAGAAAAAGAAAAATCAGAGGAAAATTGTATTATGACTTTGAGGAAGTCTTTTTTGGTGAACAGTTCTTCTCAAAAATTTTGAGGTTATAAGAAAGTTTTTGCGAAAAGAGGCCCCCTAGAGGACTAAGTTTTTTTAGAATCTCTGGCAAAATTAGCATGCCCATGATAAGAAGTAGCATATAGGAAGCATAAAAATCAGAGAAAATTTTGAGACCCAATCATCCTAATTTTTTTTCAAATCATGAATTAGATATTTTTTTGTAAGTCCTTAGACGTTGTTTAGGACACATGACATAGTTGTGTAAGGCATAGAAGAACATGCATCAACGTGTCACCTGTGGGTGTGTAAGGCATAGAATAACATGCATCACCACAGTTTCAATTATCGAACTACGAGGGGGTCTGATTCTTCCTCAGGATAGCGAGGGGGATACGTAGGTAGTTTAGGACCGCAGTCCTAAATACGAACCCACAACATTTCATGACAGATATTTTTAAGTAAGTCCTTAGACGTTGTTTAGGGCATATGGCATAGTTGTGTAAGGCGTAGAAGAACACGCATCAACATGTCACCTGTAGGTGTGTAAGGCATAGAAGAACATGCATCACCACAGTTTCAAGTGTCGAACTACGAGTGGGTCTGATTCTTCCTCAGGATAATGAGGGGGATACGTAGGTAGTTTAGGACTGTGGTCATAAATACGAATCCACAACTTCAATTATCGAACTACGAGGGGGTCTGATTCTTCCTCAGGATAGCGAGGGGGATACGTAGGTAGTTTAGGACCGCAGTCCTAAATACGAACCCACAACATTTCATGACAAATATTTTTAAGTAAGTCCTTAGACGTTGTTTAGGGCATATGGCATAGTTGTGTAAGGCATAGAAGAACACGCATCAACATGTCACCTGTAGGTGTGTAAGGCATAGAAGAACATGCATCACCACAGTTTCAAGTGTCGAACTACGAGTGGGTCTGATTCTTCCTCAGGATAATGAGGGGGATACGTAGGTAGTTTAGGACTGTGGTCATAAATACGAATCCACAACATTTCAAATCACACAATTGCCATTATCATGAGACCGTAGCTAGTCTCATGACACAGAGTGTATCGACAGAGCAAGATGCACTCAATTTTCACATGACACAGTTATCACTGTTATGAGACCGTAGCTAGTCTCATAACGCAGAGTGTATCAACGGAGCAAGATACACTTATTTTTCACATGACACAGTTATCACTGTTATGAGACCGTTGCTAGTCTCATAACATAGAGTATGTCGACCGAGCAAGATATACTTGATCCTCATAGCCAATGTTTCATAATTATTAGAAATTTGAGTTTTACTTTGACGAAACTTGAGCAATTCTTTCGCATTGATTTCACCTGGCTAGGAACTTGAAACATCAAGAACAATTAAATGAACATAGGATTTTATCCCTATTTACTTAGAGGAATAGATTCCATCTTGATCAACACCTTCCTCCATATATAACTAGTAGGAGCCAACACATGCTCATATACCCATACACAGTACAAGTATGAAAGCAGTATCAAACTCAAACCACCTATATATAAGATAACTGTGCTATCTCAGGTCTAAAGATTATATGCACAGATATGATTTATGACAATACATTGACAAGAGTAAACTCCATGTGCTTATCATAAATGTCACTAGTTCGGCCTACTTATCATGTATAAGTGCCTATCATGTTTGTCATATGGCATGGGACTCACCATTCCATCTTATTTACATCTCATATAAATAACTTGGGAACAAACATGATTACAATCTTTCTGGATAAGTCATGTCCTTATTGTGAAGTATCCTCGATTGTGAACCTATTTATGATACCTTGTGCTAGAAATACTGTCACTCATATTCTTAACAACTTAAGAATAGAATTTCTAATAAAATATCAATGGACATTTTCTATTACACATAAATATATTATGTAAATGAAAAAGTGAAAATGCCTTTTATTAATAAAAACATGTGCAAGATACACACTAAATGATATGCTCTAGGGCATACTACTAACAGTCCAGAGATTCAATATTGACTCGAACTCATTGGATAAAGACCAGGGGATCGGAAAGCAATCTAACTTTAACGTGAGATCGATTTGTTCTAGAGACAAACCATTGGTGAGTTCAGAAAAGCTACCTGTGATAAGGTCATCGATTGAGAACGGATAACACAAGTTTCAATTTTAAAAGAACCTTGCATTTGAAGGTCGACCAAAATATGGTGTCTACAATTGCCCCTCTTCACATAATTTCTATTAAAGAGAATGAAATTCACTTGCATAGGAATCATGTAAAGATTCAGAACCATATTTTGGGCGGCTGGGATATTAAAACCAAAGGTCGATAGCAAGAAATTTAAATGCTAAAAATTAAAATCAACTTGGATTTTGAACCCAGAGGTTGATGATAAGAAATTAAATGCTGAAAATCAAAATCAACTTGGATCTTGAACCTAGAGGTTGATGACGGAAAATTCAATGCTGAAAATTAAAATCAACTTGGATCTCGAACCCAGAGGATGATAACAGGAAAATAAATGCTGAAAATTAAAATCAACTTGTTGATAACAAAAAAATAAATGTTGAAAATTAAAATCAACTTGGATCTTGAATCTAGAGGTTGATGAAGAGAAATTAAATACTGAAAATTTAAATCTACTTAGATCTCGAACCCAGAGGTTGATAACAGGAAAATAAATTCTAAAAATTAAATTCAACTTGGATCTTGAACCCAGAGGTTGATGACAGGAAAATAAATGCTGAAAATTAAAATCAACTTAGATTTTGAACCCAGAGGTTGATAACGGGAAATTCAGGGCTAAAAATTAAAATCAACTTGGATCTTGAACCCAGAGGTTGATGACAGGAAAATAAATGCTAAAAATTAAAATCAACTTGGATCTTGAATCCAGAGGTTGATGACAGGAATTTAAATTCTGAAAATTAAAATCAACTTGGATCTTGAACTCAGAGGCTGATGACAGGAAATTAAATACTGAAAATTAAAATCAACTTGGATCTTGAATCCAGAGGTTGATAATAGAAAATTACATGCTTAAAATTAAAATTAACTTGGATCTTGAACCCAGAGGTTGATGACAGGAAATTAAATGCTAAAAATTAAAATCAACTTGGATCTTGAACTCAGAGGTTGATGACAGGAATTTAAAATCTGAAAATTAAAATCAACTTGGATCTTGAATCCAGAGGTTGATGACCGGAATTTAAACTCTGAAAATTGAAATCAACTTGGATCTTGTACCCAGAGGTTGATGATGAGAATTTAAACGCTGAAAATTGAAATCAACTTGGATCTTGAACCCAGAGGTTGATGACAGGAAATTAAATGCTGAAAATTAAAATCAACTTAGATCTTGAACCCAGAGGTTGATAACAGGAAAATAAATGCTGAAAATTAAAATCAATTTGGATATTGAGTCTAGAGGTTGATGATGGGAAATTAAATGCTGAAAATTAAAATCAACTTGGATATTAAACCCAGAGGTTGATAACAGGAAATTAAATGCTAAAAATTAAAATCAACTTGTAACTTGAATCCGGAGGTTGATAACAGGAAATTAAATGCTGAAAATTAAAATCAACTTGGATCTTGAATCCAGAGGTTGATGACAGGAAATTAAATGCTGAAAATTAAAATCAACTTGAATCTTGAACTCGGAGGTTGATGACAGGAAATTAAATGCTGAAAATTAAAATCAACTTAGATCTTGAATCCAGAGGTTGATGACAGGAAATTAAATGCTGAAAATTAAAATCTACTTGGATCTTGAAGCCAAAGGTTGATAACAGGAAATTAAATACTAAAAATTAAAATAAACTTGGATCTTGAACCCAGTGGTTGATGACAGGAATTTAAATGCTAAAAATTAAAATTAACTTGGATCTTGAACCCAAAGGTTGATGACAGGAATTTAAACGCTGAAAATTAAAATCAAGTTGAATCTTGAACCCAGAGGTTGATGACAAGAAATTAAATACTGAAAATTGAAATCAACTTGGATCTTGAACCCAGAGGTTGATGACAGGAAATTAAATTCTAAAAATTAAAATCAACTTGGATCTTGAACTCAGAGGTTAATGATAGGAATTTAAACGCTGAAAATTAAAATCAACTTGGATCTTGAATCCGGAGGTTCGTGGCAGGAATTTAAACGCTGAAAATTAAAATTAACTTGAATCTTGAATCCGAAGGTTGATGACAGGAAATTAAACGGTGAAAATTAAAATCAACTTGGATCTTGAATCCAGAGGTTGATGACAGGAATTTAAACGCTGAAAATTGAAATCAACTTGGATCTTGTACCTAGAGGTTGATTACGTGAATTTAAATGCTGAAAATTGAAATCAACTTGAATCTTGAACCCAGAGGTTGATGACAGGAAATTAAATGCTGAAAATTAAAATCAACTTGGATCTTGAACCCAGAGGTTGATAACAGGAAAATAAATGCTGAAAATTAAAATCAATTTGGATATTGAGTCCAGAGGTTGATGATGGGAAATTAAATGCTGAAATTAAAATCAACTTGGATATTGAACCCAGAGGTTGATAACAGGAAATTAAATTCTGAAAATTAAAATCAACTTGGATCTTGAATCCAGAGGTTGATGACAGGAAATTAAATGTTGAAAATTAAAATCAACTTAAATCGTGAACTCGGAGGTTGATAATAGGAAATTAAATGCTGAAAATTAAAATCAACTTAGATCTTGAATCCAGAGGTTGATGACAGGAAATTAAATGCTGAAATTTAAAATCTACTAGATCTTAAAGCCAAAGGTTGATAACAGGAAACTAAATACTAAAAATTAAAATAAACTTGGATCTTGAACCCAGTGGTTGATGACAGGAATTTAAGCGCTAAAAATTAAAATCAACTTGGATCTTGAACCCAGAGGTTGATGACAGGAAATTAAATGCTGAAAATTAAAATTAACTTGGATCTTGAACCCAGAGGTTGATGACAAAATATGAAATGCTGAAAATTAAAATCAACTTGGATTTTGAACCCAGGGGTTGATAACAGGAAAATAAATGCTGAAAATTAAAATCAACTTGGATATTGAATTCAGAGGTTGACAATAGGAAATTAAATTATGAAAATTAAAATCAACTTGGATCTTGAACTCAGAGGTTGATGACAGGAAATTAAATACTGAAAATTAAAATCAACTTGGATCTTGAACCCAGAGGTTGATGATAGAAAATTAAATGCTTAAAATTAAAATCAACTTGGATCTTGAACCCAGAAATTGATGACAGGAAATTAAATGCTAAAAATTAAAATCAACTTAGATCTTGAACTCAGAGGTTGATGACAGAAATTTGAAAGATGAAAATTAAAATCAACTTGGATCTTGAATCCAGAGGTTCATGACAGGAATTTAAATGCTGAAAATTAAAATCAACTTGAAACTTGAATCCAGAGGTTGATGACAGGAAATTAAATGCTGAAAATTAAAATCAACTTGGATCTTGAATCCAGAGGTTGATGACAGGAATTTAAACGCTGAAAATTGAAATCAACTTGGATCTTGATCCCAGTGGTTGATGATGAGAATTTAAACGCTGAAAATTGAAATCAACTTGGATCTTGAACCTAAAGGTTGAGGACAGGAAAATAAATGTTGAAAATTACAATCAACTTAGATCTTGAACCCAGGGTTGATAACAGGAAATTAAATGCTGAAAATTAAAATCAATTTGGATCTTGAACCCAGAGGTTGATGACGGGAAATGAAATGCTGAAAATTAAAATCAACTTGGAAATTGAACCCAGAGGTTGATAACAGGAAAATAAATGCTGAAAATTAAAATCAACTTGGATCTTGAATTCTGAGGTTGATGACAGGAAATTAAATTGTGAAAATTAAAATCAACTTGGATCTTGAACCCAGAGATTGATGACAGGAAATTAAATACTGAAAATTAAAATCAACTTGGATCTTGAACCCAGAGGTTGATGATAGAAAATTAAATGCTTAAAATTAAAATCAACTTGGATCTTGAACCTAGAGGTTGATGACAGGAAATTAAATGCTAAAAATTAAATTCAACTTGGATCTTGAACTCAGAGGTTGATGACAGGAATTTAAACGCTGAAAATTAAAATCAACTTGGATCTTGAATCCAGAGGTTCGTGACAGGAATTTAAATGCTGAAAATTAAAATCAACTTGAAACTTGAATCCAGAGGTTGATGACAGGAAATTAAATGCTGAAAATTAAAATCAACTTGGATCTTGAATCCCGAGGTTGATGACAGGAATTTAAACTCTGAAAATTGAAATCAACTTGGATCTTGAACCCAGAGGTTGATGATGAGAATTTAAACGCTGAAAATTGAAATCAACTTGGATCTTGAACCCAAAGGTTGATGACAGGAAATTAAATGCTGAAAATTAAAATCAACTTAGATCTTGAACCCGGAGGTTGATAACAGGAAAATAAATGCTGAAAATTAAAATCAATTTGGATATTGAGTCCAGAGATTGATGATGGGAATTTAAATGCTGAAAATTAAAATCAACTTGGATATTGAACCCAGAGGTTGATAACAGGAAATTAAATGCTAAAAATTAAAATCAACTTGGATCTTGAATCCAGAGGTTGATGACAGGAAATTAAATGCTGAAAATTAAAATCAACTTGAATCTTAAACTCGGAGGTTGATGACAGGAAATTAAATGCTGAAAATTAAAATCAACTTAGATCTTGAGTCCAGAGGTTGATGACAGGAAATTAAATGCTGAAAATTAAAATCTACTTGGATCTTGAAGCCAAAGGTTGATAACAGGAAATTAAATACTAAAAATTAAAATAAACTTGGATCTTGAACCCTGTGGTTGATGACAGGAATTTAAACGCTAAAAATTAAAATCAACTTGGATCTTGAACCCAGAGGTTGATGACAGGAAATTAAACGCTGAAAATTAAAATCAAGTTGAATCTTGAACCCAGAGGTTGATGACAGGAAATTAAATACTGAAAATTAAAATCAACTTGGATCTTGAACCCAGAGGTTGATGATAGAAAATTAAATGCTTAAAATTAAAATCAACTTGGATCTTGAACCCAGAGGTTGATGACAGGAAATTAAATGCTAAAAATTAAAATCAACTTGGATCTTGAACTCATAGGTTGATGACAGGAATTTAAACGCTGAAAATTAAAATCAACTTGGATATTGAATCCCGAGGTTCGTGGCAGGAATTTAAACGCTGAAAAATTGAAATCAACTTGAATCTTGAATCCGGAGGTTGATGACAGGAAATTAAACGCTGAAAATTAAAATCAACTTGGATCTTGAATCCAAAGGTTGATGACAGGAATTTAAACGCTGAAAATTGAAATCAACTTGGATCTTGTACCCAGAGGTTGATGACGAGAATTTAAACACTGAAAATTGAAATCAATTTGGATCTTGAACCCAGAGGTTGATGATAGGAAATTAAATGCTGAAAATTAAAATCAACTTAGATCTTGAACCCAGAGGTTGATAACAGGAAAATAAATGGTGAAAATTAAAATCAATTTGGATATTGAGTCCAGAGGTTGATGATGAGAAATTAAATGCTGAAAATTAAAATCAACTTGGATATTGAACCCAGAGGTTGATAACAGGAAATTAAATGCTGAAAATTAAAATCAACTTGGATCTTGAATCCAGAGGTTGATGACAGGAAATTAAATGCGGAAAATTAAAATCAACTTGAATCGTGAACTCGGAGGTTGATAACAGGAAATTAAATGCTGAAAATTAAAATCAACTTAGATCTTGAATCCAGAGGTTGATGACAGGAAATTAAATGCTGAAAATTAAAATCTACTTGGATCTTGAAGCCAAAGGTTGATAAAAAGAAACTAAATACTAAAAATTAAAATAAACTTGGATCTTGAACCCAGTGATTGATGACAGGAATTTAAACGCTAAAAATTAAAATCAACTTGGATCTTGAACCCAGAGGTTGATGACAGGAATTTAAACGCTGAAAATTAAAATCAAGTTGAATCTTGAACCCAGAGGTTGATGACGGGAATTTAAATGCTAAAAATTATAATTAACTTGAATCTTGAACCCAGAGATTGATGATGGGAAATTAAACGCTGAAAATTAAAATCAACTTGAATCATGAACCAAGAGGTTGATAACGGGAAATTAAACGCTGAAAATTAAAATCAACATGGATCTTGAATCTAGAGGTTGATGATAGGAATTTAAACGCTGAAAATTGAAATCAACTTGGATCTTAAATCCAGAGGTTGATGACAAAAAATTAAACGCTGAAAATTAAAATCAACTTGGATTTTGAACCTAGAGGTTGATGACGAGAAATTAAATGCTGAAAATTAAAATCAATTTAAATCTAACTTAGACAACTATCGTAAATAAATTTTGCGTTTATACCTCAAATGCTCATAAAGCAAATCTGATGCTTGGTGTTATTGTGACACCTCTCACCTAACTACAATGTAGCCGAGCAAGGCGTGCTACAGTCGGTGCCGGAGCACCCTATCTTATCTTACTTTATTCCTTTAATAATTTTGTTCTCGTTATATTTTAATATCAATTATTTTTCGACGGAGAAACTAACAGAGTTTCTCCTATTTTATTATCATTTGGTGTATTTCAATATTTACCTATTTTAAAGTCTCAATAATATTTTCCATACAATAATTCATCCATACTCATATCATCATTTCAAAAATCATTATGTAATTCAAATCCATACTCATTTGTACAAATTCATTCATGATTATTACATATATCAAAATTCTCAATTTCATTAGTTTACATAATTTGCAAACTAATTGCATAAATTCATAATTTACATCAGGTGCATATTACATATAATTTCCTAATTTTCATTACAATGCACAAATTACATAATATGACTAATGTGAGCACTATCTACATGCATTGCTGAGGAGGTGACAACCTTATACACTTCTTACACTTCTACAGATCCAGACTCCAAAATCTCAGTCTGCAGTCTACTGGGTTCTCTGGCCAAATCTTTAGTACCTACGCATTGCAAACAGTGACGCGCTAAGCATAAAGTTTAGTGGTGCCAATAATACAAGAAAATATAATATACAAATAAAAATAATAATTTCTTAGTTATTGTGCTTATAAGAATAATAAATAATTTCCAAATTTTTGTTTTGTTTAAGGCTAATTAAATCTTATGATATTAACTCTTCCTATCATGTTATTTATCGATCTCATAATGATTTTAAGCCTCATGTATCTATTTATCTTCATTTTCTGACCCTTAAGAATATTTATTTTTATTGGAATCATTCTTATTTCTTAACTTAATATTTCATCAATTTGTTACCTTTAAACTTAATTTTATTTTTATTAATACTTTTCCATGCCTAAGTAACCTATACAAATTAATAGGATTGGATAAACGGGTAAACTAGCACTGGGTACCAGGAATCTCGAGCCGTTACACCATCGGTCACAATGTGTCTCCTGGTGTGCAGACAGAATGACTAATAGGCCATAAAAGCAATAAGGCATAAAGCCAAGTATAACATCATAATTAGTATAGCCATAAGCTATCATATCACAGAATGGCATGATGCCATGTGCAGTACTACTAACAAAACCCTATTGGCATGCCAACCTATCCAAACCAATCACACTAGGCCTACTAGGGCATTTAACACTTTTAATTTATGTAATTCTTTGAAATTGAAATTTTATGGCTACTATTCATTTTATTATTCAACTAAAATGTTGACTTTTTCATAGACAATAGGTATATTGGTTCTAATATCACCAACTTACCACATTTTGCATTCTAAAGTTGTTGGCATTGGTTGTCGATTCCATTTCAAAGCTTAGGATTGGTTATTTAAAATTTTAAGATTTCATATACTTGGTCTACTATTCCATCGATAAATTTTTCAGAGAGAATTTGGCAATATTGTCTTCATGAAAGTTGTTCCTTTATGTGTCTTCTTTAACTTCCTTTTTGAATCACTCCATTTGGAGTTTTCTAGCTCAAGATATGCCACTTTGAGCAAGGCTAGCCAGAATGGTATCTACCCAGAAATTCTGGGCAGAATACCATTCTGCCAGATTTGGTAGTTTAATTTTGGCCAATAATTTCATTTGGTTAAGTCCAGAATTAGATTTTGTGTTCAACATAAAAGTTGTTCTAAATTGTCTAAGCATTTCATTGACATAAATTTCAGGTCAATTAGACCTTTCTACACTGAGTTATGACTAAATGAATGAACACTGTTCATTTGGTCATTTTGCCCAGGCAGAATGTATGTTACTCGGATTTGGTCAATTTTTAGGGCATCCTAAGTTTGGTTTCTGGATAGGGTTTCTCCATCAAAGTTGTGCCATTATGTGTTTAATTTCATGTCCAATTGGCCTTGGACCAATTGAACCTACAAAAGTCAAGTTATAGCTGTCCAACCTTGCTGGACTCCCATCCAGACATACAGGGTACATTGGACAGCATACCTAACCTAATTCCCATGGTACAAATCACTTCACTTCCTAATCATACATAGCTAAATGGTCACTAATTGACCATTAGAACTTCCTTTCACCAGTACATGAGCAAATCTCAAATTTGTGCCCCAAACCCTAACTCCAATTTCCAAAATCAACTCTCATGTAAATTCATACCAACCAAGGTTATCAATCATATATATATCCTTATCTAAGCTGGTATTCAAGTTTTAATTCAACAAAACACATCAATTCCTCCTCTTATGGTTGCTGCCCAAATTTTACCTCTCACTTTTATACATGATTTCTTTCAATCTCTTAATCATTTGCTCATATTTAAGCTAACTTTCAAGGAATAAACAAGATTTAAAGGTTAATATGCACTAACCTCCATTTAAGAAATTCTCAAGCTTACCAAATCCACTTTTTCCTCTCCCTTTTGCTTCAAATCTCTTAGGCAAGCTCTAGAATTAAGTTTTTGTTTTGGGGATTCGGGTTTTTATGGACACTTATCAAGGGAAGTAAGCTTGAAAAATGAAGAAAATGGAGGCGAGAAAAACAAATCCCAGCCATGGAAGGAAAGAAATGAAGAAGCATATTTTTGGGTGGTTTTTTATCCTCTTTTATGTGTTTTAAATATATTTGTTGAATGGTGATTGGAGGGTAGAATTTAAATGACATCATCATGATGTCATAATTCTAATTTTCTTCATTTTTCTTTTTTTTTTCTTTTCTACTCATTTTCAATTAAATTTTTAGCAATATTTATTCATATTTTATGTCATAATAATTATTTACTTAACTGGACAAGTTGGCCAAAAATCATCTCTGAAGACGAAATGACCAAAATGCCCTCCGTTTGGCTTATTTAGCTAAAATTATCTGTACCAATCTAAAAATTTTTCTAAGTATTTTCTTAGCATTCTAATGCCATCAAAACCTCAATGATTCTTCTCTAGAGTCTCAAAAATTATTTTATGAATTTTCTCCCGAGTTTAGGCCTTCTAGCTGCAAAAATCGTAACTTTCCACTAGGTTACCCATCGCTAGGGCACTAGCTCATTTAACTTCCCATTGTATTTTATTTTTAAAATTTTTCCTAAATTTTTCTTATTTTTATTTGAGTTATTTATGATTCCTCACTCTAGTCTTAATATTTTTCCAGATGTTCTAGCTGTCCAAACCGATACCAGTCACCAGAACAGTAGAATGTACGGAATTGCTACAGTAAGGGTGTTACAGTTATCACAAACGAAGTTTACTTAATAAGATCCTAAAGAAAAATGATTGATGGAAAAGGTCAGGACAATTTACGAGGCTTAGCCCATGATTTTCTCCAACATCCCTTTTTGGCTTCTACTTCTTACTGTTCTTGACTAAATGTGCCCCTTTTGGGTTTTCACTCCTTGTTTTTTTTTTTTTTTTTTTTTTGACTCCCTTTCTCAGGGCGTCCTTTCGAATTTTCACCCTTCGCTCATTTTGTAGAAAGCACCTTTTCAGGTTTTCGCCTCCTTTCCCTCATTTTGCTAAGAGCATCCTTTCGGGTTTTCACTCTTACCCCTTTTTTTTTTTGTAGCATCTTTAGAGGTTTCTGCTTCTTATACGCACCAGCTGCTCAATGATTATTTGCCCCCCTGTAAATCTCAAAGTAAAGTATATAAAGTTACTCGTGTTTCAATTCTTCTTATATAAAAAGCTCTTAATAAATTAATAGCGCATAAACCAAAGTGGATAAAACATGCACAAATTTATTCGTGGTGGAAGAAGATAATTATACTATGGTTTTTCAATAAAAAGTATGAGGGTACAACTTTATGGAAAAGGATACAAGGATAAATCTCACAAATGCCCTTAGTTAACTTTGAAGTCTCGCAATTGCCATCATTTCATGTGACCTTCCGCAAAGTGTGCTATGCATTTTACCATCCCCAGATCCTGGAATCCTTTTTGTTTCTTTGTCATCTTTGGCTAGAATTGCCCTTTTGGGTTTTCACTCCTGGCTTCCCCTCTTCTTTTTTTTTTTTTTTTTGACTTCCTTTTTCAGAGCATCCTTTTAGATTTTCACCCTTCGCTCATTTTGCAGAAAGCGCATTTTCAGGTTTTCGCCTTCTTTCCCTAATTTTGCTAAGAACGCCCTTTCGGGTTTTCATTCTTACCTTTTTTTTTATCTTTTTTTTATGCATAATATCTTTCAACGGCATCCGAATTCACCAACCTCAGTAATTTTTCCCCATCCATATGAGTTAAGATGAGTGCACCACAAAAAAATGCCTTTTTAACAATATAAGGCCCTTCATTAGTTGGTGACCATTTACCCTGGGGATCACTCTGATTTGGGAGGATCTTTCTTAGAACTAGATCTCCTGATTTGAATTCGCATGGGTGTACATTCTTATCGAATGCTCTGGCCATCCTCCTTTGGTACAGCTGACTGTGGCATATCGCCGTTAGTCTTTTCTCATCCATCAAATCCAACTGGTCTAACCTTGATTGAACCCATTCTGTCTCATCTAGTTCTGCCTCTTTTAGAATCCTTAAAGAAGGAATTTCTACCTCAATTGGCAGGACAGCTTCCATCCCATAGACCAGCGAATATGGTAGTTGATGTTCATACCGTAGTTTGGTAGGCATGAAGTTCAAAGGGAAGCATGTCATGCCAATCTTTATAAGTGACTGTCATCTTTCCAATTAACCACTTCAGATTTTTATTGGCCACTTCTATAGCTCCATTCATCTGGGGTAGATATGGCAATGAATTGAGATGTCGCATCTTGTATTGATCGCACAACTTCTGAACCTTTAGACCATTCCGATTCTTAGCATTATCGGTGACAAACTCCCCCGGAAAACCATATCGACAAATAATATTATTTTTAAAGAACTTCAGAAAGGTATTCTGAGTGATGTGAGCATATGAAGTAGCTTTCAACCATTTAGTGAAGTAGTTGATGGCTACTAAAATGAATCTGTGCCCATTGGATGCTTTTGGATTAATCAGACCAATCACATCAATACCCCACATTGCAAACGGCTATGGTGAGGCGAGATTGTAGAGCTGATGAGGTGGGACATTTATCTGGTTAGAATAAACTTGGCATTTGTGACACTTTCGGAAATACTCAATGCAATCCTTCTCCAAGGTGGTGCAAAAGTAACCCCACCTTAAGATTTGCTTTGCCATCATATACTCATTGCTATGAGTAGCGCAGTTCCCCTCGTGAGTTTCGAATAGAATTCTTCTTGCTTCTTTGGCATTTACGTACCTCAATAATTCACTATTGGAGCTTCTTTTGTATAAGACTTCTCCGCTAGGGAAGTATCCCATTGCTAATCTTCTGACCATTCTCCTTTCATTCTTGCTTGCCCCAAGAGGATATTCCCTATTTTTGATGTAAACCTGGACATCATGACACCAGGGTTTGCCATTTGTTTCTTCTTCGATCATAAAGCAGTATGCTGGCTCGCTTCTTGTTTTGATTTGCAATAACTGCGTTATTTGCCCTTCTTCCATCTGAGTCATTACTACTAGGGTAGCTAAGACATCAGCAAATTGGTTCTTGTCCCGACTCAAGTGAGTGAAAGAGATCTCCTCAAATTCCTTGATTAGTTCGTGGAGATATTTTTGATATGGGATCAGTTTCGGGTCTTTAGTCTGCCATTCTCCTTTAACTTGGTGAATGATCAAAGTTGAATACCCATACACCTTTAATTTCTTTATCTTCATTTCAATGACTGCTTGTAAGCCACTCACATAGGCTTCATACTCTGCTACGTTGGTTGTGTAACCAAACCTTAGCTTAATGGCTATTGGAAAATGTCTCCCATCTAGGGAAACAAGTACTACTCCAATCCCATTACCAGTTAAATTGATGGCTCCATCAAAATACATTTCTCACACGTCATTTAGGCATTCAGCATCATTGCTCACTGTGTTAATATATTCGTATGGGAATTCAAAATCTAGGGCTTCATAATCATTGATTGGATTCTCAGCCAGGAGGTCAGCTATCACACTCCCTTTCACTGCCTTTCTTATCATATACACTAGATGTGAGCATATGAAGTAGCTTCCACCCATTTAGTGAAGTAGTTGATGGCTACTAAAATGAATCTGTGCCCATTGGATGCTTTTGGATTAATCATACCAATCACATCAATACCCCACATTGCAAACGGCTATGGTGAGGCGAGATTGTAGAGCTGATGAGGTGGGACATTTATCTGGTTAGAATAAACTTGGCATTTGTGACACTTTTGGAAATACTCAATGCAATCCTTCTCCAAGGTGGTCCAAAAGTAACCCCGCCTTAAGATTTGCTTTGCCATCATATACCCATTGCTATGAGTAGCGCAGTTCCCCTCGTGAGTTTCGAATAGAATTCTTCTTGCTTCTTTGGCATTTACGTACCTCAACAATTCACCATTGGAGCTTCTTTTGTATAAGACTTCTCCGCTAGGGAAGTATCCCATTGCTAATCTTCTGACCATTCTCCTTTCATTCTTGCTTGCCCCAGGAGGATATTCCCTATTTTTGATGTAAACCTGGACATCATAACACCAGGGTTTGCCATTTGTTTCTTCTTCGATCATAAAACAGTATGCCGGCTCGCTTCTTGCTTTGATTTGCAATAACTACGTTATTTGCCCTTCCTCCATCTGAGTCATTACTACTAGGGTAGCTAAGACATCAGCAAAATTGTTCTTGTCCTGACTCAAGTGAGTGAAAGAGATCTCCTCAAATTCCTTGATTAGTTCGTGGAGATATTTTTGATATGGGATCAGTTTCGGGTCTTTAGTCTGCCATTCTCCTTTAACTTGGTGAATGATCAAAGCTAAATACCCATACACCTCTAATTTCTTTATCTTCATTTCAATGACTGCTTGTAAACCACTCACGTAGGCTTCATACTCTGCTACGTTGGCTGTGTAACCAAACCTTAGCTTAATGGCTATTGGAAAATGTCTCCCATCTGGGGAAACAAGTACTACTCCAATCTCATTACCAGTTAAATTGACGGCTCCATCAAAATGCATTTCTCACACGTCATTTAGGCATTCAGCATCATTGCTCACTGTGTTAATATATTCGTATGGCAATTCAAAATCTAGGGCTTCATAATCATTGATTGGGTTCTCAGCCAGGAGGTCAGCTATCACACTCCCTTTCACTGCCTTTTTTATCATATACACTATGTCGTACTAAGAAAGTATGACTTGCCATTTTACTAATCTATCAGGTACGAAAAGGCTTTGAAATACATACTTGATGGGATCCATCTTGGAGATAAGCCATGTCTTATGATTCAACATGTAATGTTTGAGCTGATTCGCTGTCCAAGCCAACGCACAACAAGTCTTTTCCAGGGATGAGTATCTTGACTCGCAGTCATTGAATTTCTTGCTCAAATAGTAAATAGCTCTTTCTTTCCTCCCAGTATCATCATGCTGTCCTAGAACACAACCCATCGAGCTCTGCTGAACTGCCATATACAGAATTAATTGCCTACCCGTCACTGGAGGAACAAGCATTGGCGGATTTAACAAGTACTGCTTAATACTTTCGAAAGCCTTTCGATAAGCTTGGTCCCATTTGGCAGTATTATTCTTTCTAAGTAACTTGAAAATGGGTTTAGCCTTGGCGGTGAGGTTAGAGATGAATCTGAGATGTAGTTCAACTTCCCCAGGAAACTATGCACATCCCTTTCCATTTTTGGGGAGGGCATTTCTCAGATGGCTCAAATTTTATTCGGATCTACCTCTATTCCCTTCTCACTTATTATAAATCCCAACAGCTTTCCTGATTTTGCTCCAAACACACATTTAGCCAGGTTCAACTTTAGCTTATATTTCCTGAGCCTTTCGAACACTTTTCTTAATACCTGTACATGGCTTTCAGTCCCCCTTAATTTAATGATCATGTCATCCTGTAACATCCCCACTGCATGTATTCTGTACGTTCTATTGCTTCAATGGCCAAATAATAGTCCAGGCAAGTCAGGATGTCTGGAACTACACTTTGGTGATAGTGAACAGACATATAATGATGAAATAAATAAAAAGAAAATACAAGAAAAATAAAAAAAAATGAAAGAGAGAATAAAACTAAGTTAAATGAGCCGGCACCGCAGCAATGGGTGACCGCACTGAGAAGGCCGTTGCCGACCCTATGACCGCGGGGAACTCTCAAAATTTAATTTTGAGACGTAAGTAAAGGTATATTGAAATATAATTGACACTAGAATTATCAAAGAAAAACGCAAAATCGAGAAACAGACAAAAATCGGTGTTACCGAAAAATCGAGAATATAACCCGAAGTGGGGCATTTTGGTCATTTGACACCAAAAGCTGCCTTTGGACCTCAATTTCCATTAAGAATAAATGATATTGCACTTAGAAAATGTCATGAAAAATTAAAATAGGATGCAATGTATAAATAGTAAAAGAATGGAGCTAAATGAGCAAATAAGGAAACTTTAACTAATTAAACATTAAAAAGAACATAGTGCTCCACTAACTTGGATATTGGGACACTTATCTAAGCCTTGAGACAGCAGATAGCACTCATTATCATCTTTTTCTTCATCCCACTTCACCTTGCCAAAATGAAGTTCACCATGGAAATCACCATGGCCGCCCCACATGCAACCTCCATGGGTGCATGATCAAGCCACCATTTCTACTTAGTTCCTTCATTAAAGCTTCCCTACTTACCTTAGGGAAGATATTGGCAACAAGAAAAATAAGATTTGGTGAAGTTTTGATAAGCTTCAAAAGTGGTAAGTGTCCAAAACCTCTCCCTTACTTTATTAAACCTTGTGTTTAGGTTGAGGTGAGTATTTTGGTGAAGAGAAATGAAGAAAATCTTGAGAAATGAAATGGTCCATTTTCGGCAGCAATGATTATGTGTTGTATATGAGTTTTTCTTACCTCTAATGGATAGAAATTATGGTTGATTAACTCAAATGGAGGATGTAGTAAGTTAAAATCTAAGTATGTGCATGTAGTGCTTGAATTAAGGGTGTGAAATGGAACCTTAATGCTTTGGGCAAACTGCCATGTTTGAAGTGTATGTGTAATATTGACATTGAGATATGTTAAATTTTGGTGGAAGTGAATGTTGAGCTTAATGGTGAATTGTGTGCATTGAGCACTTGAATGTTCTACCCAAAATTGTTGCTAGAATTGTGTGCAATATATATATGGAAGTGTCATTGATTGAATATTGAAGTAATGAGGAGGAGAAGGAATATCAAATTGGAAGTATATGTGCTTTGTGCAGGTTGTGTATTGAAGGCAGTACCTAAATTAGGTCATAAGTGCCAAACTATGAACCCAATTGGTATGAGGCCAATGGAAAGTGAAACTAGACACCAAATAGGCCAAATTTCATGTAGAAATGTTGCCAAAATTCTGCCTAGAAACTGACCTTCAAAATGACCAAATCCGGAATAGCAACCTTGCAACCCAAATTTTTGACCATATGAACAGTAATCATTAGGATGACCATAACTCACTCAAAATAGGTCCAATTGACCTAAATTTTTTTCCCATGGATAGTTTAGATATAGAGCTAAATTTCTTATGAAGACACCAAAGCCCAGAAATGACCAGAACCAAGTCAAATAGCTTGCACAAGTTCGGGTGCCAAAACTGCCAGGACTAAAAGTGACCAAAAATTGACTAAATTTTGCACTAAATGTGTAATCTGTCCAGCTTTAGTAAATTGACCATATCTTGGTCTATATAACTTAGAATGACCTGAAATTTTGCCCTGCATGTAATAAGACATAGAGCTACAATTTTGCTTCTTTGACCAGAAGCTAAAAACTAAGAGAAATAGGACTTTAAGCTAGACCAATCTAGCACACCAAAAATTGAGAATTTGACATTTACATACAATGATGCTTGAAGTACTTTGGCAATGAATGCCAACTTGTAAAAATGGTAAATTGCACTATATTGGCAGCATATTGAATTACAATATGTGACATGTTGATGCTAGAAACCACTTATCCATAGTGCCTAAAAAGGTCAACATATGCATTGACTTATGAATTACATAATAGTTAGTAAACTCTAAAAATTGAAGAATTAAACAATTAATTTATAATGTGCCCTAGTTTGCCTAGTTGACTAGTTTGGATAGGTTGGCATGAAAATAAGATTCTGACAACTGTTCTGTAAATGGCTTCATGCCATATTGTGTTTTTACGATTTATTATGCCGCACTGTGACTTTAATAGCCTACGGCTATACATATTATATATTTATTATTGGCTTATTGCCAGATTGACTATATGGCTTTTTAGCTACATTGTTTGCACACCGGGAGACACTTTGTGACCGATGGTGTGACGGCCTAAGGTACTAGGTACCCGTGCCAGTATATCCGTTTATCCAGTTTGGTCAGTATATAGGCTACACGGGCAGTAATTCAAGTACTATTAAATTCAAATAGCTAAATCCAGTCTACTGACATATAGCACCACCAAAAATTTGTAAACACTTTATTTACTTTATTTTAGTGTATATTTCTTTACATTTGGCACCACTAAGCAAAATTGCTTAGCGCGTTGCTTTTGTAACGCATAGGTATTGGAGACACAACTGGGGAGCCCAGCAGACCTATGACCGGGTGAGACATCAAATCTGCACAGGAGTCCAGAGTCATCTGCACTGCATTGCATATATGGTAGGACTTAGGATATCATGTATTTTGTACTTTTGTTGTATTTTTGAAATTCGGTCTTGTATTTTGTAATATTATGAAAGCTCTAAAGTTTATAATATCTTATACATATTAAATAACATAGAGATTTTCTGAATATAGTTAAATTATTATAGACTGTATTATGGAACTGTTTAATGACTGTAAAAGTCTATTGACTTTACTGAGAAATAGACACTGTGAAATATTTGATATTTTAATCTTATCATATTAAACTGTTTTAAACAGGTTTGGAAGGACAATTTGTCCGAAATACAGACGGCACCTTGCCAAATTTTTATTACCAATCTTGAAAAATTGATTTTATCAAAGTATGAAAATAGTATCAGCATGATATGAATATTACATAAAAGACTTCTTAAAATCAAATTGAGCTTAGGAAATGAAATAATCATAGACTAGGTGTTCTGGCACGCCGTGTTGCACGCCTTGCTCAGCTATACTGTAGACGGGAGAGGGGTGTTACACATCCACATAAACTTCTACTCTTTATCCATCATGTCTTGAAATAACGTGACCAAGGCACGCTGGTAAATGGCCCCTACGTTCTTTAGGCCAAAAGGCATCACTATTAATAATATGCCCTAGAGCATATCATTTAGTATGTATCTTGTACATGTTTTATTAATAAAAAGGCAATTTCACTTTTCCGTTTACATAATATATTTATGTGTAATAGAAAAGGTGCATTGATATTTTGTTAGAAATTCTATTCTTAAGTTGTTAAAAATATGAGTGAAGTATTTCTAGCACAAAGTATCATAAATTGGTTCACAATCAAGGATACTTCACAATAAGGACATGACTTATCCAGAAAGATTGTAATCATGTTTTTTCCCAAGTTATATATATGAGATGTAAATAAGATGGAATGGTGAGTCTCATGCCATATAACAAACATGATAGGCACTTATGCATGATAAGTAGGCCGAACCAGTGACACTTGTGATAAGCACATGGAGTTTACTCTTGTCAACGCATTATCATAAATCATATCAGTGCATATAATCTTTAGACCTGAGATAAAATAGTTATCTTGTATATTTGTGGTTTGAGTTTGATACTGCTTTCATATTTATACTGTGTATGGGTATATGGGTATGTGTTGGCTCTTACCAGTTATATATGGAGATAAGTGTTGATCAAGATGGAATCTGTTACCCTAAGTAAATAGGGATAAAATCCTACATTCATTTAATTGTTCTTGATGTTTCAAGTTCCTGGCCAGAACAGATAGATTTAACCAGAAAAGAGTTTCTAATGAGAAAATCTTTTTAATTAAGAATTGAAATTAAAAAGGACATATATTCATAGCAAATGGGGTTTGACATAAACCGTGACTCCAGCTCGAATTGGGATTTTGTAGCAGAGAGATTCTAATGCATGGTAACATATGATTATAGGTTCATTTAAGGCATTCCTTATTACTGATTGGTTGGCCATGGCATGCTATGCTAGGTGTTAACCATGGTCTATGAGGTGCCTAAAATGATTTAGAGAAATCATTTATGGTAAGAAAAAAGTTCTAATGATATTAAGAGTTGATATCATATCTCATTGTCACTTAGTGATGAGCCTAGTGAGTCACACACATACACAAGTAATCACCAAGTTAAATGTGATTTAATTAATTAGTTAAAGAGTTTAATTGATTAATTAAATAGGTTTAGTTTGCAATTAGATTGCAAAGTCTCTAGCACGGCTTGAAAGCAAATCTAGGTTATTAGATGTATAGTATAAGTTAAATTTATACTTAAAGTGTTTAAATATGAATTTAATTATGAGAAATTAATTAATAGATATTAATTAATTAATTTATATTTGATATAAATTAATTAGAAGAGGAGAAATAATTATTTTAGGCTAAGAACTCAAAATTACAACACAAAGGTAATTTGGTCATTTCACAGGGTGACATGTGACACCATGAGATAGTGACACATGGCATCATGGTTTGTTATTTGTCTTCCTATCATGCATGATGATCAAAGTCAAGATTAAACTTAGCTTTGACACTTGGCTTAATGTGATTAGGTCAATTAAAATTAAGATGCAATCAGAAGATGGCATCTGGCAAGGGTTTTAAATGATGACCTAATTATAAAAGGGAAAGAATGAAAGAATAAAACACACTTTCTGATTTTTCTAAAGAGGTGCCACCACCCAAAAGCTCTCCTCTCTTCTTCTTCTTCTTCTTCTTCTCTCATCAATTCAAAGAGAATTGCCCATATTCTCTTGAATTAAAATTGCTAGAGATTGTTTCTAGTGTCCTGTATACATCTACAACCACTCTTAAAGGAAAATCCCTAATTTCTAATTGGTTGGCAAGGCTTGAGAAGCTGGTTTAGGGTCTACCCTGTAACATCCTCAATTTCATAGTCCATACGTCCTACCGTTCCGATGGCTAATGCCTACCCTAGAAAGTCAGAATGCCTGGAACTATACTTAATTGACAGTGAGGAAGCATAAAATAATGAAATATGTGATGAGAAAAATTAAGGAAAAATAAAAGAGATAAGATGTGATTAAGTTAAGTGAGCCAAACTCGTAGCGATGGGTGACCACACCGAGAAGTTACGGCGAGGACCGTTGACTAGCCCAGGACCGCGGGGAACTCGAGGAAATATTTTCGGGACCTAATTAAAGGTCTACTGAGGTGTAATTGATATT
Organism: Hevea brasiliensis; assembly: GCF_030052815.1. Lineage (NCBI taxonomy): Eukaryota > Viridiplantae > Streptophyta > Magnoliopsida > Malpighiales > Euphorbiaceae > Hevea > Hevea brasiliensis. Next base: position 44,694,447 of record NC_079503.1, on the reverse strand, counting down.
GAAAATGTCAAAGAAAATTTAGTAAATTAGTACAAATAAAAAACAAAAATTAAAGAAATAGGCGGTATAAGGAGTAAATCGGTAGTACCGAAAAATCCAAAATACAATCTGAAGAGGGGCATTTTGGTCATTTGACACCTAAAGTTGACTTTTGACCTCAATGTCCATTAAAAATAAGTGGTATTACACTTTGAAAATGTTATGAAAAATAAAAATGTGGTACATTATTTAAATAGTGAAAGAAATGAAGCAAATGTGCAAATTATGGAACTTTAACTAAATAAATAATTAATTTATGGTTAGTGCTCCACTAAGTGGGATTAGTGGACATATAAAACCAAGTGGACAACATGCAAATTCACTTTCTTCCTCAATTTTTGTCACTTTGCCGAATTGCTTTCTCAAGTTCTTCCATGGCCAAATGTTCTTCCAAGCTTCCTCCATGGCCATGCATGTATAAGCTCAAATCTACCATGATTCAAGCCATATTTCTTCAAACTCCCTTCATTAAAAGTGGTCCTCACACCATGGGCTATATGTGGCAGCAAAAAAGAGAGGAAATTCTATGGATTTGTGAAGCTCAAGTTGAGGTTAGTGCTTAATCTTTCCATTTTCCTTCAATAATCCTTGTGTTGAGCTTTGGGTAAGTTGAATTGCGAAGAAAAATTGAGGAAATGATTGAGTATTGGTGAACCTTAGTTTTGGTAACCATGAAAATGCATGATTAGTGACTTATTCTTATATTTAATGGATGGGAATTAAGGTTGATTAACTCAAATGGAAGTTGTATTAGGTTAATATTCAAGTATGTGCATGTCAGCACTTGATTTAAGGGTTAGAAATGGGACCTTGATACTTTGGCAAACTGCCATGTTTGGCAACCTATACTATCATGAATTTGTGTGTGAATATGAAGTTTATTAATAAAATATAATAGTGTTAAATTGTGTGCAACATGTGTAGTTGATTGTGAAAGATGAGAAATTGGTTGAGATTGATTGTGAAATTGAAGAAGTGGTTGAGAAAAATTATTGGATGTGTTTTTTCCAGGTATTTGAAGAACTGTTTTCTCAAAATACAGACGAAACTCTGCCAAAATTTTTATAAAATTTGCAAAAAAATAAAATGGGCTAAAAATTTTAACTAGTTTCCAACTTTAATTAAATGTTTTAATACCTATTAGAAAATGCTCACCACTTAACAAAAGTAAGAAAATTGTTTTAAAATCCCTTGTAGGGTACCTAATGTGTTATCGGTAGGTGAAGTTCGGTAGTTCATTAGGTATTCTACGGGATCATGTTATGCCTTACTGAGGGATAAGGTGTGACATGTTTTAGTGGTATCAGAGCAAAATTTTTTAAGTATGTTTTAACTTGAGAATTTGTGTCTTTCCTTGTTAAGTACAACTGCTCAATGTCCATATTTGTTACATATAGTGCATTACATCATGAATATGAATTAACGGAGGGAAATCTCCTTGTGTTATTTATTCAGGAGATACCCTAACTTCAGACTGAAATGGAAGAAGAAGGATGGCACTCCCCGATTATGCATTGACTATCGACAGTTGAATAAGGTGATAATAAAGAACAGATACCCATTGCCCCGTATTGATGACTTATTTGATCAATTGAGGGGTGCAGCTGTGTTCTCCAAAATTGACCTGAGATCAGATTATTATCAACTGAAAGTACAAGAGTAGAGTATTCCTAAAACTGCCATCAGAACTCGTTATTGCCATTATGAGTTCTTGGTTATGCCATTCGGGTTAACTAATGCTCCGGCTGCTTTTATGGATCTGATGAACACTACCTTCAAACCATACCTCGACCAGTTTGTTGTGGTATTCATAAATGATATATTGTTATTCGAGGAGTGCAGAAGAGCATGATAGACATCTGCGGATTATACTGCAGACTTTGAGCGAGAAACAACTATATGCTAAATTGTCGAAATGTGAATTTTGGCTGAAAGAAATATCTTTCTTGGGGCATGTAGTATCAGTAGAGGGCATCAAGGTAGATCCAAGTAAGATTGAAGCTGTCCTTAATTGAAGGGCACCCAAAAAGAATTGAATTTGAGACAGAGGAGATGGTTAGAGTTGATAAAAGACTATGATTGTCTGATAGACTATCAGCTAGGGAAAGCTAATGTGGTGGTTGACGCCTTAAGTCGTAAGACTATGGCAAGTCTACGGGTTACTCCTTTGTCTATGGTACATGAGTTGAGATCATTATATGCCAGCTTAGAGATTAATGATGAGGGGCAGACAACAGTTGCATGGCATGTACAGCCAGTGTTGATTAATCAGATCAAAATGGCTGCTCAAAATGATGAAAGGTATCAAAAGCTATTGGAAGAAGTCAGGCGGGGTAAGAAACCAGAATTCTCAATAAGAGATGATGGTCTACTGCTACACCAGGGCAGAATATGTATTCCTAATAATGCTGATTTGAGACAGATCATTTTGAAGGAAGCACATGAGTCTCCTTTTGCCATGCACCCTGGTGGCACGAAAATGTATAGAGGGCTAAAGGAGCATTACTGGTGGATGGGTATGAAAAGAGATGTAGCAGAGTTTATTTCCAAATGCCTAACTTGTCAGCATGTGAAGGCAGAGCATCAAGTACCCGCTGGGTTGTTACATCCACTACCAGTACCAGAATGGAAATGGGAGAGAATAACGATGGATTTTGTGATGGGACTGACCAAGTCTGCTCATTTTCTGCCAGTTTGGATGGACTACAGTTTAGAAAGATTGGCTAGGTTGTACATTGATGAGATTATAAGAACACATGGAGTGCCAGTATCCATCGTATTAGACAGAGATCCTAGGTTCACTTCTAGATTCTGAGGTAGTCTTCAGAGAGCCCTAGGAACTAGATTGAACTTCAGTACAACATTCCACCCACAGACAGATGCCCAATCTGAGAGGGTAATTCAGATCTTGGAGGACATGCTACGGGCTTGTGTGGTTGAGTTTGAGGGCAGTTGGGACACACACTTACCTTTGATTAAGTTTGCTTACAACAACAGCTACCAATCAAGCATTGGGATGCCTCTATATGAAGCTTTGTATGGCAGAAAATGTAGAACCCCATTGTGTTGGGATGACGTGGGTGAAAGAAAGATGATTGGACCCGAAATTATTCAGTAAACTGAAGAGAAAATCAGACTGATCAGAGATCGACTTAAAACTACATCAGACCGTCAGAAGTCCTACATTGATCTGAAGAGAAGGGATATTGAGTATGCAGTGGGTGAGAAAGTATTCCTCAAGGTTTCTCCTTGGAAGAGAATTATGAGATTCGGCATAAAGGGGAAACTAAGTCCTCGTTTTATTGGGCCATATGAGGTTCTGGAAAAAGTGGGTCCTTTGGCATATCGATTGGCACTATCTCCAGAGTTGGAGAAGATACATAATGTTTTCCTTGTGTCTATGTTGAGGAGGTATCGATCAGACCCATCTCATGTGCTACCAGTATAAGAAATTGAAGTGAATCCAGACCTCACATATGAAGAAGAACCCATAGAGATTCTGGCTTATGAGGTGAAGCAGCTACGGAACAAGCAAATCCCGTTAGTAAAAGTGCTGTGGAACCATCATTCGGGCTAATAAGCTACTTGCGAATGAGAGGAGGACATGAGGAGACAGCACCCACAGCTATTCAGAGATTAATACCAGGTAAAATTTCGAGACGAAATTTATTTTAAAAGAGGGAGAATTGTAACAACCCTATTTGCATAGCCTGGTATGTTTCACTATTTCGGTGACCGGAGTCGGTCCGGATAACTAAAGAGATTAGAACCGCACTTAAGACAACTAGATAAGCCATAAACACAAATAATTAGTAATTATAAATTAGTTAAGTATAAATAAGAAAAATAGAATATAAGAAGTTAAACAAGCCGAGAGTCACAGCGATGGGTGACCTTCTTAAGAACGACTGCGAAGTCGATTTAAAGTCAAATTTCGAACCATAAAATGTGACGCCGCAGTTCTTAAGACCATTACAAACACAGTGGAAAAGAGAAAATCATGAAAAAGAATTGTTAAGTCAGTCCAATAATTAGGTCAGGGAGCCAAAAAAAATATTGAATTATTTGCAAACCGGGTTGAACCGGCGAGGGGCAATTTGGTCAATTGACCCCGAGAGTTGACTCCTGACCTAACTGTCAAATAAAATCGGAGGAAAGAAAATTTTGAAATTGAGAATTAAATAAAAGAACTAATGCAAAAAAAAAAGGGAAAATGAAAAAGTTAAAAAGGTAATGACATCATGTGGTAACATAAGCAGAATGCCATAAATATTATAATTAAAATTTATTTAATTTAAATAAATTTTGGTCTTCCTAAGAGATAAACTCATAAAAGAAAAAGAAAAGAAAAGAAAAGAAAAAAAAAAACATTTATCTTCTTCAAGTGGCCGTCCATCTCTCCCTCTCATCTCCATGGTTGTCCTCTATTGAAGCTTGCACTCAAGCTTAAATTCCCTCCCTTAACCTTAATATTTTCCATAAACACCTCATCAAAGCTTGTACCACAACCTAAGAAGAAGATTGAAAGAGGAAAGAAAGGGCAAAAGATAGAGAATTAAAGGATTTGAAGTTCTAAGAAAGGTTAGTAAACAAACTTGACACTTTTAGTTTGATTTCTACATTTTTAACTTATTGAACTTGGAAATAAACTTAAAATGAAATAAAAACATTTGTGGAGGACCAAAGTGAATTTTGGCCAGCATGTTTGTAGGGGTATTATTGCATGGTTTGATTGAATTAGAAGGGAATATAAACATTAAGGAGTTGAATGACTATGGTTAAAGGCTTTGAATTAGCTAAATGCAAAGAATTGGTGAACTAGGGTTTTGGGCACTTAGGGCTTAGAGACAAAAATGTGAGAAATTTGTAAATGATGTCTTTGACCTAGTTTGAGGTGAGAAATTGTCATTTGTGACCAAATGAAGTGTGTTAGAAGTGTTTGAACCAAAAGCAAATTCGGATTCAATGTGGTCATGCTATTGGCAGCAGGACCAAGGTCCCTTTAAGGGACCAAAACTGAAAATTTACAAGTCCAATTGGTATGAGACCAATTGGGAATGAAAATAGACACAAAATGACACAATTTTCATTGAGTAACCATGCCCAAAAAGTGACTAAAATCTAGTGAACAAATTAACCAAATCCAGAAATTCTCAGTCTGACCTGTACAAACTGACCAAATGAATTTGTTCATTTGACCATAACTTGAGCTAGGCAGGTCTAAATGACCTGAAATTTTACCAATGGATAGATGAGATATACACCTAAAACTTTCATGAAGAACAAACACCCAAATTATGCCATTAACCAAGTTATTTGGCCACCCAAAGTTAGTGACCTAAAACTGCTAGAACCAAAATTTGCCCAGAAAATCTAGGTTAAGTCCAATCCGGTAGCCATGATTCAAATGGCTATAACTTGAGTTACAAAACTCCAATTGGAGTTATTCAAAAAGGAGAATAAACTTAAGACAATAGGAAACATTTTCTATGCTGAAAGTTTTGTCAAATTCTAACAGTAAAATGACCAATGGAACAGTGCAACTTAAGACACCAAAACTAAAAATTTGCAAATTTGCCGAAAAGACTTAGAATTTGAGTACACAACCAAAACCAACAAATTTAGTGACCAAAATGTGGTATGTGGGTGAAGTTGGAATTCCTATACCTATTAAGCCTTAGAAAGTCAACAAATTGACTTGAATAGTGTAGTGAATAGTAACCCCGAAACACAAAATTTAAAGAACGCCAAGTTTAGCACATTAGAGCTAGGTATAAGTGAATATAAATTTATTTTTGGACTAATGATGAGTTATGATAATGAAACACTGTGAAATTGTGTGTTTCAGTGGAAAAGAACACTGGGAAAGAACCTGAGGAATCGAGTCAAGGCCAAGAGGTGACTCGCTTAAGGTTTGTGCACAACGTATAATTTTTGTAAATTATCTTCTGCATATTGTTTTGAATAATGTGAAATATTGAATTATGACATTCTTATGATGCCTTTGATTTAAATTGTTGAAAGTTAATTGTGTATATTTGAAATGGCAATGTTTAGCAAATTATTAAGATAAGTTTTGAAATCACAGTGTCATGACCATATATTTGAACACCTCACTAGCATGACTAGTGGGGGTAATCAGTTTCGAATTTTGATTCCTTCTCTGGCTGAAGTGTTGAGGTGTGTGCCAGTAGAAGAAGAAATTGAATAGATATCCATATATTTGAGCTAGCTAGCCTTGTGATGTGACTTCTCCTTAGCCTCTAGCTATTGAGATTATATTTGTTTCGAATGGTATGATATAACTGTGGGTTTTATGAATTGTGTTTTGGCACTTCAAAATGAACTTGTTTGGATTAAAATCTCATAATTCATATTTTATATTTAATTCTTATGTTCAGTTCAATTTTTGAATAAATGTGATTTAAATTCTGCATAAAGATTATTTTAGTATGTTGTGCACCACTGAGTCCTAGTACTCAGCGATAGCTGTTATTGCTGTTGCAGATATAGAGACTAGAAGAGCAGCAAAGTGAGCTGCTGAGGACAGAGGAACTACCTGATTGTAAAAATTTATTTTGATGTATGTAATGTACATAAATGTATGGACATGTAAAATTGATCTTAAGCAGCTTGTACAAAGTTTGTATAAAATTTGTAATAAATTTTAGTTTGGGTTTTCTTAATGTAAATTTTAGTATGATGTATGTAGACTGTCTATCTTTAATGAAATTAATTGATATTATTTTTACAATTATTGGAATTTTTGGAAATTGAGAAATGAGAATTGTTGAATTTTGAAAGAAGATAAATTGGTTGAGATTGATTATGAAATTGAAGAAGTGGTTGAGAAAAATTATTGGAAGTGTTTTTTTTAGGTATTTGAAGAACTGTTTTCTCAAAATACAGATGGAACTCTGCCAAAATTTTTATAAAATTTGCAGAAAAATAAAATGGGCCAAAAATTTTAACTAGTTTCCAACTTTAATTAAATGTTTTAATACCTATTAGAAAATGCTCACCACTTAACAAAAGTAAGAAAATTGTTTTAAAATCTCTTGTAGGGTACTTAATGAGTTATCGGTAGGTGAAGTTCGGTAGTTCATTAGGTATTTTACGAGATCATGTTATGCCTTACTGAGGGGTAAGGTGTGACAGTTGGAAACCACTAAAGAATGTGACTGAAATTAGAAGCTTCTTAGGATTGGCTAGCTATTACAGGAGATTTGTAAAGGGATTTTCCCTTATAGCCTCGCCATTAACTAAGTTATTGCACAAGAACATCAAGTTTGAATGGAATGATAAATGTCAAGCCAGTTTTGAGAAATTGAAGGCTATGCTTACTAAAGCGCTAGTGTTGACACAACCAGTAACAGGGAAAAGACTTTATGATAAATAATGATGTCTCAAATAATGGGTTAGGGTGTGTGCTAATGCAAGAAAGAAAAGTAATTGCTTATGCTTCTAGGCAACTTAAGCCATATGAAAAGAACTACCCTACTCATGATTTAGAAGTGGTAGCAATAGTCTTTTTATTAAAGACATGGAGGCATTATTTGTATGGTGAGAAGTGTTACATTTACACAATTCACAAGAGTTTTAAATATTTGTCAACTCAAAAGGAACTTAACCCAAGGTAGAGAAGATGGATTGAGTTCTTAAAGGATTATGATTGTGTTATTGATTATCATCCTGGGAAGGCAAATGTGGTGGCAAATGCACTTAGCAGAAAGTCATTAGTGGCCTTAAGGACTTTGAATGCTTACTTGTCTTTAGCACAAGATGGAGCTATTTATGGCTGAATTGCAAGTAAAGCTCAGTCTCTTACAGCAGGTGTAAGAAGGGCAGAAACTAGATATGAAGTTGATGACAATTGTGGGGCAAATACAAGAGGAGAAGGAAAGTGAATGTGAGATCAAGGGAGACGGTTATTTGTACTATAAAGGGAGAATATGTGTACCTGATAATGGGTAAATTAAAAAGAGCATACTTAAAGAAGTGCATAGCAGCTTTCATGCTATACATCCAGGGAGCACAAAGATGTACTAGGATTTGAAAACTCAGTATTGGTGGTCTGGGATGAAAAAGGAAATTGTGAATTATATGGCAAAATGCTTGATATGCTAGCAAATTAAAGCAAAGCACCAAGTCCCATTAGGGTTATTACAACCAATAACAATACCAGAGTTGAAATGGGATCGCATCACCATGGACTTTGTTATTGGTTTCCCTCTTACACAGAAGAAGCATGATGCAGTGTGGGTGATAACAGACGGATTGACTAAGTCCACTTATTTTCTACAAGTTAGAATCGACTACTCACTGGAGAAGTTAGCAAAATTGTACATAAGTGAGAAAGTTCAGTTACATGCGGTGTCAGTATCCATCATTTCAGATAGAGACCCGAGGTTCACATCCAGGCTTTAGAAGATGTCACACCTTACCCCTCTGTAAGGCATAACATGATCCCGTAGAATACCTAATGAACTACCGAACTTCACCTACCGATAACTCATTAAGTACCCTACAAGGGATTTTAAAACAATTTTCTTATCTTTGACAAGTGGTGAGCATTTCTAATGAGTATTTAAAACATTTAGTTGAAATTAAAACTAATTAATATTTTTGGCCATTTTAGTTTTCCGCAAATTTGATAAAAATTTTGACAGAGTTTCCTCTGTATTTTGAGAAAACCGTTCTTCGAATACCTGTAAAAAGCACTTCTAAAAGATTTTCTCAACCACTACTTCGGTTTCACAATCAAACTCAATCAATTTATCAAAATTCACAAGTTCAATAATTCTCAAAATACTGTCAATCAATATCATTCATATTTCATTAAAAACAAAATAATTTATACATAACCTTACAAATTTATATCAAAAGAAACACAAACTAAACTTTATTACAAACTTCATACAAATTTGTGTACAAGCTGCTCAAGACCCATTTTTACATGTCCATACATTTATGTGCAATATATACATCAAAAGAAGTATTTACTGTTAGGGTATAAATTATTCCCGAAGGCTTCAAATCGATGACTTCACACACCTCAAGATCTGCTGCTCCTCTAATCTCTCAGATCTGCGACAAAGAATAAAGCTATCACGAGTACTAAGACTCAAGCAGTGCACAATATACTAAAATAATCTTTATGCAAAACTTAAAGCACATTCATTCAAAAATTTGATTAAACATGAAAATTAAATACAATCATGCATTGTAAGATTTTACATGTAAACCAAGTTTATTTCAAAGTATCAAAACACATTTCATAAAACCCACAGTTAAATCATGCCATTCGAAACAAATAGAATCTCAATAGCCAGAGGCTAAAGAGAAATCACATCACAAGGCTAGCTAGCTCAAATATATGGATATCCATTCACATCCTCTTCTACTGGCACACCTCAACACTTCTCCAGAGAAGGAATCAAAATTCGAAACTAATTACCCCCACTAGTCGTGCTAGTGAGGTGTTCAAATATGTGGTCATGACACTGTGGTTTCAAAACTTATCTTAACAATTTGCTAAACATTTTCTTTTCAAATATACATAATAACTTTCAACAATTTAGATCAACATCATAAGAATGTCATAATCCAATATTTCACATTATTTAAAACGATATGCAAAAGATGATTATAAAAGTATATGTTGTGCACAAACCTCAAACGAGTCGTCCTTTAGCCTCGACTCGGTTCCTCGGGTTCCTTCCCGATATTCTTTTCAACTGAAACACACAATTTTACAATGTTTCAGTACTAGAACTTAAAATAAATCCAAAATAAACTTAACTTCACATTTAGCTAGCTCTAACGTGTTAAATTCGACGTTCTCGAAATTTTGTGTTTCGGGTTACTATTCACTGCACTATTCAAGTCAAATTATTGACTTTCTAAGGCTTAATAGGTATGGGAACTCCAACTTCACCCACATACCACATTTTGGTCACCAAACTTGTTGGTTTTGGTCATTTGTTTAAAGCTTAGGTCATTTTGGCAAAATTGCCAATTTAGGTTGTTGGTTTTCCGAAGTTGCACTATTCCATTGGTCGATCTACTGTTGGAATTTGACAAAACTTCCTTCATAGAAAATGTTCCTTATTGTCTTAAGTGTATTCTCATTTTTGGATCACCTCAATCGGAGTTTTGTAGCTCAAGTTATGGCCAAAATAAGTTTACTGTTCACGTGCACTGTTCATACTGCAATTTAGGTGCTGGCAGATTTTTGGTCCAACTTTGGTCAATTGTTTGATCAAGTTAAGTTCATAATTCGGTCTCACTTTCTTCATATGAAATGTTGTACTATGTCTTAGGTTTCCATCGGTTCAAGAATCGCCTAAATCCGAGTTTTCTAGAGAGAGTTATAGCCCTCCAAACATTGCTGCTCAATGAAAATTCTGCAGAATTTCAGTACAGTAATTTTAACTTTGCTCAATGATTTGAATGTGTTAATGGCCTAATTTGGGTTGGTGTTCTTCATGAAAGTTTTAGGTCTATATCATATCTAATTGCTGGTAAAATTTCAGGTCAATTTGACCTACCTAGCTCGAGTTATGACCAAATGAACAGTTACTGTTCATTTGGTCAGTTTTGGTGCAGGGCAGCCTGCAATCAATTCACTTTGGTCAATTGTTTCACCAAGTTTTGGTCAGTTTTTGGTCATGGTTCCTTAATGAAAATTGTGCTCTTTTATGTCTATTTTCATCTCCAATTGGTGGAATATCAATTGGACTTGTAAAATTTGAGTTTTGGTCCTTCAAAGTGGGTTTGGTCATGCTGCATTGACCTACGAATTTAGCTAATTTTTCCACCATTCCCATCCAATTTATTTGGTCCTAATTGATCATTATTTCATGTCACAATAGGTTAAACATGCCATTTATGCATTTCTCCAAATTTTAGTCCATAAACCCTAGCATTGAAACCTTAATCTCACTAACTCTTGCATTTAACTACTTCTAATAATTTTAATGTTAATCATTTCACCAAGTAAAGCTTCTAAACTCACTCAATTGCATCATATTCATGCAAACCACACTCCTCTCAAGCTGCCCAAAATTTCAATTTAATTCTTTCCCCATATTTGTTTCATTTAAATCAAGTTATTAGCTCACTTAATTACCTAAACATGCATTTGAATGGAAAAGTAACAATTTAACATACTAACCTTTTGTTAAAGCTTCAAAACCCTATCTTTAACTCTTCCTTCTTCTTGTAATCCTCTTCTCAAGTTGTAACAATAAGCTCTAGGGAGGTTTTTAATGGAGTTATTTGAATTAAGTGAAGAAAACTAAGCTTAAAAGTAAGCTTACATGGAAGTCCACTCATGGAGGAACTTGGGAGGAAGATGGGGTGGCAAGGAAGATGAAAGAAGAAGAGATTTTCTTTTGTTTTTCCCTTACACGTTTTTGCTTATGAAAGACCACTAATTCCAAATTAATTAATTCAATTTATTAATTTAGTTATGACATCATACATGATGTCATAACTTTTGACTTTTCCAACCTCTTTCCTTTTTTTTTTTTTTTTATTTATTTATTTATTTTTTTTCTATTATTTCTTTAATTTAATTCTCGATTCTGAAATTTTCTTTTCTCCGATTTTATTTGACAGTTAGGTCAGGAGTCAGCTCTCGGGGTCAATTAACCAAATTGACCCTCCACGGTTCATCCGGTTTGCAAATAATCCAATATTTCTTGGCTCACGACCTAATTATTTGACTGGCTTAACAGTTCTTTTTCGTGGTTTTCTCTTTTCCACTGTGTTCATGAGGGTCCTAAGGACCGCAGCGTCACTTTTTACGGTTCGAAATTTGAGTTTAAAACGACTTCGCAGTCGTTCCCGAGGAGGTCACTCATCGCTGTGACTCTCGGCTCGTTTAACCTCTTATGTTCTGTTTTTCTTATTTGTAGTTAACTAATTAAACATTACTAATTATTTATGTTTATGGCTTCTCAAGTTGTCTTAAGTGTGGCCCTAATCCTATTAATTGTCCGGACCGACACCGGTCACCGGAACAGTGAAATCTACCAGGCTATGCAAACGGGGGTGTTACAATTCTCCCCCTCTTAAATAAATTTCGTCTCGAAATTTTACCTGGTATCAATCTCTGAACAGCTGTGGGTGTTGTCTCCTCATGTCCTCCTCTCGTTCCCAAGTAGCTTCTTGGCCCGAATGATGGTTCCACAGCACTTTTACCAACGGTATCTGCTTATTCCGTAGCTGCTTCACCTCATAAGCCAGAATCTTTATGGGTTCTTCTTCATATGTGAGGTCTGGATTCACTTCTATTTCTTCTACTGGTAGTACATGAGATGGGTCTGATCGATACCTCCTCAACATAGACACATGGAAGACATTATGTATCTTTTCCAACTCTGGAGGTAGTGCCAACCGATATGCCAAAGGACCCACTCTTTCCAGAACCTCATATGGCCCAATGAAACGAGGACTCAGTTTCCCCTTTCTGCCGAATCTCATAATTCTCTTCCAAGGAGAAACTTTGAGGAAAACTTTCTCACCCACTGCATACTCAATATCCCTTCTTTTCAAATCAATATAGGACTTCTGACGGTCTGATGCAGTCTTAAGTCGATCTCGGATCACCTTGATTTTCTCTTCAATTTGTTGAACAATTTCGGGTCCAATCATCTTTCTTTCACCCACGTCATCCCAACACAACGGGTTCTACATTTTCTGCCATACAAAGCTTCATATGGAGGCATCCCAATGCTTGATTGGTAGCTGTTGTTGTAAGCAAACTCAATCAAAGGCAAGTGTGTATCCCAACTACCCTCAAACTCAATAACACAAGCCCGTAGCATATCCTCCAAGATCTGAATTACCCTCTCAGACTGGCCATCTGTCTGTGGATGGAATGCAGTACTGAAGTTCAATCTAGTTCCTAGGGCTCTCTGAAGACTACCCCAGAGTCTAGAAGTGAACCTTGGATCTCTGCGATACAATAGATACTGGCACTCCATGCAATCTCACAATCTCATCGATGTACAACCTGGCCAATCTGTCCAAATTGTAGTCCATCCGAACTGGCAGAAAATGAGCAGATTTAGTCAGTCTGTCAACAATGACCCAAACTGCATCATGACTCTTTTGTGTCCTCGGAAGTCCCATCACAAAATCCATCGTTATTCTCTCCCATTTCCACTGCAGTGCGGTAGTGGATGTAACAACCCAGCGGGTACTTGATGCTCTGCCTTCACTTGCTGACAAGTTAGGCATTTGGATACAAACTCTGCCACATCTCTCTTCATACCCATCCACCAGTAATGCTCCTTTAGCCCTCTATACATTTTTGTACCACCAGGGTGCATGGCAAAAGGAGACTCATGTGCTTCCTTTAAAATGATCCTCCTCAATTCAACATCATTAGGAACACACATTCTGCCCTGGTGTAGCAATAGACCATCATCTCTGAGTGAGAATTCTGGTTTCTTGCCCTGTCGGACTTCTTCCATCAGCTTCTGATATTTCTGATCATTCTGAGCAGCCATTCTGATCTGATCAATCAATACTGGCTGTACATGCCATGCAACTGCTGTCTGCCCCTCATCATTAATCTCTAAGCTGGCATGCAATGATCTTAACTCATGTACCAAAGACAAAGGAGTAACCTGTAGACTCGCCATAGTCTTGCGACTTAGGGCGTCAGCCACAACATTAGCTTTCCCTGGCTGATAGTCTATCAGACAATCATAGTCTTTTATCAACTCTAACCATCTCCTCTGTCTCAAATTCAACTCTTTACGGGTGCCCAAATACTTCAAACTCTTATGATCTGTAGATGTAACATTTCTCCCCATACAAATAATGTCTCGGATCTTAAGAGCAAACACTATAGCTGCAAGCTCCAAGTCATGTGTCGGATAATTCCTCTCATGCGGTTTTAGCTGGCGTGATGCATAGGCAATGACATTTCGATCTTGCATCAACACACAACCTAACCCATTATGAGAAGCATCGCTGTAAACTGTATATTCTTTACCCGGTGTAGGTAAAGTCAAGACTGGAGCCTCTGTCAAACATCTCTTCAATTCATTAAAGCTTTGCTAGCATTTGTCCGTCCTTTGAAATTTTACATCTTTTCTAAGCGGCTTGGTCAATGGAGATGCCAACATGGAGAATCCTTCACAAATCTACGGTAGTATCGGCTAAACCAGAAAACTACAAATTTACGTGACATTTAGGTGGCCTCCAATTAAGGGCGACTTCAATCTTACTTGGATCTACCTTAATGCCCTCTTACGATACTACATGCCCCAAGAAAGATATTTCTTTCAGCCAAAATTCACACTTCGACAATTTGGCATATATTGTTTCTCTCTTAAAGTCTGCGATTACAATCATGAGATGTCTATCATGCTCTTACGCATTCCTCGAATAGACCAATATATCATCTATGAATACCACAACAAATCGGTGAGGTATGGTGCGAAGATAGTGTTCATCGATCCATAAAAGCGTAGGAGCATTAGTTAACCCGAATGGCATAACTAGGAACTCATAATGGCCATAGCGGGTTACGAAGCGATTTTAGAAATACTTTGCTCTTGTACTTTCAGCTGATAATAACCTGATCTCAGGTCAATTTTGGAAAACACAGCTGCACCCCTCAACTGATCAAATAAGTCATCAATGCGGGGTAATGGATATCTATTCTTTATTGTCACCTTATTCAACTGCCGATAATCAATGCATAACCGGAGAGTGCCATCCTTCTTCTTTACAAACAATACTGGCGCTCCCCAAGGTGACACACTAGGGCGGATGAAGCCCTTCTCAAGCAGTTCTTGCAACTGCACTTTCAACTCTTTCAATTCTGCAGGTGCCATTCTATATGGCGTTATGGAGATTGGGTCCACACCAGGCATAACATTAATCTCAAACTGCACCTCTCTTTCTGGAGGTAATCCGGCGATTCATCAGGAAACACATCCGGAAAGTCACATATCGTAGGGATGTCCCTTAGTGCTGGACT
Source organism: Hevea brasiliensis (assembly GCF_030052815.1). Lineage (NCBI taxonomy): Eukaryota > Viridiplantae > Streptophyta > Magnoliopsida > Malpighiales > Euphorbiaceae > Hevea > Hevea brasiliensis. The sequence continues at coordinate 44,679,404 of NC_079503.1, read as the reverse complement.
CCCCACTTGGGTGTCTATCACATGTGCCAAGTATGCTTCACACCCCTTTCTGATCATTCTTCTGGCTAGTGCAGCCGAAATGATGTTTGATGGCAGTAAATGCCTCTCCCCATGTATTACCACATCACCGTACAAAGGGAGACCAAAAGTGACTGTCTTCAGTCTACAGTCAATCATGGCGTGATGCCTGGCTAACCAATCCATGCCCAAGATGATATCATACTCTCTGAAGGGCATTTCAATCAAGTCTGACAGGAAAACATGTCCTTGGATCACCAAAGGACAGTCTCTATAGATTCTGTTGACCCGGACCTCTTGTCCTAACGGACTAGTTACTAGCACTTCAAAACCCATTTGCACACATAGAACAGCAAGTGAATTGACTATGCTAGCACTAACATATGAATGGGTTGAACCCGGATCAAACAACACAAATACATCTTGACCAGAGATAGAGAATGTACCAGCTACCACATCGGAAGTCTCAGCCTCTTCTCGCTGTCTCATCGTGTAGACTCTGGCTGACGCACTTCCTTGTGCAGACTGACCAACTGTGCCCTGACTGCCTGAAGCAGTGCCTCTACCTCTGCCTCTTCCTCTGCCAACAGACTGTGAACCTCTAGGAGCAGGACTCTGAATAGATCCCTCGGCAGTAGTAGGAGCTGGACCATATCTCGGAGCACTAGTACAATCTTTAGCTATATGGCCCTTGCCTCCACAGTTAAAGCAGGCTCCAGTGGCCCAATAACATTCCCCCCCATGAATCTTGCCACAAGTCTCACAGGGGCGGGCAGAATGTGAACCCCTGCTTGACTGCTGACCAGACCTAGGGGGTCTCTGACCAGAAAATCTGCCTCTGCCAAATCTGCCACCTCGACCCCTGCTGGGTCCACTAAACTTCTTTTTCTTTCCGGAGGTAGCACCAGAACTCTGCTCAACTGATTTTTCCCCCTTGTCTTTTTCTAATTTCTCGACTTTTTCCTTCACTGGGTTTGCTTCTGCTTCAACTCTCTCCAGTTCAAGTGCTTGAGACATAAGTTCTGAGAAGTTGCTGTGTCGAAATCCTACAACTTGCATCCGTATGCTGGGCTTCAAACCCGTCTCAAATCTCTTGCATCTTGCTTTACTGGTAGTAAGGAGACTCTCCGCATAGTGACTCAGGCGGGAGAACTCCCTCTCATACTCTGCCACTGATCTATTCCCTTGTTTTAGACTCAAAAACTCTTGTAACTTCTGATCAACATATGCGTGCAGGATGTATTTACATGCGAACTCTCTGATAAAGTCATCCTGTGTTAGCACGTGGTTCAGCAAGGCGTGGGGATGGTCTTCCACGATCATACGCATCCCCTTGCAGTAGAGACACAGAATACTCAAACTTTAATTCATCTTGGCAGTGCAGCTTCTTAAATACTCTGTCCATTCTTTCAAGCCATTGCTCTGCCTCAAGTGGGTCTACTGTACCCTTAAATTCTGCAGCCCCATACTTCAATAATTTATCATATTGTCTGGCTGGAGGCAGTGGTTGTGCCACAGGTGGTTGGGGTGGAGCTTGAGCAGGCATACTGACCATTTGTTGAAACATTGCCGCTATCTGGCATGCGGTGCGAGGAATTTGCGGCATTTGTGGGTAGTCTTCTTGACCCACCGACATTCGGTAAAGTGGGGCTTCCCCTTGTGCCTCGGCTTCAGCAATTTGCTCAATGAGCGATCCTTCTTCCATTTCAAGCTGAAGTTAGGGTATCTCCTGAACAAGTAACACAAGGAGATTTCCCTCCGTTAGTTCATATTCATGATGTAATGCACTGTATGTAACAAATATGGACATTGAGCAGTTGTACTTAACAAAGAAAAGACACAAATTCACAATTGAAAACATAATTCAAAAACTTGCTCTGATACCACTAAAACATGTCACACCTTACCCCTCTGTAAGGCATAACATGATCCCGTAGAATACCTAATGAACTACCGAACTTCACCTACCGATAACTCATTAAGTACCCTACAAGGGATTTTAAAACAATTTTCTTATCTTTGACAAGTGGTGAGCATTTCTAATGAGTATTTAAAACATTTAGTTGAAATTAAAACTAATTAATATTTTTGGCCATTTTAGTTTTCCATAAATTTGATAAAAATTTTGTGAGTTTCCTCTGTATTTTGAGAAAACCGTTCTTGAATACTGTAAAAGCACTTCTAAAAGATTTTCTCAACCACTACTTGGTTTCACAATCAAACTCAATCAATTTATCAAAATTCACAAGTTCAATAATTCTCAAAATCATCAATCAATATCATTCATATTTCATTAAAAACAAAATAATTTATACATAACCTTACAAATTTATATCAAAAGAAACACAAACTAAACTTTATTACAAACTTCATACAAATTTGTGTACAAGCTGCTCAAGACCCATTTTTACATGTCCATACATTTATGTGCAATATATACATCAAAAGAAGTATTTACTGTTAGGGTATAAATTATACAGAAGGCTTCAAATGATGACTTCACACACCTCGTGACTCGATCTGCTGCTCCTCTAATCTCTGTATCTGCGACAGCAATAAAAGCTATCGCTGAGTACTAAGACTCAGTGGTGCACAATATACTAAAATAATCTTTATGCAAAACTTAAAGCACATTCATTCAAAAATTTGATTAAACATGAAAATTAAATACAATCATGCATTGTAAGATTTTACATGTAAACCAAGTTTATTTCAAAGTATCAAAACACATTTCATAAAACCCACAATTAAATCATGCCATTCGAAACAAATAGAATCTCAATAGCCAGAGGCTAAAGAGAAATCACATCACAAGGCTAGCTAGCTCAAATATATGGATATCAATTCACATCCTCTTCTCTTGGCACACCTCAACACTTCTCCGAGAAGGAATCAAAATTGAAACTAATTACCCCACTAGTCGTGCTAGTGAGGTGTTCAAATATGTGGTCATGACATTGTGGTTTCAAAACTTATCTTAACAATTTGCTAAACATTTTCTTTTCAAATATACATAATAACTTTCAACAATTTAGATCAACATCATAAGAATGTCATAATCCAATATTTCACATTATTTAAAACGATATGCAAAAGATGATTATAAAAGTATATGTTGTGCACAAACCTCAAACGAGTCGTCCTTTAGCCTCGACTCGGTTCCTCGGGTTCCTTCCCGATATTCTTTTCAACTGAAACACACAATTTTATAATGTTTCAGTACTAGAACTTAAAATAAATCCAAAATAAACTTAACTTCACATTTAGCTAGCTCTAACGTGTTAAATTCGACGTTCTCGAAATTTTGTGTTTCGGGTTACTATTCACTGCACTATTCAAGTCAAATTATTGACTTTCTAAGGCTTAATGGGTATGGGAACTCCAACTTCACCCACATACCACATTTTGGTCACCAAACTTGTTGGTTTTGGTCATTTGTTTAAAGCTTAGGTCATTTTGGCAAAATTGCCAATTTTCGGTTTTGGTTTTTCGAAGTTGCACTATTCCATTGGTCGATCTACTGTTGGAATTTGACAAAACTTCCTTCATAGAAAATGTTCCTTATTGTCTTAAGTGTATTCTCATTTTTGGATCACCTCAATCGGAGTTTTGTAGCTCAAGTTATGGCCAAAATAAGTTTACTGTTCACGTGCACTGTTCATACTGCAATTTAGGTGCTGGCAGATTTTTGGTCCAACTTTGGTCAATTGTTTGATCAAGTTAAGTTCATAATTCGGTCTCACTTTCTTCATATGAAATGTTGTACTATGTCTTAGGTTTCCATCGGTTCAAGAATCGCCTAAATCCGAGTTTTCTAGAGAGAGTTATAGCCCTCCAAACATTGCTGCTCAATGAAAATTCTGCAGAATTTCAGTACAGTAATTTTAACTTTGCTCAATGATTTGAATGTGTTAATGGCCTAATTTGGGTTGGTGTTCTTCATGAAAGTTTTAGGTCTATATCATATCTAATTGCTGGTAAAATTTCAGGTCAATTTGACCTACCTAGCTCGAGTTATGACCAAATGAACAGTTACTGTTCATTTGGTCAGTTTTGGTGCAGGGCAGCCTGCAATCAATTCACTTTGGTCAATTGTTTCACCAAGTTTTGGTCAGTTTTTGGTCATGGTTCCTTAATGAAAATTGTGCTCTTTTATGTCTATTTTCATCTCCAATTGGTGGAATATCAATTGGACTTGTAAAATTTGAGTTTTGGTCCTTCAAAGTGGGTTTGGTCATGCTGCATTGACCTACGAATTTAGCTAATTTTTCCACCATTCCCATCCAATTTATTTGGTCCTAATTGATCATTATTTCATGTCACAATAGGTTAAACATGCCATTTATGCATTTCTCCAAATTTTAGTCCATAAACCCTAGCATTGAAACCTTAATCTCACTAACTCTTGCATTTAACTACTTCTAATAATTTTAATGTTAATCATTTCACCAAGTAAAGCTTCTAAACTCACTCAATTGCATCATATTCATGCAAACCACACTCCTCTCAAGCTGCCCAAAATTTCAATTTAATTCTTTCCCCATATTTGTTTCATTTAAATCAAGTTATTAGCTCACTTAATTACCTAAACATGCATTTGAATGGAAAAGTAACAATTTAACATACTAACCTTTTGTTAAAGCTTCAAAACCCTATCTTTAACTCTTCCTTCTTCTTGTAATCCTCTTCTCAAGTTGTAACAATAAGCTCTAGGGAGGTTTTTAATGGAGTTATTTGAATTAAGTGAAGAAAACTAAGCTTAAAAGTAAGCTTACATGGAAGTCCACTCATGGAGGAACTTGGGAGGAAGATGGGGTGGCAAGGAAGATGAAAGAAGAAGAGATTTTCTTTTGTTTTTCCCTTACACGTTTTTGCTTATGAAAGACCACTAATTCCAAATTAATTAATTCAATTTATTAATTTAGTTATGACATCATACATGATGTCATAACTTTTGACTTTTCCAACCTCTTTCCTTTTTTTTTTTTTTTTTATTTATTTATTTTTTTTTCTATTATTTCTTTAATTTAATTCTCGATTCTGAAATTTTCTTTTCTCCGATTTTATTTGACAGTTAGGTCAGGAGTCAGCTCTCGGGGTCAATTAACCAAATTGCCCCTCGCCGGTTCATCCCGGTTTGCAAATAATCCAATATTTCTTCCGGCTCCCTGACCTAATTATTTGGTAGCTTAACAGTTCTTTTTCGTGGTTTTCTCTTTTCCACTGTGTTCATGAGGGTCCTAAGGACCGCAGCGTCACTTTTTACGGTTCGAAATTTGAGTTTAAAACGACTTCGCAGTCGTTCCCGAGGAGGTCACTCATCGCTGTGACTCTCGGCTCGTTTAACCTCTTATGTTCTGTTTTTCTTATTTGTAGTTAACTAATTAAACATTACTAATTATTTATGTTTATGGCTTCTCAAGTTGTCTTAAGTGTGGCCCTAATCCTATTAATTGTCCGGATCGACACCGGTCACCGGAACAGTGAAATCTACCAGGCTATGCAAACGGAGGTGTTACAGAAGAAGTTACAAGAGGCCTTGGGTACACAATTGTATTTCAGTACTGCTTTCCATCCACAGATGGATGGGCCATCAGAAAGGGTGATACAGATATTGGAGGATATGCTTAGAAGCTGCATCATGGATTTTGGAGGAAGCTGGGATAGATATCTTCCATTGATGGAATTTGCATATAACAACAATTATCAATCAAGCATAAAGATGGCACCATATGAGGCTTTATATGGAAGAAAATGAAGAATGCCTTTGTGTTGGACTGAACTTGGCAAAGATAAGTTAATAGGGCCAGAATTGGTGAGATAAACAGAGGAGAAAATAAAGATTATCAAGGATAGATTGAAAGCTGCCTCAGATAAATAGAAGTCGTATGCAGATTTAAAAAGGAAAGACATTGAATATGAGGTCAGTGATAAGGTAATTTTGAAAGTAGCATCGTGGAAGAAAGTCCTAAGATTTGGAAAGAATGGTAAGTTAAGCCCAAGGTTTATCGTTCCATATGAAATCATCGAACGTGTGGGTCCGATAACCTATAGACTAGCTTTACCACCAGAGCTGGACAAGATATACAATGTGTTTCACGTATCAATGCTGAGGAGATATAAATAAGATCCCTCACATGTCTTGTCAGCAGAGACTATTGATGTACAATCTGATTTGACATATGAGGAGGAACCAGTACAGATCTTGGCTGTAACACCCCTAAGTTCGATAGTGCGTTCTACTGTTCCGGTGACCAGTGTTGTCCGGACAGCTAGAATGCCTAGAACTACACTTCGATATGAGTGAGGAAACATTAAATAATGAAATACAAGAAAAGAAAATACAAGAAAAATAAAGGAAAAATAATAGTAAAGAAATGCAACTAAGTTAAGCGAGCCGAGAACCCTAGCGATGGGTGACCGCACCGGGAAGTCACGGTGTGGACCGTTGACTAGCCCTGGACCGCGGGAAACTCTGGAAAATATTTTTAAGACTTAAAGAGACACCTATTGAAGTATAAATATCATAAGAAATATTAAAGAAAAATTAAATAATTAGTACAAAGAAAAGTAAGAAATCGAAAAACGGACAAAACCCGGTGTTACCAAAAAATCGGGAATGCAACCCGAACAGGGGCATTGTGGTCATTTGACACCCCGAGTTGTCTTTTGACCTAAATGTCCATTAAAAATAAATAATATTACACTTGGAAAATATAATGAAAAAATTAATTTAGTGGTACCTAATGTAAATAAAAAAAATGGAGTGTAAATGGAGTAATTATCACTTAAAACTTATTAAATGATTATCCTAGCATGAGTGGAGCACTATGGGAATTAAAAATTCACTAAGTGGGCAGATTACTCCACTAATGTCTTCTTCTTCCTCTCAAATCCTCACTTTGCCGAATTGAATTTTCTCTCCATTGTCCACCATGGCCACACCTTGCATGCAAGCTCCACTCCTAATGATCAAGCCACAATTTCTCCAATTGTTCTTCATTAAACTTGTTCTACACATCATGGGTAGCATGTAGGAAGCAAGAAAAAGAAGTTTTGGTGAAGATTTAAGAAGTCTCATCCATAGGTAAGTTTGAGTTTTTGAATATTGCTTTGTTAAAGTTTGTAAGCATGTTATGGGTGTTTGAATTATGAAGAAATTTTTGAGGTTTGATGTTGAATGGGAATGTGTAATTTTGGCAGCCATGGAAATACCTTGAAGGCAGGTTATTTGTTCTTGTAAATGGTGAATTATATGATTGATTAAATGTATATTGTGTAGGAAATTGTTTAGGTGATGTATACTTAGTATATGTAAATGTAAAATGAAATTTAAAGCTTGGAAAGTAATGGAATGTAAGTGTACCATTGTGGCAGTTTGCTAACCCTTGAAGAATGCTGGAATTCATGCTTGGTTTATGGAATAATGATGTTAAAATGTGTTGGTTGTTATGGCAGTTTGAATGTATGTATAGTGGTGTGAAGGTTGGTTATGTGAATGAGCTTGGTTATGGAGTTAAATTGTTGTAAATTTAGTTGGGCAAATTCTGCACTTATTGGTGCACATTGAATGTAATTGTAAGCTGCCAAAATGACCTATAATGTGTTGTGAATTATGTTTAGGTCATGGTACAACCAGAATTAGTTTGAATGTTAAGTTTGGTGAGTGTTAAAAGTGATGTTTGATATGTATGCAAGAATTGTAATAAGGCAGTTTGTGTTTTAGGCCTATAACTTTAAGTGTGTGGCTCCAATTGGTATGAGACCAATTGGAGGTGAAACTAGGCATAAAATGTGCCAACTTTCATGAAGGAAGCTTGCCAAAATTCTGCTTGCAAGGTAGCTTGAAAAATGACCAAATCCGGATTAAGTGCAAATGAGGCCTGAAAATTGACCATTTGGGAAGCAGTTAGTTTTTAGGCCATAACTCACTCAAAACAGGTCTAATTGACATGAAATTTTAACCATGAATAGTTAAGACCCATATCTACAAGTCTTATGAAGACATCAAAGCCCAGAAATGACCATAAGTAAGTCAAACAGCTTGCACAAGTTTGGGTCCAAAAACTGGCCGAACCTAAAATGACCTAAAGTGACCTAAAGTGACCAATTTTGGTGCAATTTGACCAGCAATAGTAAAATGACCATAACTTGGTCTAAAAAACTCAGAATGACCTGAAATTTTGTCCCGCATGCAATAAGACATAGATCTACAAGTTTGTAGTTTTGATCGAAACCCGAAAACCAAGGAAACTAGGTCGTCCGGCTAGGTCAAACTAGTATCCCAGAATCCAGCAAATCACAAGAAAATGCAGTATACACGGAAATGAATTTAGTAACATCTACCAACCTTAAAAGACTATCGAATGTGACATATTAATGACATTAAAATCTAAATTACCTAGAATGTACCAAGGGTCAACATAGTAGGTTGACTAAGCGAATAAATGAATTCAGTGAATTAATTATCAAGCATTATCGTTAGAGACAGTTTAAATGAGTACTGAAACACTTCAAATTGTATTTCTCAGTTAGCAAAGACTCAGGGAGGGGAAGGAAACACTGAGTCAGAGCCAAGAGACAGTTATTAGAGGTTTGTGCATAATAAGTATTTCTTCTGAATTTTTCAATTGAAATAAATTATGATTATTTATATGTTATTATTTTAAATTGTGTTTGTGCACAATAAGTTTGACTTCTCATTTTCTACTTAAAAATTTAATTCAACATTATAGTTAGGGGTGAGCAGTTTACGGGTTAAACCGATTAACCGAACCGAACCGAACCGAAATTAGTGGTTCGGTTCGGTTAATCGGTTTAACCGGTCCGGTTCGGTTAATACTTTTAAAATTTTTCGGTTATCAGTTATTTCAGTTCGGTTATCGGTTATAACCGAAGAACCCAATAAAACCGAAATCAACACAAATTTCTTTCACACACTCAACCCAAATTTCTTTCACACACAAATTTCAAAATTTCATAATTGCTTCTCAGAATCCTAAAACTAAAACTAAAATCCTTAACCCTAACCTTTCTTTCCATTTGTCATGCGATGCACGCTCAACCTCCTAAAACTAAAATCCCAAGCTTCCTCTTCATCTCTCTTCTTCCTTGCTTGTGTGTGGTGTGCATCTTCTTCAATCTTCATTCGAGGTGAGCATTCGTTATCTATTTAATTTGGTGGTTTTTCGTTTAATCTTCATTCAATCTATATTCAGTCTCTCGGTCAACTTGATGTGAGATGGATTGAGAGTTAGATGGTTTGTCTTATATGGTTGGTTACTGGATTAATCAACTTGGTGATTGTGGGTTGTATGTTCTTTAAAGCTGCGTTCGAAATTGTGAATGCCTTGATTGTGGGATGGATGTTGTGTATTTAGTTTTTTATTATCCACAGCGTTGGTTGAGTTAGTTCTAGTGCTTGAATGGGAATGTGAAGCTTGTGTTTTATTGGTAAATCTAGGCAGGATGCTTGTAATTTGGAGTTAATGGTTTCGATCTTTTTTCTTGAGCATGGATATGATGATTATTTGCCATCGGGTGTTGAGAAATGTGATGTATATTACTTTCTTTTCCTCAATTTATGAAGTTAGCCTCTTGCTTGTGGGATTGATATCGAGTTCCATTATTATATTGTTTCTAATACATAAGGAAGCTTTTGAGTCTGTTCTCTGCTTGATTTTAGTGTGTTTTTCATTTACAATGATATGTAGTAGAAGGATAGTTGTACCTCATGGTTTGGCTTGACTAATGTTGACCATGAGTTTGACAGTTATGTGATATCGTGCTAAAAATGTGATTTCTGATTTTGTGTGGCCCATGTGTTCATCCGGTGTCTTTGTGGTTATGATTTTAAAAGAAGTGTCTGTTAGGTTCTCTTATTTTATTATGATCTTAATTTGTGGGCTATTTGCTAGAATTGGTGATTGGTCAATCTCATAAATTGCATGGTTAAGTTTGTTGACTATTATCAATTGTTATAGATATCTTAATGCTTGTGAGGTTGAGGCGCCTTGGTAACTAGTGGTTTACTGCAGTGCCAAGGTTGGTTTTTCGCTTATGATTTCGTTTACACTTATTGCTCTTTACTTGTTTTGCTCGTCTTGTTATCTAGTATATCTAATATAGCATGTCTCAAATAAATTTCTTTTTTCTATTTAAGAGTATGAATATATTATTTGTTGGATGTTTGTTAGATTTTATTCTCCCAAGTTCCTGTGATGGCTTTACTTTTCTATGGAAGCCTATCTTGTTATGTGAGAAACTTGTGTGGTGATGATTTTATCTTGATTAATTGTGTCTTGATCATTATCATATGTTTCCATTCTGTACAGTTTGAAATCTTATGAATATAGAGTGGTGCACTTTTTGTTTATTTAATCCCAAATATTGCCTTCTTGTTCATTTGTATGTGAACTAATTTTCAAATTTGCACCTTCAATTCCAGTCATGTGTGGCCTCCTTTCCTTGCTTTAGACCAGTGAAATTAGCTATTATTTACCTAGTATCCAAATGAGATCATGATGGTTGTTGGCACCCCTTATGGATGAGTAATGTTATTATATTCTAGCTACTTTTTATAAGCTTGAGTTCTGTATGTGCACTAGAAATCATTATTAGAATTTTTATTTGTAGCTTTACAGGTTGGCACTTGGCAATGATTCAAATGATATTATGTGATGTGTCATTCATAGCATGGTTGTTCTCTTTGTATCGCAGTGATTGCAAAATATGTAGTTTCTGGTGGCAACATCAATTCTTTTTTTTTTTCTCTAGTTATTCAGGAGATATGTGCTTGAATTTTATGGTGTGCATATTTGTGGATGGAATGGAGTAGAAAGTAGAATATTTAAAGGAATGTGGGACAGGCAAATTGATATGACTATGTTAAATTTTGGGACACTGGCCTTGAGTAACCTCTATGTAAATTATCTTCATCTAATTGATTTTGTTATATAATTAGATTAAATTTAATCTACATATTTTTATTATATTCATCAAAGAGATCATTTTAGTATGCTGTATTCATTATCCAGCATTTAATTTCTTAGCTTGAATACAGCAGTTATCTTCTAATTCCGAGGTTTAGACAACTTAAAAATCGCATTGAGGTTTCAATATACTAATAATTTATATTATTAATGTGAATTGAAATTGCTCTTTCTATGGTAGCTTGTGCTCCACAATAATATTGATTAGAGTTCTAATGTTAATTATTTGTGTACTCTTGTAGCAGCTGAACATGGATTCTAGTTCCAGCGGGCAAAATGATCCAACAAATACAACTGATTCCACTCAAAGTGAACAAGAAACTGCAACAAGTTCAAAATCAAAAGTGAAAAGAAAGCCAGTCATGCCAAGGTCTACAGTTTGGGATCACTTCACCAAGTTTAAAACTGATAATGGTGACACCAAAGGCAAGTGTAATTATTGTAATAAAGAATTTTGTTGTGATCCTAAGAGAAATGGAACCACTGCACTTAGGAATCATATGAATACTTGCAAAAAGCATCCACATGCCATTGAGACTAGGCAAGCACTATTGGATTTGCAACCAAATTCAAACAATGTAGAGGGTGAAGTAGGCACACTTACTACTTGGAAATATGATGAAAATGCAATTAGGGAGGCTCTTGTTTCCATGATTATCATTGATGAGTTGACATTTAAATTTGTAGAAGGTGAGGGATTTCGAAAATTTATGAGAGCTATATGTCCCAAGTTTAAGATTCCCTCTCGTTGGACTATTTCACGAGATTGTTATTTAGTGTATGTTGAGGAGAGGTCAAAATTGAAGTCTTATTTGAAGAGAAATTGTCAAAAGGTGAGTCTTACTACGGATACATGGACATCATTACAATGAATTAATTATATGTGTATCACTACTCATTTCATTGATAATGATTGGAAGTTACATAAGAAAATCATTAATTTTTGTCCTATTACAAGTCATAAAGGTGATGCAATTGGTAGAGCTATTGAAACTTGTTTGCTAGAGTGGGGGCTAGATAAGATATTCACCATTACAGTTGACAATGCTAGTTCAAATGATATAGCCATTTCTTATTTGAAAAAAAAGCTTGCAAATTGGGGTGTCACTGTTTCTAATTCTGATTACCTTCATATGAGGTGTATGGCACACATAGTTAATTTGGTTGTCATGGATGGCTTAAAAGATGTTGGTGAGTCAGTGCTGAAAGTAAGGAATGCAGTGAGATACATTAGGAGTTCTCCAGCTAGGTTGAAAAAGTTTAAGGAGTGTGTTGAATATGAAAAAATTGATGGCAAGTCTTCTTTGTGTTTAGATGTGCCAACTAGGTGGAATTCAACTTACTTGATGTTGAATATAGCTCAAAAATATGAAAGGGCGTTCGAGAGGTATGAGTCACAAGAACCTATGTTTAGGCTTGAATTGGGAGAGAATGGAGTGCCTGATTTTCATGATTGGTCTGAATGTAGGAAAATGGCTGAAATGTTATCTCATTTTTATGAGCTTACTTTGCGTATTTCTGGTTCTCGGTATATCACATCTAACATGTTTTTTGGTGAGATAAGTGACTTGGCTTTTATTTTAAATCAATGGGTGGATAGTACTAATGTTGAGGTGAAAAATATGGGGGACAGAATGAAGAAAAAATTTGACAAGTACTGGGGGGATATAGATAAAATGAATAAATTGATTTATTTTGCTACTGTTCTTGACCCTCGTGATAAGTTTGAATATATGGAGTTTCAATTTTGCCAAATGCATGGTGAAGAAAAGGGTGAGCAGTTGTTCCAGAAGGTGAAGTCATCTTTGATTGACTTATTTAATGAGTATAAGAAAAAATATCAAACTGATTGTGAGCAAATAAGTGATAACACTAGCTCACAGCTCTCAAGTGGTAGTGGTAGTATAATAAGTCTAAAGCCCAAATTGTACTTGAAGCATCACTACAAGAAGCAAAAGTTAGAAAAAAATGGAGGTTTAGATTCAAAAACAGAGTTGGAAGTGTATCTCAATGAGGCAATTCAAGAGGACAAGGAAGATTTTGATATCTTAAAATGGTGGAAAATCAATTCTGAGAGATTTCCCATCCTTGGAAAAATGGCAAGAGATATATTGGCAGTCCAGTTTCAATCGTTGCATCAGAGAATGCTTTTAGTAATCGTGGGAGAGTACTAGATCCCTTTAGGAGTTCTTTAACTCCTGCACTGTGGAAGCTTTGATATGTGCACAAGATTGGACACGTTCCTCAAATTGTCCAATAAATATTGAGGAAGATTTAGAGGAACTTGAAAAGTTTGAAGAGGGTATGTAATAAATACATGTATTTAGATAATTTTTATCTTTTAATATTTTTATTTCAATATGGATTGATTTTTTTTCCCCTTATATAATTCAATTTTCAGTACTGCCAAGTGTTGGCCTAACTCAATTAGGGGGATCAAGTTGTTCAACCCCTACCCTTAACTCTTAGATGTAAGTTTGATTGTTTAAAGTTTTACATTATTTTATGCTTTCATTAATTATTATATATCAATTGTCTTTTTTTTATTATTTTTTGTGTGTAGGTTCCCAATGCTATTGACGGTTGCATCTTCATTAGAGCATGTTTTTGGATTTGGTTGGATCGCTCAAAATCAAATTATTGGAGATTTGATGGATTTTAATATTATGTTTAATTCTGTTGTTATTTGATGGATTTTAATATGGACTGTATTTAGCTTTTATCTTGTTGGAGATTTAGTATTTTATTATTATGTTGTTTTATGGATTTTAATAATAACTGAACTGGATTGTATTTAGAGTATGGTTGTGGTTATTTTAGCTTTTATTTCAATTATGTTTTGTTTTATGGTTTGGCATTTGATGCTTGGATTATTATTTGGTTTAGTGGTTTTATACTTTTATTTATTTTATGGTTTATTTGGCATAGTGACATTTTATTAAATTGATTGTTTATTTGATGCTACACAATTGATTTTATATGAATTGTATACCATGAAGTGTGAACAAATGCAAATGTACAATTTACAGGTCAAGCAGGTCTGTTTGGCATTTGAAAAAAAATTGAAATTTCGGTTTTTCATTAACCGAACCGAACCGAACCGATAATAATTGGTTCGGTTCGGTTCGGTTTTTCTCCAATAAACGGTTCAGTTCGGTTTACAATTTATGGGATTTTCGATTATCGGTTATTTCGGTTCGGTTCGGTTCGGAACCGAACCGACCGAATGCTCACCCCTAATTATAGATTTAAATTGTGTCCGTGCACAATACTTTTATATTCACTTCTTTTACTAGCAAATTTATGTAGAGAAATGAGTTATGAATAAGTTTTGATTACTTTGGTTTTGGGAATATTATTTGGAACTTATTGTATTGCCAACTTTGCAAATGGAAATTTTGAGATAAAATGTGATTTATGGTTTGTATGAAATATTGTGATTTGAAATTGTTTTGATTCACATTTGGCATGACACTGTTGATATATTCCTCCCTCTTTGACTTATCAGTCTAGGGTGAGTGTGATTATGTTCCTCCCTCTTTGACTTGCCAGTCTGAGGTGAGTATGGATGAGTACTCATTATTCAGCTAGCTTCCTCCCTCATTGATTTCGATTATTGGGGTGAGTGTGTTTTGTCGTGGTGTACAACACGGCATGTGTGGAAAAATTGTGTCATGGCCTAAATTGTGTTATCGATTGGCAACATTGTATTATTCAGTTATTTGATCGAATTGTGTTATTGATTTGCAAAACGGTATTATTCAGTTATTTGATCGAATTGTGTTATTGATTTGCAAAATGGTATTATTCAGTTATTTGATCGAATTGTGTTATTGATTTGCAAAACGGTATTATTCAATTACTTGATCAAATTTGTGTTAGGTGAATTTTGTAAATTGTGAAATGGAATTGTGAATCATTTGATTTGTGAACTATCAATAAAAGATTTATATATCGCATTTCAAATTGTTATTGTGCACCACTGAGTAAATTTTACTCAGCGATAGCTTTTCATTGCTGTCGCAGGTAGACAGACTGACAGGGCAGCAGACTAGGCTGCTAGTACATTCAGCGAGAAATCATCGAGTATATTGAGTATACCATATTCTGCATTTTATATTGTAATGTATGTTCACTGTATGTATATAGTGTTCTTGGTTTTGAGCAGTTGTAAATTAAAATTGTACATTAAAGTTGTAAAATAAATTATGAGTTATTTGGACTTGTGAAAATTGTATTATATTTCTTGTATCTCAGTCTTTGAAAAATTATTGTGGATTTGTGTTGAGAAACATGTTGGAGTTGAGATTTGGAAATATATATTGAAGTGCTTTTTACAGGTTTTTCTGAAGAACTGTTTTATCCAAAATATAGATGGCACTCTGCCAAAAATTTTTACAGAAATTCCAAATAATTCAAATGTGTTAGTTCTATCACTTCAGTTCAAAAAGGTTTTTAACACCTGTAAATAGTGCCCACCACTGTAAAAGAAGTAAGAAAAGTTTTTAAAATCCCTTGTAGTGTATTTAATGGGTTATCAGTAGACGGAGTTGGTAATTCATTAGATATACTATGGATCATGTTATGCCTTACAGAGGGGTAGGGTGTGACATGTTTTAGTGGTATCAGAGCTAGTTTTTTTTTAAATTCTATTTTCACATGTTACTTGAATATTCTTTCTTCATAGTACAACTGCTCAATATCATTGTCTGATACATACAGTACATTACATTATAAATATTCACTAACGGGAGGAAATCTACTTGTGTTATTTGTTTAGGAGGTCTAAGATCCTCGCATTGACTATGGAAGAGGGTGATCGTTCAATCGATCAATCTATAGAGGATGAGGTGCAAGGGGATGCCCCAGCCCTACATAATGTCAATGGTTCAGCAGCACCAGCCCCCGCATTGCCGCAATTCCCTGCTCAGTTCGCTCAGCAGATGGCTGCAATGTTCCAACAAATGGCTGGTAATGTGCCTACTCAAGCCCCAATACAGACACCAGTGGTACAACCACAGTCTTTTACTAGACAATATGACAAATTGATGAAATATGGGCCTACAGAGTTCAAGGGGACAGTAGATCCTCTAGAGGCAGAATAGTGGTTAGAAAGGATGGATAGGGTATTCAAGAAACTGCACTGCACAGAGAGCTCAGATTTTAATACTCAGTATCTTTGCTACAGGGGGATGCTTATGACTGGTGGAAAACCATTCCCCACAGTTTGGTAGAACCTGCAGTGCTAACCTGGAGTGACTTTCTCAGGGAATTCAGACAAAAATATGTCCCTGATGCTTATGTAGATTAGAAACTGCAAGAGTTCCTAAGTCTGAAACAGGGGAGTAGATCGGTGGCTGAATATGAAAGGGAATTTTTCCGCCTGAGCCATTATGCAGTAAGTCTACTTTCTACCAGTAGGGAGAGATGTAAGAGGTTTGAAACCGGCTTGAAGCCTAGTATCAGATTACAAGTGGTCGGATTCAAACATAACAACTTCTCTGAACTTATTTCTCAAGCACTAGAATTAGAAAGAATTGAATCTGAAGCAGCTTCTGAGAAAAAGAAATCAGAGAAGACAGAAAAAGAGGGAAAGTCAGTAGAACAGAGTTCTAGTGGTCTTACTGGAAAGAGGCAAACTTTGGGGATACAACAGAGATAGTAAGAAGTCCAGAGAGATAGATCATCCGGATGAAACCACCTCGATCCGATCGGAAACTCAACAGAAACCAGTGAATGCAATCGGATCGACTTTGTGAAACTTGTGGTAAACCACATAGTGGGGTATGTTATAGAGCCGTAGGAGCATGTTTTAACTGTGGAGAGACTGGCCATTTTGCTAGGGATTGTGTAAATCCAGGTCGTTCTGGATCATTTACTACACCAAAGGGATCAACCCAAGTTTCTACCCCAAAGAGTTCACCATCAGTTAGTAGAGGCAAAGGTAGAGGTAGGGGTAGTACACTTAGAAGTCAGAGTATTGTGAATCAGCCAAAACAGGGTGATGCTCCAGCTGGAGTATACGCTATACGGTAGAGAGAAGAGACTTAGACTTTTGATATTGTTGTTGGTACTTTCTCAAATAGTAACTAAGATATATATATGTATTGTTTGACCTGGGGTCTGCATACTTTTATGTTAGTGTTAAAACTATATGTTCTATTGTTATTCCTTTACAGGGGAATAAATTTTGATGCATTAGTGATTAGCCCTTTAAAATAAGGATTGTGATAATAAGTGAAATTAGTTTTGAAAGAGTTTATTGGCGAAAAGTATTTTCTAACACACCATAAATTATAAAGCTAATTGGCGAGCCTACTTAATGTAAGGCAAGAGGACGTAAAAGTAAGATGCAGTAATGGAATTGCTCTAGATGAGGGCAAGAATGTCACTGTTAGTAATTGTTAATGGATATTGTAATCATAATAAGTTCGGGATATTAGTAAATTGGAAAAGGATAAAAGATAGGAAAATTTGATCTATTGGGATGTATCGTAGTAACTATGCAATGTTCTTGATGTTTATCCGTAGTCGCAGATTCTGATCGACTTGAGATTATTGTGTAGAGCTACGTACCACCTGATAGTACACCTAGATAAGAATAGTTGCCAACGGCATCTTTTTTGGTATAGTTATGCCATGACAGAATTTAATTGTTAGAAATAAGTTTGAAAATCCTACTTAGGGATCTAAAACTCAAAGGTTAGAATATCGAAAGGTTATAGTTTAGTACAAAAGAAAGTAAGTTATAGAATATTGACAAATAAAAAGAGTTATAGAAGTAAAAATTCGAACAGTTGGTTCAAATATAACAAAGAAATATTACGAATGTGAGGAAGTGTAACACCCTCCCTGTACCAACTCCGTACATTCTACTGTTCCGGTGACCGGTGTTGGTCCGGACAGCTAGAACGTCCAGAAAAATATTTAAACTAAAGTCGAGAATCATAATTAACTCAAATATTAATAAGAAAAATTTAGTAAAAATTTTTGAAATAAAATACAACCAAGTTAAACGAGCCGGTGCCCTAACGATGGGTAACCAGAGGGAAGTTGCGGTTCTCGCAATGAGGAGCCCTAGACCCGGGGGAAAAATTATAAAATAATTTTTGGGACTCCAGAGAAGGGTTATTGAGGTTCCCATGGCATTAGAATTCCAAGAAAATACCTAGAAAAATTTTTCAATCGGTACAGACAATTTTGACCCGTTAAGCCAAACGGAGGGCATTTTGGTCATTTCGCCTTCAGAGGTATTTTTGGCCGACTTGTCCAGTTGATTAAATAATTAATATGACATAAAATATGAATAAACATTACTAGAAATTAAATTGAAATTGAGTAGTGATGAAAAGAAAAGAAAAATCAAAGAAAAGCTCATTTATGACATCTTGATGATGTCATTTAAAATTGCCAACCAATCACCATTAAGTAACCATTTGACTAACTAATAAAAGAGCTAAATAAAGACCAAGGAAGACCAAAAACCAGCTGCCTTCTCTTCAGCCAAAAATGTGAGTTTCTCTTCTTCCTCCCTCCATTGATGTTCAATCAAGCAAGCTTAATTTCCTACCTTGTTACACCACTAAACCCTAACCCCTTTCATTAAACCTTGACCATATCACTTGGGGAAGCTTTTGGCAGCCAAGAAGAAGAAGGAAAGTGAAGTTTTAGCTTGAAGAAATCTGCCCTACAAGAGGTTAAAGTGAGGTTAGTGCTATCCTTTCACTCTCACTCCTTTAATCCTTGTTAGAGCATCATTTTAAGTTAAGAAATTGTAAGAATTTGAAGTAAATTATATGTGTTAGGGCATCTTCAATTTTTGGCAGCCCTAAGGAAGGATGTGGTTGATTGTTTTAATGAATTTAGAATGGATAGAAATGATGTTTAAGGTATGAATATGCATGGATGTTGAATTAGTGTGCTAATTGAGGTTTATGGGTAATTTAAATTGGACATTAGGGTTTTGAGAAGTGAAACTTGGATTTAGCTTATGAAATTGTGAAAGAACATTATAAGGGTCAATTAGTGACCATTTTAGGTATGTTGACCATGAATTGGACTGAAAAATAGTATAGCCAAGTGAATGTGTAGGCTACCTTCTTAGTACAGCAGAGTGACTAAAATTTCAGTCCACTTGCACAGCCATAACTTTGGCTGTGTAGGTCCAATTGATTTTTGGCCAATTGGACATGAAACTAGGCTTATAATGGCACATTTTTGCTGAAGAAACCATGCCCAAAAGACCAAAGCAAGAGGACCAAAACTTGGCCCCAATCCGGACACACTGCAACAGCCCCTGCAGAATTGACCAAATGAACAGTAACTGTTCATTTGGCCATAACTCACTGTAGATTTGGTCAATTGACCTGAAATTTTTACAGCAACAAGTTAAGACATAGACAAACAACTTTCATGAAGAAACCTACCCCAAATTATGGCCAAAACCTAACCTAAATGGCACTGGCAGTCACTGTTCATGTTACTGTAGATATGGTAATTTCTGCAGAATGGAAATCCGGCCAGCTGTGGTTTTTGGACCATATTTGGAGCTACAAAACTCCAAATGGAGTGATTCAAAAAAAGAAATTCAACTAGACAAAATAAGGAACAACTTTCATGTTTGCCATTTCTTCAAATTTCCACTGTAACAGTTCCAAATAGAACAGTAAATTTATGGTACAAAATCTGAAAAATCTGCTCCTTTTGTTTAATGCTTAGAAATGGTATTAACGCTCAATGCCAACAAGTTTTAAACACAAAATGTGGTATGTTGGGAGTGCCAAAACCAATGTACCTAATTTCTACCTAAAAGTCAACATTTTAGTTGACCATAGAGGTGAATAGTAATACCAAAACTTGAAATTCAAAGATTGAAGAATTTTAAAGTATCGAATGCCCTAGTATACCTAACAAGATTGGTTTGGATAGTTTGGCATGCCAATAGGGTTCAGTTAGCAGTACTGCACATGGCAATATGCCATTCCATGATTTTATGGCTTTTAGCCATTTTGACATTATATTGAGACTTGGCCTCGTGCCTAATATTATTCTGACTTGTTAGCCGCATTTTACACCGGGAGATGCATATGTGACCGATGGTGTGTGGCGGCCGAGTACTAGATACCCGGTGCGGTTTACCCGTTATCGATCCGATGCGTCTAGTGTAGGTTACTTGGGGCAACCAAATGAATAAAAGTGGACAAAGTAAATGATATACAAATACCAAACAAATAAAACGTACACATTCACTACACATTTAATTTCTTGCTATTTTCTTTTATTATATTATTACACCACTAAGCATTATTGCTTAGCACGTTACTTTTGCCACGCGTAGGTACTGGAGATACAGATCGTGAGCCCAGTAGACCACAGACTGGGTGAGTTCATCCTGCAGCTCTGCACAGTGTCCGTGTCACCTCAACTTCTGCGGTGCATTGGTAGGACATTAGGTGTCATTTTGACATTTTGTAACTTAACTTTGTTTTTCTCCTATGTAATTAAACTTGTGTAATGTATATTGATGTTTATGTAAATTATGAAAATTGTACTTGTGAATGGAAAAGTAAATGTTTACTTGTGATTTATATGTGATCATCTCATGTGATGGATGATTGAGAACTGGAATTGAAATGTTGTTGAGATCTTAATATTGAGATTTTGCTGATAAATTGAAGTTGGGATTGTTTGGTAATTATTTGGAAGTGTTTTTAACAGGTTCCGAAGAACTGTTTTCTCCATTTTTAGCCGGTACTCCGCCGGATTTTCTTTAAAATTTTCGGAACCTCAAATAAATAATAATTTTGATAAATGGCTTAAATAAAGTATATTTCACAAATTATATTCAAAAGCATGGTATAAAATAATTAAGGTATATTAGAGTGTGCCGGTACATCGTGTGGCATTACTTACTCGGGTATACTGTACACGGGTAAGGGGTGTCACATTTAGTGGTATCAGAGCCTGGTTTAGGCGTTTTTGGGCCTAGATTGAGTCCATACCATGCATTGCATTTGTAAGAGTCGAGGTGACACTAACGCAGATCTGTTTATCTTTCTTATTTTGAATAGGATATGGACCCTTCATCTCAGAGAGCCGTTGAGGAGGAAGTGGAGAGTCATGCTCCACTGCGGCGGTGAGGCTGGGGCATGAGAGAATCTGCTCCCGACTCAGCGAGCACCTTTCGGCCTCCACGAGCCATGTTTCACAAATGGCCGACTTCTTTAGACAAATGGCCGGGTAATGCCGGCTGACACCACCACCACCGGCTCCACAGTAAATCACACTGGAAAGGCTAAGAAAGTTTGGGGCGGTGGATTTCTATGGCAAGAGAGAAGATGACTGCATTGCGGTAGAATTGGTTGAGCAGGCAGTGAGTCCTAAAACAACTCCACCGCACTCGAGCAAAACACGAAGTCGCCATATCTTTCTTTGCAAGATGATGCATATGAGTAGTGGGACACTGTGTCCAGTGAAGTGCAACCAGAAGCTGTAACTTGGGACTTCTTCCTCTCTGAATTCAAGAAGAAATATGTGGGTACTGTATACCTGGAAGAGAGAAGAAGAGAGTTTATTAACCTGAGGCGACGGTGTCGGTGGCGAATATGAGAAGGAATTCGTAAGATTGACCCGCTATGGAAGGGATATTGTCCATAAAGAAGATGTAAGTTGCAAGAGATTTGTAGAGTGACTAAATGACAACATCAATATCCAGCTCACTGCCTTGGGAATCACAGAATTTACCAAGTTAGTGGAAGCTGCAATAAAGGTGGAAAAAGTGAGAATCAGTGAGCAGACCAGAAGGGATAGATAGCAGAAGAGGGGCCCGGGTCAGTCTAGTTCAGCTCCTGTATTTGGGAAGAAGTTCAAGGGTCCTCCTGCACAGAGTTCGGTTCAGCCACGAGTGGTCGGTCTCGGGGCCTAGGCCACAGTTCACCCCTAGGAGAGTCCAGTCCACACCATCAGTGGGCAGCTCTCCAGGGATGGGGTTCAGGGGACCAGCCCCAGCATCTTCTGCGTGCCCACACTGTCAGAAATGGCATAAGGGAGTGTTGGAGAGTGGCGGTGCACTGCTTGAGGTGTGGGTCAACAGAGCATCGGTGAGGAACTGTCCACGCAGAACTACTACTGTTGCTCCAACACAAGCGAGAAAGACACGCTCTGCACCACGAGAGGTAGAAAATCTGGCGGTCGGCGCAGTGGGACCATCACGAGGCTCGCATCCGAGCCAGAGAGGCGGATAACGGACCACTGCCAGGAATTATGCCCTGAGAGCTCAGGAGGAGCAAGATGCCCCGGACGTCATCAGGGATACATTCTTCCTCTACACTACACCTGTGCATGCATTGGTGGATCCAGGATCCACTCATTCCTACATTTGCATCAACTTACCCGTAGAAAGGGGATACTAATAGGAGAGTGACCAAGACATTACGGTCACTAATCCATTGGGTCACGATGTAGTGGTGAACAAGGTATACAAGAGTTGCCCGTTAAGGATTCAGGTATGAATTCTTGGCGGAACTGATTGAGTTGCCCTTCCACGAGTTTGGCGTGATTTTGGGAATGGGTGGTTGTCACGTCATCGTGCAATAGTTGATTGCAAATTGAAGAGAATTTCTCTAAAAATTTGAGAGGGTAATGAGATCACGATTGTGGGGAAAGGATGATTTCTTGTCCAATGTCATCTCGACCAGATTGCAAGAAGAATGATGAGAAAAGTGTGAAGCCTACCTAGCACACGTGGTGGATACTAGGCAGGCTAAGCCAAACCTGAGTGACATACCCACAGTAAGAGACTTCCCAGAGGTATTTCCTGAAGAGTTGCCTGGATTGCCACCAGAAAGGGAAGTCGAATTTGCTATTGAGACACTGCCGGGTACAACACCCATTTCCATTGCTCCTTATAGGATGGCACCCACTGAATTGAGGGAGTTGAAAACTCAGTTGCAAGAGTTGCTTGATAAGGGGTTCATACGCCCCAGTGTGTCACGATGGGGAGCTCCAGTGCTGTTTGTGAAAAAGAAGGATGGGACTTTGAGGCTATGCATTGATTACCGACAGTTGAATAAAGTGACGGTGAAGAATAAATATCCGTTGCCTAGAATTGATGATCTGTTTGATCAGTTGAAGGGAGCAGGAGTATTTTCTAAGATTGATCTCAGATCAGGGTATCATCAGTTGAGGGTGAAGGATGCAGATGTGCCAAAGACTGCATTCAGGACCTGGTATGGGCATTATGAGTTTCTGGTGATGCCCTTTGGCCTAACTAATGCACCAACGGCATTCATGGACCTTATGAACCGTATCATCCATCCATACCTAGATCGGTTCGTAGTGGTCTTTATTGATGATATTTTGGTGTATTCCAAGACCAGGGAAGAACATGATGAGCATTTGAGGATTGTTCTGCAAACCCTGAGAGAAAAAAAGCTGTATGCTAAGTTGTCCAAGTGTGACTTTTGGCTGAATGAGATTGCATTCCTTGGACACATAGTGTCAGTTGATGGGATTAGGGTGGATCCCAAGAAAATAGAAGCAGTGATGGAATGGAAGCCTCCCGAAATACAAGCGAGTCGAAGTTTCTTGGGGCTAGTGGGTATTACTGAAGATTTGTGAAGGATTTTCCCTAATAGTGCTCCAATGACCAAGTTGTTACACAAGAATGTCGATTTGTTGGAATGACAAGTGTCGGACCAGTTTGAGAAGTTGAAGGCTATGTTGACAGAGGCACGGTGTTAACAGCCGGTGTCGTGAAAAGACTTCGTGGTCTACAGTGATGCCTCACATAATGGGTTAGGGTGTGTATTGATGCAAGAGGGGAAAGTGATCGCGTATGCTTCCAGACAGTTAAGGCCACATGAACAGAACTACCCTACCCATGATCTAGAGCTTGCAGCAATTATCTTCGCACTGAAGATATGGAGGCATTACTTGTATGGTGAAAAGTGCTATATTTACACAGACCACAAGAGCTTGAAATACTAGCCAACCTGGAAGGAGCTCAACCTTAGAGCAGGCGATGGATTGAGTTCTTGAAGGACTATGATTGTGTAATTGACTACCATCCTAGGAAGGCAAATGTAGTTGCAGATGCTTTGAGCAGAAAATCCATGACAGCCTTGAGATCATTGAATGCCCGTCTATCTTTGGTTCGAGATGGAGCTATTTTGGCTGAGTTGTAAGTGAGGCCAAACCTGCTACAGCAGATTTTAGATGGGCAAAAGGCAGATGAGAAGCTAAGGGCTGTTATGAGCAAAATCTCAGAAGAAAAAGCAACTGACTATGAGGTGAAAGCAGATGGGTGTCTGTATTACAAGGGAAGACTGTGTGTACCAGATAATGGGGAATTGAAGGCCAGTATTCTAAAAGAGGCACACACCAGTGTATATGCTATGCACCCAGGAAGTACAAAGATGTACCATGATCTGAAGCTTCAGTATTGGTGGCCTGGTATGAAGAAAGACATAGCTGACTATATAACTAAATGCTTGACATGTCAGCAAGTCAAGGTAGAACATCAAGTTCCATTAGGTTTGCTACAGCCTATACGCATACCTGAATGGAAATGGGATCGGGTCACCATGGATTTTGTAAGTGGTCTACCTCTCACCCGGAAGAAACATAATGCAGCATGGGTGATAGTTGATAGATTAACAAAGTCAGCACACTTTCTGCCAGTTAGGACTGACTACTCACTGGAGAAGTTAGCAGAATTGTATATCAGTGAGATAGTTAGACTACATGGAATTCCACTTTCCATCATATCTGATCGAGACCCAAGGTTTACATCGAGATTCTGGAAGAAGTTGCATGAGTCCTTAGGTACACAACTCCATTTCAGCACAGCTTTCCATCCTCAGACGGATGGGCAATCAGAAAGAATAATCCAGGTAAACAATTGAAACCAATGAAATTGATACAAATATTGAATGGAAATGATAACAATAACATGAAATATATGTCAGGTCCTTGAGGATATGCTGAGGAGTTGTGTCATTGAGTTTGAGGGAAGTTGGGATAGATACCTCCCACTGGCAGAGTTTGCATACAACAATAGCTACCAAGCTAGCATTCAAATGGCCCCATATGAAGCACTGTATGGGAGAAAATGTAGAACTCCAGTGTGCTGGACTGAATTGGGCAAAGACAAACTGGTAGGGCCAGACCTGGTGAAACAGGTTGAGGAGAAGGTAAAATCAATCAAAGCCAACTTAAAGGTTGCCTCAGACAGACAGAAATCTTATGCCGACCTGAAGAGAAAAGAAATAGAATATGTGGTTGGCGAAAAAGTGTTCCTCAAGGTGTCACCGTGGAAGAAAGTGTTGAGGTTTGGAAGAAAAGGTAAGTTGAGCCCTAGGTTCATTGGCCCATATGAAGTCATTGAACGTGTGGGTCCAGTGGCCTATAGGCTAGCTTTACCACCAGAGCTGGACAAGATCCACAATGTGTTCCACGTGTCTATGCTCAGAAGATACCGCTCAGATCCTTCACATGTCATCTCCAGAGAAGAAATTGAAATACAGCCGGATTTGACATATGAAGAAGAACCTCTACGAATCCTAGCTCGGGAAGTAAAAGAGTTGAGGAACAAGTAGATTCCACTGGTGAAAGTGCTTTGGAGGCACCACAACACCGAGGAGGCAACTTGGGAAAGTGAAGAGATGATGAGGCAACAGTTCCCTCAACTGTTTGCATCAGGTAAATTTTGAGGACGAAATTTAAATTAGAGGGGAAGAGTTGTAACACCCTCCCTGTACCAACTCCGTACATTCTACTGTTCCAGTGACCGGTGTCGGTCCGGACAGCTAGAACGTCCGAAAAAATATTTAAACTAAAGTCGGGAATCATAATTAACTCAAATATTAATAAGAAAATTTTAGTAAAAATTTTTGAAATAAAATACAACCAAGTTAAACGAGCCGGTGCCCTAGCGATGGGTAACCAGAGGGAAGTTACGGTTCTCGCAACGAGGAGCCCTAGACCCGGGGAAAAAATTATAAAATAATTTTTGGGACTCCAGAGAAGGGTTATTGAGGTTCCCATGGCATTAGAATGCCAAGAAAATACCTAGAAAAATTTTTCAATCGGTACAGACAATTTTGACCCGTTAAGCCAAACGGAGGGCATTTTGGTCATTTCGCCTTCAGAGGTGATTTTTGGCCGACTTTTCCAGTTGAGTAAATAATTAATATGACATAAAATATGAATAAACATTACTAGAAATTAAATTGAAATTGAGTAGTGATGAAAAGAAAAGAAAAATCAAAGAAAAGCTCATTTATGACATCTTGATGATGTCATTTAAAATTGCCAACCAATCACCATTAAGTAACCATTTGACTAACTAATAAAAGGGCTAAATAAAGACCAAGGAAGACCAAAAACCAGCTGCCTTCTCTTCAGCCAAAAATGTGAGTTTCTCTTCTTCCTCCCTCCATTGATGTTCAATCAAGCAAGCTTAATTTCCTACCTTGTTACACCACTAAACCCTAACCCTTTTCATTAAACCTTGACCATATCACTTGGGGAAGCTTTTGGCAGCCAAGAAGAAGAAGGAAAGTGAAGTTTTAGCTTGAAGAAATCTGCCCTACAAGAGGTTAAAGTGAGGTTAGTGCTATCCTTTCACTCTCACTCCTTTAATCCTTGTTAGAGCATCATTTTAAGTTAAGAAATTGTAAGAATTTGAAGTAAATTATATGTGTTAGGGCATCTTCAATTTTTGGCAGCCCTAAGGAAGGATGTGGTTGATTGTTTTAATGAATTTAGAATGGATAGAAATGATGTTTAAGGTATGAATATGCATGGATGTTGAATTAGTGTGCTAATTGAGGTTTATGGGTAATTTAAATTAGACATTAGGGTTTTGAGAAGTGAAACTTGGATTTAGCTTATGAAATTGTGAAATAACATTATAAGGGTCAATTAGTGACCATTTTAGGTATGTTGACCATGAATTGGACTGAAAAATAGTATAGCCAAGTGAATGTGTAGGCTGCCTTCTTAGTGCAGCAGAGTGACTAAAATTTCAGTCCACTTGCACAGCCATAACTTTGGCTGTGTAGGTCCAATTGATTTTTGGCCAATTGTACATGAAACTAGGCTTATAATGGCACATTTTTGCTGAAGAAACCATGCCCAAAAGACCAAAGTAAGAGGACCAAAACTTGGCCCCAATCCGAACACACTGCAACAGCCCTTGCAGAATTGACCAAATGAACAGTAACTGTTCATTTGGCCATAACGCACTGTAGATTTTGTCAATTGACCTGAAATTTTTACAGCAATAAGTTAAGACATAGACAAACAACTTTCATGAAGAAACCTACCCCAAATTATGGCCAGAACCTAACCTAAATGGTAGTGGCAGTCACTGTTCATGTTACTGTAGATATGGTAATTTCTGCAGAATGGAAATCCGGCCAGCTGTGGTTTTTGGACCATATTTAGAGCTACAAAACTCCAAATGGAGTGATTCAAAAAAAGAAATTCAACTAGACAAAATAAGGAACAACTTTCATGTTTTCCATTTCTTCAAATTTCCACTGTAACAGTTCCAAATGGAACAGTAAAGTTATGGTACAAAATCTGAAAAATCTGCTCCTTTTGTTTAATGCTTAGAAATGGTATTAACGCTCAATGCCAACAAGTTTTAAACACAAAATGTGGTATGTTGAGAGTGCCAAAACCAATGTACCTAATTTCTACCTAAAAGTCAACATTTTAGTTGACCATAGAGGTGAATAGTAACACCAAAACTTGAAATTCAAAGATTGAAGAATTTTAAAGTATCGAATGCCCTAGTATACCTAACAAGATTGGTTTGGATAGTTTGGCATGCCAATAGGGTTCAGTTAGCAGTACTGCACATGGCAATATGCCATTCCGTGATTTTATGGCTTTTAGCCATTTTGACATTATATTGAGACTTGGCCTCGTGCCTAATATTATTCTGACTTGTTAGTTACATTTGCCGAGAGATGCATATGTGACCGATGGTGTGACGGCCCGAGTACTAGATACCAGTGCGGTTACCCGTTATCCAGTCCAGTCATCTAGTGTAGGTTACTTGGGGCAACCAAATGAATAAAAGTGGACAAAGTAAATGATATACAAATACCAAACAAATAAAACGTACACATTCACTACACATTTAATTTCTTGCTATTTTCTTTTATTATATTATTGCACCACTAAGCATTATTGCTTAACGCGTTGCTTTTGCCACGCGTAGAGTCTGAGATACAGATCGTGAGCCCGGTAGACCACGGTGGGTGAGTCCATCCTGCACTGCACGCGATGTCCGTGTCACCTCAACTTCTGCGGTGCATTGGTAGGACATTAGGTGTCATTTTGACATTTTGTAACTTAACTTTGTTTTTCTCCTATGTAATTAAACTTGTGTAATGTATATTGATGTTTATGTAAATTATGAAAATTGTACTTGTGAATGGAAAAGTAAATGTTTACTTGTGATTTATATGTAATCATCACATGTGATGGATGATTGAGAACTGGAATTGAAATGTTATTGAGATCTTAATATTGAGATTTTGCTGATAAATTGAAGTTGGGATTGTTTGGTAATTATTTGGAAGTGTTTTTAACAGGTTCCGAAGAACTGTTTTCTCCATTTTTAGCCGGTACTCCGCCGGATTTTCTTTAAAATTTTCGGAACCTCAAATAAATAATAATTTTGATAAATGGCTTAAATAAAGTATATTTCACAAATTATATTCAAAAGCATGGTATAAAATAATTAAGGTATATTAGAGTGTGCCGGTACACCGTGTGGCATTACTTACACGGGTAAGGGGTGTCACAAGAAGACTATGGACTAGAATGGTCAGAGGACCAATGACTAGATAAATGATTCTAACATGACCTCAAGGGTCATTCAAGAAGGGACATGAATCGAAATATTAGAGAGGACAATAGTAAGAGGAGATTGGTGTTATACAAACAAATTAAATGTTGTATTAGATTGTTAAAAGTCTTATACAAATTCGAGAGAAAGAAGATTATACGATCATATAGAAAGGAGAAAATAAACGTATGACTATTGTAAGATGGCTATTGGGAAAAATTTCGTGGATGAAATTTATTTTAAAGGGGGGAGAATTGTAACACCCCTAAGTTCGGTAGTGTGTTCTACTGTTCCGGTGACCAGTGTTGTCCGGACAGCTAGAATGCCTAGAACTACACTTCGATATGAGTGAGGAAACATTAAATAATGAAATACAAGAAAAGAAAATACAAGAAAAATAAAGGAAAAATAATAGTAAAGAAATGCAACTAAGTTAAGCGAGCCGAGAACCCTAGCGATGGGTGACTGCACCGGGAAGTCACGGCGTGGACCGTTGACTAGACCTGGATCGCGGGGAACCCTGAAAAATATTTTTAAGACTTAAAGAGACACCTATTGAAGTATAAATATCATAAGAAATATTAAAGAAAAATCAAATAATTAGTACAAAGAAAAGTGAGAAATCGAAAAACGGACAAAACCCGGTGTTACCGAAAAATCGGGAATGCAACCCGAACAGGGCATTGTGGTCATTTGACACCCCGAGTTGTCTTTTGACCTAAATGTCCATTAAAAATAAATAATATTACACTTGGAAAATATAATGAAAAAATTAATTTAGTGGTACCTAATGTAAATAACAAAAATGGAGTGTAAATGGAGTAATTATCACTTAAAACTTATTAAATGATTATCCTAGCATGAGTGGAGCACTATGGGAATTAAAAATTCACTAAGTGGGCAGATTACTCCACTAATGTCTTCTTCTTCCTCTCAAATCCTCACTTTGCCGAATTGAATTTTCTCTCCATTGTCCACCATGGCCACACCATGCATGCAAGCTCCACTCCTAATGATCAAGCCATAATTTCTCCAATTGTTCTTCATTAAACTTGTTCTACACATCATGGGCAGCATGTAGGAAGTAAGAAAAAGAAGTTTTGGTGAAGATTTAAGAAGTCTCATCCATAGGTAAGTTTGAGTTTTTGAATATTACTTTGTTAAAGTTTGTAAGCATGTTATGGGTGTTTGAATTATGAAGAAATTTTTGAGGTTTGATGTTGAATGGGAATGTGTAATTTTGGCAGCCATGGAAATACCTTGAAGGCAGGTTATTTGTGCTTGTAAATGGTGAATTAAATGATTGATTAAATGTATATTGTGTAGGAAATTGTTTAGGTGATGTATACTTAGTATATGTAAATGTAAAATGAAATTTAAGCTTGGAAAGTAATGGAATGTAAATGTACCATTGTGGCAGTTTGCTAACCCTTGAAGAATGCTGAAATTCATGCTTGGTTTATGGAATAATAATGTTAAAATGTGTTGATTGTTATGGCAGTTTGAATGTATGTATAGTGGTGTGAAGGTTGGATATGTGAATGAGCTTGGTTATGGAGTTAAATTGTTGTAAATTTAGTTGGGCAAATTCTGCACCTGTTGGTGCACATTGAATGTAATTGTAAGCTGCCAAAATGACCTATAATGTGTTATGAATTATGTTTAGGTCATGGTACAATCAGAATTAGTTTGAATGTTAAGTTTGGTGAGTGTTAAAAGTGATGTTTGATATGTATGCAAGAATTGCAATAAGGCAGTTTGTGTTTTAGGCCTATAACTTTAAGTGTGTGGCTCCAATTGGTATGAGACCAATTGGAGGTGAAACTAGGCACAAAATGTGCCAACTTTCATGAAGGAAGCTTGCCAAAATTCTGCTTGCAAGGTAGCTTGAAAAATGACCAAATCCGGATTAAGTGCAAATGAGGCCTGAAAATTGACCATTTGGGAAGCAGTTAGTTTTTAGGTCATAACTCACTCAAAACAGGTCTAATTAACCTGAAATTTTAACCATGAATAGTTAAGACCCATATCTACAAGTCTTATGAAGACACCAAAGCCCAGAAATGACCATAAGTAAGTCAAACAGCTTGCACAATTTCGGGTCCAAAAACTGGCCGAACCTAAAATGACCTAAAGTGACCTAAAGTGACCAATTTTGGTGCAATTTGACCAGCAATAGTAAAATGATCATAACCTGGTCTACATAACTCAGAATGACCTGAAATTTGCCCCGTGTGCAGTAAGACATAGATCTACAAGTTTGGAGTTTTGACCGAAACCCGAAAATCGAGGGAACTAGGTCGTCCGACTAGGTCAAACTAGTATCCCAGAATCCAGCAAATCGCAAGAAAATGCAGTATACACGGAAATGAATTTGGTAACATGTACCAACCCTAAAAGACTATCGAATGTGACATATTAATGACATTAAAACCTAAATTACCTAGAATGTACCAAGGGTCGACATAGTAGGTTGACTAAGCGAATAAATGAATTCAGTGAATTAATTATCAAGCATTATCGTTAGAGACAGTTTAAATGAGTACTGAAACACTTCAAATTGTGTTTCTCAGTTAGCAAAGACTCAGGGAGGGGAAGGAAACACTGAGTCAGAGCCAAGAGACAGTTATTAGAGGTTTGTGCATAATAAGTATTTCTTCTGAATTTTTCAATTGAAATAAATTATGATTATTTCTATGTTATTATTTTAAATTGTGTTTGTGCACAATAAGTTTGACTTCTCATTTTCTACTTAAAAATTTAATTCAACATTATAGTTTTAAATTGTGTTCGTGCACAATACTTTTATATTCATTGCTTTTACTAGCAAATTTATGTAGAGAAATGAGTTATGAATAAGTTTTGATTGCTTTGGTTTTGGGAATATTATTTGGAACTTATTATATTGCCAACTTTGCAAATGGAAATTTTGAGATAAAATGTGATTTATGGTTTGTATGAAATATTGTGATTTGAAATTGTTTTGATTCACATTTGGCATGACACTGTTGATATATTCCTCCCTCTTTGACTTATCAGTCTGGGGTGAGTGTGATTATGTTCCTCCCTCTTTGACTTGCCAGTCTGAGGTGAGTGTGGATGAGTACTCATTATTCAGCTAGCTTCCTCCCTCATTGATTTCGATTACTGGGGTGAGTGTGTCTTGTCGTGGTGTACAACACGGCATGTGTGGAAAAATTGTGTCATGGCCTAAATTATGTTATCGATTGGCAACATTGTATTATTCAGTTATTTGATCGAATTGTGTTATTGATTTGCAAAACGGTATTATTCAGTTATTTGATCGAATTGTGTTATTGATTTGCAAAACGGTATCATTCAGTTATTTGATCGAATTGTGTTATTGATTTGCAAAACGGTATTATTCAATTGCTTGATCAAATTTGTGTTAGGTGAATTTTGTAAATTGTGAAATGGAATTGTGAATCATTTGATTTGTGAACTGTCAATAAAAGATTTATATATCCCATTTCAAATTGTTATTGTGCACCACTGAGTAAATTTTACTCAGCGATAGCTTTGCATTCTTTATCGCAGTAGAAATGATGACAGGCGGAGACTAGGCTGCTAGTACATTCAGCGAGAAATCATCGAGTATATTGAGTATACCATATTCTGCATTTTATATTGTAATGTATATTCACTGTATGTATATAGTGTTCTTGGTTTTGAGCAGTTGTAAATTAAAATTGTACATTAAAGTTGTAAAATAAATTATGAGTTATTTGGACTTGTGAAAATTGTATTATATTTCTTGTATCTCAGTCTTTGAAAAATTATTGTGGATTTGTGTTGAGAAACATGTTGGAGTTGAGATTTGGAAATATATATTGAAGTGTTTTTTACAGGTTTTTCTGAAGAACTGTTTTATCCAAAATATAGATGGCACTCTACCAAAAATTTTTACAGAAATTCCAAATAATTCAAATGTGTTAGTTTTATCACTTCAGTTCAAAAAGGTTTTTAACACCTGTAAATAGTGCCCACCACTGTAAAAGAAGTAAGAAAAGTTTTTAAAATCCCTTGTAGTGTATTTAATGGGTTATCAGTAGACGGAGTTGGTAATTCATGAGGTATACTACGGGATCATGTTATGCCTTACAGAGGGGTAGGGTGTGACATTGGCACATGAAAATAAGGAGCTGAGGAACAAGAAATCACAAATCACAAACCACTAGTGAAAGTATTATGCAGAAATCACAAAGCAGAGGAAGCAACATGGGAGAGCAAAGAGATCATGAGACAACAGCACCCACAGTTGTTTGATTCAGGTAAATTTCGAGGAAGAAATTTCTTTTTAGAGGGAAAGAGCTGTAACATCCTCACTGTAGGCAGTTTCATACGTTCTATTGTTTCACTGACTAAGGTCTTTTTGGACAGCTAGAATGTCTGGAACCACCCTAAAACTAGAGTGAGGAGTCATAAATAAATTAAATAAAAATCAATTAAGGTTGAAGAAAAATAAAAAAGGTGGAGTACAAATCGGTTAAATGAGCACAAGTCACAGGAATGGGTAACTCATTGGGAAAAGATGAACATAAACCTGATAAGGGAAAAATTTAGTCAATCAAATTTAAGAGTTCAAAATTAACCAAAAGTGAGATAAAATAAGTTAATGAAGGTAGATTAGTTAAATTAATCAAGATTAGAAAAATTAACTATGATTAACAAAAAGTCAAATTATAATGATTTGGAATTTTAACTTATTTACAACTTTATCATTTCCCTTATTTACAAAATTGCCATTATACATTTAAATAATATAAATATCCATAAATTAGAAATAAAATCTGCATCTTCTTCCTTTAATGTGCTATCCCCTTGCTCTCTCTCTCTTTCTCTCAAATTCCCACCATTGAAGTTTATTCCAAGCTTTGATCCACTTGATTTCTTTCATGTTTTCCTTAGGAAATTGAGAGAAAACACTAAGGTGAACCTTGAATTGAATAAAGCCAACAAGAAACTCGAGGAATTTGGAAGGATTTGTGAAAAGAAAATTTGGTCAAATCAAGGTAAGATGTGTTTTGTGCTTAAATAGCTATTAGCTAGTGGAATTAAATGTGATTATGAAATTTCCTATGGAAATTGACTTGAATCATGGGTGAAATTGAAGGAGAGATTTTCAGCCAAGGTTGGATCAAGTTGGGGATCAACTTTTTGGCTAGTTTGGAGGTGGATTGAAGTTGATTGGAAGCTTGTGCACAAGGTTAGTGCGATAGAAACTCATGAATTTGAAGTA
This sequence comes from Hevea brasiliensis, assembly GCF_030052815.1. Classification (NCBI taxonomy): domain Eukaryota; kingdom Viridiplantae; phylum Streptophyta; class Magnoliopsida; order Malpighiales; family Euphorbiaceae; genus Hevea; species Hevea brasiliensis. The sequence goes on along the minus strand of NC_079503.1, from coordinate 44,645,269 downwards.
TACGATAAATTAAGTTAGGGTTTCAACTAAATTAGGGTTTTTATTGCTTGTGACCTATTTACTAAAATTGAGCATATATTATGGTTATTGGATGTGTAAATGTTGGGATATGATAATGAGATGGCAAACCAATTGAGTGAATATGAAGTGCTGAATTCGGACTACTCTTGGACAACATGAGTCCAGTGAGTTCAATTGCTCATAACTTGAGCTAGACTACTCCAAATGATATGAAACTAAAGCCAAATTAAAGATAAGACAAAATACTAAATTTTTTATGCAAAACATTTGGCCTGAAACTTACTGGAAGTCACTTAAATTCTGAGTTGAATATGGAAATGAAAATCTAGAATCTTGAGAAATGACTAAATGAACAATGCACACCAAAATGAGCATAACTTGTGCTAGGAAACTTCAAATGAGGTGATTTTTATTTTTTTGGAAAGTTGAGACGTAATAGAACAACTTTCATGGAGAACAAACTGCCTAGTTCTAATAATAAATAGGTCAAAATCCTAGAAAATATCTGTAAGGTTGAAACTGGAATTCCCTGCGATTCTAGCAAAATGCCCTGTGACCTTCGTGTAGTAATTAGGGCATAATTTTCATTGTATAAATCTAATTGAGATGATTCAAAATGATATGGAAACCTAAAACATAGGCCTACAACTTTGTTTTAGAGACTCTGTCCAGATTCTGGGTGTAGGACACTTAAATGTTGAGTGCAAATTGACCCAAAAACCTAGAAACCTAGAAATCACAGGATAATGTATTTGTGAACCAGGATTGGAAATTTAGCCATAACTCACTCTACAAAAGCCCAAATTGAGTAATCTTGAACTTCTATAACCCTGAGACAAAGGGGAACAATTCATATGAAGAACATGAAGTAAAATTTTGATTGTAACTTACCCAAAATGGCTTGATAAAATAGTTCCAGAAATCTGCCCTGCTCTGGAATGTCCTGAACCTGAAATTGGTCGCTGGACCAGTTTTGGTAAAATGACTATAACTTGAGTTACACATGCAAATTGAGTGATTCCAAAGCCAAAATAAACATAAGACATAAACCTATAAATTTTATGAAAAAAGGATAGCCAAATTGTTATTGCATCTTAGCCAAATCTATTAGAGAAATTAAAGTACCAAATCTTAAACTTATGAAATATCCATAAAATAGCTTGAAATGTAAATTGTACTTAATGCCAATAGCTTGATGAACATATACGACATGTGAATATGTGATTGGGACCTATGTTCCCACTATGATTGAGATGATAATGCTATGATGAAAGAATGATGATGAATGGTGAAATAATATGAACATTGAAATGCTAATGATAATAAATAAGCCAAAGGATACCTAGACAGTAGTGTAAGGGTTGGATAGATTGGCATGCCAAGAAGAGATGAGATTAGCAGTATTGCACATGGCTACTATACCAGGATACCATGGGCAGGCACCGAGTATCCGATATGGTTATCCCTTATTGATGATGAGTTGAATAATCACGGGAAGGCACCGAGTGTTCGATGTGATTATTCCCATGGCTTTATGCCCATTATTACATACCCGGTAGGCACCGAGTGTCTGATTGTATGATGGCCAATAGGCATCGAGTGTCCAGTGCCAGTATACATGCGTATCTAGTCTTAACAGTTTGCTAGAGGTTACTTTGGGCATTGAAAATAAACAAGAAAGTTGTACAATAAAGTAAAAAAAAGTAAAGATCCTCTAAAAGGAACAATTCCAAAGATCATGAAAATATGGAAAGTACCCAGAATTTATTACATAGTAAACGTATGTAGAGGTCATAAACATTTGACATTATAAAACCCACATTACTATCAAATTGTTTTATGAACACTCAAATGTGAATTATGCTTACTCCATACAACATGTTAGCTAATGTAATTTATATATATATTGTATTTTATTATATTATTGCACCACTTGTAACGATTTGGTCCCTCAGCCAAATCCCACATCGGCAAAGCACGGAGATGATCTTGGATTCAAAAAGTAATGATATATAAAATGGTGGAACTAATCACTAGAGAGTCCTTTTGGTGGAATGGCCTGGAGAGTTGGAAGAACTCCAGGGTTAAGCGTACTCGCTTGAGAGAAATCCTAGGATGGGTGACCTCCTGGGAAGTTCTCCATTCCACCTATGGGACAAAACCGTAAGGCTTACGGCCAAAGCGGACAATTCCTCTAGTAGTTGGAGCCCGATCGTTACACCACTAAGCAAAAATGCTTAGCGCGATGGTTCTTCCTCATGCAGCTACTGGAGATAAGACCCAGTAGATATCAGACTGGGATTTTGAGATAGATCTGCTGCAGAGATTATTTTCACCTCAGCATACCATTTTGGTAGAGTTCATAATACCAAAGCAATGTATATTTTGCCCATTGTAATGGAATGTAAAGCTTGTAATTAAATTTTGAGTTTGTATAAAAAATTATGTAAACTATATACATTCTGTAAATTAATGAAATGAGATAATTTCATTTATGGAATGGATATGAATGATATGGAAATATGATTTATGATATGGAGTAGTTATGCAATTGAGATTATATTGTTGAAATATTTGAACAGATAAATGTTTTAACAGGGTAAAACGTTAATAAAACAAGAGCAACTCTTGCCGTTTTCACTTAAAATTTCCATAGTTAAATTATAACCAATCTAAAGGGGCAATTAATAAAGGGATGATAAGATAAGGTGCTCTATCATAGATTGTGACATTCCTTTGCTCGGCTACACAGTAGATCGAGTAAGGGTTTGTTACATCCAGTGTCTACAGGTGTGACACCCCTTACCCATCTACAGTATAGCTGAGTAACAAATGTCACACAGTATACCGGAACACCATATTTTATCTCAATTATTTTTATCCTTCCTTAATTTATTTCTTCATAGTTATGAAGTGCAATTTATGAAATTTAACTCATTTAAGTCATTTATAAAAATTATAAATTCATTTGAGGTTCCGAAAATTTTATAGGAAATCCGGCAGAGTACCGGCTAAAAATGGAGAAAACAGTTCTTCGGAACCTATGAAAAACACTTCCAATAATCATTTTCAATCATTATCAAACTCCAATAACCATCAACATGGTCTCATCAATTCTCAACATTAGTAATCATCTCAAATTCTCAACATGAATCAATAATTTCATTCAAACTCAAAATCAACTAAAATTTCATGAAGATATTCTCAAATTATATTAATTAACAAAATTTTACAAAATATGTACATCAACATATGATTACATAAATTTACTATTTACATGAGTTCATAATTTACAAATCACAAGCTACTGCCTATTACAAAATGCAAAAACATAATTTCAAAAGGGACCTCAAGGTCCTATCACTGATGCACTGTAGATGAGAGATGACTCTGACTCTAGGCATCATCTATGACCTCACCCAGTCTGTAGTCTGCTGGGCTCTCTGTCTGTCTCTCCAGAACCTACATGTGGCAAAAAGCGACGTGCTAAGCAATAATACTTAGTGGTGCCAATAATAAAAAAAAAAAAACTAAAAGGAAATATATATGCAGTGAGTATATTGATGTCTAATGCAAATAAATTTTTGGTAATTATTTGTAGTCTTATTTATTTGATACTTGTAATATTCATTATTTCATTGAATTTATCAACTTTCATTTTTGGTTGCCTAAGTAACCTGTACTGGATGACTGGACTGGATAAATGGGTAAACTGGTGCGAGGTATCAAGTACCTCGGGCCGTCACACCATCGGTCACATATGTATCTCCCGGTGTGCAACAGAACAGCTGATAAGCTGTAATAAACATTAGGCACAAGGCCAAGTATCATCATAAAATCAGAATGGCTAAAAGCCATAAAATCACAGAATGGCATAATGCCATGTGTAGTACTGCTAACTGAACCCTATTGGCATGCCAACCTATCCAACCCAATCACATTAGGCCTACTAGGGCATGTTACACTTTTAAATTTTACAATTCTTTGAAGTTGAAGTTTAATTGTTACTATTCATTTCATTAGTCAACTAAAATGTTGACTTTTTCATAGACAATAGGTATATTAGTTCTAATATCCCCAACATACCACATTTTGCATTCTAAAGTTGTTGGTATTAGTTGCCAATACCATTTCAAAGCTTAGTGTTGGTTATTTACAATTTTCAGATTTTAAGCACTAAGTTTACTGTTTCATTGGTCATTTGTACAGTAAGAATTTGACAAAATTATCTTCATGAAAGTTGTTCCTTTATGTGTCTTCTTTAATTCCCTTTTTGAATCACTCCGTTTGGAGTTTTCTAACTCAAGATATGCCCTAAACACCATAACTGGCCGGATTGAAATTTTTCCAGAATTTCTGGGCAGAACCAATTCTGCAATTTTTGTACACTTAATACAGGTCAGTTTTTGGATATGTTATGGTCAAAATTTGGGTTTATTTTTTTCATGAAAGTTGTAGGGCTATGTCTCAGCTTTCCAATGGTAAAATTTCAGATCAATTGAACTTTTCTATACTGAGTTATGACCATTTGAACAAACACTATTTATTTATTCATTTTCCAGGGACAGCATATTGATCACCCAGATTAGGGTAATTTTTAGGTCAACTTGGTTTAGTTTTCTGGGCAGGGTTTCTTCACCAAAGTTGTGCCATTATGTGCCTAGTTTCATATACAATTGGCCTTACACCAATTGGACCTATACAACTCTAGTTATAGCTGCCCAAACTTGCTGGACTCACACCCAGTCCTGCAGGTCACCAAGGGCAGCATGCCTAAGCTCAACTCCATTATCCTTACTCACTTCAATTCCTCCTCACACACATTCAAATGGTTACTAATTGACCATTAAAATATTAATATACCATTACATGAGCAAACCCTAATGTTGTTCAAGTGTCCAAGTTTTCAAGTTCCATTCATACATTACACTTGCATTTCACTTACACTTACATGTTTAATCACTCATCTCATGCCAAGGGCAGCTCCTAAACCACTTTGCTTCAAGTGAATTCATCAACCCTAACCATCCCTAAGCTATCAAAATTATAGGGATGAGCACACATAAATTTTATTTTGTTGTTCTTACAATTGCCACTTATCTCATGGCATTAAGCATGAATTAAGTAAAAGAGTTAGAAGATTGGACACTAACCTCAATTGATAACTCTTCCAAGTTTTCAAAACTTCCTTTTTCCTTCTTCTTTTTGGTGGCTAGAGGTTGTTAAGACACAAGATCAATTTTTAGTGAAGCAAGTTAGTGGTTTAAGGGTGTTTTAGTGGGTTATCACAAGCATGCTCAAGCTTCCATGGAGGTTAGGTTAGGGAGAGGGTATCGGTTGGTTTGAGGGAGGAAGAAGCAGATTGCATTTTGATTTTTTTTGTCTCAGTTATCCTCTTTTATTAGTTAATTAAGTGGCAATTAAATGTGATTGGTGGAATTTTTTTAAATGGCATCATAATGATGTCATAATTGGCATTTTATTTCATTTTCTTTTCTTTTCTTTTCTTCTATACTCATTTTCAATTTAATTTTTAGCAATATTTATTCACATTTTATGTCATAATAATTATTTAATTAACTGGACAAGTCGGCCAAAAATCATCTCTGAAGACGAAATGACCAAAATGTCCTCCATTTGGCTTAACAGACTAAAATTGTCTGTACTGATTAAAATTTTTTCTAAGCATTTTCTTGGCATTCTAATGCCATAGAAACATCAATGACTCTTCTCTGGAGTTCCAAAAATTATTTTATGAATTTTCTCCCAGGTTTAGGGCTCCTAGTTGCGAGGACCGCAACTTCCCACTGGGTTACTCATCGCTAGGGCACCGGCTCATTTAACTTAGTTGTATTTTATTTCTAAAATTTTTCCTAAATTTTTCTTACTAATATTTGAGTTAATTATGGCTCCTCACTTTAGTTTAAATGTTTTTCCATACGTTCTAGCTATCCGGACTGACACTGGTCACCGGAACAGTAGAATGCACGGATTTGCTATAGTGAGGGTGTTACAACTCTTCCCCTCTAATTTGAATTTTGTCCTTGAAATTTACCTGATGCAAACAGTTGAGGGATTTGTTGCCTCATCATCTCTTCACTTTCCCAAGTTGCCTCCTCGGTGTTGTGGTGCCTCCAAAGCACTTGCACCAATGGAATCTGCTTATTCCTCAACTCTTTCATTTCCCGAGCCAGGATCCGTATGGGTTCTTTTTCATATGTCAAATCCGATTGTACTTTAATTTCTTCCATGGAGATGACATGTGAAGGATCTAAGCGGTATCTTCTTAGCATAGATACGTGGAACAAATTGTGGATCTTATCCAACTCTGGTGGTAAAGCTAACCTATAGGCCACTGGACCTACACGTTCAATAACTTCATATGGGCCAATGAACCTAGGGCTTAACTTACCTTTTCTTCCAAACCTTAATACCTTCTTCCACGGTGACAGCTTGTGGAACACTTTGTCACCAACTGCATATTCTATTTCTTTTCTCTTCAGGTTGGCATAGGATTTTTGTCTATCTGAGGCAACCTTCAGATTGGCTTTGATTAGCTTTACCTTCTCCTCAGTCTGTTTCACCAGGTCTGGCCCTACCAGTTTATCTTTGCCTAATTCAGTCCAACACACTAGAGTTTTACATTTCCTCCCATACAGTGCTTTCATACGAGGCCATTTGGATGCTAGCTTGGTAGCTATTGTTTTATGCAAATTCTGCTAGTGGGAGGTATCTATCCCAACTTCCCTCAAACTCAATGACACAACTCCTCAGCATATCCTCAAGGACCTGACATATATGTCATGTTATTATTATCATTTCAGTTCAATATTTGTATTAGTTCAATTGGTTTCAATTATTTACCTGGATTACTCTTTCTGATTGCCAATCCGTCTGAGGGTGGAAAGCTGTGCCGAAGTGGAGTTGTGTACCCAAGGATTCATGCAACTTCTTCCAAAATCTCAATGTAAACCTTGGGTCTCGATCAGATATGATGGAAAGTAGAATTCCATGCAGTCTAACTATCTCACTGATGTACAATTCTACTACCTTCTCTAGTGAGTAGTCAGTTTTAACTAGCATAAAATGTGTTGACTTCGTCAATCTATCTACTATCACCCATACTACATCATGCTTCTTCTGGGTGAGAGGTAGACCACTTACAAAATCCATGGTGACCCGATCCCATTTCCATTCAGGTATGTGTATAGGCTGTAGCAAACTCGATGGAACTTGATGTTCTGCCTTGACTTGCTGACATGTCAAGCATTTAGTCACATAGTCAGCTATGTCCTTCTTCATACCAGGCCACCAATAATGAAGCTTCAAGTCATGATACATTTTTGTACTTCCTGGGTGCATAGCATAAATACTGGTGTGTGCCTTTTTCAGAATAATGGCTTTTAATTCCCCATCATCTGGTACACATACTCTTCCTTTGTAGTACAGACACCCATCTGCTTTCACCTCATAGTCAGTTGCCTTCCCTTTTGAGATTTTACTCATAGTAGTCATTAACTTTTCATCTACCTTCTGCCCAACTAAAATATGCTGTAGCAAGTTTGGCCTCACTTACAACTCAGCCAAAATCCATCTCGAGCCAAAGATAGGCGAGCATTCAATGATCTCAAAGCTGTGATGGATTTTTTGCTCAAAGTATCAGCAACTACATTTGCCTTCCCAGGATGGTAGTTAATCACACAATCATAGTCCTTCAGGAACTCAATCCATCACCTCTGTCTAAGGTTGAGCTCCTTCTGGGTTGGCAAGTATTTCAGACTTTTGTGGTCTGTGTAAATGTAGCACTTTTCACCATACAAGTAGTGCCTCCATATCTTCAATTTGAAGATAATTGCTACAAGTTCTAGATCATGGGTAGGGTAATTCTGTTCATATGGCCTTAGCTGCCTGGAAGCATAATCGACCAGCTTCCCCTCTTGCATCAATACACACCCTACCCATTATGAGAGGCATCACTGTAGACCACAAAGTCCTTTCCTGACACTAGCTGTGTTAACACTAGTGCCTCTGTCAACATAGCCTTCAACTTCTCAAAACTGGCTGACACTTGTCATTCCAGTCAAATTTGACATTCTTGTGTGACAACTTGGTCATTGGAGCAGCTATTAAAGAAAATCCCTTCACAAATCTTTTGTAATACCTAGCTAGCCCCAAGAAACTTCTGACCTCAATCGTATTTCTGGGAGGCTTCCATTCCATCACTGCTTCTATTTTCTTGGGATCCATTCTAATCCCATCGGCTGATACTATGTGTCCAAGGAATGCAATCTCATTCAACCAGAAGTCACACTTGGACAATTTAGCATACAGCTTCTTTTCTCTCAGGGTTTGCAGAATAATTCTCAAATGTTCATCATGTTCTTCACTGGTCTTGGAATACACCAAAATATCATCAATAAAGACCACTACGAACCGATCTAGGTATGGATGGAAGATACGGTTCATAAGGTCCATGAATGCTGCTGGTGCATTTGTTAGGCCAAAGGGCATCACCAGGAACTCATAATGCCCATACCGGGTTTTGAATGCAGTCTTTGGCATATCTGCATCCTTCACCCTCAATTGATGATACCCTGATCTGAGATCAATTTTAGAAAATACTCCTGCTCCCTTCAACTAATCAAACAGGTCATCAATCCTAGGCAATGGATATTTGTTCTTCACTGTCACTTTATTCAACTGCTAGTAATCGATGCATAACCTCAAAGTCCCATCTTTCTTTTTCACAAACAGCACTGGAGCTCCCCATGGTGACACACTGGGGCGTATGAACCCCCTACAACTGGATTTTTAGCTCCTTTAACTCAGTAGGTGCCATCCTATAAGGAGCAATAGAGATTGGTGCTGTACCCGGCAGTATCTCAATAGCAAATTCGACTTCCCTTTCTAATGGCAAGCCAAGTAATTCTTCAGGGAACACATCTGAAAAGTTTCTTACTATGGATATGTCACACATATTTGGCTTAGCCTGCCTAGTATCCACCACATGTGCTAGGTAGGCTTCACAGCCTTTTCTCATCAGTTTTCTTGCAACTGTGGCTGAGATGATATTGGACAAGAAATCTCTCCTTTCCCCCATAACTGTGATCTCATTACCCTCAGGAGTTTTCAAGGAAATCCTCTTCAGTTTAGCTTGAAAACGTGATAACTAGTCCATTCCCAAAATCACATCAAACTCATGGAAAGGCAATTCAATCAAGTCTGCCACGAATTCATACCCCTGAATCCTTAATGGGCAACCCTTGTACACTTTGTTCACCACTACACTGTGGCCCAATGGATTAGTGACCAGAATGTCTTGGTCACTCTCCCCTACTAGTATCCCCCTTTCTACGAGTAAGTTAATGCAGATGTATAAATGAGTGGATCCTGGATCCACCAATGCATGCACAGATGTATTATAGAGGGAGAACGTAACCCTGATGACATCCGGGGCATAAGCTCTTATGGTAGGTCTAGCATAAGCTCTTATGGCATAAGCTCTGGCAGGTGCTCTGGCCTTTGGCCTCTCGGCTGGCTCAGATGTAGGTCTCAGTGATGGACCAACTACCTCAGATTTACTAGACTTCCTACCCCTTTAAGGTGCAGGAGTAGGTCTATCTACTTGTGTTGAAGCAGTTGTAGCAGTTCTACGTGGATAGTTCCTTAACTGATGCTCTGTCGACCCACACCTTAGGCAGGCACCCGTCACTCTCCAACACTTCCCCTTATGCCACTTTAGGCAGTGTGGACAAGCAGAAGATGCTGGAGCTAGTCCCCTGAACACCATCCTTGGAGAGCTGCCCACTAATGGTGTGGACTGGCCTCTCCTTGGTGTAAACTGTGGCCTGGGCCCCTGAGACTGACCCTGACTTTGAGGCTGACCTGAACTCTGTGCAAGTGGACCTTTGAACTTCTTCCCAAGTGCAGGAGATGAGCTAAACTGACCCAGGCCCCTCTTCTACTGTCTCTTTCTCCTAATCTGCTCACTTATTCTGACTTTCTCAACTTTTACTATAGCTTCCACTAACTTGGTGAAGTCTGTGATTCCCAAGGTAGTGATCATTATCTTTATGTTGTCATTTAGCCCCTCTTCAAATCTTTTACACCTCTCAGCCTCATTAGGGACTATCTCCCTTCTATAACGGCTTAGTCTGACAAATTCTTTTTCATACTCTGCCATCACATCTGCCTCGCCAAAGTTAATGAATTCTCTTCTTCTCTCTTCCAGGTATACACTACCCACATACTTCTTTTTCAACTCTGAGAGGAAAAAGTTCCAGGTTATTAGTTCTAGCTGTACTTCACTAAACACTGTATCCCACCATTGATAGACATCATCTTGCAGTAGAGATACAGCAGCTTCTAGGTTTTGCTCTGGAGTACAGTGGAGTTATTTTAAAACCCTTCCTGTTCTGTTCAACCAGTTTTCGGCTACAACAGAATTATCTTCTCTCTTGCCAAAGAAATCTACTGCTCTAAATTTTCTCAGTCTTTCTAGATGGGATTTCTGCTGTGAAGGTGGTGGTTGTGGCATTACCCCAGCCATTTGTCTGAAAAACTCAGCCATTTGCTGGAACATGGCTTGTGGAGGCTGAGCAGGCTCTGCTAGAGCTGGTGGAGTAGGTTCTCCCCTACCCCCAGTCTCAGCTGCTGCAGGTGGAGCATGAATCTCCACTTCCTCCTCAACTGCCCTCTGTGATGTGGGGTTTACATCCAAATCAAAATAACAAAGACAAACAGATCTGCGTTAGTGTCACCTCAACTCTTACAAATGCAATGCATGGTATGGACTCGATCTAGACCCAGACACGCCTAAACTGTGCTCTGATACCACTAAATGTGACACCCCTTACCCATCTACAGTATAGCCGAGTAAGAAATATCACACAGTGTACCGGAACACTATATTTTATCTCAATTATTTTTATCCTTCCTTAATTTATTTCTTCATAGTTATAAAGTGCAATTTGTAAAATTTAACTCATTTAAATCATTTATAAAAATTATAAATTCATTTGAGGTTCTGAAAATTTTGTAGGAAATCCGATAGAGTACCGGCTAAAAATGGAGAAAATAATTATTCAGAACCTTTGAAAAATACTTCCAATAATCATTTTCAATCATTCTCAAACTCCAATAACTATCAACATGGTCTCATCAATTCTCAACATTAGTAATCATCTCAAATTCTTATCTTGAATCCATAATTTCATTCAAACTCAAAATCAACTAAAATTTCATGAAGATATTCTCAAATTATATTAATTAACAAAATTTTACAAAAATATGTACATCAACATATGATTACATAAATTTACTATTTACATGAGTTCATAATTTATAAATCACAAACTACTACCTATTACAAAATGCAAAAACATAATTTCAAAAGGGACCTCAAGGCCTTATCACTAATGCACTATAGATGAGAGGTGACTCTGACTCTAGGCAGATCTGTGATCTCACCCAGTCTGCGGTCTGCTAGGCTCTCTGTCTGTCTCTCCAGAACCTACGCATGGCAAAAAGTGATGCGCTAAGCAATAATGCTTAGTGGTGCCAATAATAAAATAAAAAGAACTAAAAGGAAATATATATGCAGTGAGTGTATTGATGTTTAATGAAGATAAATTTTTTGTAATTATTTGTAGTCTTATTTATTTGATACTTGTCATATTCATTATTTCATTGAATTTATCAACTTTCATTTTTGGTTGCCCAAGTAGCGTATACTAGATAACTGGACTGGATAACGGGTAAACTAGCACTGGGTATCAAGTACCTCGGGCCGTCACACCATCGATCACATGTGTATCTCCCGATGTGCAACAGAACAACTGATAAGCTATAATAAACATTAGGCACAAGGCCAAGTATCATCATAATATCAGAATGGCTAAAAGCCATAAAATCATAGAATGGCATAATGCCATGTGTAGTACTGCCAACTGAACCCTATTAGCATGCCAACCTATCCAAACCAATCACATTAGGCCTAGTAGGGCATGTTACACTTTTAAATTTTACAATTCTTTGAAATTGAAGTTTAATTGTTACTATTCATTTCATTAGTCAACTAAAATGTTGACTTTTTCATAGACAATAGATATATTGGTTCTAATATCCCCAACATACCATATTTTGCATTCTAAAGTTGTTGGTATTGGTTGTCAATACCATTTCAAAGCTTAGTATTGGTTATTTATAATTTTCAAATTTCAAACACTAAATTTACTCTTCCATTGGTCATTTGTACAGTAGGAATTTGATAAAATTGTCTTCATGAAAGTTGTTCATTTATGTGTCTTCTTTAATTCCCTTTTTCAATCACTCCATTTGGAGTTTTCTAACTCAAGATATGCCCTAAACACCATAACTGGTCGGATTGAAATTTTTCCAGAATTTCTGGGCAGAACTAATTCTGCAGTTTTTGTACACTTAATACAGGTCAGTTTTTGGACATGTTATGGTCAAAATTTGGGTTTATTTTCTTCATGAAAGTTGTAGGGATATGTCTCAGCTTTCTACTGGTAAAATTTCAAATCAATTGAACTTTTCTACACTGAGTTATGACCATTTGAACAAATACTATGCATTTGGTCATTTTCCAGGGATAGCATGTTGGTCACTCGGATTAGGGTAATTTTTAGGTCAACTTAGTTTGGTTTTTTGGGCAGGGTTTCTTCACCAAAGTTGTGCCATTATGTGTCTAGTTTCATATCCAATTGGCCTTACACTAATTGAACCTGTACAACTCCAGTTATAGGTACCCAAACTTACTAGACTCACACCCAGTTCTGCAGGTCACCAAGGGCAGCATGCCTAAGCTCAACTCTATTATCCTTACTCACTTTAATTCCTCCTCACACACATTCAAATGGTCACTAATTGACCATTACAATGTTAATATACCATTACATGAGCGAACCCTGATGTTGTTCAAGTGTCCAAATTTTCAAGTTCCATTCATGCATTACACTTGCATTTCACTTACACTTATATGTTTAATCACTCATCTCAAGCCAAGGGCAGCTCCTAAACCACTTTGCTTCAAGTAAATTCATCAACCCTAACCATCCCTAAGCTGCTAAAATTTTAGGGATGAACACACATAAATTTTATTTGTTGTTCTTACAATTTCCACTTATCTCATAGCATTAAGCATGAATTAAGTAAAAGAGGTAGGAGATTAGACACTAACCTCAATTGATAACTCTTCCAAGTTTCCAAAACTTCCTTTTTTCTTCTTCTTTTTGCTGGCTAGAGGTTGTTTAAGATGCAAGATTAATTTTTAGTGAAGCAAGTTAGTGGTTTTAGGGTGTTTTAGTGGGTTATCACAAGCATGCTCAAGCTTCCATGGAGGTTGGGTTAGGGAAAGGGTTTCGGCTGGTTTGAGGGAGGAAGAAGCAGATTGCATTTTGATTTTTTTCATCTCAATTATCCTCTTTTATTAGTTAATTAAGTGGCTATTAAATGTGATTGGTGGAATTTTTTTAAATGACATCATAATGATGTCATAATTGGCATTTTATTTTATTTTATTTTATTTTCTTCTCTACTTATTTTCAATTTAATTTTTAGCAAAATTTATTCACATTTTATGTCATAATAATTATTTACTTAACTGGACAAGTCGGCTAAAAATCATCTCTAAAGACGAAATGACCAAAATGCCCTCCGTTTGGCTTAACAGACTAAAATTGTCTGTACCGATTGAAAAATTTTTTCTAATGCCATAGAAACCTCAATGACTCTTCTCTAGAGTCCAAAAAATTATTTTATGAATTTTCTCCAGGTTTAGGGCTCCTAGTTGGGAGGACCGCAATTTCTCACTGGGTTACCCATTGCTAGGACACTGGCTCATTTAACTTGATTGTATTTTATTTCTAAAATTTTTCCTAAATTTTTTTTTTATTAATATTTGAATTAATTAGTTTAAATGTTTTTTCAAATGTTCTAGCTGTAACACCCCTATGTTCGGTAGTGCGTTCTGCTGTTCCGGTGACCAGTGTGGTCCAGACAACTAGGATGGCTAGAGCTACACTTCGATATGAGTGACGAGACATAAAATAATGAAATACAAGAAAAGGAAATACAAGAAAAACAAAGGAAAAATAATAGCAAAGAAATGTAACTAAGTTAAGCGAGCCGAAAAACCTAGCGATGGGTGACCGCACCGGGAAGTCACGGCGTGGACCGTTGACTGCTCGGATCATGGGAACCCTGGAAAACATTTTTAGGACTTAAATAGAACCTTATTGAAGTATAAATATCATTAGAAAGATCAAAGAAAAATTAAATAATTGGTACAAAGAAAAGTGAGAAATCAAAAAACGGACAAAACCCGGTGTTACCGAAAAATCGGGAATGCCACCCGAACAGGGGCATTATGGTCATTTGACATCCCGAAGTGTCTTTTGACCTAAATGTCCATTAAAAATAAATAGTATTACACTTAGAAAATAAAATGAAAAATTAAATTGGTGGTACCTAAAATAAATAGTGGTATCAGAGTAATGGTTTTAAAGTGAATTTCGAACTGTGAATTTGAAATCTTTTTGTCGGTAACTACAACTGCTCAAATGTTTGATACATACAGTACATTACATTATAAATATGCACTAACGGGAGGAAATCTCCTTGTATTATTGTACAGGAGGTCAGGGAAATAAATTTTGATGCATTAGTGACTAGTCCTTTAGGATAAGGATTGTGATAACAAGTGAAATTAGTTTTGGAAGAGTTTATCGGCGAAAAGTATTTGCTGACACACCATAAAATTATAAGCTAATTGGCGAGCCTACTTAATGTAAGGCAAGAGGACGTAAATGTAAGATGCAGTAATGGAATTGCTCTAGATGAGGGCAAGGAGGTTACTGTTAGAAATTGCTAATGGATATTGTAATCAGAATAAGATTCGAATATCAGTGAATTCAAAAAGAATAAAAGATAACAAAGTTTGATCTATTGGGATGTATCGTAGTAACTATGCAATGTTCTTGATGTTTATACTGTAAGCTGCAGATTACAGTACTAACTTGAGATTATTGTGTAGAGCTACGTACTAACCGATAGTACACCTAGATGAGAATAGTTGCCAACGGCATCTGTTTTGGTATAGTTATGCCAGGACAGAATTTAATTGTTAGAAATAAGTTTGAAAATCCTAATTAGGGATCTAAAACTCCAAAAGTTAGAATATCGAAAGGTTATAGTTCAGTACAAAAGGAAGTAAGTTATAGAATATTGACAGATAAAAAGAGTTATGAAAGTAGAGAATTGAACAGTTGATTCATGTGTAACAAAGAAATATTACAAATGTGAGGAAGACTATGGACTAGAATGGTCAGAGGACCAATGACTGATGAATGATTCTAACATGACCTCAAGGGTCATTCAAGAAGGAACGTGAACCGAAATATTAGACAACACAATAGTAAGAGGAGATTGGTGTTATCCAAACAAAGTAAACATTGTATTAGATTGTTAAAAGTCTTATACAAATTTGAGAAAAAGAAGATTATACGATCATGATGAATTAGTAACCTAGTGAATTATTTCATGTTTATGTGGTGATTTATGCACTTGGATGGGAAATTGTAAAATGGACGGCACTTTGATGTTGAAGAATGGTTTGTGGCAGCTTGGGGACACTTGAGTAATGGTATATATTGAAGGAAATGTATGCAGAATATTAACCTAGAAGGATTGATGATATGTATGTAGATTGATCTTGTAAAGTGTGTGTAAAATTTGTAATGGTTAGGTGTGTTTGTAATAGTACTTAGAAATTGTAATTGTGAATGATATTGGTGTGTTGAGGCTGATTGGAATCTGCCCAAAATAATGTTAATGTAAAGTAGAAAGTGCTTTTGGTAATGTACCAAAACTGATTTGGTAGGGTATGGAAGTAAACTTTGCAAGGTAAATATGTGTTTTGAATGGGGTGTGAAAAGCATATTGAGGGCAGTACACATTTTAGCCTATAACCTTAAATGTGTAACCTCAATTGGTATGAGACCAATTTGAGGTGAAACTAGGCACAAAATGTGCCAACTTTCATTGAGAACCCATGCCAAAATTCTGCTTGCAAGGTGACCTAAAAATGACCAATTCGGATTAGGTGCAATTAGGACCTGAAAAATGACCAATTGGGCAGCAGTGAGTGTTTAGGCCATAACTCACTCAAACCAAGTCCAATTGACCTGAAATTTTAACCAAGAATAGTTAAGACCCATACCTACAAGTCTTATGAAGACACCAAAGCCCAGAAATGACCATAAGCAAGTCAAAAAGCTTGCACAAGGTCGTGTCCAACAACTGGCCGAACCAGAATTGACCAATTTGACCTAAAATTGACCTAAAATGGTACCATTTGACCAGCAATAGTATAATGACCATAACTCGGTCTACTTAACTCGGATTGACCTGAAATTTTGCCCGCGTGCAATAAGACCTAGATCTACAAGTTTGTAGTTTCGACCGAGACCCAAAACTGAGGGAACTAGATCGTCGGTTAGGTCAAACCAGTTGTCCGAATCCAAAGAATTTGCATTAAAATGCACTAAGCAAGGAAATGACTTTGGTAAAACATACCAAACCTAAAACCCTATCAAATGTGACATATTAACGACACTAAAACCTAATTTACCTAAAACGCAACGAGGGTCGGTATATTAGGTGATTAAGTGAATAATTGAGTTCATGCATTATTTACTAAACACCATCGTTAGAGGCAAATTAAATTAGCATCAAACACTTCAAATTGTGTTTCTCGATTAACAAGGACTCAAAGAAAAGGGAAAGAAATCTCGAGTCAAAACCAGAGACAAATATCAGAGGTTTGTGCACAACAACTATTTCTCTTGAATTTTCAATTGAAATAAATATTGACTAATTGTATATTATTGTTTTAAATTGTGTTTGTGCACAACAACTATTTCTTTTGAATTATTTTCAATTGAAATAAATTATGACTACTTGTATATTATTGTTTTAAATTGTGGAAATGTGTTTGGTGGACACTTATTGATTGAAAAACATTGTGAATGGTTTGAAACTGTGAAAAATTGTTTGAATGATATTGATGGATACTTATTGATTGAAAAGCAATCAGAAATGGTTTTGTGGAAATTGAAGTGAATTACGAATTGTGTTGCCATTTTGTGAATGAAATTATAACTTTGGAAATTTATTGGATTCTTACGGATCATTTGAATAAAATGTTTGGAATTGTTTTGACTCACAATTGGCATGACACCGATACTATGTTCCTCCTCCATTAATGGGGTGAGTGTGATTATTCCTCCCTCTTTGACTTATTAGTCTGGGGTGAGTATGATTATGTTCCTCCCTCTTTGACTTCCTAGTCTGAGGTGAGTATGGATGAGTACTCATTAGATAGCTAGCTTCCTCCCTTATTGATTTCGATTATTGGGGTGAGTATGTCTTGTCGTGGTGTACAACACGGCATATATGGAAAAATTGTGTCATGACTTAAATTGTGATATTGATTGGCAACACTGTATTCTCCAGTTATTTGATCGAATGGTGTTATTGATTTGCAAAACGATATTATTCAATTATTTGATCGAATTGTGTTATTGATTTGCAAAACGATATTATTCAATTATTTGATCGAATTGTGTTATTGATTTGCAAAACGATATTATTCAGTTATTTGATCAAATTGTGTCATTGATTGGAAAAAGCGTGTTATTCAAGAATTTGATCAAATTGTGTATGATTTGGCAATTCGGTATTCTTAAGCTATTTGACTAAATTGTGTTATTATGAATTTTGATAATTTGTGAATTGGAGTTTAAATTCCTTATGACATTCATTGTCTTGAAATCAACTATGGTTTTAAGTATCCACTAATGATATGATTTATGAATTGTGATTTAAAATTGTATTTGGTTAATGTTGTGCACCACTGAGACATTGTCTCAAATGATAGCTTTATTATTGCCGCAGTAGAGATAGACAGGGCAGCAGACTAGGCTGCTAGTACATCCAGCGAGGGATTACCTGGTATAATGAGTATACCAATATTTTGCATTTTGTACTGTAATGTATGACACTGTATGTATATTTTGTTTTTGGTTTGAGCAGTTGTACATTCAAATTGTAACTTAAGGTTGTAAAATAATTATGAGTTGTTTTGAATTGTAAAAACTGTATTATATTTCCTTATCTTAGACTTTGAAAAATTTCTATGGAATTGAGTTGATAAATTGTTGTGTTGAGAAATGTATTGGAGTTGAGATTTGGAAAATTATTGAAGTGTACTTTTTACAGGTTTTCTGAAGAACTGTTTTGTCCAAAATACAGATGGCACTTTGCCAAAATTTTTACAGAAATTCCAAATAAACCAAATGAGTTAGTTATTTCACTTCAATTCACCGAAGTCTTTAACACCTGTAAATAGTGCTCACCACTGTAAAAGAAGTAAGAAAAGTTTTTAAAATCCCTTGTAGTGTATTTAATGGGTTATCAGTAGACGGAGTTGGTAATTCATTAGGTATACTACGGGATCATGTTATGCCTTACAGAGGGGTAGGGTGTGACACTAGCTGTCTGGATAGATACCGGTCACCGAAACAGTAGAATATACGGATTTGCTACAGTGAGGGTGTTACAACAAGAGCCCTTATTACCTTGCCATTAATGCATAAATCAACATATATTAATCCTCTTTCATCACTGGTTTTTGTCTTTTGTTTCTCCAAGGCTCCAAGAAAATGGAGAGCACCTACCATCAATGGATCATTCTCTTCCATTCTTTATTCTTCCTCTTCAGGACCCTTTTCCTCCTGCATGGCCCTTAGAGCATTTAAAGTACCCTTGTGTGGGCATTCAGCAACACGATGTGGCCCATCACAAAGAAAACACTTTAATGTTTTGGGCTTAGTTGCTGTTGTGTTACTTAATCCCTGGGAACTATTATCTCGAGGCCTAGCATTATTAGGCTATCTTCCCAGTTTAGTTGCCCAATTTGTATTTAGCCTAAACCTTTAATTCTTCCTTTCTGTCCCCCTTGTAGTAGGGTTATTCCAATCTGCTCCCCCACTCACGATCTTGCCCAATTTGTTAGGGCGATTGTCTGAGCCTTATGGGGAATTAAACTTCCTCTTAGGAGCACTGCTAGAGTAATCATCTAAGCTTTCTGCTATGCTTAGAGCTACACTAAGCTCTTTCATATTCTGTCTCATTAACTTATTCTTTGCCCAGGGTTTCAAGCCCTTCAAAAAATTGAACACCTTGTCTATCTTGAACATATCCCTGATGTCCAACATCAATGCTGAAAAAGTCCCCTTACATACTTTCAAATGGAACCAATTTGTTATAGCTTAGCTAGTTTTTATCGTGCATTATAAGCCATATTTTTAGGGTAAAACTGAGTTTTCAATTCCTTTTTGAAGCTATCCAAACTAACAATAGAGCACTATCCTGATATAGTTTCTTCTACTTTAGTACGCCACTATAGTTTGGCATCGTTGGTCAAGTACATGGGCGCTATCTTTAACCTCCCCTCACCAAAATCATTTTTAGTAACATTGAAGTATAATTCCATATCAAATAGGAAATTATCTACCTCTTTAGCATCATGAACATTGCCAAATGCTTTTAGTTTTGGAATTTTAGCCTTACCTACCTCATAGGCTTGCATATGAGGGTTACTGGCAGCTCTCACCAGCAGATTTACCTTGCCTTTTAAATCTAGTAATTCACCTTGGATCGTGCTCACTGCCTCCTTAACGCCATCCTTGATGGCATCCATAATCCCTATAAGAGAATTGTGAGAATCGGTGATAGATTTTAAGCTTTCTATCAGATCTTCCATATGAGAGGTCACTGCCTCAAATTCAAGCATTCTACTTTCGAGGTCACCCCACCGGGTAGACCCTACATGTGTGGGATTTTTGGTGGCCTCAAGCTCTATTGGCTCACTCTCATCGCTAGAGAGCTTGGCTACCATAGCCAACAAATGTTCAATTTTCTCTTCTAGCACCTCAATGCATTTATCTCGATGTTCAAGAGTGAGGACACAAGCTCTGTTGTCCGCCCCTCGTAGGTCGAATATTCCTCAATCCAAGCAAAGATCTCATCAAACCTTTTCTCTAGGGCATCAATGCGTGCAGCTGACTTCGTCATGCTTTCAAATGCTCACGGATCAATTACTGCTCTAATACCAACTGTCACGGGCCCAGGTATTCGTACTCACTTGGAACCGTGTGGCACTTGACTTGAACTCTTTCAAGATAAGTCAGCCAGCGAGAATCACACAATAATCTATGGATTAAAATGATTATTACAATAGCAAGGGGCTTTGGCAAGCCAATTGAGAAAAATATCACAAGCATCTCATATAAACAAGCATCACAATCATAGCCATTACATCAAATAACGGGACAAGAATATTTAGTGAACATGCTATTGTTTTCATTCAAAATAATATAATTAATACAAGGAGACAAGCAATCTTTACATCACTTGTAGGCAGAGAGAAAACATACAAGGGGTAAAGGGACAGGGACTCAATAACCAGTGACAAACGGGCCCAATACTGACCGACTAGTCACTCCTTCCTAAAAAGCGATAAGAACATAATGGGATGTGGAAAGAGAAAACATCACTATGCTTGAGCCATCACACCCTAAAATTACAAAAATAAAAAATAAATACAAAATATCCCCTAGTCTTTGAAATTTACATTTTACTATCCAAACTTCTTACCCCTTAACAGCTAGAACCATGTGCATGACATCCTTTGAAGTTGTTCCTGGTACAATCACAGAGAATGCTAGAACACTCTCTCAGCCCAACTACAATGGCCTGGTGCTGCTTAGCTATACCAAGACCAGCTAGATATTTTGATTCTGCTTCTTTTTCGGCCCACTTGATCTACAATATCTTCTCTGCTTTAGCTTTTTCATTGGGAGCCACCCTTAATTAAAAGGTTATTAGCGTCATTTAACATAAACTTAACGGAAGTTAGGGCTAATTTAGGTGAATGGACTACCTAATTAACAGATTTAAACATGATGTATCAACTAATTGAGTTTTAACAAATAGGGACCAACTAATGATATTGACAAATATGCGGGGATTAAATAATCATGAACGAAAAAAAAGGCATTTTACCGAATTCAACGACCATTAAAAGAAGCGGACGAAAAGGTTTGCTCTAGCCCCAGTTTGCCTCAGTCTCTCTCCCCTCCAACAAAGTAAGGATTAATGTCTCGGAGCATCTCGTACGTAACGGGCTCTCAACTTCTTACCCTCAAACGCCGCCCCAATATTGCTATTATCGACGTGAGGTACAATCACTTTCTTCACTTCGTTATGTGCACTTCCTTGATTTGATTTGAAGCTATTTATGCCTTAATTGTTTCATCTTTTCACTTGTTTTGGGATTTTAGGGACGATGAGAGGAGTTATGATGGGCATATAGCTGGGTCGCTGCACTACGCGAGTGATACCTTTGCTGATAGGATCTCTCAGCTCGTTCAGCAAGTCAAAGGGAAGGATACCCTTGTTTTTCATTGCGCTTTGAGCCAGGTTTGTGTTTTTTTTTTTTTAAGTTAATCCTTTCTGGGTTTCTTTCTGTACTTGATCCATCAATTTGTTTGTGAAATGGTAATTGAAAAGTGAATTTCTTGTCTAATTTGATTAATCATTTAGGATTTACCCTCAAATGTACCTGCGAATAGTGACTTGATGGAAATTTTTGTATATTTGTCACTGATTTTGCTGCCGTCAGTATCATCCTGGTTAACTGGGCTTTATGCGATTTGCCTTGAAAAAAGTAACTCGATATGTTTATGGATGTTGAGATTATGATTCATTAATCACCTTATAATCCAACAGATAATCTATTCTAGCATATGTGTGGTTTGGGAATGGTCGTGCAGGTGGCTTAATTGAGCAATTCATTTAATTGCATGGAAAAATTTTGTTGTCGTAGTTGAGTTGGTGTGAGATCGACATGGAGTTACATTTTATCTTGGAAGTGCTTACACACAAGTTGCAGATGTCAAATTGTTTTAAGTGATTTGAGACTGTTATAAACTTGGGTTTGGGATAGCGTCCAAGGGCGCCGAGAAATCTGCAAATGAAGAGCTCCTGGATTGAGGTTTTGTGGTTGCAACCCTTTGGAAGAAGTTAAGCTTTCATTAGAGAGAAACCTCCAATATGAGTATTTACCAAACTCAATCTTGGAATGAACTTAGCTGCCTTTCATTGATTTCAACTAGCTTTTTAAATACAAAATATAAAAAAGGATTCTCTGAAATTTAAATCACTCTAGTTTATTTGCAGCAGCAAAAATTTAAAATTTAAAGCTCAAATAGCTGCACTAATCCAGCTTTTTTCCCCTATGTGAATGGTGCCTGTAAATCTTCTCTGGGGATCCATCTAAGCTGAATAGCTCCTGATACTGTTGCTCAGAGAGCTGCTTCTTTGTACTCAGCGTTTATGATCAAAGATAGTAGTAGGATGTTTTCATGTGCTAGTGACCTATTCTTGAGCTTTGATACTTCCCTTTATGTTGCAAATTTACATAGTTTTCAAGTATTCTTAGGTCTTTCTTTGCTTTTTAAGCCTTGTTCTGATGAGTGCTCCATCTTGTGCACTCTGTGTATTTAGCTACATCCATGTTGGAAATTAATTTTTGCAATTAATTGCTGGTAAAGAAAACCTTTTGGTGATGACCATTCTTTATAGGAATGAAAAGCAATCATAGGTACATTTCCGGCAGAGCCCAACGCAGGAAGGTGGCAATCCTATCCTTAATTCCTTAGTGCCTTGTAAGGTCTTATCTCCTTATGCTAATTTATATGAATAGCACGAGGTCAGTGGCAATATCGTGTCTGGAAATCCCATGCTTATGAAAGAAGAGACATTGAATGGAATCATTTGTTTACTGTCGATGGGAGGTTTTCTGCTTGCAATTGTGAAATGCAGTCTTTTGACTGACAGAATTGTGAGTTTATTTCAGACACTTGCTCTCCCCTATACCATATGGTGAAGCTTAATGGCCAGTTTAACAAGTTCTGTAAAGTACTGGCTGTGACATACATATGGAAATTTCAGAAAATAACTTCATGCTTTTTTCCCCCCTAATTTTTAATTTTTGAAATGCTCAAAGTATTAATGATTGGTTTTCCTGCAGGTTCGTGGTCCAACTTGTGCTCGAAGGTTTGCTAATTATCTGGAAGAGATGAAAGAGGATACAGAAATAAAAAACATCTTGGTTTTGGAACGTGGCTTCAACGGCTGGGAAGCAGCTGGTAAGCCTGTTTGTCATTGTACCAGTACCCCGTGCACGGCTGAGAGTGCTCAGTAATTGTTCAAAAGACATCCTCTCTTAGGAGGAAATATACCCACCTATATAAACTGGCTGTTAGAGATTTCTATTGACTGTTTAATGTATTTTCCATGTATCCAATAGTCTACAGTGGCTTTTGGAATGTTAGGAAGAGACAAAAGTTTCCCCATTTCCCTTTCCTTATTCATCTCTCCTTTCCTCTATAGGTCCACTCTTTCATAGTCCTGTTTTCTGAATGACTCCAGTTCAGCCATAAATGCGATATTTATTTTCTTTGTTTCAACAAGGAAAGAAATTTATGGTCAATAGCACTAAATATCACTCTTTAAGTTACAATAGGCCCTGATTGAGATTTAAACTCGAGACCTCATAGTCCTCGAGACATTCCATTATCATTGAGCTAAAGCTCATTGGTGTTAAATCACTCCTTTGATTTCGAGATGTTTCCCTTTCTCGCCTGTATCTAGGTCTTCTTCATATAGCCCTTTGATTACAGAAAAATGCCCTGTTAAATTCAATTTTTTGAAGAGCTGTGGGCTACATTTATCTCACTATCACAAAGACATATCAAAGTTGAAGTTGAATAAAAGAAGGGACAAAGTCCCTTATTTATGGTGAAGAAATCTATGCATTTTGGCCATATTTCAGACCATCATAGATGTTGATGATGAAGACGGTAATGATTTAGAATCCATCAAGAAAAGATGGAGAGGAGATTTTGCTATTGAAGAATTTTTATGGTCCTACGAAGAGACCGAAAATTAAAGCCAGTGTTAATTATGTGAGAGAAACTGACAATTAAGAGACTTTGGAAGAGTGCAAGTTCAATTACTGTTAATTCTTTAAAGCAAGCAAAGCCAATGTTGGAGGATTGGGTGTTAAAATTGAAAAAGAGATATGGTATATACACCCCATTTTTAATTGATTTATCTAATTCTGAGCTCAAGCCTAATTAATTCATCATTTCAAGCTCAAAATTGAAAATGTAAACACATTCACAATTTCAGAAGCTATAAAACAAAGGTGTCAAAACTTGTTTGTTATTTGGAGTTCTGTCCAAGGGAGAGTTAGGGTTCACAAAGCTTAGTTTTCCAATTGGGATAATTTACATCTTGGAGTTCTCCAAGAATTGTGAGCCAAACTGGAAGCTTCATCCAAGCATGTCCATCAACCTCTAATCATTGCATTGAAACTGATTCACGAACTCTAAAGCAAGATAATCCCCTCTTTCTTTCTCCTCAATTTGATCTTTGGCTAGATAAAGATACGTAGGCTGTTTTTCTCATATATATATATATATATATATATATATATATATATATATATATATATATATATATAACTCTCAATGCTCGAGTATCGCAATTCAATGTCCCCTTATAAGAGAAATCCAATATAGCCAGCATTAAGTTTTTGGCCGTTGTTATTTGAACAATATATAATATTCATTTTATATTTTTAATAATAAAATTCATTTATTTAATTTTTAATATAAATTTTATTTTCTAAAATAAAAAAATAAACATAATGGGTAGTGAACATTCTAGTTGTAAAGGTTCCAAATTGATAAAATTGAAGAACTGAATTAAATCGTAGTTATTAGTGAAGGTGTGGCGAAAGCACGGAGTTAGGCATTAGGCAAATTTAAAATTTAATTAACATGTGTGTCATGCATCACATACAACAATATTTCATTTCTATGTTAACAATTAACATACCCAATAAACGGTTACAACTCTTGTAACCCCAATTGGTTTTTAACTTATTTTGCCATTAGGAAACTTAAGAAAAACAATCCCAATTAACCTAAACTTTGGTTTAGGGAATTTATCCAATGGGGTGCTGAAGTAAATTCAACCACCAATTTAGCAGGTAGGCCTCCAAGCATAGGCCCTCTAATCCGTCCACACGAACCACGTGATCAGGATTCAACCATTGAACCGAATCCTCCCTTAGTGCATCTCTCAATTAGAAGAAGAAGAAGAAGAAGAAGAAGAAGAAGAAGAAGAAGAAGAAGAAGAAATTATAGGAAGGAAAAGAAGAAGAAGAAATTATAGGAAGAAAAAGAAGAAGAAGAAGAAACTTAGGCTTTTCTTAAGTGAAAAAGGAAGAAGAAGAAGAAGAAGATTATCTACTCTCTCTATAATGTGGGTTGACTTTTATACTCTAGGGATTTCCATATCCTTGAGGTGTGTGGAAATCTCTAAAATTTAGAGATTCCTAATCCCTAAAAGTGATTAGTAGAGATTAGTTGTCTTCTACTAATAAGAAGACCTTTACAAGTGTCTTCCTCTTATCTAATCCATTGGATTAGTTGTCACTATTTCATTGATGTCACTTGGCATCTTATACCATATTACCACCAAGCTACTAAGCTACATTTCTCTCAAAGCTACATTTCTCTCATGGCTTCATAAGCCATTTAAGTGACATTAATTCTTTTTTCATTATAATTTATATATAATATAAATTATATCATAATTAAACTCTTTTAATTATAATTTTATTTTTAAAAATTAAATATAAACTAATTTTCTTCTTATTACCCATTCCATTGAATTTAGTTTTAAATCATATCAGGGACTTTGCAATCTTATTACAAATTAAATTAATTAATTTAATTAATCAATTAAATCATTTAATTAATTAATCAAATTAATATTGTTTTGATCATAATAGTTCTATTGTGTATGACTTTTTAGGTTCATGACAAATTGGCAAATGAAAATATGATATTAACTCTTTAATATCACTGCAACTTTTTCCATACTTAGAGTGAAATTCTCTGTCCACTCTTGGTTCTCATAAATCATGGTTAACACCTACCATAACATGCCATGACTACCCAATCAATGATGAATGGTACCATCCCATTTCTTAGAACTTTGAACATACATACTATGCACTAGGGTCATGGTATATGTAAAACCTAATTGCTTTAGATCATATGTCCTCATCTAAAATCTAATTTTTGACTAATAAGACTTACCATCTAATTACATCAAATTATATAGACATTTAAGGTTAACATTCATTGCATTTTATTAGCATTTAGTCTCATTTTATGTTTATTTTTATGTGTTTCCATTATTATTTTAGAAAACATGTTAATCCAACTCAATTCATTGATTTTTAAATTTTATCAGGTGTTTTTATGTGATTTTAGAATCAAAGATGAGTTTGGAAGAGATTTAGAGGTCAAAACATGAAGAATACAGGTCCAGAAACAGTACACGGGTCGTGTAACTTCCTAGACCCCGTGCAACCTTTTGGACAAAGAAAACTTGAAAAACAAAAGTGGCAGAAAGTTACACGGGGCGTGTATCACTACACGACCTATGTAAAGTCCCTTGACAGTAATTCTGATACGACTTTTATTGCTTTCAACTCGACCCGGATGGACTCCTAATGCTTCTAGGACTCTGAAATTAGGGTTTTTACACCAGATATAAATATAACAAGTCAAGAATTGAGGGAGGAGGAGAATTTACATTCAAGAGAAGAATTTACATTCAAGGATGCACATCAACTCCAAGGGGGGCAAGAGAGAAATAAGATCTGCAAGATTGCTAGAAGGGATTTCTAGCTAAAGTTCCAAAAGTCCAAGGCTGTAACTCTCCTTTTGGGTTCTTTCACTCTATTTCTTCTCATGTCTTCTCTTTATCTTTTTATAAACTTGATTATAAAACTCATCATGGGTGAGTAGGTTTTTTATTCTAGGGTTAGGGTGCAGCACTCAATTTCATTATGGATCTGGTTTGATTTTATTTAATACATTGGGTATTTTATTCTTTGATTCAATCTCTTGTGATCTTAATGCATGCTATTTGTTGGTATCCACTTAGTATTGATTACATATATTAATTGAAGGACTGAAAGGTGAAGATTAATATTAGAAAATCAGGACTTTGAACCTAGGAAATCGAACCTAGAGATAGGCTGATGACCTTTGTGGATTTCCAAAATTAATCAAAGATCTTAAAGGGTTTTAATTAATTTAATCACCACGAAAGTAGGGTTTATGTTACTTAAAATACACCTTGAGTGCCTTGAGAGAGGACTTAAGATAACTTAGGATTAATTTCCATCAAAGTAATAATCTCCCATTTATTGAATGAATCAAATTGATTCTATAATTGATTGAAGTATGAACCTCTAGCTCTAGAATGCCTTTATCCATTAGTATTTTATTTTAGTTAATTATTTAGATTTTATTTCTTTCAATTTAGATATAATTATTATTTCTCCACAATTCGATCATCTAGATAATTAAAATCACTATAGTTTGGTACTCAACACGGTCCTCATGGGAATGATACTCTACTCATCACTTTATTACTTGTTAGTGATCCGTGCACTTGCGGTAGTTGAAAAACCAGTAAACAAGTTTTTGGTGTCGTTGCCGGGGACCGATGCTTGATATCAAATGATTAGTGATTTGATTAATCTAGACATTCTAATTTCTTTTATAGTTTGTTTCTTCTCCAATTTTATTTTTTACTTGTTTTTCTTGTGAGGTACATTGAAATGTTTCATCAACAAGTCTTCACAAGTTTTATTCAATAACACAATGAGCCATTTTACAATGCTTGGAGAAGATTCAATGAATTGGTAGAGCAATTTGCCAATTATAGTTTTTCAAATTATGAACTCACTCTCAATTTCTACAATGGTCTGGATGAAGTGACAAGGAATTGGGTAGATTATGGAGCTTGGGCTATCGGTGATCACGTTCTTCAAAGAAACCATAAGGATGCCATTTACTTATTGAATGACATGGCAAATTTTGATTACCATTGGCATTGGGATCCTTCACTGCAGGGTTGGAGTCACCAATATCCCCCACACATTCATCAACATAATATTTCACACCAACCATTCGAGCTATAATTAGAGGGGAGAGTGGGACTTGAAGAGGTGATAGCTCCATTCAAAAATTTTGACAAACTAATGGTGAACAATGAGCTATCACTTTATGAAGAGGAATTATATGAACAAAGTTGGGAGAATGAAGAAGCTTCATGGGAATTTGAACATAGAGAAGAAGTTGAGCTTCAAGAACAAAATTCCTTTGAATTCCCACAAGAACAGGAGTTACTTAAAGAACAAGTGAAACCTAGAGCTAAAGAAAACAACTCCTTTATAGTTGGGGGATCATTGGAAGAGTGTTTCCATGAAGACAAATCAGAGATAAATGTGGTGGATGAAGAAATTAATGAGACTATTGATACACTTGAATTGTATAGATGTTTTTAAGCACATTTGTATACTATTTCATAGTATTTAGGCAAGCATTTTCATGCATAGTAGTTGATTTCATTAGTTTTTTGTAACTTCTATTGTCAAGCACCTAATTTCATGTTTTCTGCATCATTTCAGGTGTTTAGGTGAAGCCCCATAGTATAGGAGTGCAAAGGAAAGCTTGAAGAAGTCAAGAGACAGAGAATTACTGCTGATACAAAGTACACGGGTCATGTAAACCAAGCCCCAGACCCATGTAACTCTCTGCCATAAGAAAGCCAAGAGAATCAATGGAGAAACACAAGTACACGGGTCGTGTAATAAGACCCGTGTAATCTGCAGGAACCCGTGTAAGTCTCTGCCGGGCATAAGCTTGAAGAACCTTATGGGAAAAATAGAACACGGCCTGTGTAACCAGGCTTGTGTAGTTGGCGCAGACCCGTATACCTCTCTGTGCCAATGTAAGATTCCGCAATTCTCCTCCAGCAAGTTACACTGCCCGACATGTAGGGACCCGTGTAGTGACACACGGGTCGTGTACTATGCTGTAGCCAGTTTTATAACTCGAATTCCCCTCCTGTTTTCTGATTCAAAGGAGACTCCTAAAGCTTTTTGGACTCACAAATGACCTAACCCTAGAGCAACGACTATAAATAGAAAAGAAAACATCAGAAAAGGGTTGGTTTTTGTTAGGTTGGTTCGGTCGGCTCGCTCTCTCTTTTATCTTTTTGACAGCACTTTTGAGGAGTTTTGAAGGAGAGAAATCTAATTGTCTCAAGGAGAGAAACATCAGTACCAAAAGAAGTTTTCCAGCTAAAGTTTCACAAGATCAAAGCTGCAAACTCTCTTCGGTTCCTTCGTTTCATCTCATTAGACATATTTTTTTATCATTTTTATTTCTTCTACATGATTTACTTTTTACTATTTTTACCTTCTATCATGATGTTTGCTAAACTCATCATGAGTGAGTAGTTTTCTTATTTTGAATTTGGGAGAGTAGCGCTTGTAATTATTATTATAGATGAACACTAAATTTTATTATTGAATTTGAGATTCGTTTCTTAATTTAATTTCTTGTGATCTTAATGCATGCTATGTGCTGGTACCCACTTAGCCATGATTGTAGATGTTAATTGAAGTACTGAAAGGTGAAGATTAACATTAGAAAATCAAGATCTTGAACCTAGGAATTATGACCTAGATATAGGCTGATACCTTTGTGGAACTTCAAAATTGGTCAAAAATTTTAAAGGATTTTAATTGATTTAATCACCGTGAAAGTAGGGTTAGAGTTAATTAGAATACATCCTAGATGCCTTGAGAGAGGATTTAGGATAACTTAGGACTGATTTCCATCAAGGAAAACGATCCTCAATTCAGTAAATAAACTAGATAACATCCCTAATAAGATTCAAGTGTGAAATCTTAATTCCAGAATTGTTTCAAATAAATCACTTCGTATTAAGATTACCATTTTAGTGTTTTAAGTTAACAAACTTCATTCCCTAAGTATTCTATAGCCTAAACAGTCAAAATTATTGTGTAGATTGATACTTGCTAAACAAAATCCTTGTGGGAACGATACTTTACTAATCACTTTATTACTTATTAGCGATCCGTGCACTTGCGGTGGTTGCAAAATAGCGAAACAACTATCAATTTAAGTTCATTAATGATGCTTACACATACACCACTAGAAGACCCTTTTCTATCATGGACACCTCCTACATCATCACATGTCCTCCATGAGCTAAAGTAGTCCTCTTCCCAAGCAGATAACTCTAAACTATGTGTTGTTCATGCTATGTACAATCTTATTCTAAATCTTGCCAATCTTGAGGGTACCACAAATTAAGACCCATATGTGGTGTTACATGACAACTACTATGGGCGAAAATCGCTTTTTGATCAGCAATTCTAAAATGGGTCAAGCTAAAGATATTAAATTAGCACTTCTTGGGAGGCAACCTAAGTTTTAAATTTAATATTTGCATTTGTTTATTTATTTTGTTTTATCACCTTTCCAAACTTGTTTTGATGATTATTCTCTTTGTAGTTTCAAGAAGCACTTGAAGGAACAATGGGGAATAATCATACAAATCTTCAAGGGAAGGCACACTTCAAGGGGGGGTATTTCATATCCATTAGCTTTTCCCTATTATTACATTTATGATGTTGCTCTTGACCTGATTATGATATCTTGATGACAATGAGGACAATGTCAAATTTGAGTTTGGGGGTATAGCATTTCATGCATTACATTTATATATTATATTTCATTTTGCATCACCTTATTATGTCTATATTATATTTGTGTATGAAAAATCTAGAAAATTTTTACAAATTTTAAACTTTTTGAAAAGGCTTTTAACTTAGAACTTAGAATTATAACCAAAACCTTGATGAGCTAATGATTGGACTCTCTAGGAAAGAGGAATGAATGTAACTGGATGAGCAAAAAGGCTTCAATATGTTGTTTATGAAAAACTAAATCACCTAAGTAGAGTTAAACTAGTTAAAACCCTTCATAACCATTAATCTATCACATTGAACTTGCAAAATTGGGAGAAAATTTTTGAGATACAATCAAACCTAAAAATGCCTCACCAACTCTAGAACATGTCTCTTGGACCTATCGAGGCAAAATCCTAGCATATGTTTGATGAAGAGATGATTAAGGAATTCTTTGATATAGCCTCACTAAGCCTTAGCCACCCCTAATTAAAATATATATGTCCCTTGCAGCCAACATGAAGCTTATACTTATCCCTTAGAATTTATTGCTTATCCATATTATTTACCTAGCCCCTAGCATAAACACCTACCCTACCCTTTTGAGGAAGCTAAATGCATAAGCAAAAAGTATATTAAGTACCAAAAAAAAAATGGAGAGAGGATGTGGAACTCAAGAAAGAGTGTAAGTGTGCAATTGAAATCAAAGAGAATTTTGCCTTTCCAACATAGCAAAAGCAATGAGTTTGGGGGAGAGGACAAAAGGGACATAAATAAATAAAATAAAAAGGAAAGAAGAGGAAAAAAAGAAGAAGAAGAAATTGAAAGATAAGTATCATGGAAACTTGCTTGGTACTATAAAAAAAATTAAAAGCCCCTCCTCTCCATACAAAATCAATAGAATAACCATAGTATATTTGGTATTTTATGCATACATGATATCCTCATATTTGCATTCCCTAAAAAACCTTTCATTGGCAACCAAGTCATTATCCCTTTCGCCCCATTACAACCCTTTTAAAGACCTTTTGATCTTTTGAAAAGTGTATACTACATTAGTGGAGATAGAGAATTGAGATATGCCTATGGAGTTGGAATTAAATCAAACTCACCATGATCATCCTCAATAGAGGCATCTTGTGGAAGTAAGTATTTCTTAAGTCTATCCTGATAAAATAGGTTATTTGTGACTTATTAATGGCCTTGTATAGAGGAATAATTAGTTGAAACACCATGAAGGGGGTGAGGTTCTAAAGGGCAACTATTGAGGTCCCTATGCCTTGAAAGTGGGAATTGCTATGAAGGTTGAAGAGTGTCCAATTATGTGCAAGTTAAGTTTTTGGTTATGTTTCTAAGTACCCCCAATGAGTTTTTATAAAGTTTTATTTCGCTTGAGGACAAGCAAATATTTGAGTTTGGAGGTATTTGATTACATCAAATTATATAGATATTTAAGGTTAACATTCATTGCATTTTATTAGCATTTAGCCTCATTTTATGTTTATCTTTATGTGTTTCCATTATTATTTTAGAAAATATGTTAATCCAACTCAATTCATTGATTTTTATATTTTATCAGGTGTTTTTATATGGTTCTAGAATCAAAGACGAGTTTGGAAGAGATTTAGAGGTCAAAACGTGAAGAATACAGGTCCAAAAGTAGTATACGGGCCATGTAACTTGCCCCGTGTAACTTCCTGGACCCTGTGTAACCTTCTGGACAAAGAAAACTTGAAAAACAATAGTAGCAAAAAGTTACACGGGGAGTGTATCACTACATGGCCCATGGAAAGTCCCCTGACAGCAATTCTGATACGACTTTTCTTGCTTCCAACTTGACCCGGATGGACTCCTAATGCTTCTAGGACTCTGAAATTAGGGTTTTTACATTATATATAAATATAACAAGTAAAGAATTGAGGGGGGGAAGGAGAATTTACATTCGAGAGAAAAGAATTTACATTCAAGGATGCACATCAACTCCAAGGGAGGCAAGGAAGTAACAAGATCTGCAATATTGCTAGAAGGGATTTCTAGCTGAAGTTCC
Source organism: Hevea brasiliensis (assembly GCF_030052815.1). Lineage (NCBI taxonomy): Eukaryota > Viridiplantae > Streptophyta > Magnoliopsida > Malpighiales > Euphorbiaceae > Hevea > Hevea brasiliensis. The sequence continues at coordinate 44,612,396 of NC_079503.1, read as the reverse complement.
AAAAGTCTAAGGCTGCAACTCTCCTTCTGGGTTCTTTCACTCTATTTTCTTCTCATGTCTTCTCTTTATCTTTTTATAATCTCGATTGTAAAACTCACCATGGGTGAGTAGATTCTTTATTCTAGGGTTAGGGTGTAGCACTCAATTTCATTATGGATCTGGTTTGATTTTATTTAATACATTGGGTATTTTATTCTTTGATTCAATCTCTTGTGATCTTAATGTATGCTATGTATTAGTACCCACTTAGTATTGATAACGGATATTAATTGAAGGACTAAATGTCACACCCTACCCCTCTGTAAGGCATAACATGATCCCGTAGTATACCTAATGAATTACCAACTCCGTCTACTGATAATCCATTAAATACACTACAAGGGATTTTAAAAACTTTTCTTACTTCTTTTACAGTGGTGAGCACTATTTACAGGTGTGAAAGACTTTGGTGAACTGAAGTGAAACAACTAACTCATTTGATTTATTTGGAATATCTATAAAAATTTTGGCAAGGTGCCATTTGTATTTTGGACAAAACAGTTCTTCAGAAAACCTGTAAAAAGCACTTCAATATATTTTCAAATCTCAACTCCAACATTTTTATCAACACAACACATTTCTCAAGTCAAATCCACAGTGATTTTCAAAGACTACGATACAAAGATATAACACAATTTTTACAAGCCAAATAACTCATAATTATTTTACAACTTTACTGTACAACTTAAATTTACAACTGCTCAAAACCAAGAACAAAATATACATACAGTGAATATACATTACAGTACAAAATGCCACATGTGGTATACTCACTATACCCAAAATCTCTCATTGGCGATACTAGCGACCTAACTTTCTTTGCCTGTCTGTCTCTCTACTGCGGCGGCAATAAAAGCTATCATTTGAGACAATGTCTCGATGGTGCACAACATTAACCAAATACAAATTTTAAATCACAATTCATAAATCATATCAATAGTGGATACTTAAAACCATAGTTAAATTCAAGACAATAAATGTCAACAAGAATTTAAACTCCATTTGTTAATATCACAATAATTTTCAATAAGTCAGATCATGGTTGAATTCAATAGACGGTATATGTCAATAAGAGTTTAAATCAATTTCACAATCTCACAATACATAATAACACAATTCGATCAAATAATCTGAAGAATACATGTTGCCAATCTATAACACAATTTAGGCCATGACACAATTTTTCCATATATGCCGTGTTGTACACCACGACAAGACATGCTCACCCCAATAATCGAAATCAATGAGGAGGAAGCTAGCTATATAATGAGAACTCATCCATACTCACCTCGGGAAGTCAAAGAGGGAGGAACATAATCATACTCACCCGGACTAATAAGTCAAAGAGGGAGGAATAATCACACTCACCCCATTAATGGAGGAGGAACATAGTATCGGTGTCATGCCAATTGTGAGTCAAAACAATTCCAAACATTTTATTCAAATGATCCGTAAGAATCCAATAAATTTCCAAAGTTATAATTTCATTCACAAAATGGCAACACAATTCGTAATTCACTTCAATTTCCACAAAAACCATTTCTGATTGCTTTTCAATCAATAAGTATCCATCAAATACCATTCAAACAATTTTTCACAGTTTCAAACCATTCACAATGTTTTTCAATCAATAAGTGTCCACCAAACACATTTCCACAATTTAAAACAATGATATGCAAATAGTCAATATTTATTTCCATTGAAAATAATTCAAAAGAAACAGTTGTTGTGCACAAACCTCTGATGACTGTCCCCCTGATCTGGACTCAGTGTTTCCTTCCCTTTTCCTGAGTCTTTGGTAGCGAGAAACACAATTTGAAGTGTTTGATTACTAAATTAAACTGTCTCTATCGATGGTGTTTGGTAAATAATGCACTGAACTCAATTATTCACTTAATCACCTAATATACCGACCCTCGTTGCGTTTTAGGTAAATTAGGTTTTAGTGTCGTTAATATGTCTCATTCGATAGGGTTTTAGGTTTGGTACGTTTTACCAAACTCGTTTCTTTGTTTAGTGCATTTTAATGCAACTTCTTTGGATCAGGGATACTGGTTTGACCTAGCCGGACGGCCTAGTTCCCTCAGTTTTCGGGTTTCGGTCAAAACTACAAACTTGTAGACCTAGGTCTTATTGCACGCGGGGCAAAATTTCAGGTCAATCCGAGTTAAGTAGATCAAGTTATGGTCATTATACTATTGCTGGTCAATTGGTATCAAATTAGGTCAATTTTTGGTCAATTTGGTCAACTTTGGTTCGGCCAGTTTTTGGACCCGAACTTGTGCAAGCTTTTTGACTTGCTTCTGGTCATTTCTGGGTTTTGGTGTCTTCATAAGACTTGTAGGTATGGGTCTTAACTATTCTTGGTCAAAATTTCAGGTCAATTGGACCTGTTTTGAGTGAGTTATGGCCTAAACACTCACTGCTGCCCAAATGGTCAGTTTTTAGGTCTCAAGTGTACCTAATCCGAATTGGTCATTTTTCACATCACCTTGCAAGCACAATTTTGGTATGTTCTCTCAATGAAAGTTGGCACATTTTGTGCCTAGTTCAACCCTCAATTGGTCTCATACCAATTGAGGTTACACATTTAAAGTTATAGGTCTATTTGCACACTGTCCTCTATATGTCTTTCAAACCCCAATTCAAACACACATATACCTTGCAATTTGGTTCACTTCCCTACCAATCTGTTTTGGTACATTACCAAAAGCATTTTCTACTTTACATTAACATTATTTTGGGCAGATTCCAATCAGCCTCAACACACCAATATCATTCACAATTACAATTTCTAAGTACTATTACAAACACACCTAACCATTACAAATTTTACACACACTTTACAAGATCAATCTACATACATATCATCAATCCTTCTAGGTTAATATTCTGCATACATTTCCTTCAATATATCCCATTACTCAAGTGTCCCCAAGCTGCCACAAACCATTCTTCAACATCAAAGTGCCGTCCATTTTACAATTTCCCATCCAAGTGCATAAATCACCACATAAACATGAAATAATTCACTAGGTTACTAATTCATCATGATCAACACCATTTCTCATCAATTATATGCACAAATATCTCATCTAAAACGTGACTCATGGCTGTCCAAAATGAAAACAACAATAACCCTTCAAACTCAAAATTTTCTTTCACCAAACTAACACCCATAACATGAACATAAACTTTAACAAAGGAATTCTCAAAATGTAAACTTACATTTGATTGTAACTTGCTAAACCTTTACCAAACTTCTCAAATTTGGTATCAATATCTTCCTTGTGATGTGTAGACAAAGTTTAATGAAGAAACCTAAGAGGTTGGAGTTGAAAATGGAGAGTTAAGAAAGCTTGCATGAAAAATGGCTATGGAGTTTCCTTCACTCTTCAATTCGGCAATTTGAATGCAAATGAGGAAGATGACTTATTCAGCTGCATTTTAAGTGTACACATGTCCCACTATGTATTTAATTAATCCCCTTAGTGGTCCACTTAGTCACTTAATCATATAATAAAGTAATTATTCATTTATTCCACATTTAACCCATAATTTCCACTATTTATTTTAGGTACCACCAATTTAATTTTTCATTTTATTTTCTAAGTGTAATACTATTTATTTTTAATGGACATTTAGGTCAAAAGACACTTGGGATGTCAAATGACCATAATGCCCTGCTCGTGGCATTCTGATTTTTCAGGTATTCTGGGTTTTGTCTGTTTTGATTTCTCACTTTTCTTTGTACTTATTATTTAATTTTTATTTGATATTTCTAATGTTATTTTTTCTTCAAAAAGTTTCTATTTATGTCCCAAAAATGTTTTCAGGGTTCCCATGATCCAGGGCGATCCAACGGTCCACGCCGTGACTTCCCAGTGCGGTCACCAATCGCTACGTTTCCCGGCTCGTTTAACTTAATAACATTTCTTTGCAATCAGTTTTCCTTTGATTTTCTTGTACTTTCTTTTCTTTTATTTAATTATTTTATGACTCCTCACTCTCATTGAAGTGTTGTTATAGGCATCCTAATTGTCCAGGACAACACTGGTCACTAGAAGCGTGACGCACTACCGAACTTAGGGTGTTACAATTCTCCCCCCCTTAAATAAATTTCGTCAACTAAATTTTTCCCTGTATTTATCTTACAATATTCTTACGTTTATTTTCTCCTTTCTATATGATCGTAAGACTTTTAACAATCTAATACAATGTTTACTTTGTTTGGATAACAACACTCTCCTCTTACTATTATGTTGTCTAATATTTCACTCACGTTCCTTCTTGAATGACCCTTGAGGTCATATTAGAATCATTCATCGTGCATTGGTCCTCGACCATTCTAGTCCATAGTCTTCCTCACATTCGAATATTTCTTTGTTACATATGAATCAACTGTTCAAGTCTCTACTTCCATAACTCTTTTATCTGTCAATGTTCTATAACTTACTTCCTTTTATCTTGAACTATAACCTTTCGATATTTTAACTTTTGAGTTTTAGATCCTAAGTAGGATTTTCAAACTTATTTCTAACAATTAAATTCGTCACGGCATAACTATGCCAAAGCAGATCCGTTGGCAACTATTCTCATCTAGGTGTACTATCGGTTAGTACGTAGCTCTACACAATAATCTCAAGTTAGTCAGTGTCTGCGACTTACGGTATAAACATCAAGAACATTGCATAGTTACTACGATACATCCCAATAGATCAAACTTTGTTATCTTTTATTCTTTTTGAATTCACTGATATTCGAATCTTATTCTGATTACAATATCCATTAGCAATTTCTAACAGTAACCTCCTTGCCCTTATCAAGAGCAATTCCATTACTGCATCTTACTTTTACGTCCTCTTGCCTTACATTAAGTAGGCTAACCAATTAGCTTATAATTTTATGGTGTGTCAGCAAATACTTTTCGCCGATAAACTCTTCCAAAACTAATTTCACTTGTTATCACAATCCTTATCCTAAAGGACTAGTCACTAATGCATCAAAATTTATTTCCCTGACCTCCTGTACAATAATACAAGGAGATTTCCTCCCGTTAGTGCATATTTATAATGTAATGTACTGTATGTATCAAACATTTGAGCAGTTGTAGTTACAGACAAAATGATTTCAAATTCACGATTCAAATTCACTTTAAAACCATTGCTCTGATACCACTAAAACATGTCACACCCTACCCCTCTGTAAGGCATAACATGATCCCGTAGTATACCTAATGAATTACCAACTCCGTCTACTGATAATCCATTAAATACACTACAAGGGATTTTAAAAACTTTTCTTACTTCTTTTACAGTGGTGAGCACTATTTACAGGTGTTAAAGACTTTGGTGAACTGAAGTGAAACAACTAACTCATTTGATTTATTTGGAATATCTGTAAAAATTTTGGCAAGGTGCCATTTGTATTTTGGACAAAACAGTTCTTGAAAACGTAAAAAGCACTTCAATATATTTTCAAATCTCAACTCCAACATTTTTATCAACACAACACATTTCTCAAGTCAAATCCACGGTGATTTTCAAAGACTACGATACAAAGATATAACACAATTTTACAAGCCAAATAACTCATAATTATTTTACAACTTTCTTGTACAACTTAAATTTACAATCGCTCAAAACCAAGAACAAAATATACATACGGTGAATATACATTACTGATTACAAAATGCCACATGTGGTATACTCACTATACCCAAAAATCTCTCATTGGCGATACTAGCGACCTAACTGCGCCTGTCTCTCTCTCTACCTGCGACAGCAATAAAAAGCTATCGCTGAGACAATGTCTCAGTGGTGCACAACATTAACCAAATACAAATTTTAAATCACAATTCATAAATCATATCAATAGTGGATACTTAAAACCATAGTTAAATTCAATACAATAAATGTAAACAAGAAATTAAACTCCATTAGATAATATCACAATAATTTTCAATAATTCAGATCATGTTAGAATTCAATAGACGGTATATGTCAATAAGAGTTTATATCAATTTCACAATCTTACATTAAATATTAACACAATTCGATCAAATAATCAAGAATACAGTGTTGCCAATCTATAACACAATTTAGGCCATGACACAATTTTTTCCATATATGCCGTGTTGTACACCACGACAAGACATGCTCACCCCAATAATCGAAATCAATGAGGAGGAAGCTAGCTATATAATGAGAACTCATCCATACTCACCTCGGTGGGAAGTCAAAGAGGGAGGAACATAATCATACTCACCCCAGACTAATAAGTCAAAGAGGGAGGAATAATCACACTCACCCCATTAATGGAGGAGGAACATATTATCAGTGTCATGCCAATTGTGAGTCAAAACAATTCCAAACATTTTATTCAAATGATCCGTAAGAATCCAATAAATTTCCAAAGTTATAATTTCATTCACAAAATGGCAACACAATTCGTAATTCACTTCAATTTTCACAAAACCATTTCTGATGCTTTTCAATCAATAAGTATCCATCAAATACCATTCAAACAATTTTTCTGATTTCAAACCATTCACAATGTTTTTCAATCAATAAGTGTCCACCAAACACATTTCCACAATTTAAAACAATGATATGCAAATAGTCAATATTTATTTCCATTGAAAATAATTCAAAAGAAACAGTTGTTGTGCACAAACCTCTGATGACTGTCCCCCTGATCTGGACTCAGTGTTTCCTTCCCTTTTCCTGAGTCTTTGGTAACTGAGAAACACAATTTGAAGTGTTTCAGTACTAAATTAAACTGTCTCTATCGATGGTGTTTGGTAAATAATGCACTGAACTCAATTATTCACTTAATCACCTAATATACCGACCCTCGTTGCGTTTTAGGTAAATTAGGTTTTAGTGTCGTTAATATGTCTCATTCGATAGGGTTTTAGGTTTGGTACGTTTTACCAAACTCGTTTCTTTGTTTAGTGCATTTTAATGCAACTTGCTGGATTCCGGGATACTGGTTTGACCTAGCCGGACGGCCTAGTTCCCTCAGTTTTCGGGTTTCGGTCAAAACTACAAACTTGTAGACCTAGGTCTTATTGCACGCGGGGCAAAATTTCAGGTCAATCCGAGTTAAGTAGATCAAGTTATGGTCATTATACTATTGCTGGTCAATTGGTATCAAATTAGGTCAATTTTTGGTCAATTTGGTCAACTTTGGTTCGGCCAGTTTTTGGACCCGAACTTGTGCAAGCTTTTTGACTTGCTTCTGGTCATTTCTGGGTTTTGGTGTCTTCATAAGACTTGTAGGTATGGGTCTTAACTATTCTTGGTCAAAATTTCAGGTCAATTGGACCTGTTTTGAGTGAGTTATGGCCTAAACACTCACTGCTGCCCAAATGGTCAGTTTTTAGGTCTCAAGTGTACCTAATCCGAATTGGTCATTTTTCACATCACCTTGCAAGCACAATTTTGGTATGTTCTCTCAATGAAAGTTGGCACATTTTGTGCCTAGTTCAACCCTCAATTGGTCTCATACCAATTGAGGTTACACATTTAAAGTTATAGGTCTATTTGCACACTGTCCTCTATATGTCTTTCAAACCCCAATTCAAACACACATATACCTTGCAATTTGGTTCACTTCCCTACCAATCTGTTTTGGTACATTACCAAAAGCATTTTCTACTTTACATTAACATTATTTTGGGCAGATTCCAATCAGCCTCAACACACCAATATCATTCACAATTACAATTTCTAAGTACTATTACAAACACACCTAACCATTACAAATTTTACACACACTTTACAAGATCAATCTACATACATATCATCAATCCTTCTAGGTTAATATTCTGCATACATTTCCTTCAATATATACCATTACTCAAGTGTCCCCAAGCTGCCACAAACCATTCTTCAACATCAAAGTGCCGTCCATTTTACAATTTCCCATCCAAGTGCATAAATCACCACATAAACATGAAATAATTCACTAGGTTACTAATTCATCATGATCAACACCATTTCTCATCAATTATATGCACAAATATCTCATCTAAAACGTGACTCATGGCTGTCCAAAATGAAAACAACAATAACCCTTCAAACTCAAAATTTTCTTTCACCAAACTAACACCCATAACATGAACATAAACTTTAACAAAGGAATTCTCAAAATGTAAACTTACCTTTGATTGTAACTTGCTAAACCTTCACCAAACTTCTCAAATTTGGTATCAATATCTTCCTTGTGATGTGTAGACAAAGTTTAATGAAGAAACCTAAGAGGTTGGAGTTGAAAATGGAGAGTTAAGAAAGCTTGCATGAAAAATGGCTATGGAGTTTCCTTCACTCTTCAATTCGGCAATTTGAATGCAAATGAGGAAGATGACTTATTCAGCTGCATTTTAAGTGTACACATGTCCCACTATGTATTTAATTAATCCCCTTAGTGGTCCACTTAGTCACTTAATCATATAATAAAGTAATTATTCATTTATTCCACATTTAACCCATAATTTCCACAATTTATTTTAGGTACCACCAATTTAATTTTTCATTTTATTTTCTAAGTGTAATACTATTTATTTTTAATGGACATTTAGGTCAAAAGACACTTCGGGATGTCAAATGACCATAATGCCCCTGTTCGGGTGGCATTCCTGATTTTTCGGTATTACCGGGTTTTGTCTGTTTTTCGATTTCTCACTTTTCTTTGTACTAATTATTTAATTTTTCTTTGATATTTCTAATGATATTTATTCTTCAACAAGGGTCTATTTATGTCCCAAAAATGTTTTCAAGGGTTCCCATGATCCAGGGCGATCAACGGTCCACGCCGTGACTTCCAAAGTCTGATCACCCATCGTTAGGTTTCATTTCGTTTAACTTAATCACATTTCTTTGCAATCATTTTTCCTTTGTTTTTCTTGTACTTTCTTTTCTTTTATTTCATTATTTTATGTCTCCTCACTCTCATTGAAGTGTGGTTCTAGGCATCCTAGCTGTCCGGACAACACTGGTCACTGGAGCAGCAGAACGCACTACCGAACTTAGGGGTGTTACACTAAAAGGTGAAGATTAATATTAGAAAATCGGGATTTTGAACCAAGGAAATCTGACCTAGAGATAGGCTGATGACTTTTGTGGAGTTCCAAAATTAATCAAAAATCTTAAAGGGTTTTAATTAATTTAATCATCATGAAAGTAAGGTTTATGTTAATTAAAATACATCTTGAGTGCCTTGAGAGAGGACTTAAGATAATTTAGGATTAATTTCTATCCAAGTAATAACCTCCCATTTATTGAATGAATCAGATTGATTCTATAATTGATTGAAGTGTGAACCCCTAGCTCTAGATTGCCTTTGTCCATTAGTATTTTATTTTAGTTAATTATTTATATTTTATTTCTTTTAATTTAGATATAATTATTATTTCCCTACAATTCGATCGTCTAGATAATTAAAATCACTATAGTTTGGTACTCAACACGATTCTCGAGGGAACAATACTCTACTCATCACTTTATTACTTGTTAGTGATCCGTACACTTGCGGGGGTTGAAAAACCAGCAAACACCATCATAAACTATTTTTGGATGAAGTTAAACAATCCTAACTAGGAACTTTCTATAATAAGAATAATTTAGATAGCATAGGACTTTATCCTTATTTACTTAGAGTAATGAATCCCATCTTGACTGAACATCTATCTCCGTATATAACTAGTCAGAGCCTACATACATCGGTATACCCATACATTGTATAAGTATGTAAGCGGTATCAAACTCAAACTACCTATAAATGAGATACCTATGTCATCTCCGGTCAAAGGGCTGTAAGCTCTAGTATGATCTAGATGATAATATATTGACAAGAGAAAACTCCATGTATATATCATTTATGCACCACTAGTTCGACCTACTTATTTTATAAGTACCCATTGTATTTGTCCCAACATTTTAATTGTTAAAAGATATGAGAATCACCATTTCACTTTTATTAGTATCTTATACTAATGAATAAAAACAAATAGAGGTGACAGTCTAGCTGGACAGTCATGTTCAACAAAATATCCTTGACTATGAACTAATACTTTATATCACTTTTATCGGATAGTTTCATTATTTATATTCTCAACTCTTTGAGAATAAAACTTTTAACAAAAAGCTAAAGGATTATTCTATTAACCTTAAACATTTTAAAGCTAAAAGATACATTAAAGCCATTTGTTGGAAATTAGGTTTATAAAACACAACACCAAGGTATTACTCTAGGGCATACCATTAACAATCTCTCACTTGCACTAAAGCCAATAACTACAGTATACAGTACTCATCTTCCAACGATAACTGTTTAACTATTGTTAGGTTATGGCTTAAGTGAAAGGATCAGTTGAGTTACCAGTCGATACTATCCTCTGTGCTACTTCTGGCTAGTTTTCTAATTAAATGATTTAGCTAATTCCTAGTGTTTAGATTTCAGGTGAGACCTAGTGTCTCTGCCCGGGATAAGGCACTATAATTGTCATAGTTGAGAAAGACTAATGACACAATCAAAGGAATTGTATTAAGTCTCATTAGGAACTTCTGATCCAAACAATCTATTTGTGACATCACATGTGCAAAATATTTAGCTTCTATAGTAGAATCCATAGTCATTACTTACTTAGAACTTTTCCAATCAACTTTTCAACCACTACAGATAGACATATAATCGTTATACAAAAATATGTAACCTTGACATAGCCTTGTGTGACTGTTATGCTAGCCCATGTAACAATCACACAGCCTTATGTAACCTTTACATGGCCTTGTGTGATTGTCACACTTCCCTACTTTAGATAGAGTTTCTATGTTTACCATTTGACTGAGAGTTCGAATCTATAAACTTTATTAGTTGTAAATTACTTTCTCTTTCATCAAGATTAATATCCCAAATGCTTCCAAAGTATTCAACAATAATCTTGACATATACTCAACATTCTAAACCTAAGTGTGATTAGCATTTGCTAGTTACTAATAACATATGCAATATCCTGTCTTGTACACAATTTAGCATACTCAACTTCTCTCTTTAGAAGCCTTAAAAGAACCTCCTTAAGAAAGTTGGATATCATGCCTCATAGGCAATAGCCCTTTCAAATTAAGCATGTTGCCTTTCAACATCTTTTCCAATTACAGACTATAAAAGAATTCTATTATTCTTATTTGCTCTATCTCTATAGATGCAAAAATAAGAACATAAGTTTCATTCCTAAGTCATTTATGGAGAAAGATATATGCAACTAAACTTTACAGTTTCTAGTATGCTAATTGTCATTTCTTATTAACGAAATGTCACCTCTGTACAAAATTAGATAAGAGATTGCTACCATTAACCTTTTTATACATACAAGACTCCTTAATGTTTTGCTTAAGACCATTAATGGATCTATCAAGCTTATATACTTTGTAACATTTCCAAAATCATGTCTACCTCCATGTTTCCTTTAAGGAAAATAATCTTAGCAATTAGTTACCGAAACTCACAATCATTGTGTATAATGATATTGCTATTAAATCTAAATGAATTCAAGCATAGCCTCAGGTAAGGAGGTTTCCTCATAGTCAACCCATTTCCTATAAGTGAAACTCTTTCCACAATTAGTTTTGCCTTATAGGTCTCTATCTATTTATTAAAACCTATCTATATCTTGACAAACCTTTTAACTCCCACTATAGGAAGGTTTATAAGAGCATATATATAGTTTTTAATGATTAAATCTGTAATGCCCCTTCCTAGCCCACTAGATAGTATTGTCCGCTTTGGCCCACTAGACCTCACAGCTTTGTCCCTTGGACCCCTTCTTTAAGGCCCAAAAGTGCGCTTTCTAGGTTAGAAGGCTTGCCACTTATATTGCCCATCACTTTCTCCTCCCTTTCTGATGTGGGACTCGGTTCATTCCTGCCCCCTGTCCTGGACCTCAAGCAACACCTAGTCCTTTACCGCAGTGTTCTCTACGTGGCTACTACCATCCCGAAGAGGTAGGTTGTTACAGGCCCACAAACTTCTACCTAGTTTATCCCCAAACCACATCGTACTGAGGGAGGTCGACTCTGATACCATATGTAATGCCCTTTCCTGGCCCACTGGATAGTATTATCCGCTTTGACCCACTGGACCTCATGGCTTTGTCCCTTGAACCCCTTTTTTAAGGCCCAAAAGTGTTCTATTAGGGGTTAGAAGGCTTACCACTTATAGAGCCCATCACTTTCCCCTCCCTTTCTGATGTGGGACTCTGTTCATTTCTGCCCCCTACCCTGGATCTTAAGTAATGCCTAGCCCTTTACCACAGCGTTCTCTATGTGGCCATTGCCATCCCAAAGAGGCAAGTCGTTACAGGAAAAATTTAGACCATTTCTCGATTTATGCATGTCATCCTTGCTCAGGGGCCATGCTAATCTTCTTTGTATCATTCAAATTTTATTGGATGTCCCCTTCTTGGCCCACTGGATAGTATTGTCTGCTTTAGTCCATTGGATCTCATGGTTTTGTCCCTTGGACCCCTTCTTTGAGGTTCAAAAGTGCGCTATCCATGTTAGAAGGCTTGCCACTTATATAGCCCATCACTTTCCCCTCCCTTTCTTATGTAACACCCTTTCCTGACACACTGAATAGTATTGTCCACTTAGGCCCATTGGACCTCACGGCTTTGTCCCTTGGACTCCTTCTTTAAAGCTTAAAATCACATTATCCGGGTTAAAAGGCTTGCCACTTATATAGCCCATCACTTTCCCCTCCCTTTCCAATGTGGGACTCGGTTCATTCCTACTCCTTGCCCTAGACCTCAAGCAACGCCCATCCCTTTACCGCAGCGTTCTCTACATGGCCACTGCCATCTCAAAGAAGCGGGTTGCAACAAAATCTATTTTGGATCTTATGGCTTTACCATTAATGAGAAATATATATCCAATATAATTTCTTCATTAATTGTATGATCATTTATATTACCAATCTCTACATGAATGAACAACTTTTATACATTCTAATGTAGAATTCTACATCTCTCCAAAAGATGAGATATAATAATAAACTCTAAAGTACCATTATGGTGACACTGCTAATAGGTATAAGCTCCTTACTGGAAGGATTTATATCCATTTAATTTATTGTTTGATGACTCTTTATCTATTTTCTTCTTCCTTTCATTGTCATTTTCTTACAAAAACTCTTTTATTAAGAACAATGACCCCACTTTTAACAACTTCTTGTTTAGCAGGAAGATGGAAATAATATCCCCACTTTTAACAACTCCTTGTTTAGCAGGAACATGGAAATAATATCCTAAACTTACTTTAGGATAGCTAACAAATTTATGCTTTATCAGATTCTCTTTTAACAACTCAAATCTTAATAAGCTCAAATTTAGTGTGTAACCATAATATATCCAATATGATGTAATGGAAACTAATATAGATGAAAATCTACTTGAAGATTTGAAGCTATTAAAAATGCTAATCCATATATGTTATAATTCATCATATTCCTTACTGTGCCCAACATTGCACAATTTCTCCTTTTAGACTCTCCATACAACTATGGTGTTCTAAATGGAGTCTATTGGGATATAATATCTTATTTCTTTATAAGCTCATCAAATTCAGTACTTGACTACTCTTAGCCTTAATCAGATCAAGGAATTTAATATCTTTCTTATATATTTCTCTATTTCAGATTTGAACTCATTAAACTCTTTAGAAATTTCAAGTTTGCATTTCTCAAATGTAAACATTCTTAAAGTATTAAGAATACCCTTTTCTAACCATATACAGATAGACCACATAAATATCCATGTATTGGTTCTAAAACTCTTTCAGCTTTCTTGATTTTGTCATTTTACCTTGAGAATAAGACTCATCAGTCAGACCAATGAGGACTGAGTCCCTATCTCACTAACTCAATGATCCTATCTTCAGTAATTTGATATAGTCGCAAAAGCCAAATTCATTTTAGATTACATTAGGTTTTGATGACTATATTACTCTCAATTTAATTGCTTGGGATTTTTTTGTTAATAATATCAACATAATAAAAATGATTGCTCAAGTAACTCATGCCAACATTTCATTTCCAAAATAAAATGTAAATATCATACATGAATCTATATTCCTATCCATTACAAGTCACACTTAATACAAAAATGATGTTTTAAAATATTAGGTACATTGAAACATTATCCAAAGAAAAAATACATATAAACAAATATTAAACCCAATGGATTTGGTAGCAACCTTTGCTCTATCTTCCTTTCTTGTCCAAGATTTACTGACTGCTAGTTCCTACATGTCAATACATTTGTGAGAACTGGCTCTAGTATTTATAAAGAGGAACTATGAGTACTATTTGAACATCAATCACAAGATATAGACATAACTTTATAAGGCTTGTAATTCTTGCTCTTCCTATACTCCAAGTACTCTAGGCAATTCCTTTTATGCCCTGCCTTTTAGCATTGAAACAATTTTCTCTCCCTATAGCTTCAACCTTTTTACCCTTGAATTGGCTCTAGGACACTTTCTTTGAACATATAGAGATTGAAACATTCTTATTCTCATTGCTCTTTCTTCTAGTCCTACTTAAAGTAGAAGCAACTAAGGATGTTTGCTTTCTCTTATTGCTAGGCATAGCCTTTTGAGCTGTGATAAGCAATTTTAACAACTCCATAAGTGTACACTTCAGTTTGTTCATGTGAAAGTCTACAATAGACTTAAAGAAAAAGTTAAGAAGAAATTGCTAGATTAAAATTAGCTATGGGGTAAAAACCTTCAAGAATCCATGACTTAGTGTAATCAGATTTTGCAAGTCATTTCCCGCATTCATCCCTTCCAACACCTTAATAATGAACAGCTGCTTTGACATCTCATGTCTTGTAGTCCTGCTCTATTCACTATACAACCTACAAAGGCAAACTAGATTTCTAAAGCTATTTATCTATTCTCATGCTCCCTTTAAAACTCATTGCTTATTGTGGCAAACAAGTAACTCCTTGCTTGCAAGTCATCATCATGCCACTTTCTTAAAGTATTATTTTCCTAATTTGATGCATCTTCAAATAAGGGATCTGTAACATCCTCACTTTAGTTAGTTCGTACAGTCTACTATTTCGGTGACCAGTGTCAGTCCGGACAGTTAGAACGTCCAGAAAAATATTTAAACTAAAGTGAGGAACCATAATTAACTCAAATATTAATAAGAAAAATTTAGGAAAAATTTTAGGAATAAAATACAACCAAGTTAAATGAGCCGGTGCCCTAGCGATCGGTAACCTAGTGAGAAGTTGCGGTTCTCGCAACTAGGAGCCCTAGACCAGGGGAAAAAATTATAAAATAATTTTTGGGACTCCAGAGAAGGGTCATTGAGGTTCTTATGGCATTAGAACGCCAAGAAAATACTTAAAAATTTTTTTCAATCGGTACATACAATTTTGGCCCGTTAAGCCAAACGGAGGGCATTTTGGTCATTTCGTCTTCAGAGATGATTTTTGGCCAACTTGTCCAGTTAACTAAATAATTTATATAACATAAAATATGAATAAATGTTGTTAAAAATTTAATTGAAATTAATTAGACAAGAAATGGAAAGAAAAGGAAAGAAAATGACATTATGACATCATAATGATGTCATTAAAGTTCTCCCAACCTATCCCATATGGACACATGGCATAACTTTATTTAAAATAGACTTAATGGGCTGAAAATTCAAGAAAAATCAGAATTCTCTCCCTTCTTCTTTTCCTTGCCGTAAACCACTCCTCCATGGCCACCATGAACAAGCTTTTAAAGCTTGATTTTCCCTAGCTTCCACACCATAAAAGCCCTAGTTGTCTTCACAAAAAATTCACCCCACACCTCGAGGAAGCTTTGGGTAGCAAAATTTTGAAGAAAAACTGAAGTTTTGCAAGACCCAAACTTAGTTCCAGAGAGGTTAGCGATCAATCCTTGCTTTCTTTTTGAAATGCATGTTTAGGGACAAAAGTTGAGCTAGAAAATGAGAGAAACTTAAATGAAATTGATGATTATGTAAATATCCATTTTCAGTAGCTATGTGAAGGGTAGGGTTTTGATTGTTTTCCTTGAATAAATTTGGTATTGTGGCTGCCCATAACACTAACCTATTGTTTAGAATGGTGAAAGGTAAGTGAATGCATGAATTGAGATGGAATGGATTAGGGTTTGGGTATAAAATGGAGACTTTGATCATGTAATGGTTAAAGTGAGTTTTAATGGTCAATTAGTGACCATTTAGTTCTGTTTAAACTAAAAATAAAGTGTGTTGAGTGGTGGAGTTTGGGTTTGGTGTGGCTGCCCTAGGTGACCTGCAGAATTGGACATGAGTCCAGCAGGTTTGGGCAGCCATAACTTGTATTGTAGAGGTTCAATTGGTGCAAGGCCAATTGGAAATGAAACTAGACACATAATGGCACAATTTTGGTGAAGAAACCATGCCCATAAAATCAAACTAAGTGGACCAAAAGCTTGCCCTAATCCGGGTGACCTGCAGTCTGCCTAGGCAAAATGACCAAATGAATAGTGTTTGGTCATTTGGCCATAACTCAGTGTAGAAAGGTCCAATTGACCTGAAATTTTACCAGAAACAAGATGAGATATAGACCAACAACTTTCATGAAGAAACCTAACCCAAATTATGACCAGAACATGTTCAAAAGGTGAAATGCAGTCACTGTTTATTTCACTGTAGATATGGTCAGTCCAGAAATTCTGGACAGAATCTTAATCCGGCCAGTTGTGGTTTTTGGACCATAACTTGAGTTACAAAACTCCAAATGGAGTGATTCAAAAAAGGAAATGCAATTAGACAAAATAACGAACAACTTTCATGTTGATCAGTTTGCCAAATTCCCACTACAAAATTGACCAATGGAACAGTAAAAACAAGGCATAAAAAGTGAAAATTCTGCCCAACTAACATTAAGCTTAGAAATGGTATTGGCAACCAATAACAACAAATTTTGAATGCAAAATGTGGTATGTTGATGATATTAAAACCAATGTACCTATTGCCTATGCAAAAGTCAACATTTTTGTTGACCAATGAATGGAATAGTAACACTAAACTTAAATTCCAAAAATTGTGAAACTTAAAAGTGTGAAATGCCCTAGTATACCTAACAAGATTGGTTTGGATAGCTTGGCATGCCAATAGGGTTTTGTTAGCAGTACTGCATATGGCTTCATGCCATTCTGTGACAAAATAGCATTTGGCTATGTTATTTGAATTATTACACTTGGGTTTTAACCCCGCTAATTATTATAGCTTATTAGCTGTTCTGTTGCACACTGGGAGACACAATGTGACCGATGGTGTGATGGTCCGAGGTACTTAGTACCCAGTGTCAGTTTACCCGTTTATCCAGTCCAGTCGACTAATATAGGTTACTCGGGCAATGATAATAAACTTTACAGAATTTTAAATGGATAATACTGCAATTAATAGCAGAAATTAAGTCTACTAAAAAATGTAAACATACATTCTGCATACTTTGTTTTATTTTATTTTATTTTATTTTATATTGTCACCACTAAGCAGAATTGCTTAGCACGTCGCTTTTGCCACGCGCAGGTACTGGAGACCTAGCTGGTGAGCCCAGCAGACATCAGACCGGGTGAGCCTTTAGATTTGCATTCGGAGTCCCGAGTCACCTCACACCTGCAGTGCATATGGTAGGACATAGGATTTTGGGAGCATTTTGTATTTTGGCATTTTGTATTAGTTTGGATTGTAACTATAAACTCCTGTAATTATGTATTAATGTAAATATATGAAATTTCATATTATTGAAATTTTATGCATAATGTATGTCGATAACTGAAATGTTGAGAATTATTTATGAATATGCTTCAAGTGATGAAGTGAACAGAAAAGTTTTAAAAATAGTATTGTGATTTGAGATTGAGATTTTGAGATTGATTTGAAATGTGTATAATGGAGTTTGGATCTAGAAATTATATTGGAAGTATTTTTAAACAGGTTCAGAAGAACTATTTTTCCAATTTACAGCCGGCACTCTGCTAGATTTTCTATAAAATTTGCGAAAAAATTCAGATTTATCAAAATTGAAAATAAATGAATAAAAAGGGGTAAATTGTAATAGAAACATAAATTGGTGCTCCGGCATACTGAGTGGCATAACTTGCTCGGCTACACTGTAGACGGGTAAGGGGTGTCACAGGATCAGGAGGTTTCATATCCAAGGCATGTCCTATATGTTTAAAATTTTGAACTATGTTTAAATTTTTGTGCCAATCTTGGAAATTCGTTCTAATGAGTTTATTGGCATCTAGCATGCCAGTGAGAATAATGGTAGGTAATGGTGTCATTATTATTTTATTAGAACTTACTATAGAAGATAACAAGATTGATTAGTATGTTATGATTTGTAACTTATCAAATTGATCATGATCTTTTGAACAAATTGGTCCTCCCATTAACTTGGTGAATCATACATATCCAAAGTAGGAAATAAAAATCTTAGTTAAGACTGATTTTTAGAGCTGATTGAATTCTTATAAATTACTAATCATCCTCAAGTACATCTATTCTTGGATTCATAACAATCTATAAGTGAGTAACTCTTTACTCATCACATCTTATGTGAGGCTCAATTAATTATTGAGCTCCTAGTGCTCAAAACCTTAAGTACATCCATTCTTGGCCTATCTTGCACTTAAGTTGAACCACCAAATCAACTGTTAGTAATATGCCCTAGAGCATAACTTGTAACTTATATCCTATAAATATTTAATTTCCAATTAATGGCAAATATCTTTTCATTTAATTTAATTTTTTAATAGAAAATTCTATTAGTAGTTTGTGAGATGTTCCATTCTTAAGATATTAAAAGTATGAGTGATAGAACTATCTAGTACAAATACTATAATTATGGTTCACAGTCGATAATACCTCATTGGGTATGATTTAGCCATATAGACTGTCACCTCTATTTGTTTCCATGGATTAGCATGCGATATTAATGAAAATGGAATGGTGAGTCTCATGCCATTTAATAAATGTTATGATGTTAGGACAAACATAGTGGGCATGGAATGGTGAGTATCATGCCATATAATATTATGATGTTAGGACAAACATAGTGGGTGCTTACAAGATAAATAGGCTGAACCAGTGACACAAGATGACATGTACATGGTGTAACGTCATCACCGTAGGTAGTCCATACATTCTACTATTCCGGTGACTAATGTCTATTTGTACAGTCAGAATGTATGGGACTACACCTAAACAATAGTGAGGAGGCATAAATTGAAAAAATAAATGTTAAGAAAATATAGGAAAAATTTAGAGAAAAATAAAATAAAATTTAGAAAATTTATTAATTGGTACAAAAATATTAAAAATAACCCGATATGCACCATGAAGGGCATTTTGGTCATTTCACCCCAGAGGTGAATTTTGAACTAAATGTCAAAATAAAAAAAAATTGAGAGAATAAAAATTAACATAAGTTAAAAACCTATGAATTGAATTAGAAAAGAAGAAGAAAAGAAAAGAAAAGGCTTAGGAAAAATTTAAAAATTAAAGTACAAAAATTAGAATATATAAATAGACACATAAGACAAACTCCCACCAACCCTTTCTTCTCCACTCTTTCTTCTCTCTCTTTCCCCCTTGGAGCTGGCTGGTTTGCTCCATTTTCCTCTATTGTTGTCAAGCTTTCAAGCTTGATTTCCCAAGCTTCTTCCATCCAAAACTCATAGCTCACTTCACAAAAAAATACTCCCCACTCCATAAGGAAGCTATAGATACCCATAAGAAAAAGAAAAATTTAAGTTTGGGAAACTCAAGAAAGGTTAGCGCACTAATTCATCTTTTTCTCTTCATTAAACATGAAAAGCATATTTAGCTAAGTATAAAATTCATGAAATTAAAAAGAAAATCTTGAGGAAAGAAATCCCTTGAATTTCGGCAGCTCTAGATGAAGCATGAAATGATGATTTTGATAGTTTTAATTTAGTTAGGGAAGTGAATTAACAAGGTATTATATGTTGGAATTGATTTGCACAGACATATGTGTAAATTTGAAACTTTGAAAACTAGGGTTTATGTAAATGATTGAGTACTTTATGTAAATGCTTGAAAATGACCTATTTAGTTGAGATTGTTGCTTATAGAAGTGTTATGCATGCAAATTGAAGTAAGGAAGTTAGAGGAGATTGAATTTTGGGAGTATCAATTTTCTGCAGGTTGGGACTCAATGAGTCTAGTGGGTTTGTGGAACCATAAATGAGAATGTGTGACTCCAATTGGTATGAGGCCAATTGGGGGTGAAAATTTTGTCAAAAACTTGACCTAAACATTGCCTAAATCCGGATTACCCTGCACAAAACTTAGAAAATGACCAAATGAATAGTACGTGTTCATTAAGTCATAATTCCCTCTATACTGGTCCAAATGACTTGAATTTGATACTATTAGAAAGCTTAGATATAGGGCTACAATTTTCATGAAGACTACTGAACCCAGAAATGCCAAAAACCAAACCAAACTGATGGCTCAAGTTGGGTCACAAAACTACCCAGAACTAGGTTGTCTAGAAACTGCTGGACACAAACTTACCGGACCAGTTTTGGCAAAATGGCCATAATTTGGTCTACAAGAACTCAAATGTAATGAAAATAGTGGCAAAATGTCCAGAAAACTTAGAAAATAAGAGAACTAGATCAAACAGTTAGAATAAGTCACTGTATCAAAATCTACAATCTGTCCAAACTTCACTTGACCCTAGAACAGTCTTTTAGTTATAACTCCCACTAGAAAAATCCAATTGAGATGAGCCATACCTTTCCAGAAACCTGAGAAATAAGGCTACAACTTTGTTTTAGGAATCTTCCTCAAATTATGAATTTATGAACCTCAAAAAGTGACCTGCAGTCACTATCCTGAACTGAGCCCCTGTTGGCACAGGGTACATGAACCTAGGTCAGTTAATTGGCCATAAATAATTCCACAAAACTTGAAAAATTGTGATAAAAATTTCTCAATGATCATAAGATATAGGGCAACAATTTCTATGAAGATAAATATGCCTAAAAGTGACTGCAACCTATTCCATTAATTAGGTAATCTCTAAGTCCAAAAGTTGCCTAGTTACGGAACCAGAATTTGGAAATGAATCAGTTATGGTTGTCTAACCATAACTTGAGTTCTAAAAATCAAATTGACATGATTCAAAAGGGAAAATAAAGATAAGACATAGGGGAACAACTTCCATGAAGGAAGTATGGCCAAATAGTGGTTGCAAACTAATCAAATGGATAGGTAAAAGTGAAATACAAAAACTGAAACTAAAGAAAGGTCCATGAGATAAATTATCTTATGGTAGGGAATTTAACCCTAACAAGCTATTAAACACTAAACCACATGAAAGAGGTATGTAGGACCTATTTTCCCACTATAAAGTGATATAAACATTCAAATAAATATGTAATAATGTGTAATTACCCATAGTATACCTAGACTTATTTATTTAGTTTGGATTGATTGGTATACCAATTAGGGACTATAGATAGTGGTATTGCCCACCGAAAAAATCATGAACTGATAATATATGTCTGGCATGATTGTTCTACAGGCTATATGCCTACTTATTGGCCATTGTGCCAAACTTTATTATGGCTTTACAAGCCTGATAGTGGGCCTTGTGCTTGACAGCTGGCCTTGTGCTTGACAGCTGGCCTCGTGCATGACAGATGTATACTGGATAGACATATAGCTGTCTAACTAGTATACTCCCGTGTATCCACCTTTGATAATTTGTTATAGGTTTCTTAGGCACTGATAATAATTAATTAAGACTGAATATACAATAAGCAAACAAAAAAAGATCCCGATAATTTAATTGTTTCCAAAGTGAAATGAAAATGTAAAATACCTAGAAATTATGAAATTTCCATATATAGAATTATTATTTAAATTGTTCAATTATTGTTATTATAAATTATGCACCACTAAGCATTATACTTAGCGCATTGATTTTCCATTGTGTAGGTATTGGAGACCAGTCCGAGCAGCCGCAGCAGCAGCAGCAGCACCAGTAGTGCCCTGACAGAGCTTTGACCAGATCTACCACCATCCAGAGTCACCTCATCAGTCTTTTGTATTTTGGTAGGGCCCATGTATAGACTAGTATTTTGGTTCATTATTATTTTGGTTCATTATATCTAAGCATGATGTAATTACTAGTTATGATGTATTTCATTTTGGACTTGTAATTAAACTTTGAGATTGAAATGAAAACTTGTAATTTATTATCTATAAATTTCCATATGAATTCAATAGATGATACTTCATTTTGAGATCTCATAAACATTGTAAATGATATGATGAAAGAGAATATGATATAAAAATGTATGAAATGAATATGAATATGTTAACAGGTGATTAGTGGAACCCACCAGATGCTAATAAAACAGAGGAGGCTCTGTCCAAGTCTCCACAGAAAAAAGTTACAAAAAAAAAAAATTCTACACATGGATTACTACTTTAAATGATACTAAAAGTTTACAATAGATACGATAAAACAAGATAGGGTGCTTCGGCATCGAATGTGGCACTCCTCGCTCGGCTACACTGTAGATGGGTGAGAGGCGTCACACATGGAGTTTACTGTTACAAATATATTTTCATCTAGATCATAATAGTGCATATTGCCTTTTGACCTAAGATTACATTATTATCTTGTATATAGGTGGTTTGATTTTGATACCGCTTACATACTTGTACTACGTATGGGTATACGAGTGTATATTGGCTTTGACTAATTATATATGGAGATAGACGTTTAGTCAATATGGGATTCATTGCCTTAAGTAAATAGAAATAAAATCCTATGCCTAACTAAATTATTCTTGATAAATAAAGTTCCTAGTCATGATAGATAGACTAAGTAAAAAAAAAGAGTTTTTGATGGAAAAGTCTTATTAAATGAGGACATATGATTCCAAGCAAATAGGGTGATATAAACCATGACCCTAGCTAGAATCGAGATTATGTAATGGAGAGATTTTAGTGTATGGTATATATGATCAAGGTTCAAAAAGTAAGGAATGAATTATTTCATCACTGGTTAGGCAGTTATGGCATACTATGTTAGGTGTCAACCATGATTTATAAGAACTGAGAGTGAAAAGGAAATTTTATTCTAAGTATGGAAAGACTTCCAATAATATTAAAGAGTTAATATTATTTTTATTGCCAATTAATAATGAACCTAAAAAGTCACATATATAAGAACAAATGATCAAGACATAATTAATTTGATTAATTAATTAAATAGTTTAATTGATTAATCAAATTAACGAATTTAGTTTTGCAATTAAATTGCAAAGTCTCTTGTATGACTTAAAACTAAATCAAACTATTGGATTTATTAGAAGAATATAAGCTAAAATTTAAAGTGTTTAAATATAAGCTTAATTAATTAATTAATTAAAAGAGTTTAATTAATTAATAATTTGTATGTGCTATAAATTATAAGGTAAGAGAATTTATTTGGCTGATATGGCTTAAGAAGCCATAAGAGAAAATGGCTAAATGGCTGGATAAAGAATTCTATACACTCCTTATGTAACATCCTCCCGGTAGCAATTCCGCACAGTCTACTGTTCCGGTGACCGGTGTCGGTCCGGACAGCTAGAACGTCCGGAAAAATAATTAAATTTAAGTGAGGGACCATAATTAACTCAAATATTAATGAGAAAATTTTAGTAAAAATTTTAGAAATAAAATACAATCAAGTTAAACGAGCCGGTGCCCTAGCGATGGGTAACCAGAGGGAAGTTGCGGTTCTCGCAACGAGGAGCCCTAGACCCGGGGGAAAAATTATAAAATAATTTTTGGGACTCCAGAGATGGGTAATTGAGGTTCCCATGGCATTAGAATGCCAAGAAAATACCTAGAAAAATTTTTCAATCGGTACAGACGATTTTAACCCGTTAAGCCAAACGGAGGGCATTTTGGTCATTTCGCCTTCCGAGGTGATTTTTGGCCTACTTGTCCAGTTAAGTAAATAATTATTATGACTCAAAATATGAATAAATATTGCTAAAAATTAAATTGAAATGTGGTAGAAAAGAAAAGAAAAGAAAAATGAAATAAAAAGCAAATTATGATGTCATTTAAAAATTTCCTCCAATCACAATAAAATAACCAATTAGTTAACCAATAAAAGAGACTAAAAATGGGCTAAAGGAATTAAAAACCAGCTGCTCTTCTTCTCCTTCTTCTCCACCAAAACGTGAACCCTTCCCTTCCACCCTCCATTGGAGCTCAACCAAGCAAGCTTGATTTCCTACCCTGTCTCACCATAAAATCCTGACCTAGCTTCACTAAAACTTGCCCTAGCACCTTGCTAAAGCCTTTGGAAGCCAAGAAAAGCCAAGAAAGTGAAGGAATTGCTTGGGAAAATTCTGCCCAAACAAGGTTAGTGCATATATACATCTAAAGCTTTTTAAATTCTATGTTAGAGACTTGGAATAAGTAGGAATTTGTGACTAAAATGAATGAAATCTATGTCTATCCATGCCCTAGGTTTCGGCAGCCCTATTGAATAAAAAGGAATGAGTGTTTTGATGGACTTAAAGTGGACTAGAGATCAAGATTAAACCATGTATGCATGTGATTATGGAATGAGATAGTTAATTAAAGCATGTTGTAAAAATTCATATGGAAATTAGGGTTTGGAAAGGTGAAAGTGTGACTTGGCTTAGGAAATTGTTAGGGCACATTATAATGGTCAATTAGTGACCATTTTAGATGTGTTGACCATAAATGGGACATAAAAATGAGATTGCAAAGTGAGGATTGCAGGCTGCCTAGGACAGCAGCATAGGGACTGAAAATTCAGTCCCTTTGCACTGCCATAACTTGGGCAGTGGTAGTCCAATTGGTGTTTGGCCAATTGGACATGAAACTAGGCTTATAATGGCACATTTTTTCTGAAGAAACCATGCCCAAAAGACTAAAGCAAGAGGACCAAAACTTGGCCCCAATCCGGATACCCTGAAACTGCCTCTGCAGAATTGACCAAATGAACAGTAACTGTTCATTTGGCCATAACTCACTGTAGATTTGGTCAATTGGCCTGAAATTTTTACAGCAACAAGTTAAGACATAGACAAACAACTTTCATGAAGGAACCTACCCCAAATTATGGCCAGAACCCATTCAACCAAGTGACTCAAGTTACTGTTCATGAACTGTAGATATGATAAATTTCTGCAGAATGCATATCCGGACAGCTTGGGTTTTTGAGCCATATCTGGAGCTACAAAACTCCAAATGGAGTGATTCAAAAAAGGAAATTCAACTAGACAAAATAAGGAACAACTTTCATGTTTTACATTTCCTCAAATTCCAACAGTAACAGTGTCCAATGGAATAGTGAAGTTGACTCACCAAAATTGAAAAATCTGTTTGTGTTGAGTGACACTTTGGAATGGCAAAAACACTTAATGCCAACAAGTTTTAAACACCAAATGTGGTATGTTGGGAGTGCCAAAGTTGATGTACACATTTTTATTCTAAAAGTCAACATTTTTGTTGACCCATGATGAATAGTAACACCAAAAAAATTGAAATTCACAAATTGACAAATTTAAGAGTTTCAAATGCCCTAGTATACCTAACAAGATTGGTTTGGATAGTTTGGCATGCCAATAGGGTTCAGTTAGCAGTACTGCACATGGCAAAAATGCCATTCTGTGATTTCATGGCTTTTAGCCATTCTGACATTGTATTGAGACTTGGCCTTGTGCTGGATATTATTCTGACTTGTTAGGCTTACATTTGCACACCGGGAGATACGTATGTGACCGATGGTGTGACGGCCTGAGATACTAGGTACCCAGTGCCAGTTTACCCGTTATCCAGTCCAGTCATCTAGTGTAGGTTACTTGGGGCAACCAAATGAATAAAAGTGAACAACGTAAATGAAACAATGAATATATCAATACCAAACAAAGAAAGCATACACATTCTATACACATTTATTTTCTTGCTATTTTCTTTTATTATATTATTGCATCACTAAGCATTATTGCTTAGCGCGTTGCTTTTGCCACGCATAGGTACTGGAGATCTCGATCGCGAGCCCAGTAGACCACAGACTGGGTGAGTCCATCCGCGATTCTGCTGTCCGTGTCACCTCGTCACCTGCAGTGCATTGGTAGGACACTAGATGTCATTTTGTCATTTTGTAATTAACTTTTTAATTTCTCATATGTATTTGGGATTTATGTAATGTATTTTGAGGTTCATGTAAATAATAAAGATTTATGGTCATGTATGGTATTAATTTGAGTATTTAATGGTTGTTTATATATGAGAACCCTGAGAAAGGGATGTTTTGAGAAATTGAAGGCTATGTTGACAGAGGCACCAGTGTTAACACAGCCAGTGTCCGGAAAGGACTTTGTGGTCTATAGTGATGCCTCACATAATGGGTTAGGGTGTGTATTGATGCAAGAGGGGAAAGTGATCGCCTATGCTTCCAGACATCTAAGGCCACATGAACAGAACTACCCTACCCATGATCTAGAGCTTGCAGCAATTATCTTCGCACTGAAGATATGGAGGCATTATTTGTATGGTGAAAAGTGCTACGTTTACACAGACCACAAAAGCCTAAAATATTTGCCAACCCAGAAGGAGCTCAACCTTAGACAGAGGCGATGGATTGAGTTCCTGAAGGACTATGACTGTGTAATTGATTACCATCCTGGGAAGACAAATGTAGTTGCTGATGCTTTGAGCAGAAAATCCATGACAGCCTTGAGATCATTGAATGCCCGTCTATCTTTAGTTTGTGAGGGAGCTATCTTGGCTGAGTTGCAAGTGAGGCCAAACCTGCTACAGCAGATTTTAGATGGGCAGAAGGTAGATGAGAAGCTAATGGCTATTATGAGCAAAATCCCAGAGGGAAAAGCAACTGACTATGGGGTGAAAGCTGATGGGTGTCTGTATTACAAAGGAAGACTGTGTGTACCAGATGATGGGGAATTGAAGGCCAATATTCTAAAAGAGGCACACACTAGTGTATATGCTATGCACCCAGGAAGTACAAAGATGTATCATGATCTGAAGCTTCAGTATTGGTGGCCTGGTATGAAGAAAGACATAGCTGACTATGTGACTAAATGCTTGACATGTCAGCAAGTCAAGGCAGAACATCAAGTTCCATCAGGTTTGCTACAGCCTATACGCATACCTGAATGGAAATGGGATCGGGTCACCATGGATTTTGTAAGTGGTCTACCTCTCACCCTAAGAAACATGATGCAAAGATGGGTGATAGTTGATAGATTGACAAAGTCAAGACACTTTCTCGCGATTAGGACCGACTACTCACTAGAGAGATTAGCGTAATTGTATATCGGTGAGATAGTTAGATCGCATGGAATTCCACTTTCCATCATATCCGATCGAGACCCAAGGTTTACATCGAGATTTTGGAAGAAGTTGCATGAATCCTGGGTACACAACTCCATTTCAAAGATGACTTTCCATCCTCGAGCGGATGGGCACTCTGAAAGAGTAATCCAGGTAAACAATTGAAACCAATGAAATTGATACAAATATTGAATTGAAATGATAACAATAACGTGAAATACTTGTCAGGTCCTTGAGGATATGCTGAGGAGTTGTGTCATTGAGTTTGAGGGAAGCTGGGATAGATACCTCCCATCGCGTAATTTGCATACAACAATAGCTACCAAGCTAGTATTCAAATGGCCCCGTATGAAGTAATCGTATGGGAGAAAATGTAGAACTCCAGTGTGCTGGACTGAATTGGGCGAAGACAAACTGGTAGGGCCAGACCTGGTGAAACAGGCTGAGGAGAAGGTGAAATCAATCAAAGCCAACTTAAAGATTGCCTCGCATGCATGTAAATCTTATGCCGACCTGAAGAGAAAAGAAATAGAATATGTGGTTGGCGACAAAGTGTTCCTCAAGGTGTCACCATGGAAGAAAGTGTTGAGGTTTGGAAGAAAAGGTAAGTTGAGCCCTAGGTTCATTGGCCCCTATGAAGTCATTGAACGTGTGGGTCCAGTGGCCTATAGGCTAGCTTTACCACCAGAGCTGGAAAAGATCCATAATGTGTTCCACGTGTCCATGCTCAGAAGATACCGCTCAGATCCTTCACATGTCATCTCCAGAGAAGAAATTGAAATACAGCCAGATTTTCCTTAAAATCTTCGGAACCTCAAATGAATAATACTTTTGATAAATGGTTAAAACAAATCATATTTCATAAATTAACTTCAAAAGCATGACACAAATTAAGTAAGGTATATTAGAGAGTGCCAGTACACCGTGTGGCATTACTTACTCGGGTATACTGTACACGGGTAAGGGGTGTCACACCTTAAAGTGGTTTAATTTGATGAAATCCCTAAATGATGAAACTTGACAAGTGGCATCATGAGATAGTGAAAACTCATCTAATCAAATGGATGAGATGATAACACTTGTAAAATTAACTTTAGTTAGTGGAAAACAACTCATCTTTACTAATTAAGTTTAGGAATTTAAATCTCTAAATGTTAAAGATTTTTTTACACTTTAAGGATATGGGAATCCCTAAAGCATAAAAAACCAAAATCTTCTTTATTTGGGAGATAACTTTGAACGAACAACTTTTGCTTTTCTTCATTTTTTTTTATCTTAAGCCAAAACTTCTCTACCCTTTCTTCTTGTGCTTGATTCAAGAGATATTAGAAGTTTTACTCTTGAATTAAAGTTAGAGAAGTTGTTTCTCTAATCACCCATAAAAATTAAAACCATATAAGCCAAAAATCCTTCATTTATGCAATTGTTGGCCAAATAAATAGAGCGCACATAAAGGTTTTTGGTTCAAAGGTTAAAGCCTAGATTGATTTGTTCATGTGGATGGATAAAAGGACCAACATCTAGAGGTCTAAGCTTCCCGAATTGGTGTTGGATTTGATTCAGCACCCAGTTGGTAAAATCCCTAAAACTTTAGTTTTATAATTGTAATTTTAGTTTCCTAATGGCAAATAGCAATTGAGTTATAAAAGTTGTAAGATTGCATGTGATGCATAATACCTAAGGTTTAAAATCTTTAAAATTGCTATTTTTGCATCCTTTATGGTGTTTAACTTTCATCAACAAGCATGCAAATTTAAACCTTAATGACCTCAGATACATCCGTTCTTCGCCACTGATAAGTGCATAATTTATTAATTTTACTCCCATCACATTTAGTGTTTCTAGTGTGTTTTTATGCATAATTCAGTTGATTAAAGTATATTTATCATTTAAGCATATTTTTAGATAGTTGTTGGAATAATTGTGTTAAATAGAGAAATTTTCAGCATTTGACCTTTGTTGTATTTTTTAGGTGTTTCTAAAGTTGTGGGTCTCCAAATTGAGTCCTATTTAATCCATTGAAAAGCTAAGATAGAGCATTCAAATGATAAAGAGGGAACAAAGCCCAAATCAGTCTCCAAGGTTGACAAAATGAGCTATGGATCTATTGCAAAAGCCTAGACTTGATGTGTCACGACCAGTTTCAGTATTTATTTTGTATCTGGAGTTCTAGACGTCCAAATGAAGCAAGCCTAAGCCCAATTGAACCTCAAGAGCTACCTCTACAACTTCTATGAAGGGCTGGATGTGAGATGAGACCATTTTAATTATGAAAAACGGCAATGAAATCGTCACTATGGGCTATACCGTCTGTCTGAACCAGTCCCAGTTTTTGGGCCATAACTTGGGCTGTAAACCTCAGATTTGGGCAAATCAGTACCCATTGGAAAGCTAAGAAATAGGGCTACAACTTTCTTGAAGAGAGTAGAGACAGATTCAGAAAGAAAATCACTAAAAATTGGCATTGATTTCAAAGACGTGAATGCAGGCTGAAAATCTGTCTTTTGAATTTCAAAACTTTTCCTAGTTTGGTTCCTATCTTTGGAATTTGCTTTTTTTATTATAAATATGTCTTTGGGCAGCAACTAAAACACATCCAATTTATACCTTCGTTCTCCATAGAAGACCTTCGTTCTCCATTCTCTTTTTAGATTTCTTCTTTATTTTTCTTTATTTTTCTGTAAGCCATGAACATGAGTGGCTAAGTTTTTAATTTAGTTCAAGGGATTTAAGTTCTTTTACGTGGTTTGTGAGATCGGGTTCTTAATTTAATTTATGTCTTTTTAAATATCTATTGTTTTCTGATTTCATTGTCTTTGATCTATTGAATGATTTGCTAAAAAGGCCTATTAGTTAATTGTTTGATGTGATCATTGCTAGTTCATCTTCATAATCCGTAATTATTGTGCAAGATTAAACATGAGTAGAAATTAGGTTTTATTGATTATGATCCCAGTTTTCGATAATAACCTAAGGAAACAATAGGGTGAATTAAATGATTTATGCTTCATAAATTGTTGTTTAGCTTAACTACTTCCTATTCTTAAAGCAATTATTAATTTGATGAGGATTGCTTAATACCAATTCAGTTAATAATTAGAGTCAATAAGAGTGCTGGGCTCGAATTGATGAGTATAGGGAAGTCAGGGGTTTACCTCGCTGTTTGGAATGTGAATCTACGTTAAGTATTCAATAAGATATAATTGTATTTCTTTTTTCTATGATCGAATCATGCATTGGAATGTGAATTACCTTGGACTGAAGTTTGTTTAATCTGAGAGTTTCATATTTAATTTTAGTTCTTAATTTCTAATTTCTGATTTCTTCTTTGGACTGCAAATTACCCCTCCCCCCCCAACCTTTGTTTCTTTCTTTTTCCATTACACAAGTGCATGAAATTTTAGTAATTCAGTCTCTAGGGTTCGACTTGGATTTACCACTTATTGCAGAAAATATTTTATAGCTGGTAATTTCAGTTAATTTAAATTTTGGTAGATTCGACAACCATTGGGTTTAAAATATTGTGATGCATAATACCTCGGGTTTAAAATTTTTTAAATTGCTATTTTTGCATCCTTTATGGTGTTTAACTTTCATCAATAGGCATGCAAATTTGAACCTTAATGACCTTAGATACATTCATTCTTGGACACCAAAGTATTTACATAATCACAGCATCTTATGCTTAGTAACCACTTCAAGAAGATCTCTTAGACCAAATACACCATGCCTCTGTTACCATAGCTGACAATGCAAATGTCTAAAACTTCCTAAGTGATTGCCTTAGTGGAGAGCCATGATGTGGTTTTCAAAACAACACCATTATCAACTTAATTACTTTGGTCAAAAGATTTTTTGGCCGACTTAATTGCCATTAGGTCTCACTTTGTATACTTATATATCTCATACATACATTCATAATAATAGTGTAAAAGGCATGATCATGGACTTTTTTATGGAACTCTAATCCTAGCCACAAGGACTATAGTTAAGTGCATCTTAAGTTATCATCCATCTAATACATGCACACACAAGTCTTCAAATCTTGATATCTTGTGCCGTTAATAATCTCATCAATGTGTTGGGCCTTCTTTCTTCTTGTAAACTTTGCTAATTTCTTCACATTTAGTATCAATGGCATGCCAAGGTGAGAATTACAAAAAAAAAAAAAAAAAAAAAAAAGCTCACAGGCCCAAATAAATAAATATACAACCTAGTATGCGTTGTAGCAATTTATAATACAACCCATGGAAATAATAAAATTAATTATTACAACTCTAAATAGAAAATAAGGAGATAAACATAATCACATTTATCTCTTAGTGTCCATGATCATACATCATGCATTTGCATACATCCAACAATTGAATGAAGAACTAGCATGGAACAATTCTTAGCATATAAGCATCTCATATGTATAATAAACTTTTGTAATCTCATCCCAAAAATATGTTATTTTTGTTGAGAATCTAGTTAAACTAACCAAAAAAAAAAAAAAAACTTGATCTTAGCATCTTCATGCTGAAGAAAATAATTACATGA
This sequence comes from Hevea brasiliensis, assembly GCF_030052815.1. Taxonomy (NCBI): domain Eukaryota; kingdom Viridiplantae; phylum Streptophyta; class Magnoliopsida; order Malpighiales; family Euphorbiaceae; genus Hevea; species Hevea brasiliensis. The sequence continues at coordinate 44,580,368 of NC_079503.1, read as the reverse complement.
CCCCCATGAAATTGCACGCTTCATTGCACTACATTTGCATGAGCAGACAGTTTACCAGGTCATGTAACTCTCTATTTTTAAGCCTTGTGTAACACTTACATGACCCCGTGCAATTACATGCTTCATTGGGTTGCATTCACATGAGCAATTACATGACCTCGTGTACCAGGTCACGTAACTCTTTGTTTTCTCAACACTTGAAATTCAGAATGCAAAACACATGGGCCTTTTCAAGAAAACACATACACAGGCCCGTGTAACATATACACTAGGGATGTACAAAGAAACCACTAAACTGATTAACTCGACCAACTCGAATAAATCCAAACCGAAATTGGTGGTTTTATATATTTAAATATTGGTTATGATTTGAAATTAATTATAAACTGCATTTTCGGTTTGGGTTTCGAGTTGACAAAGTAAAAATCAAACACCCCCATATATATATATATATATATATATATATATATATATATATATATATATATATATATATATATATATATATATATATATATATATATATATATGAGAAATACGTGAATAAATTTTTTTATTTTTTATTCTTATTTATTTTTGCTGAATAATACATTATAAATTAATATTTTGTTTTTCAATTAATGTATGATAATATGTATATAGAAAAAGTTTAATAAGTGTTGAATTATAAAAGCCTAAAAAGTATTAAAACAAGTAAAAACTACCCAAATCGCACCCAACCTGACTAATGTGAAAACAGAACTATATGGTTTTGTAATCTAATTTGTGGGTTTCTATTTGAATTCTATTAAAACTGACTTTTTCAGTTCTCTCCTAAATCGACCCATGTACACCCTTAATTTGCACCACCCTGTGTATTTGCACTTTTCATAATTTTTTGTTTCCAAAACATCACACAACCCGTGCAACTTTTGCACAACCTTGTGTATTTGTAATTTACAATAACACGGTCCACTGTGTACTTTTTACACTACCTCGTGTAATTGCATTTTTTAGTCACACAACTTTGTGTAAATTTTACATAGGCATGTGTAATTGCACTTCCCAGAAAAGTTACATTTTCAAAACTTGAAAATGCACAAATTCTGGGTTCTTAGCCAATAATAAACATGCAACAATGCTCCTAATAGTAAAATAGATGGTTTTAATACCAATTAAAAGTGCAGCAAAAATGCAGGGTTGGGGATTAGGCAGTTTTAATTTTAATCAACTTATGTATCATGCATCACATGCAATAATTTTTCATTTCTATGTTAACAATTAACATACCCAAGAAATGGTCACAACTCTTGTAACCCCAATTGGTTTTTAACCTATTTTGCCATTTGGAAACTTAAGAAAATAATCCTAATCAACCTAAACTTAGGTTTTGGGAATTTACCCAATGGGGTGCTGAAGTAAATTCAACCACCAATTTAGCAAGCCGACCGACAAGCGTAGCCCCTCTAATCCGTCCACACGAACCACGTGATCTCGATTCAACCCTTGAACTGAATCCTCCCTTAGTGCATCTCTCAATTAAAAAAAAATTGGAAGAAAAAGAAGAAGAAGAAGAAGAAGAAGAAGAAGAAACTTTGGCTTTTCTTAAGTGAAAAAGGAAGAAGAAGAAAAAGAAGATTATCTACTCTCTCTATAATGTGGGCTGACTTTTATACTCTAGGGATTTCCATATCCCTGAGGTGGGTGGAAATCTCTAAAATTTAGAGATTCCTAATCCCTAAAAGTGATTAGTAGAGATTAGTTGTCTTCTACTAATAAGAAGACCTTTCCAACTATCTTCCTCTTATCTAATCCATTAGATTAGTTGTCACCATCTCATTGATGTTACTTGGCATCTTATACTATATTACCACCAAACCACTAAGCTACATTTCTCTCATGGCTTCATAAGCCATTTAAGCGACATTAATTCTTTTTTCATTATAATTTATATCTAATATAAATTATATCATAAATAAACTCTTTTAAATATAATTTTATATTTAAAAATTAAATATAAACTAATTTTCTTCTTATTACCCATTGCATTGAATTTAGTTTTAAATCATATCAAGGACTTTGCAATCTTATTACAAACTAAATTAATTAATTTAATTAATCAATTAAACTATTTAATTAATTAATCAAATTAATATTGTCTTGATCATAATAGTTCTATTGTGTGTGACTTTTTAGGTTCATGACTAATTGACAAATGAAAATATGATATTAACTCTCTAATATCACTAGAACTTTTTCCATACTTAGAGTGAAATTCTCTGTCCACTTTTGGTTGTCACAAATCATGGTTAACACCTAGCATAGAATGCCATGACTACCCAATCAATGATGAATGACATCATCCCATTTCTTAGAACTTTGATCATACATACTATGCACCAAAGTCCCTTTATTACAAAGTCTTAAACGTAACTAGGGTCATTGTGACATCCTCACTTTAGATAGTCCGTACGTTCTACTGTTCTAGTGACCAATGTCTGTCCGAACAGCCAGAATGTATGGAACTATATTTAAACTAGAGTGAGGAGTCATAAATAACCTAAATCATGACAAGAAAAATTAAGAAAAAATTTAAGAGATGAAATGCAAAGAGGTTAAACGAGCAAGAGCTACGGCGATGGGTAACCCTAATGGGAAGCGGCTGCGAAGACAATTAGCAATCCAAGACTCATGGAAAACCCTGTAAAATAATTTTTGGGACTTCAGTGAAGATTTATTGAGGCTCAGATGATAATAGAATGCCAAGAAAATGCTAAGAAAATTTTGTAAATCAGTATAGACAATTTTAACTCGGCAAATAAAACGAAGGGCATTTTGATCATTTCACTTGAAGAGTTGACTTTTGACCAAAATGTAAATTAAACTAAGTGAAATCAATGTGTTGAAATATGAAGAAATTTTGATGAAAATTTAAGTAGAAATAAATAAAAAAAATGAAATGAAAATTGAAATAAATTATGACATATGCATAACATAAGCATGACCTAATAAAAGCTAACATCAAATAGAAATTTAACAATGTATTTTCATTATCTTAAATTGAAATTTAATCTCTTATTCTCCAGCAAAAAGCTACCGTCCCAACTCTTCATCACCATTTTCTCTTAATTTTCTTCCTTTACACCATAGATCCACCATTCCAAGCTTCCAAACCATCACCCTTTCTTCACCAAAATTGTTGGAAACTGTGAGAGAAGTCCATAGCCAGTCTTAAAGTGAAGAAAAACAAACTAAATTTCAAGTGAGAAATCTGGCCAGAAGTGGACTTCAAAGGGGAAGTGGTGTTTGATTGAAGAAAAGGATGTTTGAAGGGTGATTGAAGCTATCACACAAGGTTAGTGCTATGATTCCCTCTTAATTTGGAAATTGTGAAATTTCTATTAGGGTTTAGTATATTTGGGGATTTTTTTTATTTATGCCCTGATTATTATGATTAATTATGTATTATGAACTTTAGATGAATGATTGTTGAGGATATGTTGATGAATTAATGCAAGTATGGATTGACTTTGGAGGTGTGTGTGAAATTCGAATTTTGGACAGCTTGAGTCCAGTTATCTACAACTTGAGTTATACAACTCCAAATGAAGTGAAATTTATGTCAAATTAAAGATAAGACATAAATCTATAATTCTTGTGTTTTGACCCAGACCAAAATCGAAAAGTAACTTGGTTGAAAATTTTTAGGAAGTGGGAAGTGTTGAAACTGGAATTCCCTGGTACTCTAGTAAATTGCCTTGTGACGACAGTGTAGAAAATAGGGTATAACTTTCTTTGTAGAACTCCAAATGAGATGATTCAAAATGATTTGGAAGACCTAAAAATTTGATTGAGATACCTTACCCAAATTATGGGTATAAGACCCTGAAATGTAATATAAAATATTTACCTGAAAACTTGAAAACCCTGAAAGTGTAGGGTGTATGAGTCTAGTAGGGTTGGGCAGTCATAAGTAGAGTTATGTAGTTTTAATTGGTGTAAGGCTAGTTGGAGGTGAAACTTAGGACATAATGCCACATTTTTCATGCAGAGACCCTGCCCAAAAACTAAACCTAAAATGACCTAAAGTTGGCTTGAATCTGCGTAGCCAAATCTGGAACTAGAAAAATGACCATATAAACAGTAAATATTCAAATGGCTATAACTCACACTAGGAAGCTTAGAATGACCTGATTTTTGAACCATTGGAAAGCTTAGACATAGGAGAACATTTTCTATGAAGAACTTAGAGCCCAGTTCTGACCATAACCTTTTCAAATTGCTAACGAAAGATAACTCTTCAAAACTGCCAGAACCAAAATTGCCCAGAAATTCTGGACATGAACCAATCTGGCTAGTTATGGTAAAAATGCCATAACTTGAGCTACAAAACTCCAAATGGAGTGATTCAGAAAGGGAAATAAAGTAGAGATATTAGTGAAGGCCATTAGCAGCCCTAGACCAGGGGGAAAATTATAAAATAATTTTTGAGACTCCAGAGAAAGGTTATTGAGGTTCTTATGGCATTAGAATGCCAAGAAAATACTTAGAAAAATTTTTCTATCGGTTGGGTTGAAGAATGAGATTTGATCTTGTGATGATGGAAGTAGGTTTTAATGGTCAATTAGTGACCATTTGGTTTGGTTTGAACCAGAAATGAAGTGAATTGGGTTGTGGGATTTGAGGTTGGAGTGGCTGCCTTGTGTAACCTGCAGGTTTGGCTATGAGTCCAGCCTGTTTGGACAGCCATAACTTGAATTTTAGAGGTTCAATTGGTGTTTGGCTAATTGGACATGAAACTAGACACATAATGGCACAACTTTGATGAAGAAACCATGCCCAGAAAACCAAACCAACTTGACCAAAAGTTTGCCCTAATCTGGGTGACCTGCAATCTGCCTGAGCAAAATGATCAAATAAATAGTATTTGGTCATTTGGCCATAACTCAATGTAGAAAGGTCCAATTGACCTGAAATTTTACGAGCAACAAGGTGACATATAGACCAACAACTTTCATGAAGAAACCTGACCCAAATTATGACCATAACCTAGTCAAATTGCCAACCAAACTTGAGTCACCAAATCTGGCAGAACCAGTTTTGCCCAGAAATTTGGAATCTGTCCAATCCGGCCAGTTATGGTATTTAGGCCATAACTTGAGCTACAAAACTCCAAATGGAGTGATTCAAAAAAATAAATTCATCTAGACAAAATAAGGAACAACTTTCATGTTGATCACTTTTCCAAATTTCCACTGCAAATATGACTAATGGAACAGTAAAGACAAAGCATGAAAACTGAAATTTTTGTCTAATTATCATTAAGCTTAGAGATGGTATTGGCAACCAATACCAACAAGTTTTAAATGCAAAATGTGGTTTATTGATGATAATTAAACTAATTTACCTATTATCAATGCAAAAGTCAACATTTTGGTTGCCTAGTGAAATGAATAGTAGTCATAAAAATTTCAATTTCAAAGAATTACACAAATAAAAAGTGTTAAATGCCCTAGTAGGCCTAATGTGATTGGTTGGATAGTTTGGCATGCCAATAGGGTTCTGTTAGCAGTACTGCATATGGCTTCATGCCATTCTGTATTTCATGGCTTCCCATGCCATTCTGTGACATAATAGCCTTTGGCTATGATATTGAGTTGTTATACTTGGGTTTAATCCCCGATAATTATTACAGCTTATTAGCTGTTCTGTTGCACACCGGGAGACACAATGTGACCGATGGTGTGATGGTCCGAGGTACTTAGTACCCAGTGCCAGTTTACCCGTTTATCCAGTCCAGTTGACTAAGTTAGGTTACTCGGGCAATGTTAATAAATCTTACCTAACTTAAATCGAATAACACTGCAATAAATATCAGAAACTAAGTCTACCCAGAAATGTAAACATACATTCTGCATAATTTATTTTATTTTTTTATATTGTCACCACTAAGCAGAATTGCTTAGCGCGTCGCTTTTGCCACGCACAGGTACTGGAGACACAGCTGGGGAGTTCAGCAGGCCGCACACTGGGTGAGCCTTCATATTTGCACTCAGAGTTCAGAGTCACCTCACATTGCAGTGCATTTGGTAGGACATTAGGCCATCTGGGATATTTTGATATTTTGATATTTTGTATTTTGTAAACTTTTGTTATGTACATTATAAACTCATGTAATCATATTTTTACTGTAATTATCTATGAACTGTGTTCAGAAATAAATATGAGTATTTCTCATTGAATTTGGTATGATATGAGATGAATGTAAATTTTGAGATATTGAAGTGAATTGAGAATATATTGGAGGTTGACTGAGAATAATATGATGATATTATTGGAAGTGTTTTTAAACAGGTTCAGAAGAACTATTTTCCAATTTATAGCCGGCACTCTGCCAGATTTTCTATAAAATTTGCGGAAAAATTTAGATTTATAAAAAAATTGTAAATAAATGAATAAAAAGGGATTAATTGAAATTGAAACATGAATTGATGTTTCGACACACTGAGTGACATAACTTGCTCGGCTACACTGTAGACGGGTAAGGGGTGTCACACTTTGGATCATATGTCCTCATCTAAAATCTAATTTTTGACTAATAAGACTTACCATCATAAACTGTTTTTGTATTAAGTTAAACAATCCTAACTAGGAACTTTCTATAATAAGAATAATTTAGGTAGCATAGGACTTTATCTTTATTTACTTAGAGTAATGAATCCCATCTTGACTGAACATCTATCTCTGTATATAACTAGTCAGAGCCAACATACATCGGTATACCCATACATTGTATAAGTATGTAAGCGGTATCAAATTCAAACTACCTACAAATGAGATACCCATGTCATCTCCAGTCAAAGGACTGTAAGCTCTAGTATGATCTAGATGATAATTTATTGACAATAGAAAACTCCATATATATATCATTTATACACCACTAGTTCGACCTACTTTTTTTTATAAGTACCCATTGTATTTGTCCCAACATTTTAATTGTTAAAAGGTATGAGAATCACCATTCCACTTTTACTAGTATCTCATACTAATGAATAAAAACTAATAGAGGTAACAGTCTAGCTGGACAGTCATGTCCGACAAAATATCCTTAACTGTGAATCAATGCTTTGTAGCACTTTTATCGGATAGTTTCATTATTTATATTCTCAACTCTTTGAGAATAAAACTTTTAACAAAAAGCTAAAGGATTTTCTATTAACCCTAAACATTTTAAAGCTAAAAGATACATTAAAGCCATTTGTTGGAAATTAGGTTTGTAAAACACAACACCAAGGTATTACTCTAGGGCATACCATTAACAATTTCTCACTTGCACTAAAGCCAACAACTACAGTATACAGTATTCATCTTCCAATGATGACTTTTTAACTGTTGTTAGGTTATGGCTTAAGTAAAAGGATCAGTTGAGTTACCAGTTGACGCTATCCTCAGCTCTACTTCTAACTAGTTTTCTAATTAAATGATTTAGCTAATTCCTAGTGTTTAGATTTTAGGTGAGGCCTAGTCTCTCTGCCCGGGATAAGGCACTATTATTGTCATAGTTGAGAAAGACTAATGACACAATCAAAGGAATTGTATTAAGTTTCATTAGGAACTTCTGATCCAAATAATCTATTTGTGACATCACATGTGTAAAATATTTAGCTTCTATAGTAGAATCCATAGTCATTACCTACTTGGAACTTTTCCAATCAACTTTTCAACCATTACAGATAGACATATAATTGTTATACAAAAATATGTAACCTTTACATGGCCTTGTGTGACTGTTACACTAGCCCATGTAACAATCACACAGCCATGTGTAACCTTTACATGGCCTTGTGTGATTGTCACACTTCCCTACTTTAGATAGAGTTTCTATGTTTACCATTTGACTGAGAGTTCGAATCTATAAACTCTATTAGTTTTAAATTACTTTCTCTTTCATCAAGATTAATATCCCAAATGCTTCCAAAGTATTCAATGATAATCTTGACAAATACTCAACATTCTAAACCTAAGCGTGATTAGCATTTGCTAGTTACTAATTGAAGGAGCGGAAGCATGAAAAAACACAAGTTTATACCATTGAATTCAAAAATTTTCACCTAGGGTCACATGCTTCATGCAAGATTTATTTTTATCTATTTGATTTCAATGATAAACAACATATTAAAACACTTTTAATATGTTTTTTGGATCTGTATTTGCCATTTAAGATTTTAGAATTAATCAAATTAATTTTAGAACCCTAGATTAAATCAAGAACAAACACACTAACCTCTTGATGCACTGCAGTGTATTTGCGCCTTTAAGATTCGTCTTCAGGACACTAGATGTTGTCCCTCTAGCTTGTCTACACCAAGAACACCTATGGCATCCCTTGAACAGCTTCTAAAGCTTTTTATATTATTTAGAAAATTAAGTTCTGCCTTTTAAAAGATTAAAGATGTAAATAGGACACTAGAAATGATTTCTAGTATTTTTAATTCAAAAGATTATTTTCTAATCTCTTGGAATAGATGAGAAATGAAGAGGGACAGAGAATGTGAGTCTCAAGGGTGGCGGCACACAATGGGAGGCAGTAGCTTTTGTTTTTATTTTTTCATAACAACACTTATATAGCTAGGTCACTACTTAAACCATTGCCACATGTCGTCCTTTGATTGGTTCTAGATTTAATTGACCCAATCACATTATGCCAAGTGTCAAACCTATATTTAATCTTAATTTTAATCATCTTACATGATTAAAAGACATTTGGCAAGCTTATGTGTATCTCATGGTGCCACATGTCACCCTGTGAAATGACCAAAATGCCCCTGTGTCTTAATTGAGTTCTTAACCCAAAATAATTATTTCTCTTCTTCTAATCAATTTATACCAAATATCAATTAATTAATTAATCTCTATTAATTAATTTCTCATTAATTAAATTCATATTTAAATACTTTAAATATAAATTTAACTTATACTATACATCCAATAATCTAGATTTGGTTTCAAGTCATGCTAGGGACTTTGCAATCTAATTACAAACCAAACCTATTTAATTAATCAATTAAACTCTTTAATTAAATAATTAAATCATATTTAATTAGTTGATAACTTGTGTATGTGTGTGACTTGCTAAGCTCATCATTAATTGGCAATGAGATATGATATCAACTCTTAATATCATCAGAACTCTTTCTTACCATAAATGATTTCTCTAAATCATTTTATGCACCTCATAGACCATGGTTAACACCTAGCATAGCATGCCATAGCCACCCAATTAGTAATAAGGTTTACCTTAAATGAACCTATAATCATATGTTACCATGCACTAGAATCTCTCTGTTACAAAATCCCAACTCAAGCTAGAGTTATTGTTTATGTCAAACTCCATTTGCTATGAATATTATGTTCTCTTTTAATTCCAGTTCTTGATTAAAAAGATTTTCTCATCAAAAACTCTTTTCTGATTAAATCTATCTGCCCTGGACAAGAACTTGAAACATCAAGAACAATTAAATGAACATAGGATTTTATCTCTATTTACTTAGAGGAACAGATTCTATCTTGATCAACACCTACCTCCATATATAACTAGTATGAGCCAACACATGCCCATATATCCATACACAGTACAAGTATGAAAGCAGTATCAAACTCAAACTATCTATATACAAGATAACTCTGCTATCTCAGGTCTAAAGATTATATGCACTGATATGATTTATGATAAAATATTGACAAGAGTAAACTCCATGTGCTTATCATAAGTGTCACTGGTTCGGCCTACTTATCATTTATAAGTGCCTATCATGTTTGTCATATGGCATGAGACTCCCCATTCCATCTTATTTATATCTCATATAAATAACTTGGGAACAAAACATGGATACAATCTTTCTGGATAAGTCATGTCCTTATTATGAAGTATCCTCGTTTGTGAACCTATTTATGATACTTTGTACTAGAAATACTGTCACTCATATTCTTAACAACTTAAGAATAGAATTTCTAACAAAATATCAATGGACCTTTTCTATTACACATAAATATCTTATATAAGCAGAAAAATGGAAATGCCTTTTATTAATAAAAATATGTACAAGATACATACTAAATGATATGCTCTGGGGCATACTACTAACAATTTCCCACTAGCACTAGAGCCATTCATTACAATATCTTAGACCCATCTTCTCAAGATGTCAGTCTAGCTGAGTCTGTGACATAGGCTTAGTGAATGGATCAGCTGGATTTTCAGCTGATGCTATTTTCTGCATGGCTACATCGCCTCGTCCAACTATTTCTCTGATAATGTGGTAGCGCCTTTCTATGTTTTTGGATTTCTGTTGAGACCTTGGTTCCTTAGCCTGTATGACTGCTCCATTGTTGTCATAGTGTAGTGGAACTGCTGACTCAATGGAAGGAACTACTGTAAGTTCTGTCATGAACTTTTTTATCCAAACAGCTTCCTTTGTAGCATTTGATGCAGCAATATACTCAGCCTCGGTAGTGGAATATGCAGTCGTGCTCTGTTTGAAACTCTTCCAACTGACTGCACCTCCATTACAAATAAACACATATCCAAAGATAGACTTTCTATCATAGATATCTGATTGGAAATCAGAATCAGTATAACCATCCAATTGCAAGTCTCCACCTCCATAGATCAAGAATAAATCCTTAGTTCTTCTCAAGTACTTAAGGATATTCTTGACAGCTATCCAGTGTTCCAAACCTGGATTGGATTGATACCTGCTAGTCAAATTAACAGCATATGCGATATCTGGCCTAGTACACAACATTGCATACATTAAACTTCCAATAACCGAAGCATATGGAATCCTGGCCATCTTATCTCTTTAGAAAGATGGATACTATGTCTCACTGGTAACAATCCGCTCTTGGAATCAAGCATGTTAAAACTCTTTAACACCTTTTCCAAGTATAGACTTTGGGATAAACCAATTATTCTTTTTTACTTTATCTCTATAGATGCGAATCCCAAGAATATAGGTTACCTCCCCTAAGTCTTTCATGGAGAATGTATTTAACAACCATACATTTACAGTTATCAACATACTTGTGTCATTACCCATCAACAGTATGTCATCCACATATAAGACAAGGAAAGTGATAGCACTGTCACTAACCTTCTTATATACACATGGCTCATCCTCATTTTTGATAAAACCAAAGGATTTAATGGCTTCATCAAAACGGATGTTCCAACTCCTCGAAGCTTACTTCAACCCATAAATGGATCGCTTTAGCTTGCATACCTTGGAACCATCTTGGGATTCAAAACCCCTAGGTTGTTCCATGAAAATGTTTTCTTCAATGTATCCATTGAAAAAAGCTGTTTTGACATCCATCTGCCAAATCTCATAATCATAATATGCAGCTATTGCTAATAAAATCCTAATTGATTTAAGCATGGCAACAGGCGAGAAAGTCTCCTCATAGTCGATTCCTTGCCTTTGGCGAAACCCTTTCGCTACTAGCCTTGCCTTATAGATCTCTACCTTTCCATCAGAACCAATTTTCTTCTTGAAAACTCATTTGTTCCCTATAGGTACAATACCTTCAGGGGGGTTAACAAAATCCCAAACTTGATTCTTATACATGGAATCAATTTCATATTTTATAGCATCAATCCATTTTGAAGAGTCTATATCTGATATAGTTCTTCATAGGTAAGTGGAACATCTCCATGATCTACTTCTTCAGGAGTAGACAACTCTTGTTCTTCTTCATGAAGGAAATCGTATCTCACTGGTGGGTGAGATACCCTAGTTGTTCTACGAGGAATAGCTGTAGATGTTTCATCAATGGGTGTAGATTGACTAGATGGATCTATATCCATCTGATCTATGGTTGGTCAGAATTCTCCAATTCCAACTCTATTTGCCTTCCTTTGCCTTCCTTTGCCTCCTTCTTAAACAAACTGTTGTTCAAGAAATGTGGCATCTCTACTTATCACAACCTTTTATGAAGTAGGAAAATAAAAATAATATCCAAAACTATCTTTTGGATATCCAACAAATCGACCTTTTTCTAATCTAGTTTCCAATTTATCAGTGTTCAGTTTTTTGACATAAGCTGGATAACCCCAAATCTTAACATGCTTAAGACTTGATTTTCTTCCATGCCATATCTCATAAGGTGTGAAAGAAACTGATTTTGATGGAATCCTATTCAGAATATACAAAGTTGATTCTAATGCAAATCTCCAAAAGGAGATTGGCATATCAGTATAGCTCATCATACTACGTACCATATCCAATAGGGTACGATTTCTCCTTTCAGATACACCATTCAGCTGTGGCGTTCTTAGAGGAGTCAGCTGGGAAACAATGCCATGCTCTCTCAAGTATTCATCAAATTCAGTACTCAAATATTCACCTCCACGATCTGATCGAAGAGCTTTAATACTCTTTCCTGTTTAATTTTCTACTTCAGATTTAAATTCTTTGAACTTTTCAAAAGATTCATGTTTGTATTTCATCAAATACAAATACCCAAACCTTGATTTATCATCAGTAAAGGTAATAAAGTAATGAAAATTGCCTCTAGCCATTTCTTTAAATGGACCACATACATCACTATATATTAGCTCCAAAATATTTTCAGCCCTTAGCCCTTGTCCAACAAAGGGTGATCTAGTCATTTTGTCATGAAGGCAAGATTCACAAGTTGGAGTAGGCTCATAGCCCAATGAGGATAGAATCTCTATTTTCTCCAGTTTTACAATCCTATCTTTTGCAGCATGACATAACCTTAAGTGTCAAATATATTTTGAACTTGAGTTGGTTTTCACCATGAAATTGCATTCATTTAGATCACTTGCATTCATTTTGTGTTTGTCATTATTATCTAAATAATAAAAACCTTCATTCATATAACCCGAACCAACATATTTATTTCTAAAATAAATATTGCAAACATCATCTGTGAATTGAAATTCATAGTCATTTCTAGTCAAACTAGATATAGAAATGATGTTCTTAAAAGCATCAGGTACATATAAAACATTATCCAAACACAAAACATGTCCAAACATGTAAAAATATTTAGATCCTAGGCTCATCACTAATTGGCAATGAGATATGATATCAACTCTTAATATCATCAGAACTCTTTCTTACCATAAATGATTTCTTTAAATTATTTTATGTACCTGATAGACGATGGTTAACACCTAGCATAGCATGCCATGGCTACCCAATTAGTAATAAGGTTTACCTTAAATGAACCTATAATCATATGTTACCATGCACTAGAATCTCTCTGTTACAAAATCCCAACTCAAGCTGGAGTCATGGTTTATATTAAACTCCATTTGCTATGAATATTATGTTATCTTTTAATTCCAGTTCTTGATTAAAAAGATTTTCTCATCAGAAACACTTTTCTGATTAAATCTATCTGTCCTGGCCAGGAACTTGAAACATCAAGAACAATTAAATGAACATAAGATTTTATCTCTATTTACTTAGAGGAACAGATTCCATCTTGATCAACACCTACCTCCATATATAACTAGTAGGAGCCAACACATGCCCATATACCCATACACAATACAAGTATGAAAGCAGTATCAAACTCAAACTACCTATATATAAGATAACTGTGCTATCTCAGGTCTAAAGATTATATGCACTGATATAATTTATGACAAAACATTGACAAGAGTAAACTCCATGTGCTTGTCATAAGTGTCACTGGTTCTGCCTACTTATCATTTATAAGTGCCTATCATGTTTGTCATATGGCATGAGACTCACCATTCCATCTTATTTATATCTCATATAAATAACTTGGGAACAAAACATGAATACAATCTTTTTGAATAAGTCATGTCCATATTATGAAGTATCCTCGATTGTGAACCTATTTATGATACTTTGTAGTAGAAATACTGTCACTCATATTCTTAACAACTTAAGAATAGAATTTCTAACAAAATATCAATGAACCTTTTCTATTACACATAAATATCTTATGTAAATGGAAAAGTGGAAATGCCTTTTATTAATAAAAGCATGTACAAGATACATACTAAATGATATGCTCTAGAGCATACTACTAACACTAATAACATATGCAATATCTTGTCTTATACACAATTTAACCTACTCAACTTCTCTCTTTAGAAGCCTTAAAAGAACCTCCTTAAAAAAGTTGGATATCATGCCTCATAGGCAATAACCCTTTCGAATTAAGCATGTTGCCTTTAAACGTCTTTTCCAATTACATACTATAAAAGAATTCTATTATTCTTATTTGCTCTATCTCTATAGATGCGAAAATAAGAACATAGGTTTCATTTCTAAGTCATTTATGGAGAAAGATATATGCTACTAAACTTTACAATCGCTAGTACACTAATTGTCATTTCCTATTAATGAAATGTCACCTCTCTACAAGATTAGATAAGAGATTTCTCCCATTAACCTTCTTATACATACAAGACTCCTTGATGTTTTGCTTAAGACCATTAGTGGATCTATTAAGCTTATATACTTTGTAACATTTCCAAAATCATGTCTTCCTCCATGTTTCCATTAAGGAAAATAGTCTTGACAACTAGTTGTCGAAACTCACAATCATTGTGTATAATGATATTGTTATTAAATCTAAATGAATTCAAGCATAGCCTCAGGTAAGGAGGTTTTCTCATAGTCAACCCATTTCCTATAAGTGAAACTCTTTCCACAATTAGTTTTGCCTTATAGGTTTCTATCTATTTATTAGAACCTATCTATATCTTGACAAACCTTTTAACTCCCATTATAGGAAGGTTTATAAGAATATATATATAGTTTTTAATGATTAAATCTGTAATGCCCCTTCCTGGCCCACTAGATAGTATTATTCACTTTGGCCCATTGGACCTCACAGCTTTGTCCCTTGGGCCCCTTCTTTAAGGCCCAAAAGTGCGCTATCTTGGTTAGAAAGCTTGCCACTTATATAGCCTATCACTTTCTCCTCCCTTTCCAATGTGGAACTCGGTCCATTCCTGCCCCTTGTCCTGGACCTCAAGCAATGCCCAGTCCTTTACCACAGTGTTCTCTACATGGCCACTTCTATCCTGAAGAGGCAAGTTGTTACAGACCCACTAACTTTGGCCTACTTCATCCCTGAACCACACTGTACTGAGGGAGGTCGACTCTGATACCATATGTAATACCCTTTCCTAGCTCACTGGATAGTATTATTTGCTTTGACCCACTAGACATCATGGCTTTATCCCTTAGACCCCTTCTTTGAGGCCTAAAAGTGTGCTATCCGGGTTAGAAGGCTTACCACTTATATAGCCCATCACTTTCCCCTCCCTTTCTGATGTGGGAATCTGTTCATTACTGTCCCCTGCCCTAGATCTTAAGCAATGCCTAGCCCTTTACTACAACGTTCTTTATGTGGCCACTACCATCCCAAAGAGGCAAGTTGTTATAGGAAAATTTTAGACCATTTCTCAATTTATGCGTGTCATCCTTGTGCAAGGGCCATGCTAATCTTCTTTGGATCGTTCCAATTTTATTAGATGTCCCCTTCCTAGCCCACTGGATAGTATTGCCCGCTTTAGGCCATTGGATCTCACGGCCTAGCCCCTTGGACCCCTTCTTTAAGGCCCAAAAGCGTGCTATCTAGGTTAGAAGGCTTGCCACTTATATAGCCCATAACTTTCCCCTCCCTTTCTTATGTAACACCCTTTCCTGGCTCACTAGATAGTATTGTCCACTTAGGCCCAATGGACCTCACGACTTTGTCCCTTGGACCCCTTCTTTAAAGCCTAAAAGCATGCTATCCGGGTTAGAAGGCTTGCCACTATATATCACATCACTTTCCCCTCCCTTTCTAATGTGGGACTTGGTTCATTCCTACACCTTGCCCTAGACCTCAAGCAACGCCCAGCCCTTTACCACAGCATTCTCTATGTGGCCATTGCCATCCCGAAGAGGCGAATTGTTACAAAATCTATTTTGGATCTTGTGGCTTTACCATTAATGAGAAATATATATCCAATATAATTTCTTCATTAATTGTATGATCATCTATATTACCAATCTCTACATAAATGAACAACTTTTATACATTCTAATGTAGAATTCTACATCTCTCCAAAAGATGAGATATAATAATAAACTCCAAGGTACCATTATGGTGACACTGTTAATAGGTATAAGCTCCTTACTGGAAGGATTTATATCCATTTAATTTGTTGTTTGATGACTCTTTATCTATTTTCTTCTTCCTTTCATTGTCATTTTCTCACATAAACTCTTTTATTAAGAACAATGACCCCACTTTTGACAACTTCTTGTTTAGTAGAAAGATGGAAATAATATCCTCGCTTTTAACAACTCCTTATTTAGCAGGAAGATGGAAATAATATCCTAAACTTACTTTAGGATACCTTACAAATTTATGCTTTATCAAATTCTCTTTTAACAACTCAGATCTTAATAAGCTCCAATTTAGTGTGTAACCATAATATATCCAATATGATATAGTGAAAACTAATATAGATCAAAATCTACTTGAAGATTTGAAGCTGTTAAAAATGGTAATCCCCATATGTTATAGTTTATCATATTCGTTCCCAACATAGCACAATTTCTCCTTTTAGACTCTCCATACAACTATGGTGTTCTAAATGGATTCTATTGGGATATAATATCTTGTTTCTTTGTAAGCTCATCAAATTTAGTACTTGAATACTCTTAGCCTTAATCAGATCAAGGAATTTAATATCTTTCCTATATATTTCTCTACTTCAGATTTGAACTCATTAAACTCTTTAGAAATTTCAAGTTTGCATTTCTCAAATGTAAACATTCTTAAAGTATTGAGAAAACCCTTTTCTAACCATATATGGATGAACCACATAAATATCCATGTATTGGTTCTAAAACTCTTTCAGCTTTCTTGATTTTGTCATCTTACCCTGAGAATAAGACTCATCAGATAGACTAATGAGGACTTAGTCCCTATCTCGCCAACTCATTGATCCTAGCTTTAGTAATTTGTCATAGTCGCAAAAGCGGAATTCATTTTAGATTACATTAGGTTTTGATGATTATATTACTCTCAATTTAATTGCTTGGGATTTTTTTGTTAATAATATCAATATAATAAAAATGATTGCTCAAGTAACCCATGTCAACATTTCATTTCCAAAATAAAATGTAAATATCATACATCAATCTATATTCCTATCCATTACAAGTTACACTTAATACAAAAATGATGCTTTAAAATATTAGGCACATTTAAACATTGTCTAAAGCAAAAATACATATACACAAAGATTAAACCCTATGGATTTGGTAGCAACCTTTGCTTTATGGGTAATATTCAGTCTATCTTCCTTTCTTATCCAAGATTTACTGACTGCTAATTCCTACATGTCAATACATTTGTGAGAACTAGCTCTAGTATTTATAATGATAAACTGTGAGTACTATTTGAATATCAATCGCAAGATATAGACATAACTTTATAAGGCATGTTATTCTTGCTCTTCCTATACTCCAAGTACTCTAGGCAATTCCTTTCATGGTGCCCTGCCTTTTAGCATTGGAACAAATTTCTCTCCCTATAGCTTCAACCTTTTTATCCTTGAATTAGCTCTAGGACACTTTCTTTGAACATATAGAGATTGAAACATTCTTATTCTTATTGCTCTTTCTTCTAGTCCTACTTAAGGTAGAAGCAGCTAAGGATGTTTCCTTTACTTATTGCTAGTTATAGCCTTTTGAGCTGTGACAAGCAATTTTAACAACTCTATAAGTGTACACTTCAGTTTGTTCATGTGAAAGTCTACAATAGACTTAAAGAAAAAGTTAGGAAGAAATTGCTAGATTAAATTTAGCTATGAGGTGAAAACCTTCAAGAATCCATGACTTAGCACAATCAAATTTTGCAAGTCATTTCCCGCATTCATTGTAACATCCCTATGTTTATTAGTTCCGTACATTCCACTGTTCCGGTGACCAGTGTCTGTCTGGAAAGTTGGGATGTGTAAAACCATATTTAAGTCACTTAGAAAAGCCACAAACAAAAATTAATAATAATTACATGAAGGTAAAATAGAAATCAAGAAAACAAGGCATAATGGGTTAAATGAGCCAAGGCCATAGCCATGGGTGACCGAACAGGGAAGTGACTGCAAGGACAGACGCTGCCTTATTTTCGAATGGGACCCTATGGCACCCCAGGCCTAGGGATAATTGCGAGGTTAGTGAAAATGTAAAAACTATAAAAAAGAATTGAGAACAAGTTCAAATAATTAGATCAAGGTTCAGGAAACAATCTAGAGTTATTGGTAAAACGGATCAGACCGGTAAGGGGCAATTTAGTCAATTCACCCTAAGAGATGACTCTTGGCCTAAATGTCCAATAAAATATAGGAAATTAATATTTTGAAAAATAGATTAAAAGAGTAGAGGTGTATGGAAGAAAATGAAAAATGGAAAATTCAAATTTAAAAAGGTTTTATGACATCATCCTATGAAGTAAGCGCGACCCAAATAAAAATTTTAATTTTTAATTATTTAATTATGGGGATAATTACACATAAATAAAAAAAAATTAAAAGAAAAGAAATTGGTCTTCTTCCCTAAAAGCTAGCTACCCCTCTCTCTCTACTTCTCTCTCTTTCATTTCTTTCCTCCATTGAAGCTCACTTTGAAGCTTTTCTAACCCTAAATTCAATCATAAATCTTATAATTTCTTAGTTAAACCTTGTGTTTGGGTCTTGATTTGAAGATTTGGAGTCAAAATAGAAGAGGAAAAGTGAAGAGTTGGAAGATTTAAAGTGATCTAGTTGAGGTAAGTTTATATTTAAGCTTACTTACTTTAAGTTTCTTGAAATTAAGCTTGAGTAAGATGAATTAACATTTGAATGAATAAAATCAATTTTGAATTGGGGAAAAACCAATTTCGGCAACCATGGGGTATGGGAGGATTGATGTTTTAATTCAATTAAGCATGTGTGCAACCCCAAATAAGTAAGTAGATGTAAATGGTACACTTTAATTTCATGAATTGAGGCAATTGAAAAGTTAGGGTTCTTGGCAATTGGGAAATTAGGGAAAATTTAGGGATTTTCATGAATTGATGCACAATTGACATAATTGATGCTTAAATTGGTCAATTGGTGTGTTTATGAGTGTGGTTGAATGTGTGGAATGAATTGAAGTGTAAATGTGGTAATGTATGGAATGAATGAAATCCCTAAAATGATGAAACTTGGCAAGTGGCACCATGAGATGGTGAAAACTCATCTAATCAAATGAATGAGATGATAACACTTGTAAAATTAACTTTAATTAGTGGAAAACAACTCATCTTTACTAATTAAGTTTAGGAATTTAAATCTCTAAATGTTAAAGATTTCTTTACACTTTAAGGATATGGGAATCCCTAAAGCATAAAAAGCCAAAATCTTCTTTATTTGGGAGATAACTTTGAAAGAACAACTTTCGCTTTTCTTCATTTTTTACTTCAATCTTAAGCCAAAACGTCTCTACCCTTTCTTCTTGTGCTTGATTCAAGAGATATTAGAAGTTTTACTTTTGAATTAAAGTTAGAGAAGTTGTTTCTATAATCACCCATAAAAATTAAAACCATATAAGCCAAAAATCCTTCATTTATGCAATTGTTGGCCAAATAAATAGAGAGCACATAAAGGTTTTTGGTTCAAAGGTTAAAGCCTAGATCGATTTATTCGTGTGGATGGATAAAAGGACCGACATCTAGAGATCTAAGCTTCCTGAATTGGTGTTGGATTTGATTTAGCACCCAGTTGGTAAAATCCCTAAAACTTTAATTTTATAATTGTAATTTTAGTTTCCTAATGGCAAATAGCAATTGTAACACCCTCACTATAGCAATTCCGTACATTCTACTGTTCCGGTGACCGGTGTCGGTTCGGACAGCTAGAACGTCTAGAGAAATATTTAAACTAAAGTGAGGAACCATAATTAACTCAAATATTAATAAGAAAAATTTAGGAAAAATTTTAGAAATAAAATACAACCAAGTTAAATGAGTCAATGCCCTAGCGATGGGTAAACCAGTGGGAAGTTGTGGTCCTCGCAACTAGAAGCCCTAAACCAGGGAGAAAATTATTAAAATAATTTTTGGACTCCAAAGATGAGTCATTGAGGGTTCTATAGCATTAGAATGCCAAGAATATACTTAGAAAAAATTTTCAATCAGTACAGACAATTTTAGTCTATTAAGCCAAAGAGAGGGCATTTTGGTCATTTCGTCTTCAGAGATGATTTTTGGCCTACTTGTCCAGTTAAGTAAATAATTATTATGATATAAAATGGGAATAAATATTGCTAAAAATTAAATTGAAAATGAGTAGAGAAGAAAGGAAAAGAAAATGAAAGAAAATGCCAATTATGACATCACCATGTTGTCATTATACCATTTCCACCAATCACATTTAACCAAGCCCACTTAAAACAAATAAAAAGAGGTAAAAGGAGGTAAAAATAAACAAAAGCCATCTGTTTCTTCTTCTCAAACCCAGCCAGATGAAACCCTTCTCAAACCCCAACCTCCATGGAAGCTTAATGAAAGCTTCAAACCTCACCTCATCTCACCTTGAAACCACTATCTAGCTTCACAAAAATTGATCTTGCAACTTGAACATCCTCTAGCCAAAAGAGGAAGGAAAAAGGAAGTTTTTTTAGCTTGAAATTCAGCTCCAACAAGGTTAGTGTTCAAACTTTTTCTATTTTTGATTTAATTCATGTTTAATTGCATGAAGTAGGAAATGTAAGAAAACAAAATAAAAATGTGTGTGTATGCACCCTTATAATTTCGACAGCTAGGGTTGGTTAGGATTTGATGATTTTGCTTAATAGCAAAGTGGTTATGAGCTGCCCTTGGTATGAGATGAGTGATTGAATATGTTTGTGTAAGTGAAATGCAAGTGGAATGCATGAAAGAACTTGAAAAAAATGTGGACACTTGAACAACATTAGGGTTTGCTCATGTAATGGTATGTTAACCTTATAATGGTCAATTAGTAACCATTTGAATGTGTGTGAGGAGGAATTGAAGTGAGTAAGGATGTTGGAGTTGACCTTAGGCATGCTGCCATTGGTGACCTGCAGGACTGGGTGTGAGTCCAGCAGGTTTGGGCAGCTATAAATGGAGTTGTATAGGTTCAATTGGTGCAAGGATAATTGGACATGAAACTAGACATATAATGGCACAATTTTGGTGAAGAAACCCTTCCCAGAAAACCAAACCAAGTTGACCTACAAATTGCCCTAATCTGGGTGACTTGCATTCTGCCTGGGCAAAATGACTAAATGAACAGTATTTATTCATTTGGTCATAACTCAATGTAGAAAGGTCCAATTGACCTGAAATTTTACCAGCATACAGTTGAGAAATAGACCTACAACTTTCATGTGGAAACCAAACCCAAATTTTAATCATAACATGTTCAAAACCTAACTTGCAGTCAGTGTAGAAAACACTATAGAATTGGTTCTATCCAGAAAATCTGGAAATTTACAATCCGGCCAGTTATGGAGTTTAGCCCATAACTTGAGCTACAAAGCTCCAAATGGAGCGATTCAAAAAAAGAAATGTAACTAGACACAATAAGGAACAACTTTTATGAAGATAATTTTATCAAATTCCTACTGTGCAAATGACCAATAGAACAGTAAACTTAGTGCTTGAAATCTAAAAATTGTGAATAACTAACACTAAGCTTTGAAATTGTATTGGCAACCAATACTAACAACTTTAGAATGCAAAATATGGTATGTTGGGGATATTAGAACCAATGTACCTATTGTTTATGAAAAATTCAACATTTTAGTTGACTAATGAAATGAATAGTAACAATGAAACTTTAATTTCAAGATTTGTAAAATTTAAAAGTGTAATATGCCCTAGTACACCTAGTAAGATTGGTTTGGATAGGTTAGCATGCCAATAGGGTTCAGTTAGCAGTACTGCACATGGCATTATGCCATTCTATGATTTTATGGCTTTTAGCCATTCTAATATTATGATGATACTTAGCCCTATGCCTAATGTTTATTACAGCTTATCAGCTATTCTGTTACACACCGGGAGATACATATGTGACCGATGGTGTGACGGCCCGAGGTACTTGATACCTAGTGCCAGTTTACCCATTTATCCAGTCCAGTCATCCAGTATATGTTACTTGGGCAACCAAAAATGAAAGTTGATAAATTTAATGAGATAATGAATATAACAAGTACCAAATAAATAAGATTACAAATAATTACCAAAAATTTGTCTGCATGAGACATCAATACGTTCACTGCATATTTATTTCCTTTTAGTTCTTTTTATTTCATTATTGGCACCACTAAGTATTATTGCTTAGCGCGTTGCTTTTTATCACGCGTAGGTTCTAGAGAGACCGACAGAGAACCCAGTAGACCACAGAATGGGCGAGGCCATCCACAGTTCTGTATAGTATCCGTGTCACCTCACTGACTTTAGTGCATTGGTAGGACACTAGGTTTCATTTTGGTTTTTTGTAATTAACTTTTATTTTCTCATGTATAATTGAGACTTATGTAATATATTTTGGTATTAATGTAAATAGTGAAAATTTGTGTTTATAAATGAAAAATTAAGTATTTATTTATGACTTGTATATGAATATCATGTGAAATGAATGAATGAGAAATGAAAGTATTATTGAGAAATATTGAGACTTTGTTGATAAAATGGAGTTTGGAAATGATTGAAAACTTATTGGAAGTGTTTTTCACAGGTTCCGAAGAATTGTTTTCTCCATTTTTAGCGGGTACTCTGCCGGATTTTCTATAAAATTTGCGGAATCTCAAATAAATTTATGATTTCAATAAATGACTTAAATGAATTATACTTCACACATTGTACTTCATAACTATGAAAGAAATAAATAAGGAAGGATAAAAATAATTGAAATAAAATATGGTATTCTGGTACACTGTGTGGCATATCTTACTCGGCTACACTGTAGACGGGTAAGGGGTGTCACTGCAATTGAGTTATAAAAGTTGTAATTATAAATATGTGATATTTTGCTATAGACAGATGAGATTGCATGTGTTGCATAATACTTAGGGTTTAAAATTTTTAAAATTGCTATTTTTGTATCCTTTATGGTGTTTAACTTTCATCAACAAGCATGCAAATTTGAACCTTAATGACCTCAAATACATCCGTTCTTGGCCACTAAAGTATTTACTTACTCACAGCATCTTATGCTTAGCAACCACTTCAAGAAGATCTCTTAGACCAAATACACCATGCCTATGTTACCATAGCTGACAGTGCAAATGTCTAAAACTTCCTAAGTGATTACCTTAGTGGAGAGCCATGATATGGTTTTCAAAACAACACCACTATCAACTTAATTATTTTGGTCAAAAGATTCTTTGGCCGACTTAATTATCATTAGGTCTCACTTTGTATACATGCATATCTCATATATATTTAGTGAACATACATATCTCATACATACATTCATAATAATAATGTAAAAAGGATGATCATGGACTTTTCTATGGAACTCTAATCCCAGCCAAAAGGACTAGAGTTAAGTGCATCTTAAGTTATCATCCATCTAATACATGCACACACAAGTCTTCAAATCTTGATATCTTGTGCCCTTAATGATCTCATCAATGTGTTGGGCCTTCTTTCTTCTTGTAAACCTTGCCAATTTCTTCACATTTAGTATCAATGGCATGCCAAAGCGAGAATTACAAAAAAAAAAAAAAAAAGGTCATAGGCCCAAATAAATAAATATACAAACTAGTATGCGCTGTAGCAATTTATAATACAACCCATGGAAATAATAAATTAATTATTATAACTCCAAATAGAAAATAAGGAGATAAACACAATCGCATTAGTCTCTTAGTGTCCATGATCATACATCATGCATTTGCATACATCCAACAATAGAATGAAGAACTAGCATGGAACAATTCTTAGCATATAAGCATCTCATATTTATAATAAACTTTTGTAATCTCATCCCAAAAATATGTTATTTTTATTGAGAATCTAGTTAACTAATAAAAAAAAAACTTGATCTTAGCATCTTCATGCTGAAGAAAATAGTTACATGACCCCATGTAATTGCACACTTCGTTGCACTGCATTTACATGAGCAGACAACCCTGTTTACCAGGTCATGTAACTCTCTATTTTTAAGCCTCGTGTAACACTTACATGTACTCGTGTAATTGCACACTTCATTGGGTTGCATTCACATGAGCAATTACACGACCCCGTGTACCAGGTCACGTAACTCTTTGTTTTCTCAACACTTGAAATTCAAAATGCAAAACACGTGGGCCATTTCAAGAAAACACATACACAAGCCTGTGTAACATTTACACTAGGGATGTACAAAGAAACCGCTAAAATGATTAACTCGACCAATTCGAATAAATCTAAACCAAAATTAGTAGTTTTATATATTTAAATATTGGTTATGATTTGAAATTAATTATAAACTGCATTTTCGGTTTGGGTTTCGAGTTGACATAGTAAAAACCAAACTCCCATATATATATATATATATATATATATGTATGTATGTATGAGAAATACGTGAATAACTTTTTTTATTTTTTATTCTTATTTATTTTTACTGAATAATACATTATAAATTAATATTTTGTTTTTCAATTAATGTATGATAATATGTATATGGAAAAAGTTTAATAAGTGTTGAATTACAAAAGCCTAAAAAGTATTAAAACAAGTAAAAACTACCCAAATCGTACCCAACCCGACTAATGTGAAAACAGAACTATATGGTTTTGTAATTTAATTTGTTGGTTTCGGTTTGAATCCTATTAAAACTGACTTTTTCGGTTCTCTCCCAAATCGACCCATGTACACCCTTAATTTGCACCACCTCGTTTATTTGCACTTTTCACAATTTTTTGTTTCCAAAACATCACACAACCCGTGCAACTTTTGCACAACCTTGTGTATTTGTAATTTACAATAACATAGTCCCTTGTGTACTTTTTACACTACCTCATGTAATTGCATTTTTTAGTCACATAACTTTGTGTACATTTTACATAGGCATGTGTAATTGCACTTACCAGAAAAGTTACATTTTCAAAACTTGAAAATGCACAAATTTTGGATTCTTAGCCAACAATAAACATGCAACAACACTCCTAATAGCAAAATAGGTGGCTTTAATACCAATTAAAAGTGCAGTAAAAATGCAGGGTTGGGGATTAGGCAATTTTAATTTTAATTAACTTATGTATCATGCATCATATGCAACAATTTTTCATTTCTATGTTAACAATTAACATGCCCAACAAATGGCTACAACTCTTGTAGCCTAATTGGTCTTTTTAACCTATTTTGTCATTAGGAAGCTTAAAAAGAACAATCCTAACTAACTTAAACTTAGTTTTAGAGAATTTATCCAACAGGGCGTTGAATCAAATTCAACCACTAATCCAGGAAGCAGACCTCCAAAATATAGGTCCTCTAGTCCATCCACATGAACCGCCTCCAAATATCACCACCAAGCCATTAAGCCACATTTCTCTCATGGCTTTATAAGCCATGTAACTATATTAATTCTTCCCACATTACAATTTAGGAGAAAGTATAATTTAGTACCCTATGCTTTCGCGCATTTTCAATTCGAGGATTAAACTAAATTTCATTGCAAATTGAGGATTATATTATTGTGCCATTAGCACTTTAGGGATTAAGTGGCTAATAGCGTTAATTGTGGTGACATGGTGCTGATGTTAGCACTACATTTGACGTGGCATGCTAAAGTCAGCGACACATTTGAGGCAGCATGCTGACATCAGTGCCACGTTTGACATGGCATGTTGACGTAAGCACCACATTTGACACGGCATGCTAACGTCAGCATCATGTTTGATGAGGCATGTTGACATTAACGCCACATCCGCATCATATAAGCAAGCCCCTTAATTGCAAAAGGTTAAAAGTATAAGACCCTAACTTGAAAATAAAACAAAGTACTAACCCTAAATGTTGAAAGTGTGAAAATTTCAAAAGTACATGAAAAAATTAAGAAAGGGAGAGGAAATTAAAAAAAAAAGGTCAGGAAAGAAAGGATGGCATGGGGGAAGAGAGAGAGAGAAAGAGAGAGAGAGATACAATGAGTGAGTGAGAGAGAGAGGCATTAGAGAGTCACTCTGTATCTTTCTCCCTCTGCCTCCCTATCTTTCACTTTGTCACTCTCTCCCATGCCTTTTTATTTTCCTATTTACCTCTCTCTCTTTTTCTCCCTTCTCATCAAGTCACTCTATCTTTATCTCTCTTTCTTTCTCACTTTCTCTCCTAATTTTTTTTTATCTCATAATTAGTTGAAGTGAAAGAGAGGGGAGGAAAGTTGGATAAGAATCAATAGATAAAGAGAGAGAGAGAGAGAGAGAGAGAGAGAGAGAGAGGGAGGGAGAGATTAGAGAGAGAAAGAGAGAGAGATTGACTATCTCCCTTGCCTCTCTCCCTTTCTATCTCATTATGTCTCTCTTACTTCATATCTCTCTCAGTCTCTATCTCTCCCCCCCCCCCCAACCCATGCCACCTTCTTTTTCTAATTTTTTTTTTTAATCTCTCCCTCATCCTCCCTCTCTCTCTCTTTCCTAATTTTTTTCATGTAATTTTGAAATTTTTATGCTTTTAACACTCAGGTTAGAGGTTTGTTTTACTTGCAATTTAAAGACTTATACTTTCAACCTTCTGCAATTCAGGGATTGGCTTATGTGTGGCATTGATGTGGCACTACTTGATGATGTGGTGCTGATGTCAACATGCCACATCAGTGCCACGTTATAGCAATTAAAGATTTTACCCAACTTTTCCTCAATTTACTAATGACACGATAGTATAATCCTTGATTTGCAACGAAACTTAGCTCAATCGTGAAATTGAAAATGCGTAAAAGTACAGGCCACTAAAGTGTACTTTCCCCTATAATTTATTTCTAATATAAATTATATCATAATTAAACTCTTTTAATTATAAGCTAACATTTAACAACTAAATCTAAACGAATTTTCTTCTTATTACCCATTTCATTGAATTTAATTTCAAGTCATACTAGGGACTTTACAATCTTATTGCAAACTAAATTCATTAATTTACTTAATCACTTAAACTATCTAATTAATTAGATTAGATTAATATTGTCTTGATCACATTAGTTCTATTGTGTGTGACTTTTTAAGGTTCATGACTAATTGGCAATGAAAATATGATATTAGCTCTTTAATATCACTAAAACTCTTTCCATACCTAGAGTGAAATTTCTTTACTACTCTTAGTTCTTATAAATCATAGTTAACACCTAGTATAGCGTACCATAACTACCCAATTAGTGATGAATGACATTCATCCCATTCCTTAGAGCATTGATCATACATACCATCCACTAAAGTCTCTTCATTACAGAGTCTCAATCCTAGCTAGGATCATGATATATGTCAAACCCTAATTGCTTTGGATCATATGTCATCTTCTAAATTCTGATTCTTAACTAATAATCTCAAATCTAGTGAGCAACATCATGGAAGGGCTCAAATGAGGTCGATAGCATCACCTCAATCAACATGCAACTACAAGTAGAAGCCAAGAGCCTAAGAGCGACATGCATCATGGTAGGACTTAAAAGAGATGAGCGACATGGATCATGGCAAATAGGGAGACCTAGATGGGGAAACCCAAACAAAAATCATTTTTGGTAGACCCAGATGCCATATGGGGAGAAGATTCAACGGGCCTGTGTTTGTGGGGAAGAAGAAGAAGAAGAAGAAGAAGAAGAAGAAAAAGGGAGTGAGACACAAATGCTATTTAGGGAGGAGAGTTTGTGGAGAAGAAGACGAAGAAAAATAAAAAGATTAGAGAAGATTATGCGGTTTTGGTAACCCTAGACAAAGAGAGGACTAGGGAAAGAAGAAGATGGGTAAGGGTAGGAGAGCTAGTCTCGTGAGTGAGACTGAGAAGGTCTAGAGGGAATCGACATAGAACTAGAAAACGAGGAAAAAAAAAAAAGCAAAAAAAAGTATCAAATAAGCCTTTGTACTTTCAGTCAAGGGCTAAACAAGCCCAAAATTAAGTTTTAAGCTAAATAAATCTTTATACTTTCTAATTAGGCCACATAAATTCTCACCTAATAAAATATTATTTTTTTAATTTTAAATATTAAAAAAATTATGTATTATTTTAATTAAAATAAAATTTAAAGTGAAAAATAAATTGAAGAGCATGATGAACAAATTTATTTAATATTAAAATTACTATTTTTAATATTTTATTATTAAAAAATAATATTTTATTAGGTAAGGACTTATTTGGCATTAATTAGAAAATATGTGGGCATATTTGGCCCAAAACTTTATTTTGGGCATATTTGGCCCTTGATTGAAAGTGCAGGAGTTTATTTGATCTTTTTTCCAAAACAAAAAAGATTATATACGTATATACAAGAGTTCAAAATGACACAACATATGTAAGTTTGGTTCGATTCGATTTTTTGTTGATTTTTCGATTAAAAACCTGAACTGAACCACCGAACTTTGCTAAAATCCTACACCGAAATGAACTGATTAACTTAAAAAACCAAATCAAATCAATTTGGTTTGATTTTTTGCTTAATGAACATTGAATGCTCCCTCTAATTAAAAGGATAAATTATAAATTAGTCTTTAAGGTATGTCAAAAATTGCAAGTCAATCTATGCTTTGTTTATAAGTAATAATTTAGTTCCTGAGATTTGATTCCGTTAATATATTAATTCATGCTGTCTAAATTGATTGTTAAGTACATAACTTTTTTTTTTCAATTTGAAATAATTTAGTCCTTGAAGATTTGTTTTATGTCCTTACATCTAAATTTTATATTTAAATAATTATTTATTTAATTCTAAATAATTATATAGTTTTACAAAATTATTAAATATTTCTATAACTATAATTAATAAATAAATAATTAGTTAATAATATGTTTTTCAAAAAGTAATAACAAGTAACATATAAATTCTTAAAAAATTTACTTTTGTAAAAAGGTTATTTTATTTAGAATAATATTTTTCAATAATAAATAATTATTAAATTCATTAAAAATCATAAAAAAAAAATAAATTATCTAATATAATTTATTTTGATAATACATGATCGTTCATGAATCATTTAAAGTTATATTTTCTTTATAAATTATAAATATTTTAAAAAATTATATTTTAAATTAAATTTTCATTTAAAATATTTATAAGAAAAATTAAATAATTTGGTTGAAATGTAAATTTAATTTAAATATTAAAGAATTTTTTATCACAAACATTTGTTTTTGACAGTAGGATTTATTTTTATGTTGCATATTGGAATATTTGTTTTTATATAGAATAAGGATATGAACTACTAACATTGGGATTGTTGGTTGAGCAGAAAAAAACACAATTGAAGAATGTGGATAAAAGCTTGGAAGGTTCTATTATTCTTTTTTTTTTTTTTTTCTTAAGGAAACCTCACTATCCATTGATACTTCTTCTGGAATAAAACCTATTTCATGAATGACATTTTCTTGCTCAAGATAGAGATTCAACATCAGCATATTTAAGGTCTAAATGAGTGCTTTGATGAATTCGTTAAACCAACTTCACTGCTTACATTCATTTAAAAAATGTCTTTTTTTTTTCCACAAATAAAACATATATTAGATTTAGATATTTTTCTCTAAAAAGCTAACTTTTTTCGCTTCATCTTATATTGATGTGCCTCCAACAAGGTCAAGAATTTTCACTAACCCTACAACTTTGAAACAAGTTCATGAAAGTTGTAAGAAGCAAGTTCTCAGCCTAAAACATGGAAATTACAAGTTTAGAAACAATTTGAGCATCATTTACCATAAGCATAAAAGGTGGAAGCAAACATTGAGATCACATGACTTTGGCATGAGGCATACTAGATTTGGCAAGGGGCGTGCAAGAAGCAACATGGGGGATGCTAGGCATGTCATAGGGATTAATTCGGGCTAGGCTTATGCTAAGGAAATAAGCTTATCAGAGTTAAGAGAAAAAAAAAAAAAAAAAAAACTAAAAGAGACCCAATGTGGAGGTCCATGTTTAATTGGCTTGGTGGGCTTTGGAATAAAACATAGGGGACCAAAACTACTTTACTTGGCATGTGGTGTGTTGGTGGGGACAAGGGTGACATTTTTCAAGTTCTTATATACGTGGAAGAATTGAAGCTTAAGTGAGAGACAAATCCAAATTGCACAAGGAGTTGACTATCAACCTAGGTGGTATCTCCTTTCTCATTGACTGCCAAGAAGACCTAGTTTTCCTATTTCAATTATATTTTCTTATGTTTTCCTAGTTAGTTTATGTTTTCCTAATCCTAGTTGGTTTTCTTTGTAAAGCCTATAAATAGGCTTATGTGTTAAACATTGTTCAGATTTTGAGAGATTAATACAATTGAGCTTTGAGCTTGTTTACACTTATCTCTTCTAAGAGTGGCATGTGAGTCTGATCATCCAAGTGGGTATGGTGACAAACTATTGTGTGTTCTTCTTTTTGGTGCTTTGCTTATCAAAGAATAGCATACAAGATCTCATTGTAATCTTGGTGGCATGTGTACCTAGAATTCAAGTTATTTTTTAGTTTATTCTTCCTTTCTTTCCAGTAGATTTCATAGTTCTTTCTTAACCATTCCATTCAGCCAACTTAATCCAAAAACACCAAATTTTTCCATTCTATCCAGATCTTTTCCTAGCCATTATTTTCATCAAAACTAAACTAAAAGTACACCAAATAACTTGCTTTAGCTTCTAGAAACGTTATCTTCCAATCCAAACTCTAGTTTTCCTCAAAACGAATTTTAAGGTTGTTTAGTGAATCTTAACCAAACCTTCCCAGATGTAGCATCCACCATTTTCTGATGTCGAAATTCCTATTGTTAATGGGAAATTCCGGTGAAACTTAGGGTTTCACGAACAGTAGAAGCGACGTATGTGTTTTATGTGCCAAGTGTGAGGCTAGTAAGTCAAATATAAGGTTTTATCTTGGGCAATATAAACTTCAGCAACCGAAGGTTGGACTTTCAACAGCCAAAGGTTAAACTTTTCCAAGGATTTCTTCTGGGCAGTATGGACTCCAGAAACATTCTTTGGCATAATTTCGGCGACACAAAGGAGAGAAAAAGGGATTTTTCTTTTTGATTCCATATTTGTGTTTTTTCTTGGTGTGATTTTGGTCCTGTCAATGTGCTTTCATTAGGCGTTTTATTCTCTACAATTTATGTTGGAATTATCTCCAATCCAAGTACATAAACTGTGAATTTTATGTTTAATTCATAGGTAACATGTGATTAAATATGGACTAGTGATTCCAAATCTATTTAAAACTTTGTCAAATCTTTTCAAACCCTTAGTTTAATCTTTAATATCATTATTTCATTGTTAAATAACCTTAAATTAGCCTTAGACCAATTTCATAATTTGATTTTTATTTCATTTTTTTGTTTTCTTTTCCTTTCTTCTTTCTTTACTCATTTTTAATTAATTTTTTATCAATATTTATTCACATTTTAGGTTATATAATTCACGTACTTAAATGGATATGTCGGTCAAAAATCATCTCTGAAGGCAAAATTACAAAAATGCCCTTCATTTGGCTTAACGAGCTAAAATCATATGTACCGATTGATAAAATTTTTTTAAGTATTTTCTTGGCATTCTAATGCCATCAAAACCTCAGTAACTACTCTCTGGAATCCCAAAAATTATTTCACGGAATTTCCCTCGGGTTTATGGCTATTAGCTGTGAAAACAATAACTTCCTGTTAGGTTACCCATCACCAAGACACCGGCTCATTTAACTTTATTGTATTTCATAGCTTAAATTTTTCTAAATTTTTCCTTATCATTATTTAGTTTATTTATGACTCCTCACTCTAGTTTACATATAGTTCCAGACATTCCGACTGTCCGGACTGACATTAATCATCGGAACAGTCGAATGCATAGAATAGCTAAATTGAGGGTGTTAAAATTCTTTCCCTCTAACAAAAATTTCGCCCCCGAAATTTACCTAGTGTAAATAGTAGAGGAGCTGCTACCTCCTTATTTCTTCACCTTACCAAAGAAAACAGATATGCAATAGTGTCACCTCGACTCATATGAATGCAATGCATGTTATGCACATAATTGTATTCTATCTATCGATGCCTAGGAACGCCTAAACCATGCTCTGATACCACTAAATGTGACACCCCTTACCTAACTACAGTGTAGCCGAGCAAAGCGTGTCACACTCGGTGCCGGAGCACCCTATTTTGTCTTACTTTATTCCTTTAAAAATTTTGTTCTCGCTATATTTTAATATCAATTATTTTTCTATGGAGAATCCAATAGAGTTTTTCCTATTTTATATAGCGTATTTTACTATTCACCTGCTTGAAATTTTCAATAATATTTTACAATAAAAATCTCATCCATTATTCTCATAATCATCTCATATTTCAAATATCATCCATTTATTTTAATTTCATATTCATTTTCATGCATTTCCATTTATGTACAATTTATATATATAAATTCTCAAGTTTCATTAATTTACATGATTTACAGACTGATTATATAAATTCATAATTTACATCAGGTGCATATTATATACAATTTTCTAATTTTCATTACAACATAATAAATAATTATAATTTACAAATTACATAATACGACTAATGTGAGCCCTATCTACATGCATTGCTGAGAAGGTGACAACCATAAGCACTTCTGACATTTATACAGATCTGGACTCCAAAAATCCTAGTCAATATCTACTGGGCTTTATCTTCAGTACCTACGCGAGAAAACAAATCCATCGCGCTAAGCATTGCTGCCTAGTGGTGCGATAATATAACAAAGAAAATAATATACAAATAAAGAAAGAAATGGATTATACTTTGAATATTCTAGAATTTAATCTAATTTAATATAATACTTCTAGTATCAGCTATCTTTCGTTCTAATTTATTTCTCTTAAGAAGCAATTTATTCCTAAATTCACAATAGTAATATACTTATATCTCTTTTTCAAATCTTTTTATAATTTCATTCAATACTTTTTAGGTTATCGCAGATTATTTCATAATAATTAAATTTTAATATCATTCTAATTCATTTCAATTCTTTCTACTAAATAATTAATCTAATTTATTTTAAATATTCTTACTCATTTATTTAATTGCTAATATTTTCAGTTGCTAATATTCTTAACTCATTTCGATAAATTTCACTGCTCAAGTAACCTATGACAGGCTAACTAAACTGGATAATGGGTCGTTAGCACTAGACACCGCGGTGCCTCGGGCCGTCATACCATGGGACGCGGAACGTCAACCACGTATGCAATCAGTATGGCTAAAAAGCGATAATAACATATAATTAGGCATAAAAGCCATGAGTGCGAGCATAAAGCCTTACGCAATACTGCTAAAATAATACCCTATTGGCATGCCAATCTATCCAATCTAACACATGTGTCTAGGCAATATATGGGCACATAGTACCATTAAATGTTAATACATTACGTTTTATGACTTCATTATTTCATGACAAATTCCAATTATAATTTATACATTCATTTGATCATTTATATGATCGTAATTCACATCAATTATCTTTCTATACCATTGTACTCAAAGTATTAGTCCTTTTCACAATAATGAGAACTAATGTCTCATCATACATTAATATGATTCATTTATTCATTCATTATGTCATTCATATGATCACAATTTATAACAATTATTTCATTATATATTCCATTATATATATTTGTTGTAACATTCTAAACTTTATTTCGTAGTAGAAATGCAATATCTAGACTCATTTTCATCTAATGTATATATTCATGAATATCATTTATATAATTCACAATTTATTAATTATATCCTATATTTTTCCTTTCTAATTCTTTATCTAATTTATTATATCATTTTACATGTCCCTAGGTTCAACATTTTCATTTATGTTGATTTCCAAACCACATTTCAAAATATATTAACAATGTCTCCTAAGTTCTATTTGTGATGAGAATACAATTCACATCTACCTATTCTCATAATTTAGGTATATATTAAGTCCTTTAAGTGGGGTACCATTGATCCCATTAGCAACTTATGTTTTTGGTAGTTACTATTCACTTGACCATTTCCCTTTAAAGGTTGACTTTTTAATTCATAATATGTACACAAATGTGTGATACATATTTATACCACATTTTGGGTTCTAAGTTTGTTGGCATTGATTGCCAATTGCAATTCAAAGCCTCCTAAAAGTATTTTCAAAAATTCAGTTTTTGTGTCCTATGTTTACTATTTCATTGGTCTAATCTACAGTGAGAATTTGACAAACGTTTCTTCATCAAAGTTGTTCCTTTGTGTGTCTTATTTAATTCCCTTTTTGAATCACTCCATTTGGAGTTTTTTAGCTCAAGTTATGGACATTTTACCATAACTGGCCGGATTGACCTGTACCCAGAATTTCTGGGCAATTTGGTTCTGCTAGATTTGGTGTCCTAACTTGAACTAGCAATTTGAATTGGTTAGCTTTAGAATTTGAGTTTGTGT
Source organism: Hevea brasiliensis (assembly GCF_030052815.1). Classification (NCBI taxonomy): domain Eukaryota; kingdom Viridiplantae; phylum Streptophyta; class Magnoliopsida; order Malpighiales; family Euphorbiaceae; genus Hevea; species Hevea brasiliensis. Next base: position 44,545,728 of record NC_079503.1, on the reverse strand, counting down.
TCCACATGAAGGTTCTTTTAAATTGTCTAAGCTTTCCATTGATATAAATTTCAGGTCAATTGGACATTTTTATACTGAGTTATGAGCAAATGAACAAACACTGTTCATTTAGCCACTTTTACCAGGTCCAAAATTAGTTACCCAGATTTTGCCAATTTTTAGGTCATTCTAATTTTGTTTTCTGGGCAAGGTTGCTTCATCAAAGTTGTGTCAAATTTTCTTAGGTTTCATCTCCAATTGGTTTCACACCAATTGGAGTAACACAACTCTACTTATGGCCCAAAAACCATACTAGACTCAAGGTCCAGAAAATCCTGCATAAACACAACACTCCCAATACCACTATTCTACACTACTACCAACCTCAAATCACATTCCATGCACTTCAAATAGTCCATAATTGATCTCAACAACATAAATTTTTTAACATATCATCAAATTCCCAATTTCCATACTAAACCCTAACTTATAACTTTTGTAAATCTCATGCAACACATATACAACATCATCTAACTCAATATACACATCAATTAACATTAATCTATAAATTTAATTGAAACTAAACCTTCAAAACCCTAACCCTCTCATGGCTGCCAAAAATGGGGAGTAGCCCTAATATGCACATATTTGTTCAATTTCTCAATTTCCTAGCATAATTCATGATACTAACGCAAAATCTAAAGAAAAGAAGAAGGATTAGACACTAACCCTTGTGTGAGCAGAATTTTTCCTCATCCAATCTTAAATTTTCCTTCACTTTCTTGGCTTTTCTTGGCTGCCAAACACCTTCCCAAGATGAGTGGACAAGTTTTAATGAAGAGAAGAAGCGATTTTATGGTGGGGAGTGAAGGGAATCAAGCTTGAGACAAGAGCTTCAATGGGGGATTCTAGAGAGAGGATTCGGCCTAATGGAAAAGAGGAAGAAGATGAAAAATTCTAATTTAATTTAAGGTCTTTTGGCTTTTATTTTTATGCTTGGTTAAATATGATTGGTTGATATTGTGTTAATTACATCATCCGATGTCATAATTTGATTTTTATTTCATTTTTTTGTTTTCTTTTCCTTTCTTCTTTCTTTACTCATTTTTAATTAATTTTTTATCAATATTTATTCACATTTTAGGTTATATAATTCACGTACTTAAATGGACATGTCGGTCAAAAATCATCTCTGAAGGCAAAATTACCAAAATGTCCTTCGTTTGGCTTAATGAGCTAAAATCATCTGTACCGATTGATAAAATTTTGTAAGCATTTTCTTGGCATTCTAATGCCATCGAAACCTCAGTAACTACTCTTTGGAATCGCAAAAATTATTTCACGGAATTTTCCTAGGGTTTAGGGCTATTAGCTGTGAAAACAATAACTTCCCGTTAGGTCACCCATCACCGGGACACCGGCTCATTTAACTTTATTATATTTCATAGCTTAAATTTTTCTAAATTTTTCCTTATCATTATTTAGTTTATTTATGACTCCTCACTCTAGTTTATATATAGTTCCAGACATTCCGACTGTCCGGACTGATATTAATCACCAGAACAGTCGAATGCATGGACTAGCTAAAGTAAGGGTGTTACAATTCTTCCCCTCTAACAAAAATTTCGTCCCTGAAATTTACCCCGTGTAAATAGTAGAGGAGCTGCTACCTCCTTATTTCTTCACCTTACCAAAGAAAACAGATCTGCATTAGTGTTACCTCGACTCATATGAATGCAATGCATGTTATGCACACAATCGTATTCTATCTATCGATGCCTACGAACGCCTAAATCGTGCTCTGATACCACTAAATGTGACACCCCTCACCCGACTACAGTGTATCCGAGCAAGGCATGTCACGCTCGGTGCCGGAGCATCCTATTTTATCTTACTTTATTCCTTTAAAAATTTTGTTCTCATTATATTTTAATATCAATTATTTTTCTACGGAGAAACTAGCGAAGTTTTCCCTATTTTATATGACGTATTTTACTATTCACCTGCTTGAAATTTTCAATAATATTTTACAACAAAAATCTCATCCATTATTCTCATAATCATCTCATATTTCAAATATCATCCATGTATTTCAATTTCATATTCATTTTCATGCATTTCTATTTTTGCACAATTTATATATATAAATTCTCAAGTTTCATTAATTTACATGATTTACAGACTAATTATATAAATTCATAATTTACATCAGTGCATATTATATACAATTCCTTAATTTTCATTACAACATAATAAATAATTATAATTCACAAATTAAATAATACGACTAATGTGAGCCCTATCTACATGCATTGCTGAGGAGGTGACAACCTTGAGCACTTCCGACACTTCTACAGATCTGGACTCCAAAAATCCCAGCCAATATCCACTGGGTTTTATCTTCAGTACTTACGCGAGGAAACAAATCCATCGCGCTAAGCATTGCTGCTTAGTGGTGCGATAATATAACAAAGAAAATAATATACAAATAAAGAAAGAAATGGATTATACTTTGGATATTCTGGAATTTAATCTAATTTAATATAATACTTCTAGTATCAGCTATCTTTCATTCCAATTTATTCCTCTTAAGAAGCAATTTATTCCTAAATTCATAATAATAATATACTTATATCTCTTTTGCAAATCTTTTTATAATTTCATTCAATACTTTCTAGGTTATCGCAGATTATTTCATAATAATTAAATTTTAATATCGTTCCAACTCATTTCAATTCTTTCTACTAAATAACTAATCTAATTTATTTTAAATATTCTTACTCATTTATTTAATTGCTAATATTTTCAGTTGCTAATATTCTTAACTCATTTCGATAAATTTCACTGCCCAAGTAACCTATGACAGGCTGACTAAACTGGATAACGGATCGTTAACACTGGACACCGCGATGCCTCGGGCCGTCATACCATGGGACGCGGAACGTCAACCACATATGCAGTCAGTATGGCTAAAATATAACACCCCTAAGTTCGGTAGTGTGTTCTACTGTTCCGGTAACCAGTGTTGTCCGGACAGCTAGAATGCCTAGAACTACACTTCGATATGAGTGAGGAGACATTAAATAATGAAATATAAGAAAAGAAAATACAAGAAAAATAAAGGAAAAATAATAGTAAAGAAATGCAACTAAGTTAAGCGAGCCGAGAACCCTAGCGATGGTGATCGCCAGGAAGTCACGGCGTGGACCGTTGACTAGCTCTCGGACCATGGGAACCACGAAAAATATTTTAGGACTATAATAAATATTTATTGAAGTATAAATATCATTAGAAATATCAAAGAAAAATTAAATAATTAGTACAAAGAAAAGTGAGAAATCGAAAAACGGACAAAACCCGGTGTTACCGAAAAATCGGCAATGCAACCCGAACAGGGGCATTGTGGTCATTTGACATCCCGAATTGTCTTTTGACCTAAATTTCCATTAAAAATAAATGATATTACACTTGGAAAATATAATGAAAAATTAATTTAGGGGTACCTAATGTAAATAGCAAAAATGGAGAGTAAATGGTGTAATTATCAATTAAAACATATAATATAGTTTAATTAAGGTGAGTGGACCACTATGGATTAAATTAAATACTCAATGGGCAGGTGTAAATCCACTAACCAATCTGCAAGTCATCTTCTTCAATTTAAAAGTTCCATTACCGCATGAAAGCTTTCAAACCCTCCCATGGCCACCCACCTTCAAACCATAACAACTCCATGATCAAGCCATCTTTTCCCACACTTGTCTTCATTAAAGTTTATCCCCACATTAGAAGGAAGAGTTTGATACCAAAATCAAGAAGTTTAGTGAAGATTTGAGAAGTCTCATCCATAAGTAAGTTTGAGTTTTTGAATATTGCTTTGTTAAAGTTTGTAAGCATGTTATGGGTGTTTGATTTATGAAGGAATTTTTGAGTTTTGATGTTGAATGGGAATGTGCACTTTTGGCAGCCATGGAAGCATCTTGAAGGCAGTTTAATTGTGCTTGTAAATGGTGAATTAAATGATTGATTAAATGTATATTGTGTAGGAAATTGTTTAGGTGATGTATACTTAGTATATGTAAAGGTAAAATGAAATTTAAAGCTTGGAAAGTAATGGAATGTAAGTGTACCATTGTGGCAGTTTGCTAACCCTTGAAGAATGCTGGAATTCATGCTTGGTTTATGGAATAATGATGTTAAAATGTGTTGGTTGTTATGGCAGTTTGAGTATGTGTAAGATGGTGTGAAGTGGGACATGTAAATGAGCATAAAATGGTGATTGAATTGTTGTAAATTGGATTGAAAAATTCTGCACTTGTTGTTGTATGTTGAATGTAATTGTAAGCTGCCAAAATGACCTATAATGTGTTGTGAATTATGTTTAGGTTGTGGTACAACCAGAATTGGTTTGAATGTTAAGTTTGGTGAGTGTTAAAAGTGATGCTTGATGTGTATGCAAGAATTTCAATAAGGCAGTTTGAGTTTTAGGCCTATAACTTTAAGTGTGTGGCTCCAATTGGTATGAGACCAATTGGAGGTGAAACTAGGCACAAAATGTGCTAACTTTTATGAAGGAAGCTTGCCAAAATTCTGTTTGCAAGGTAGCTTGAAAAATGACCAAATCTGGATTAAGTGCAAATGAGACCTGAAAATTGACCATTTGGGCAGCAGTTAGTGTTTAGGTCATAACTCACTCAAAACAGGTCCAATTGACCTGAAATTTTAACCATGAATAGTTACAACCCATATCTACAAGTCTTATGAAGACACCAAAGCCCAGAAATGACCATAAGTAAGTCAAACAGCTTGCACAAGTTCGGGTCCAAAAACTGGCCAAACCTAAAGTGACCTAAAGTGACCAATTTTGGTGCAATTTGACCAGCAATAGTAAAATGACCATAACTTGGTCTACATAACTCAGAATGACCTGAAATTTTGCCACGCGTGCAATAAGACATAGATCTACAAGTTTGTAGTTTTGACCGAAACCTGAAAACCGAGGGAACTAGGTGGTCCGGCTAAGTCAAACTAGTATCCCAGAATCCAGCAAATCGCAAGAAAATGCAGTATACACGGAAATGAATTTGGTAACATGTACCAACCCTAAAAGACTATCGAATGTGACATATTAATGATATTAAAACCTAAATTACCTAGAATGTACCAAGGGTCGACATAGTAGGTTGACTAAGCGAATAAATGAATTCAGTGAATTAATTATCAAGCATTATCGTTAGAGACAGTTTAAATGAGTACTGAAACACTTCAAATTGTGTTTCTCAGTTAGCAAAGACTCAGGGAGGGGAAGGAAACACTGAGTCAGAGCCAAGAGACAGTTATCAGAGGTTTGTGCACAATAAGTATTTCTTTTGAATTTTTCAATTGAAATAAATTACGATTATTTATATGTTATTGTTTTAAATTGTGTTTGTGCACAATATTTATTTCTTTTGAATTTTTCAATTGAAATAAATTATGATTATTTGTACGTTATTGTTTTAAATTGTGTTTGTGCATAATATTTATTTCTTTTGAATTTTTCAATTGAAATAAATTATGATTATTTGTACGTTATTGTTTTAAATTGTGTTTGTGCACAATAAGTTTGACTTCTCATTTTCTACTTAAAAATGAGTTATGAATAATTTTTTATTGCTTTGGTTTTGGGAATATTATTTGGAAATTATTGTGTTGCCAACTTTGCAAATGGAAATTTTGAGATAAAATGTGATTTATAGTTTGTATGAAATATTATGATTTGAAATTGTTTTAATTCACACTTGGCATGACACTATTACTATGTTCCTCCTCCATTTATGGGGTGAGTGTGATATATTCCTCCCTCTTTGACTTATCAGTCTGGGGTGAGTGTGATTATGTTCCTCCCTCTTTGACTTCCCAGTCTGAGGTGAGTGTGGATGAGTACTCATTATTCAGCTAGCTTCCTCCCTCATTGATTTTGATTATTGGGGTGAGTGTGTCTTGTCGTGGTGTACAACACGGCATGTGTGGAAAAAATTGTGTCATGGCCTAAATTATGTTATCGATTGGCAACATTGTGTTACTCAGTTATTTGATCAAATTTGTGTTAGATGAATTTTGTAAATTGTAAAATGGAATTGTGAATCATTTGATTTGTGAACTGCCAATAAAAGATTTATATATCGCATTTCAAATTGTTATTGTGCACCACTGAGTAAATTTTACTCAGCGATAGCTTTTCATTGTTGTCGCAGGTAGACAGACTGACAGGGCAGCAGACTAGGCTGCTAGTACTACATTGAGAGATCATCGGGTATATTGAGTATATCATATTCTGCATTTTATATTGTAATGTATGTTCACTGTATGTATATAGTGTTCTTGGTTTTGAGCAGTTGTAAATTAAAATTGTACATTAAAGTTGTAAAGTAAATTATGAGTTATTTTGACTTGTAAAAAAAATTGTATTATATTTCTTGTATCTCAGTCTTTGAAAAATTACTATGGATTTGAGTTGAGAAAAATATTGTGTTGAGAAACATGTTGGAGTTGAGATTTGGAAATATATATTGAAGTTCTTTTTACAGGTTTTTCTGAAGAACTGTTTTATCCAAAATATAAATGGCACTCTGCCAAAATTTTTATAGAAATTCCAAATAATTCAAATGTGTTAGTTCTGTCACTTCAGTTTAAAAAGGTTTTTAACACCTGTAAATAGTGCTCACCACTGTAAAAGAAGTAAGAAAAGTTTTTAAAATCCCTTGTAGTGTATTTAATGGGTTATCAGTAGACGGAGTTGGTAATTCATTAGGTACACTACGGGATCATGTTATGCCTTACAGAGGGGTAGGGTGTGACATAAAAAGTGATGATAATACATAATTAGGCATAAAAGCCATGAGTGCAGGCATAAAGCGATGAATACAGGCATAAAGCCTTACGCAGTACTGCTAAAACAATACCCTATTGACATGCCAAGCTATCCAATCTGACACACGTGTCTAAGCAATACATGGACACATAGTACCATTAAATGTTAATACATTATGTTTTATGACTTTATTATTTCATGACTAATTTCAATTATAATTTATACATTCATTTGATCATTCATATGATCGCAATTCACATCAATTATCCTTCTATACCATTGTACTCAAAGTATTAGTCCTTTTCACAATAATGAGAACTAATATCTTATTCATACATTAATATGATTCATTTATTCATTCATTATGTCATTCATATGATCACAATTTATAACAATTATTTCACTATATATTCTATTATATATATATTTGTTGTAACATTCTAAACTTTATTTCCTAGTGAAAATACAATATCTAGACTCATTTTGATCTAATGCATATATTTATGAATATCATTTATATAATTTACAATTTATCAATTATATCCTCTATTTTTCCTTTCTAATTCCTTATCTAATTTATTACATCATTTTACATGTCCCTAGGTTCAACATTTTCATTTATGTTGATTTCCAAACCACATTTCAAAATATATTAACAATGTCTCCTAAGTTCTATTTATGATGAGAATACAATTTCCATCCACCTATTCTCATAATTTAGGTATACATTAAGTCTTTTAAGTAGGGTACCATTGACCCCATTAGCAACTTAAGTTTTTGGTAGTTACTATTCACTTGACCATTTCCCTTTAAAGGTTGACTTTTTAATTCATAATACGTACACAAATGTTTGATACATATTTATACCACATTTTGGATTCTAAGTTTGTTGGCATTGATTGTCAATTGCAATTCAAAGACTCCCGAAAGTATTTTCAAAAATTCAGCTTTTGTGTCCTATGTTTACTATTCCATTGGTCTAAGCTACAGTGAGAATTTGGCAAACTTTTCTTCACCAAAGTTGTTCCTTTATGTGTCTTCTTTAATTCCCTTTATGAATCACTCCATTTGGAGTTTAGTAACTCAAGTTATGGCCATTTTACCATAACTGGCCGGATTAACCTGCACCAAAATTCCTGGGCAATTTTGTTCTGCCAGATTTGGTGTCCTAACTTGAACTAGCAATTTGAATTGGTTAGCTTCAGAATTTGAGTTTGTGTTCTACATGAAGGTTGTTCTAAATTGTCTAAGCTTTCCATTGATATAAATTTTAGGTCAATTGGACATTTCTACAGTGAGTTATGAGCAAATTCATTTGGTCATTTTTACCAAGTCCTGAATTGGTTATCCGGATTTTGTCAATTTTTAGGTCATCCTAAGTTTGTTTTTTGGGTAAGGTTGCTTCATCAAAGTTGTGTCAAATTGTCTTAGGTTTCATCTTCAATTGGTCTCACACCAATTGGAGTAACAAAACTCTACTTATGGCCCAAAAACCACACTGGACTCAAGGTCCAGAAAATCCAGCATAAACACAACACTCCCAATACCACAATTCCACACTACTACCAACCTCAAATCACATTCTATGCACTTCAAATAGTTCATAATTGATCTCAGCAACATCAATTTATTAACATATCATCAAATTCTCAATTTTCATACTAAACCCTAACTTATAACTTTTGTAAATCCCATGCAACACATACACATCAATTAACATTAATCTACAAATTTAATTGAAACTAAACCTTTAAAACCCTAACCCTCTCATGGCTGCCAAAAATGGAGAGTTGCCCTAACATGCACATATTTGTTCAATTTCTCAATTCTCTAGCACAATTCATGAGACTAACACAAAATCTAAAGAAAAGAAGGATTAGGCACCTACCCTTGTGTGAGCAGAATTTTCCCTCATCCAATCTTAAATTTTCCTTCACTTTCTTGGCTTTTTTTGGCTTCCAAACATCTTTCTAAGATGAGTGGACAAGTTTTAATGAAGAGAAGAAGGGATTTTATGGTGGGGAGTGAAGGGAATCAAGTTTGAGACAAGAGCTTCAATGAGGGATTCTCTAGAGAGGATTCGGCCTAATGGAAATGAGGAAGAAGATAAAAAAATTCTGATTTAATTTAAGCTCTTTTGGCTTTTACTTTTATGCTTGGTTAAATATGATTGGTTGATATTGTGTTAATTACATCATCCTATGTCATAATTTAATTTTTATTTCATTTTTTGTTTTATTTTCCTTTCTTCACTCATTTTTAATTAATGTTTTATTAATATTTATTTACATTTTGGGTTATATAATTCACGTACTTAAATGGACATGTCGGTCAAAAATCATCTCTAAAAGCAAAATGACCAAAATGCCCTTCGTTTGGCTTAACGAACTAAAATCATCTGTACCGATTGATAAAATTTTATATGCATTTTCTTGGCATTCTGATGCCATCGAGTTTAGGGCTATTAGTTGTGAAGACAACAACTTCCCGTTAGGTCACCCATCACTGGGGCACCGGCTCATTTAACTTTATTGTATTTCATAACTTAAATTTTTTTAAATTTTTTCTTATCATTATTTGGTTTATTTATGACTCCTCACTCTAGTTTACATATAGTTCCAGACATTCCGACTGTCCGGAGCGATATTAATCACCGAAACAGTCGAATGCACGGATTAGCTAAAGTGAAGGTGTTACCCCTTCTAAACGTGTCATAGGGATTATTTTGGGCTAAGCTTATGCTAAGGAAATAAACTTATTCAAATTTGAAAGAATAAGACCTAAAAGAGGCCCAATGTAGAGGTCCATGTTTAGTTAGCTTAGTGGGCATTGGAATAATAAATGGGGCCCAAAACTATTTTAATTGGTGTGTGGTATGTTGGTGGAGATAAGGGTGATGTTTTGCAAGTCCTAATACAATTGGGAGAATTGAAGCTTATGTGAGAGACAAATTCAAGTTGCGCATGGAGTTGACTATTCAACCTGGGTGGTGCTCCTTTCTCATTAAATACCAAAAAGACTTAGTTTTCCTATTTCAATTATATTTTCTTATGTTTTCCTAGTTAATTTATGTTTTCCTAGTTAGCTTATGTTTTCCTAATTCTAGTTGGTTTTCTCTGTAAAGCCTATAAATAGGTCTTTGTGTTAAATATGTAACACCCCTATTTGTATAGCTTGGTATATTTTACTATTTCGGTGACCGGTGTCGATCCAAAAAATTAAGGGGATTAGAACCACATCTAAGACAACTAGATAAGCTCTGAGAACAAATAATTAGTTAACTATAAATAAGAAAAACAGAACATAAGAGGTTAAATAAGCCGAGAGTGACAGCGATGGATGACCTTCTCGGGAAGGATTGTGAAGTCGATTTAAATTCAAATTTTGAACTGTAAAATGTGACACCGCGGTCCTTAGGACTATTGCGAACACAGTGAAAAAGAGAAAATCATGAAAAAGAAATGTTAAGCCAATCAAATAATTAGGTCAGGGATCCATAAGAAATATTGAATTAATTACAAACCAGGTAGAACCAGCGAGGGGCAATTTGGTCAATTGACCCCTGGATCTGACTCCTGACATAACTGTCAAATAAAATCGGAGAAAAGAAAATTTCAGAGTCGGGAATTAAATTAAAGAACTAATGGAAAAATACATAGAAAAAAAAAAAGAAAAAGAAAAAGTGGAAAGTGATGACATCATGCATGACATCATGCATGATGCAATAAATATTATAATTAAAAAAATTAATTTTGGATAATTGTGGCTTCCATAAGGATAAAAATTCATAAAAGAAAGAAAAAAAAAACAAACAAAAAGCCATCTTCTTCATCTTGTTGCCGTGACTTCTCTCTCTCACCCTCTCTCTCACCCTCACCAAAACTCCATTAAAGCTCACTTTTGAGCTTAAAGAACTAAAAACCTCACCATAGAAAATTGTCCTACCATGGTTTAATTTTGTTTGGGCAACTAGAAGAGAAGATTCAAGGGAAAGAAAGAAGAAAAAAATTGAAGGAAGGAAGAAAGAAAATTCTGCATAAGGTTAGTAATTCAAACTTCAAACTTTTAGTTTAATTATGTATTTATAGCTTAATGAACTTAGAAATATGCTTAAAATGAAATGAAAATATCTTTGGAAGACTAGGTATGGATTTTGGCCAGTTAGGGTTTGAGTGGAAAATGCATGTGTTTTCATTGAATTAAAAGTGTATGTGAACTTGAATGAGTTAAGAAATGGTGATAGTATGCTTTGAATTAGTTAAATGTAACAAAAATGTTAATTAGGGTTTGGACCTAGGGTTTTGGAAGACAAAACTTTGAGAATTGGTCAAAGGGTGTGTTTGACCTTGTTTGAGCTGAAAAATGATCATTTGTGACCAAGTGTCATATGTTGGAAGTGTTGGAATTGAGTGGAGATTCGGATTGGATGTGGGCAATATGCAAGCAGCAGGGCCAAGGTCCCTTTCAGAGACCAAAACTAAAAATTTACAAGTCCAATTGGTGTGAGGCCAATTAGGAATGAAACTAGACACAAAATGACACATTTTTCATTTAGGAATTATGCCCAAAAAGTGACCATAGCATTGTGAACAAATTGGCCAAATCCGGATGTGAGTGTTCTGTCCTGTACAAAAATGACCATTTATTCATTTGGCCATAACTTGGGCTAGGCACGTCTAAATGACCTGAAATTTTATCAGTAGAAAGCTGAGATATAAACCTAAAACTTTCATGAAGAACACAAACCCAAATTATGCCCTTAACCAAGTCATTTAGCCACCCAAAGTTGATAACCTAAAACTGCCAGAACCAGTTTTGGTGCCCAGAAAATCTGAGTTAGACCAGTCTGGCAGCCATGATTCAAATGGCTATAACTTGAGCTACAAAACTCCAATTGGAGTGATTCAAAAAGGAGAATAAAGTTAAGACAATAAGAAACAATTTCTATGAAGAAAACTTAGCCAAATTCTAACAGCAACATGACCAATGGAAGAGTGCAACATAGGACACCAAAACTGAAAATTTGAAATTTTGCCTAAAAGACTTAAGTTTTGAGAAAACAACCAAAACCAACAAATTAGGTAACCAAAATGTGGTATGTGGGTGAAATTAGAATTCTCATACCTATTAAGCATTAGAAAGTCAACAAACTAACTTAAATAGTATAGTGAATAGTAACTCCGAAACACAAATTTTAAAGAACGCCAAGTTTAGCATATTAAAGCTAGGTAAAAGTAAATTTGAATTTATTTTTGGATTTATAATAAGTTATGATGCTGAAACACTATAAAACTATGTGTTTTAATTGAAAAGAATACCGGAAAAGAGCCCAAGGGATCGAGTCAAGGCCAAGAGGCGACTCGTATAAGGTTTATGCACAACATAGAATTTCTGTAAATTGTCTTCTGCACATCATTTTGAATGAATTGAAATATTGAATTGTGATATCATTGTCTTGAAATGTTTATTATGCTTTTAATTTAAATTGTTGAAAGTTTAATTGTATATATTTGAAATGACATCAAATGTTTAGTAAATTGTTATGATAGTTTTGAAACCACAGTGTCATGACCATATATTTGAATACCTCACTAGCATGACTAGTGGGGGAAATCAGTTTCGAATTTTGATTCCTTCTCTGGCTGAAGTGTCGAGGTGTGTGCCAGTAGTAGAAGAAAAAGAATGGGTTCCCATATATTTGAGCTAGCTAGTCTTGTGATGTGACTTCTCCTTAGCCTCTGGCTATTGAGATGATATTTGTTTCGAATGGCATGATATAACTGTGTGTTTTTATGAAATGTGTTTTGAGACTTATGAAATAAAATTGTTTGGATTAAAATTTTATAAGTCATGTTTTGAATATATTGCTCATGTTCAATTTAAATTTTGAATAAATATGATTTAAATTCCGCATAAAGTTTATTTTAGTATGTTGTACACCATTGAGTCCTAGTACTTATCGATGGCTGTTATTGCTGTCGCAGATATAGAGACTAGAGGAGCAGCAGAGTGAGCTACTGAAGATTGTGGAGCAACCTTCCCTGAAGTTTATCAGGTATATATTATACCCTGATTGTAAAAATTAATTTGATGTATGTAATATATGTAAATATAGAAAATGGTCATGAGCAGTTGTATAGAGTTATATAAAGCTTGTAATAAATTTTGGTTTGGATTTTTCTTAATGTAAATCTTTGTAATGGTGTATATAAATTATTTTATCTTTAATGAAATATAAATGGAAATATTTGTTTTAATTAGAATAAAATTGGATTTTAGTATTTTGATAATGTTGAATTTTGAAAATTGAGAAATGATATTGAAATTGGTTGGGATGGATGTTGAATTGAAGAAGTTGTTGAGATAAATCTTTGGAAGTGCTTTTTACAGGTATTTGAAGAACTGTTTTTTCAAAATACAGACGACACTCTGACGAAATTTTTATAAAATTTACAGAAAATAAAATGGGACAAAAATCTTAACTAGTTTTCAAATTCTAATTAAATGTTTTAATACCTATTAGAAAATGCTCACCACTTATAAATAGTAAGAAAATGATTTTAAAATCCCTTGTAGGGTACTTAATGAGTTATCGGTAGGTGAAGTTTGATAGTTTATTAGGTATTCTATGGGATCATGTTATGCCTTATAGAGGGGTAAGGTGTGACATGTTTTAGTGGTATCAGAGTAAATTTTTAAAGTATGTTTTAACTTGTGAATTTATGTTTTTTCTTTGATAAGTACAACTGCTCAATGTCCTTATTTGTTACATACAGTGCATTACATCATAAATATGAACTAACGGAGGGAAATCTCCTTGTGTTATTTGTTCAGGAGATATCCTAACTTCATACTGAAATGGAAGAAGGGGATCGCTTAGTTGAGCAATCTGTTGAAGCTGAGGCACAAGGGGAAGACCCAGCTCTACAAAATGTCAGTGGGTCAGTGGCACCAGCCTCACAAATGCCGCAGTTTCCTGCACAGTTCGCACAGCAGATGGCGGCAATGTTTCAACAGATGGTTGGGGGTATGCCTGCTCAAACTCCGCCCCAGGCTTCTATGGTGCAACCCCAAGCTCCAGTCAGACAATATGATAAGTTATTGAAGTATGGGGCCACGGAATTTAAGGGCATAGTAGACCCACTAGAGGCAGAGTAATGGCTAGAGAGAATGGACAAAGTGTTCAAGAAGCTACACTGCCCTGATGAGCTGAAATTTGAATACTCAGTATTGCTACTGCAAGGGGATGCGTATGATTGGTGGAAGACCATCCCCCATAGCTTAGTTGAACCACCAGTACTGACCTAGGATGAATTCATCAAAGAATTCCAACAGAAATACGTCCGAGATGCATATGTTGATCAGAAACTACAAAAATTTTTGAGTTTGAAACAATACAACAGAAAAGTGGCAGAATATGAGAGAGAGTTCTCCCGCTTAAGCCACTATGCTTGGAGTCTCCTTTCTACCAGCAAGGAAAGGCGCAAGAGATTTGAGATTAGTTTGAAGCCCAGTTTGAGGATGCAAGTAGTGGGATTCAGACACAGTAATTTTTCAGAGCTCATTTCTCAAGCACTTGAGTTGGAAAGAATTGAATCAAAAGCGACCCCAGCAAAAGAAAAATTAGAGAAAGTTGAGAAATCAGAGAAATATAAAGGGGAAAAATCAGTTGAACAAAGTCCTAGTGGTACTTCTAGCAAGAAGAAGAAATTTGGTGGATCTAGCAGAGGTTGAGGTGGAAGGTTTGGAAGGGGCAGATTCTCTGGACAAAGACCCCCTAGGTCTGGTCAGCAGTCGAGCGAGGGTTCACAACCTCCCCGCCCCTGTGAGACTTGTGGCAAGATTCATGGGAGAAAATGCTATTGGGCAACAGGAGCCGGAGGCAAGGGTCATATTGCAAAAGATTGTATTAGTGCTTCTAGATTCGGTCCAGCTCCTACTATTGCAGAAGGATCTATTCAGAGTCCTGCTCCCAGAGGTTCAGAACCGGTTGGCAGAGGAAGAGGCAGAGGTAGAGGCAATGCTTCAGGCAATCAGGGTACTATTGGTCAGTCAGCACAAGGAAGTGCTTCAGCCAGAGTTTACACGATGAGACAGTGAGAAGAGGCTGAGACTTCCGATGTGGTAGCCAGTACATTCTCTATCTTTGATCAAGAAGTATTTGTGTTGTTTGATTCAGGTTCAACCCACTCGTATGTTAGTGCTAGCATAGTCAGTTCACTTGCTATTCCGTGTGTCCAAATGGGTTTTGAAGTACTAGTAACTAGTCCATTAGGACAAGAGGTTCAGGTTAACAAAATCTATAGAGACTGTCCTTTGGTGATCCAAGGACATATTTTTCTGTCAGATTTGATTGAAATGCCCTTCAGAGATTATGATATCATCTTGGGCATGGATTGGTTAGCCAGGCATCACGCCATGAATAACTGTAGACTGAAGACAGTCACTTTTGGTCTCCCTCTGTACGGTGATGTGGTAACACATGGGGAGAGGCATTTACAGCCATCAAATATCATTTCGACTGCACTAGCCAGAAGGATGATCAGAAAGAGGTGTGAAGCATACTTAGCACATGTGATAGACACCCAAGTGGGGAGTCCAGCACTAAGGGACATCCCTACGATATGTGACTTTCCGGATGTGTTTCCTAATGAATTACTAGGATTACCTCCTGAAAGAGAAGTGCAGTTTGAGATTGATGTTATGCCTGGTGTGGACCCGATCTCTATAACACCATATAGAATGGCACCTGCAGAATTGAAGGAATTGAAAGTGCAGTTGCAAGAGCTACTTGACAAGGGCTTTATCCGCCCTTAAGAAGAAGGATGGCACTGTCCGCTTATGTATTGATTATCGGCAGTTGAATAAGGTGACAATAAAGAATAGATATCCATTGCCCTGCATTGATGACTTGTTTGATCAGTTGAGGGGTGCGGCTGTGTTCTCCAAAATTGACCTGAGATCAGGTTATTATCAGCTGAAAGTACAAGAGCAGAGTATTTCTAAAACTGCCTTTAGAACCCGTTATGGCCATTATGAGTTCTTGGTCATGCCATTCGGGTTAACTAATGCTCCGGCTGCTTTTATGGATCTGATGAACACTATCTTCATATCATACCTCGATCAGTTTGTTGTGGTATTTATAGATGATATATTGGTCTATTCGAGGAGTGCAGAAGAGCATGATAGACATCTGCGGATTGTACTGCAGACTTTGAGGGAAAAAACAGCTATACGCCAAATTGTCGAAGTGTGAATTTTGGCTAAAGGAAATATCCTTCTTGGGGCATGTAGTATCAATAGAGGGCATTAAGGTAGATCCAAGTAAGATAGAAGCTGTCCTTAATTGGAGGCCACCCAGAATATCACGGAGATTCGCAGTTTTCTGGGTTTAGCTGGATACTACCGTCGATTTGTGAAGGGATTCTCCATGTTGGCATCTCCATTGACCAAATTACTTCAAAAAGATGTGAAATTTCAGTGGACCGACAAATGCCAGCAGAGTTTTGATGAATTGAAGAAATGTTTGACTGAAGCTCCAGTTCTTACTTTACCTACCCCGGGTAAAGAGTATACTGTTTACAGTGATGCTTCTCATAATGGGTTAGGCTGTGTATTGATGCAAGATTGAAATGTCATTGCCTATGCATGCATGAGAGGAATTATCCAACACATGACTTAGAGCTTGCAGCTATTGTGGTCGCTCTTAAGATCTGGAGACATTATTTGTATGGGGAAAAATGTTACATCTACACAGATCATAAGAGTTTGAAGTATCTATGCACTCAGAAAGAGTTGAATTTGAGATAGAAGAGATGGTTAGAGTTGATAAAAGACTATGATTGTCTGATAGACTATCAGCCAGGGAAAGTTAATGTAGTGGTTGACGCCTTAAGTCGCAAGACTATGGCAAGTCTACGGGTTACTCCTTTGTCTATGGTACATGAGTTGAGATCATTACATGCCAGCTTAGAGATTGATAATGAGGGGCAGACAGCAGTTGCATGGCATGTACAGCCAGTGTTGATTGATCATATCAGAATGGCTACTCAAAATGATCAGAAGTATCAGAAGCTGTTGGAAGAAGTCCGGCAGGGCAAAAAACCAGAATTCTTAATTAGAGATAATGGTCTACTGCTACACCAGGGCAGAATGTGTATTCCTAATGATGTTGATTTGAGAAAGATCATTTTGAAGGAAGCACATGAGTCTTCTTTTGCCATGCACCCTGGTGGCACAAAAATGTATAGAGGGCTAAAGGAGCATTACTGGTGGATGAGTATGAAAAGAGATATGGCAAAATTTGTTTTCAAATGCCTAACTTGTCAGCAAGTGAAGGCAGAGCATCAAGTACCCGCTGAGTTGTTACATCCACTACCAGTACCGGAATGAAAATGGGAGAGAATAACTATGGATTTTGTGATGAGACTTCCGAGGATACAGAAGAATCATGATGCAGTTTGGGTCATTGTTGACTGATTAAACAAGTCTGCTCATTTTTTACTAGTTCAGATGGACTACAGTTTAAAAAGATTGGCCAATTTGTACATTGATGAGATAGTAAGACTGCATGGAGTGCCAGTATCTATCGTATCTGACAGATATCCTAGGTTCACTTCTAGATTCTGGGGTAGCCTTCAGAGAGCCCTAGGAACTAGATTGAACTTTAGCACGGCATTCCACCCACAGACAGATGGTCAGTCTGAAAGGGTAATTCAGATCTTGGAGGACATGCTACGGGCTTGTGTGATCAAGTTTGAGGGGCAGTTGGGACATACACTTGCCTTTGATTGAGTTTGCTTACAACAAGAGCTACCAATCAAGCATTGGGATGCCTCCATATGAAGCTTTGTATGGGAGAAAATGTAGAACCCCATTGTGTTGGGATAAGGTAGTTGAAAGAAAGATGATTGGGCCAGAAATTGTTCAGCAAACCAAGGAGAAGATCAGGGTGATTAGAGATTGACTTAAGACTGCATCAGACCATCTGAAGTCCTATATTGATTTAAAGAGAAGAGATATTGAGAATACAGTGGATGAGAAAGTATTCCTCAAGTTTTCCCCTTAGAAGAAAATTATGAGATTCGGCAGAAAGGGGAAACTGGGTCCTCGTTTCATCGGGCCATACGAGGTTCTGGAAAGAGTAGGTCCTTTGGCATATCATTTGGCACTACCTCCAGAATTAGAGAAGATACATAATGTCTTCCATGTGTCCATGTTGAGGAGGTATCGATCAGACCCATCTCATGGTAGCTACCAGTAGAAGAAATTGAAGTGAATCAAGACCTCACATATGAGGAAGAACCCATAGAGTTTTTGGCTTATTAGGTAAAGCAGCTACGGAATAAGCAGATACCGTTAGTGAAAGTGCTATGGAACCATCATTCAAGCCAAGAAGCTACTTGGGAACGAGAGGAGGACATGAGGAGACAGCACCCACAGCTATTTAGAGACTAATTACCAGGTAAAATTTCGAGACGAAATTTATTTTAAGGGGGGGAGAATTGTAACACCCCTATTTGTATAGCCTGTTATATTTTACTATTTCGGTGACCGGTGTCGGTCCGAAAAATTAAGGGGATTAGAATCACATCTAAGACAACTAGATAAGCTCTGAAAACAAATAATTAGTAATTGTCAATTAATTAAGTATAAATAAGAAAAACAGAACATAAGAGGTTAAATGAGCCGAGAGTCATAGCGATAGGTGACCTTCTCGGGAAGGATTGCTAAGTCGATTTAAACTCAAATTTCGAACCGTAAAATATAACGCCGCAGTCCTTAGGACTATTGCGAACACAGTGGAAAAGAGAAAATCACGAAAAAGAAATGTTAAGCTGGTCAAATAATTAGGTCAATGATCCAAAAGAAATATTAAATTAATTGTAAACCGGGTCAAACCGGCGAGGGGCAATTTTGTCAATTGACCCCTAGAGCTGACTCCTAATCTAACTGTCAAATAAAATCAGAGAAAAGAAAATTTCAGGGTCGGGAATTAAATTAAAGAACTAATGGAAAAATAAATAGAAAAAAAAAAAGAAAAAGAAAAAGTGAAAAGTGATGACATCATGCATAACATCATGCATGATGTAATAAATATTATAATTAAAAAATTAATTTTGGATAATTGTTGTCTTCCATAAGGATAAAAATTCATAAAAGAAAGAAAAAACAAATAAACAAAAAGTCATCTTCTTCATCTTGTTGCCGTGACTTCTCTCTCTCACCCTCTCCCTCACCAAAACTCCATTAAAGCTCACTTTTGAGCTTAAAGAACCAAAACCTCACCAGAAGAGAAGATTCAAGGGAAAGAAAGAAGAAAAAAATTGAAGGAAGGAAGAAAGAAAATTCTGCATAAGGTTAGTAATTCAAACTTCAAACTTTTAGTTTAATTATTGTATTTATAGCTTAATGAACTTAGAAATATGCTTAAAATAAAATGAAAACATCTTTGGAAGACTAGGTATGGATTTCGGCCAGCTAGGGTTTGAGTGGAAAATGCATGCGTTTTGATTGAATTAAAAATATATGTGAACTTGAATGAGTTAAGAAATGGTGATGGTATGCTTTGAATTAGTTAAATGCAACAAAAATGGGAATTAGGGTTTGGACCTAGGGTTTTGAAAGACAAAACTTTGAGAATTGGTCAAATGGTGTGTTTGATCTTGTTTGAGTTGAAAAATGGTCATTTGTGATCAAGTGTGGTATGTTGGAAGTGTTGGAATTGAGTGGAGATTCGGATTGGATGTGGGCAGTATGCAGGCAGCAGGACCAAGGTCCCTTTCAAGGACCAAAACTGAAAATTTACAAGCCCAATTGGTGTGAGATCAATTGGGAATGAAACTAGACACAAAATGACACATTTTTCATTTAGGAATCATGCCCAAAAAGTGACCATAGCATAGTGAACAAATTGACCAAATCCGAATGTGATTGTTCTGCCCTGTACAAAAATGACCAAATGAACAGTGTTCGTTCATTTGGCCATAACTTGGGCTAGACAGGTCTAAATGACCTGAAATTTTACTAGTTGAAAGCTGAGATATAAACCTAAAACTTTCATGAAGAACACAAACTCAAATTATGCCCTTAACCAAGTTATTTAGCCACCCAAATTTTGTGACCTAAAACTGTCATAACCAATTTTGGTGCCCAGAAAATCTGGGTTAGACCAATCCGGCAGCCATGATTCAAATGGCTATAACTTGAGCTACAAAACTCCAATTGGAGTGATTCAAAAAGAAGAATAAAGTTAAGATAATAAGGAACAATTTTTATGAAGAAAACTTAGTCAAATTCTAACAGTAACATGACTAATGGAACAGTGCAACATAGGACACCAAAACTGAAAATTTGAAATTTTGCCTAAAGGACTTAAGTTTTGAGAAAATAACCAAAACCAACAAATTAGGTAACCAAAATGTGGTATGTGGATAAAATACCTATTAAGCATTAGAAAGTCAACAAATTGACTTAAATAGTGTAGTAAATAGTAACCCCGAAACACAAATTTTAAAGAACGCCAAGTTTAGCATATTAAAGCTAGGTAAAAGTAAATTTGAATTTATTTTTGGATTTATGATAAGTTATGATATGGAAACACTGTGAAACTGTATGTTTCAGTTGAAAAGAATACCGGAAAAGAACCCGAGGGATCGAGTCAAGGCCAAGAGATGACTCGTATAAGGTTTGTGCACAACATAGAATTTATGTAAATTGTCTTCTGCACATCGTTTTGAATGAATTGAAATATTGAATTGAGATATTATTGTCTTGAAATGTTTATTATGCTTTTAATTTAAATTGTTGAAAGTTTAATTGTATATATTTGAAATGGCATCAAATATTTAGTAAATTATTAAGATAGTTTTGAAACCACAGCGTTGTGACCATATATTTGAATACCTCACTAGCATGACTAGTGGGGGAAATCAGTTTCGAATTTTGATTCCTTCTCTGGCTGAAGTGTTGAGGTGTGTGCCAGTAGAAGAAGAAAAATAATGGATTCCCATATATTTGAGCTAGCTAGCCTTGTGCTAGCTAGCCTTGTGATGTGACTTCTCCTTAGCCTCTAGCTATTGAGATGATATTTGTTTCGAATGGCATGATATAACTGTGTGTTTTTATGAAATGTGTTTTGAGACTTATGAAATTGTTTTGATTAAAATTTTATAAGTCATGTTTTGAATGTATTGCTCATGTTCAATTTAAATTTTGAATAAATATGATTTAAATTCCGCATAAAGTTTATTTTAGTATGTTGTGCACCACTCAGTGATGGTTGTTATTGCTGTCGCAGATATAGAGACTAGAGGAGCAGCAAAGTGAGCTACTGAGGATTGTGGAGCGACCTTCCCTGAAGTTTATCAGGTATATTTTATACCCTAATTATAAAAATTAATTTGATGTATATAATGTATGTAAATATAAAAAATGGTTATGAGTAGTTGTATAGAGTTGTATAAAGCTTCTAATAAATTTTGGTTTGGATTTTTCTTAATGTAAATCTTTGTAATGATGTATATAAATTGTTTTATCTTTAATGAAATATGAATAGAAGTATTTGTTTTAATTTGAATAAAATTGAATTTTAGTATTTTGATGATGTTGAATTTTGGAAATTGAGAAATGATGTTGAAATTGGTTGGGATAGATGTTGAATTGAAGAAGTTGTTGAGATAAATCTTTGGAAGTGCTTTTTACAAGTATTTGAAGAACTGTTTTCTCAAAATACAGACGCACTCTGCCGAAATTTTTATAAAATTTGGGGAAAAATAAAATGAGACAAAAATCTTAACTAGTTTTCAAACTCTAATTAAATGTTTTAATACCTATTAGAAAATGCTCATCACTTATAAATAGTAAGAAAATGATTTTAAAATCCCTTGTAGGGTACTTAATGAGTTATCAGTAGGTGAAGTTCGATAGTTCATTAGGTATTCTACGGGATCATGTTATACCTTACAGAGAGGTAAGGTATGACAAAATATAATTCAGATTTTGGGAGATTAATACAAATAACCTTTAAGCTTGTTTTCTTTTACACTTATCTCTTCTAAGAGTGGCATGTGAGTCTAATCATCCTTATAGGTGTGGCAACAAACTATTGTGTGTTCTTATTTTTGGTGCTTTGCTTATTAAAGAATAGCATACAAGATCTTTGTTGTGTTCTTTCAATGTGCATACTTATCTAAGAAGACTTCAAGTTATTTTTCTGTTAATTCTACAATTCTTTTCATCAAATTTCATAGTTCTTTCTTAACAATTCCATTCTACTTGGTCCAAAAAACCAAAATTTTCCATTCTGCCTAAATCTTTTCCTAACCATTATTCTCATCAAAACCAATCTTAAAGTACTCCAAATAACTTGTTTTAACTTCTGGAAATATGACCTCAAATCCAAATCATAGTTTTCCTCAAAACGTATTTTAAGTGTCGTTTTAGTGAACATTAACCAAACATGCCCAGAATTTATTCTAGCTTTAGGATCACCTTAGATACATCCCATATAGACCCCATATTAAATTTCATGTTAAAATTATATCATTTTCCAGCTGATCTAAAATCTCACCTCAAATCATCCCAATTGAAACTCTAATACCAAATTTGTTTAAAATTTTGTCAAATCTTTCCAAACCCTTGGTTTAATCTTTAATATCATTATTTTATTGTTAAATAATCCTAAATTAACCTTAGACGATTTCATCCTTCATTGGTGGTTTGCTTCCAAAGCGGTCCATCTTTTATGTTCCTTTAGAAACATCATAAATTTGCCATTCTTGAGCTTGTTTTGCTTCTTGCGGAACTTCTTTTTATTACAACATGTGCAACTTTGATCCACATTTGATAGTGAGATAAGAACTCTTTTTTTTTTTTTTTGCAAATTTTGTAAATATTTAGTGTTGTCCATCATGTCTTTGAAGAATTTTCGTTGATTACAAAGTTTGTCTAGAGTTATAAGAGTCATCTAATAAATTTCTCCTAAAGAAATTTGTGATATATCTTTTAGCATTGCCTAAATAGCCTTTTGCAATTCATGTTGCAGTTGTTTAAGAAGATCTGAGATATAAGTGTAACTCATTTTCTAGTCATTATAATAGTTGAGAATATAATACCTTCAAGACATCCTTTGATAGTGAAATTATGTCTTTCCTCTTTTATGAGCAACATTTTATATTGAAATACTCGTCTCATTGTTTGTCAATGAGAGAAAGATTACTAATGAACTCAATTTGAATTATTTCAAAGATAATGCTAGCTCATGCACTTGAGAGAATTGAATTCTTACATTTTACAAACTTTAGAACCATTCTTAAGCACATATGTGATATCTACAAAATTCTTTTCAAAATCATAGTTGAATGAAAATTATTCCTCATTTGAAGATCCATGTTCCAATTGCCTAGCATGGGTAGCCATTTATTATGAAGGTGGGTTTAAGGTGTACAAGATTGTTTGTCCTTTTTAGGTTTTGGTAAATATTTTTTCTCTTCCATGAATTCGAAGGATAAAATACTTTTGGTTGGCTAAGTTTTTTATGGAAGAGGTTGTGACTTTATTTTGGGTTATTCTTGGAAAATCTCATGAACCATCTTGAATTGGTCATAAGATGGAGATTTGGTTGTCTGAAGTGATGGCTGGTAAAAAGGTTTATAAGTGAAAAAGGGAGAAAAAGAATGAAACATGTTTTCTTCTAGTACTGTTTGTATTTGGGAGTTAAGTTTGCTTCAATTTAACAATCTGATATTTCAATCTTTTTATCTTTGATTCCTTTTGTTGAAATTCCTAACCAAACTTTTTTTATGAATTAAAGCTTTGAGATTTATATCAAGATGAGTGATTCTTAATTAAAGATCTTGATAGAGATTATGGATTTGGCCAAACAAGGCATCAACCTTTGTTACCGTAAGCTCAGCCTAGTAAGCTATTCTATAAATTTCAGAATCTATTTCTTCTAGAATACTATTTTGAGCTATGGCATTTTGTATCTACCAATTGAAAACTTCCTCAACCTGGCTTAAGGTTTTGGATTGTCCTTCTTGTCCAATCATGGATGGTTGGATAAAAGGCTAAAAAATGACTTTGAGGATAGGATAAATGTTATGTCTGAATGCATGAAATTCATCTTCATGAGTATCCTAAAAAGGAGAGAACATCATGCATGGAGCTACCAAAAGCAAAAATAAAGGAGGGGATAGTTTGGACTCGTTTACTTGTTCACATCTTAAGATTTTTAAAGCCCTTCCATAAAGTGGCAAGGGCTTTTTCACTTAAAACCATTTATGAATATCACTCCAAGGACTATAGTATCGTGAAGAACCTTGTCTCAGAACGTAGCTATTGCATAGACTTATTCTTCATTGTGCTCTTTGATCTATGGCTGAAACTTCATCAAAGTCACTATCTTTTTCATCTTCACAATTACACCTTTGATCACACATGGGCGATCCTAGATCATCCCAAATAAAGTGACCATTGACCTTATTTGTGTAGATGTGAATGCATAAACTAGAATATTCTTTTCTCTTTTCATTGAGACGAGCAATCACGCACGAGTTGAAGATAGCTATCTGGGAAAAGCTTTCGAGATTCTTAAATACCGTTCTGATGGTTCCATCAAACAATTTATGGAAAGTGGGATATGTTACTTGAATTAGATGTGTGGTGCTGTGAAGCTTCTCATAGTTAGTTAGCTATTCTATGGGGACAAATTTTACGAACTCTTCCCTGGATAATTGTCTAGGAATCTGGACAATTGTTAAGAGTTCTCTACTTATCAAAAGATGTATAAAGCATTAAAAGATACTCCAAGTTAAGTTATATCAACAATATAATCATGTAGCTTGTAGATGATCTAATGGTGTAAAATTACTGCTATGGATGTCACTGTCTATTCAACACCTACAAGTTGGACTTGTACCTTTAATTTTATTGGAAGATAAGGATCTTGGAGAGAAGTGTGGTAACTAAGGAAAAAAAAAGTGAGAACTACACTTCTAGCATGAAGTGTAGTTAAGGTAATTCCTATTATAACATATTCATGCTAAAGGAATCTTATGTCAAGTAAAGAGAGTTTGGCAGTCACTGAAAATCGTCTTCCATGAAGTGTTAGAACCAATCGAACAACTCCAAAAAAAGTATATATGTGTATCCCTATCTTTTCTATTAAGAATTAGAATGAATTTCATGAGTCACATATGCATTGATCTCATCGAGTTTGCACATATTCCTTAATAATTCATCTTATGAAAGAAATAAGAGAGCAATTGCTTCTAGTGATGGATCCAAATCGTCTATAAATATTGTACGGGCTTAGAGGTCAAAGAATTGATTCTTCTAGTTAAGTACCTTCAACCACTTGAGAAATTTCTACAGTATTGTTTATTTTTGAAGCTATGATTTTTCTATATAAAGGAGGAAGAGATAAAGGAAGATAGATTAACAAAGCTTGATGAAGCCGAGAATGAGGATGAAGTTGGAGGAGTGAGAATGCTCATGTTGAAAATGGTTTCTTTAGTTTTAACCTTAATTAAATAATGATCAAAATCACAAAAACACCATTAAGACAATATTGTAAAAGTCGAAGAAAGGCGTCGAGCTAGGCAAGGCGAGCCATCGGAGAAGAGTTAGCCACCCCATACTAGCGAGGGGCATTGAGGCACCGCCTTGTCAAACTAACAGAAAATTTTTTATTTTAATTTTTTCTTAACAGCATAAAACAAAAAGAACCCTAAACTATCTCAACTTAATGCCACCAACAGAGCAAATTGTAAGGAGAAACAAAGCAGTTCTTCCTTCTTCTTCTTCTTCTTCTTCTTCTTCTTCTTCTTCTCTCTCTCTCTCTCTCTCTCTCATCTTCACATTCTTTCCCCTCTCTCTCCTTTAATCTTCTTCTACCTTCTTCTCCTCTCACTCTCACACTATGCAACCTGTGACCCAGATCCAGAAATTTTTTTTATATATATTTTTTTTTCTTTTGTCTCCTCCTCTTATTCTGTTGAATCTATTCACGGCTTCATCACGTTGCACAACCAACCATTACTAGTCCAGCACTTTATTTTTTTTTGTTAAATTTGTTAAATATTTAGTGTGATATATTTTTGTTATTAAATGGGTATTGTTGTGATATGTTTTTTTATTAAATGGGTACAGTGTTTGTGATATGCTTTTGTTATTAAATGGGCATTGTTGTGATATGGGTATCATGATTGTGATATATTTTTATTAAATGGGTATTAATGCTCTTGCTATGATGTGTAAATTGTAATTGAGCAAATTATTGAAAAAAATATGTTGTTTAATAATTTAATTTCTTATTTGCTTGAATTGGAAGTCTAGAGGACATGGACCTGGACCACCCTCAAAAGAGAGATGGTGGTAGAATGAGAAAGTACAAAAGGTAGTGAAGAGAAAGAGGGAATGATATAAGAAATTACCTAAGTGTGATAATAATGAGGCATATGAACAATACAAAATAGCAAAGAAAAAGACAAAAAAGGCAGTTAGTCAAGTAAGAGCGCAGGCCCTTGAAAAGTTGTATGAAAAACTTGGAACTAAAGAAAAGTTAGCCATCCCATACAAGCGAAGGGCGTTGAGGTACCGCCTCGTCAAACTAATGGAAACTTTTTTATTTTAATTTTTTCTTAACAGCATAAAACAAAAAGAACCCTAAACTATCTCAACTTAACGCCACCAACAGAGAAAATTGTAAGGAGAAACAAAGCAGTTCTTCCTTCTTCTCTCTCTCTCTCTCTCTCTCTCTCTCTCTCTCACATCTTCACATTCTTTCCCCTCTCTCTCCTTTAATCTTCTTCTACCTTCTTCTCCTCTCACTCTCACACTGCACAACCTGCAACCCAGATCCAGCGATTTTTTTATTTTTTTTTTCTTTTGTTTCCTCCTCTTCTTTTTCTGTTGAATCTATTCACGGCTTCATAACGTTGCACAACCAACCACTACTAGTCCAACACTTTTTTTTTAATTTTTTTGTTGAATTTGTTAAATATTTAGTGTGATGTATTATTTTTATTAAATGGGTATTGTTGTAATATACTTTTATTAAATGGGTATTGTGTTTGTGATATGCTTTTCTTATTAAATGCGCATTGTTGTGATATGTTTTTTATTAAATGGGTATCATGATTGTGATATATTTTTATTAAATGGGTCTTGATACTCTTGCTATGATGTGTAAATTGTAATTGAGCAAATTATTGAAAAAAATACTTTGTTTAATAATTTAATTTCTTATTTGCTTGAATTGGAAGTCTAGAGGACATAGACCTGGACCACCCTCAAAAGAGATATGATGGTGGAATGAGAAAATACAAAAGGCAATGAAGAGAAAGAGGAAATGGTATAAGAAATTATCTAAGTGTGATAATAATGAGGCATATGAACAGTACAAGATAGCAAAGAAATGGGCAAAAAAGGCAGTTAGTCAAGCAAGAGCGTACCCTTTTGAAAAGTTACATGACAAACTTGAAACTAAAGAAGAGTTAGCCACCCCATACTAGCAAGGGGCATTGAGGCACCGCCTCGTCAAACTAACGAAAACTTTTTTATTTTAATTTTTTCTTAACGGCATAAAACAAAAAGAACCCTAAACTATCTCAACTTAACGCCACCAAAAAAGCAAATTGTAAGGAGAAACAAAGTAGTTCTTCCTTCTTCTTCTTCTTCTTCTTCTCTCTCTCTCTCTCTCTCTCTCTCTCACACACACACACACACACACATCTTCACATTCTTTCCCCTCTCTCTCCTTTAATCTTCTTCTACCTTCTTCTCCTCTCACTCTCACACTGCGTGATTTTTTTTTATATATATTTTTTCTTTTGTCTCCTCCTCCTCTTATTCTGTTGAATCTATTCAGGGCTTCATCACGTTGCACAATCAACCACTAATAGTCTAGCACTTTTTTTTTTAATTTTTTTGTTAAATTTGTTAAATATTTAGTGTGATGTATTTTTGTTATTAAATGGGTATTGTTGTGATATGCTTTTCATTAAATGGGTATTGTGTTTGTGATATGCTTTTTATTAAATGGATATCATGATTGTGATATATTTTTATTAAATGGGTATTGATGCTCTTGCTATGATGTGTAAATTGTAATTGAGCAAATTATTAAAAAAAATATGTTGTTTAATAATTTAATTTCTTATTTGCTTGAATTGGAAGTCTAGAGGACATAGACTTGGACCACCCTCAAAAGAGAGATGGTGGTGAAATGAGAAAGCACAAAGGCAATGAAGAAAAAGAGAGAATAGTATAAGAAATTACCTAAGTGTGATAAACAGTACAAGATAGCAAAGAAAGAGGTAAAAAAAATAATTAGTCAAGTAAGAGCGCAGGCCTTTGAAAAGTTATATGAGAAACTTGAAACTAAAGAAGGAGAGAGAGATATTTATAGATTAGCAAGGAGGAGAGAAAAAAATGTAAAGATCTCAATCAAGTTAGGTGCATTAAGGATAAAAAAGGAAAAGTGTTGGTGAAAAATGAAGACATTAAAGAAAGATGGAGAAATTATTTTGATGATCTCTTTAATAATAGTCAAAGTGATAATTGCGTAAATATAGACTACAGAGCAATAGAAAAGAATATGAATTATACTAGAAGGATTAGATCTTTAGAAGTAAAGAAAGTACTTAAAAGAATGAAAGTGGATAAAGCCTGTGGACCCGATGGAATACCAATTGAAGTGTGAAAATGTTTAGGAGATATGGGAGTGGCATGGTTAACTAAATTGTTTAATAAGATTTTAAACTCAAGATTTTCCTATCTCGATTGGATTACACCAAGGTTCAACTGTAAGCCCTTACCTTTTTACATTAGTTTTAAATGAACTGACGAAACATATACAAGAGAGTATCTCTTGGTGCATGATGTTCGCGGATGATATAATTCTGGTAGATGAAACAAGAGAAGGAGTCAATAGAAAGCTAGAACTTTAGAGAAGTACTCTAGAGTCAAAGGGCTTTAAGTTAAGTAGAACAAAGACAGAATACATGGATTGCAAGTTCAGTGAAGGCCGAACTAGTAATAGGAAAGGAGTTAGTTTGGATGGAGTAGTACTGCCCCAAAGTAATCACTTTAAATATCTTGACTCAATCCTTCAAGTAGATGGGGGATGTGAGGAGGATGTAGCCATAGGATTAAAGCCGGATGGTTGAACTAGAGACATGCCACGGGAGTTTATGTGATCGCAAGATTCCCAAAGTTAAAAGGAAAATTTTACCATACAGTCATACGACCGGCCATGTTATATGGTAGTGAGTACTGGGCACTGAAAGAGTCATATGTGTCTAAGATAAAAGTTGTAGAGATGAGAATATTAAGGTGGATGAGTGACCATACTAGACTAGATAAAGTCTGTAACGAGAGTATTAAAGAAAAGGTAAGAGTGGTGCCAATTGAGGATAAGTTGAAAAATGAAAATTGAGGTGATTTAATCATATGAAGCGTAAACATATGGAGGCTCCAGTTAGACAAGTAGAGCACATTAGGTTAGAGGATAGAAAAAAAAAAAAACGGGTAGGCCTAAACTAACTTGAAGGAGAGTAATACAACATGACCTAGAAGCATTACACTTTTCCGAGGTTTTAACCCAAAATCGTTTAGAGTGGAGAAAGAGAGTCTATATAGCTGACCCCAAATTTTTTGGATAAAGGCTTAGTTGAATTGAGTTGAGTTGTATAATTTTCTTCTATATGTTGCATTGTTGCTAGTATTGTAAATGCTTTCTAAATACACCATAATGCATAATTGTGCAAATTAATGAAAAAAAATAATTGTTTAATACTTTAATTTATTATTTGCTTGAATTGATAGTTGTTGCTTTAATTTTTTATTTTCTTATATTTGTTGCTTTTGTTGCTACTATTAAATCGAGATAGCACAACCTTTATAGTATTGCTTTTTTGCTTTCTAATTATGTTGCTTTTTTTTTTTTGTTAGATTGTGATAAGTGTAATACAGCTGAATCTTTTACAAGCAGTGGAAGAACGAACCCAGGATGGACATATGTGATTCAAGTAAATGAAAATAATAGCAATAATCTTCAATGCAGCTATTGTATAAGAGTTCATAAAAGGGGAGTTAATAGAATCAAGTAACGCCTTGTTGGAGTTACAAAAATGTGGTTCGCTGTCCAAAATATCCAGAAGATGTAAGGAGTCAAATTCAAAAATTTATTAGTAAAAAAAAAGAGAGCAAAAATTAGTTATGAATATGGAAAGACTGCTTGAATTTGAGGATATTGAAACACTAAGAATTGATGAAAATGAGGAAGATGATATGATCGAGAAACTGACAGTGGAAAATGAAGGGAAGCAATTCATGGTAATGATACTAGTGTTTCCATATAACCAAAAGTTCCACAACCATAAAGCAGTAGAGGGCTTATTGATACTTATTTTTCTCCTAAACTGACTGTTATGAGAAAAAAGTATGAGGCAACTTCTATTGATGAAAATAGTCCAAATAAGAAGGAGTTTGCCATAGCACGGTGGATGTATGATGCAGGAATAGCTTTTAATGTTGTAAATTCTGATAGTTTTAGGGAAATGATTAGAAAAATTGGAAATTATGGGAGGGAAATGAAATCTTCGTGTTATCATGAGGTTAGATACTAAATAAGGAAGTGCAGATCACAAATAATCTTCTTGAGTCTCATAAAGAAGAATGGGCAAATTATGAATATACATTGATGTGTGATGGATAGACGAATAGAAAAGGGAGAATCTTGATTAATTTCTTGGTTAATAGCTCAAAGGGAAGCGTGTTTATTAAATTAGTTGATGCAAGTGATGAATAAAAAATAGTTGCATTGTTGACTAGTTTAATTGAGAAAGAATTAATGCAAATTAGTCCTGAAAAAGTTGTTCAAATGGTTGCAGATAATGCATCAAATAGTAATGGAGCAAGTAAAGTTTTATTTAACATTTTCTATTAATGAAATATAATTAAAAAGAAAAAATTATTTGTTTATTTATTTTTATTATTAATGAAATGAATTATCTATTTTTTATGACAAGAAGAATGTTGGAAGTATATTTTCTTCATCTATACTGAACTCTATGTGCAGCCCATTGTATAGATTTGATGTGGAAGGTGTTTTTAAGATAAGGATTTTCAAAGAAACATTCTGCAAAGCTATTGAGCTTACTGGTTTCACATATGGCTCTTTAGGAGTTTGATTATGTTGCGGAAGTTTATTAAAAGAGTAGAATTGCTAAGGTCAAGGCAAACTAGATTTGTTATTGCTTTCATTACATTGAGAATGATTCATCTTCAAAAGGCCAATATTAGAAAAATGTTTACTTCGAAAAGCTGTACAACTAATAAATGGGCTAAAGAAGTGAAAGACAAAAAATGTGAAAGAACGATTTTAAGTTCTGCCTTCTAGAATCATGTTATCTATACTTTTAAAATTTCTAGTCCTCTTGTTCGTGACTAGTTAATAATGAAAAAAAAGTCAAGGGATATATTTATGAAGCTATGAATAGAGCCAAAGAAATCATTGTAGAAATCATTGTCAACTAATCTCGTTATGAATCAAGATTGGTTGCAAAATCAACACCAATTGAAACTCCATCATTTTGAGGGTCTCGTTCAATGAGAGGTGCATCCTCTTTGCAAGTTGATAATAATGAAGAGGAGGAAGAATTTGTGATAGAGGCTATTGAAAATGAAAATAATTTTTGAAATCTTAATGATAAGTATTCTTAATTTTAAGTTTTTTTTTTTATGCATTTGTTGCATTTGGATTGTTATGACTTATTTCTATTTATTAAAATTTGAACTTTTAAAATTTATATATGCTATTCAATGATTTAACAACTCTATTATTATTAGTATTGTTACTTATGCTATGAATTCTAATTTTATAGCCTCAATTGTACTTAAGTTAAAAATGCAAGTGTGCACTATATATATATATATATATATATATATATATATATATATATATATATATATATATATATATATTATTACTTATGTTATAAATTTTAATTTTATAGTCTTACTTTTATCTTCTACTTAAGTTGAAAATGTAAGTATGATATAATATATATAATTTTTTTTCTTTTTTATATGTAATTTTTTATTTATCAAACTAGTTAAAAGTATAAAATTTTATATTAAAGTACACACACACATATACGCGCACACCCCCACATATACAACACATACACATACACATACAATTTAGATTATGACACGTTACTTTAAAAAAGTTTTCGCCTCATCTCGCCTCTCATCTCTCATCTAACCATAAGTTTTCATATCATCTTAATATCGCCTTTCGCCTTGATAACACTTCCCACACTTCCCTCAGGTTAGGATATATTTATTACAAGATCCTTATCATCTAAATTCGTAATTATTAAATCTTTAAATTTTAAAAATGATTTATAAATTTCATTGATATATTATATTATATTAAACATATACACATAAATAAAAAATATCATATTGTATAATTTATTAATTTAATTAGCATAATATTTATTAGTAATATTTTATTATAAACTATAAAAATTTCATAATAAAATTATTTTTAACTCTAATTGTAAATATATCTGATCATATTCACATATGTTTTGGGTCTATAAATCGATACGAGAACAAAATACATTTTCAACACGATAAAGATATTTAAACACAATTATTCTTAAATTTTAAAACACGTCATATAGATAATATATTAATAAAAAAACATATTTACTATAATTTTAATATATAAAATATAATAATTTAAATATAATCACTTAATTATTTCAAATGGCGAGAAAACAAAAATCTGAAACTGAAAAAACTTATGATTTTTAATATACCTGCCAATTAACTTATAAGTTAACATAGTTGAGTAATTATTAGAATCCTTACCCACGGATTACTCTAAATCAATTGAACCAAATTCAATTTTATTTAATTAAGAATTGGTAGTACAAATGATTCCAATTAAAGCTACGTTTTTATAGTCCATGATATGCATCGGCCAAACCATTGCAATATCTTCTCTGAAGTCTGAACTCATCATCAAAAATATGCAACTCTTCCATTTGGGGAAAAATATATCTACTCACATGGGATCTATAATTTCCATTAAGGTTGATAGTATGAAATTAACTATCTCATATTTAAAATTAATTTCTTGAAAAATCTAAAACCGATTTGATTTGAAATTATAATATAAACTTTTATTTTAATACATTACAGCCACAAAAATTATAGATAATAATGTAGCAAAAGAAAAAATCATTGGCATTACGCTGCTGAATTCATTTGTAAGAGTAATTAGTTTCCCCACTTACATATTAATTGTACATGTAATTAAATGAATTTAGATAACTAATTATTCATTAAAAACTTCAAGGAATGCAGAGAATTTTGCAGCATAAGATTTTTAAAAATAGCAAGGAATCAACAGAGATAACAGCTTTATGCTTTATAAACTACAACCACCATTAGAACAATCAGTGCACTGTTAACAAATACAAGGAGGATTCTCTAATCCCTGTGCAAATCAAAGGAATAAAACCGATATTTTCGATATGTCAATGAGAAATCGAGAAGATAAAATTGAAGGAAAACACCAACCTGGAAATGAAACTTTCCAAGAGACAACAGCTAGGTCTTGTATCTGTTTCACAGATGAAATTGGTGTCAACAAACTGCGCATTACCAAACTATGAAGAATAATATGAAGAGAAACAAACCATCTATCTTCATCCATAAGCATTACAAGACAGCAGTTCTGAAAACTGACATTTACTTGACTTAGTGACATGTAAACTTTTGCAAGACAAAACAATATATATATATATATATATATATATATATATATATATATATATATACACATTTCCAGTCATAATTCATTCAATGATGCTTAACAAACTAAACAATTTTTTATGAAAACTCAAAATGGGCAAAACCTAGGTACAATAACACCGTACATTTATGTTCATAATATTATAGAAACTTTCAACAGCCAACATATAGTATCTATCCACAAGATAGTCATGTTATATTCAAAAAGAGAAATTGGAGACTTTTAAGAATTGGCCCTTGCAGGGAACCCCCTTTTTGTGCTTCTTAAATCTTTTGCATCAAGGGCTTCTAGAAAGTTAACTGTAGCTGCAATCTATACAATTGAAGGGCTTCACTTTGTTAATTTTATAATATTCATATCCTTCTCATCCTTGCATATATGCACATGTGAGCACATGCACTCGTGTCAAATAATAATAAATAAAAATCCGTTAGTATTATGCCATCATCAGGACCCATACTAAGCCCTTGCTAGAAATTCTCATGTTAAGGACCTATGTAGTAATTTCTACAATAACATTTTTCACTTTCTTCCTTGACAAGTAACACTGCTGTACTTCATTCCAAAACCTAAAAAGATTTCCATGTACGAGATGTGAAATGAATGCGCAAAAAGATTACTTCAATGAAACAAGAAAAACAACCAAGTTGGTTGCGTCCAAGGCTAGAGGCAGGCAACGAGAAAAGGAATGCCAAAGGCCAAACTGACTTAAGGTAACATTGGTGAATGGGCAGCTCAATTACTAAACAATCTAATCTAGTCTACTTCAATATGCATGCAAGCACTTGTGAGCTTAGTCTTGAGAAAAACATGTTTAGAACTAAAGAAAAAAGAGGAATAGAAAACTAATGCAAGTCTCTATCAAAAATATTCAGAGAAAGCCAACTATTCTCAAGAGAAAACCACCCAGCAGTTGACTCGAGGAATTACATGGGAAACAGAATAATATATAAAAGACTACAAATTACATATTTAGCACAAATGAGCCACTCCAGTGTAACACACAGCATCCCCGATAGGTAGTTACATGCTCCACACATTTATCTTCCCATAACATTACATGCATATCAATAAATAGTACATCATATATACCCGTACACACTCTTGGTACTACTACTCATTTCAATACCTATTCCACCGGCTTAAAACATCTAAGTTTACCATATTAAATAGCTTCTCATCATTTCTTCTTATTTTATTTGCGGACAACAAGAGCTCAAACTAAAACCCAGAAGGAAATCTTGAACTGCAACCATTCTACTTCACACAGCAGAGTGAAGCGTCACCTTGTCATAACAATTAGATTCCTCATCTTCTCTTTCATCAAGATTTCTCTTCATCTCATGAGTTGCCTCATTATAACTATTTCTCAAATTCTCATGAACTTCTCTCAAGTCTTCAAGATCATATTTCATTTCCTAAAAAGCTCGAATCCTTCATCATTCAAATCTTTGATGACAACATCATCAAAACCTTTTAAGTGCCCAAGTAATCACAAAGCAACTTTATTTTCTGCATCCTTCCTATAGGCTTTAAATATTATATTACGTTTTCTGTCCAAATCATGTATATTATAAAATTGGGAAAAGAATTATTTGCGTTAAATTTTTCACGAGTAAATTGTCAGCAACAAATTTGGTTTTTAACTAACTCCTTGAGAATCATGAATAGAATCGTCACAACAATTGGCGCTACACCTATGGTCTTCAAAACACTTGGTTGTTATTGACGCCTTTGTGTCTCTTGATAGGAAGTTTTCTACACAATCTCAATTTATCAAAGCACTTGGCCTTTTTTGCCATCTTCAAAAGACCTCTCATCCATTCATCAATCTCTATATAGTCTCACACCTTAGGACTTACACCTTTCCAATGGGTTTTCTACTCTTCCATGGATGTAAAGAATTCTCACACGTAGGATATAAAGCTGTTTTGAAGGAAACTCTCTTTTGGTGGGGAATTTAAGGATATTAAACTCAAAAGTAGAGAAAGTAACATTAATAAAATATATAAATAAATAAATAAAAACTGTTTGTATATTATATAAAGTGATATTAGAGCAATAGAGCTTAAATTTTTCAACCAACTGATATCAGAGTGTAACTCAATCATAAAGGCACCTTTTTAATGAAACTCTCTGTTTACAGTGATTTTGCATGTTTGTAGAAGGAACCCATTGAGAGGGTTATTTGAAATCAAATCAAGAGCACAAAGAATCTTACAACAGGTCTGTTGAGAAGATGAGTCCTAAACTGAAACTCAACAAGGAGAAGAGTAGCATAGACAAGATTTTCTAAGAAAGTGAAAAAGGTGAAGTCAAAAGTGCCTTGACAAAGTGCGGTTCTGCAGAAAATCTGCAACACTAATAGAGAGGCGCAAAGGTGTTAGCAACAACAAAGTATTTGAAGACTATGGACAGTATTCCATCAATGGTAGTGAGGATTCCATTCAAGATGGTTGTCAAAAAGCTAACACTAGGAGGAAAAAAAAAAACAACAACAACTAATTTTTCCAACCAGTAGCTTACTCATGCGTGAAATCCAGTCCATATCATTTTCTAAATACTATATAGCATGTATAAACTTTGAACATATATTTGGAAGGAAAACATAGAATGGGTTTAAAGCGTATACAAACAAGGCAATAGAAAATGAAACTGCTTTGAAAAAGTGATTAGGTTAGGCACTTGAAAAGTCTTTATGCTATTGTCATCAAAGATGTGAATAATGGAGATTATGTGAAGTTGAGTACAATCTTCAAGACTTAAGAACAGATCATGAGAATTTGAGAAACAACTATGATGAGGCAATTCATATGTTGAAGGGAAACTTGGGGAGAGAGAGTGCTACATATCAGACCTGCACAATTACTGAAATAGAGAAATAGGGAGAGAGAGATAGAAAAGGACTAGGTGAGCAGAGAAATAGACTGGGTGAGAAGAGAATAGAAAGGGATGAGATTAGAATTAGAGAAGAAGAGAGAAAGAAGAATTCTGCATTTGTTATTGATGATAGAATGCCCAATTACAACTATTCTTCCCCTATTTATTCTAACCCCTACAAAATACCAGAATTTTGCCTGGTATATTACATACAGTCCACCAGCCCACCTAAGTCAACTTAACCAGCCCAGTCAACTCATCTAGCTCATCCCATCCCTTGGTCATTACAGAGAGGCCGAGGAATTTGGCAATAATGATGGGATGATGCAAACCTAGCCTGTTTGAACGAAAATGATTGCAGTTGACGGTTTTGATGAAACCACAGTGACAAAATCAAAGAACTGCAATAGTTAAAAGCTGCTTAGTCAACTTATTATTAATTATATTTTATTAATAATTTAGACTTACAAGGACTTCACAATAACTTACAGAACAAAGACACGGCAATTCAACGTCATGAGGAAAAACCATAGTCCATTTATCATTGACCCACACGCCATTCCCTATTGGTAATAACCAATAAACACATGAAAACTAACAATTTGATATATAATGTCATCATACAACAACAAGTGCTAAATACAGAATGCAATGTCGCCATCAATCAATAAGTCTTCAGTGCTTTAGAAAGCGTTAAATCTAAAACTCAGTGAATACAACTAAAACGCAGTACTTCTCCGAAAATAGCTAAATTTGAATACTTAACATCAAAGAGTCCCCATACTTGTATCAAAGATTACATATGTAGAAACTTACAAATGATGCCATTTCTTCATCATTTGGCGCCCCTTAGTCATCCAAGTTCTCCATCTGAATGCTGCTTTTCAAAGGGACATATTCTCCAAGGTAGCCACCAAGATGATCATGTAAAACACTCTTATCGATTCCTTGGTGGTGATAGCTCTTGCAAACATAGTAAAAAACACTCTGCACCAACAAACCCACCAGATTTACAATCACCAACACCCCCACGAAAAACCCACCAACAACAATTCTCGTAAAAACACCATATTTGTCTCCTCCATGCACCACCACAGACCCAAAAATCCCTCCAATGACCCCACAAATTGCCAAATACCCAAACACAAGCACCGCAGCCATACGAGCCCTTCCCTTTAGCAACTCATAGCTCTTCTTCATTGCGGCAATCCCATAAATGGGCTCAAGCACAGAAACCACACTAGCCAAGTGCCATAAAGCAGTTATATACACATGGACAACCAAGAAGAACACGAAAATCACCACCAGAGATAAAAAGAGCAAAACGACGTTCTGGGTATCGACGGCAATAACGAAAATGACCAAGAAGATAAGGATTACAGAGTTATAAAGCAACATCAACAAAGACACCCACAAAAACGTAATAAACAAGCGCTTGAAAACCCTGGGTATAGCAGAAATGGTAGAAGAGAAAGTCACAGGCTTGGATGTGTAAAGAGAGGCAACAGTGAAAACAACAGCAGCTGTTGAGAGCAGAGAGAAAGCAAAAAGAAAGATTAGATAACAGAACTGGAAGATCATGAGAAGGGTCCATTCATGGCGGGTTTGATTGGGATCAGCTGATGGGTGGTCTTCAAGTTGAGCCAAGAGAGGGTGAGTAAAGAGAGAATGGGCTAAGATGGCAAAAGAAAGAGGGAAAATTAGGGTTAGGGTTATGAGGTAGAAGGTTTTTGGAGAACGTTTGGGGATTGCAATTGATTCCCTCAAAATTTCTGGTATGGTTAAGAATTGGAGCTCTTCCGGTTCAAGATCCATGGCGTGAAAGGGTGTTCTGGCTGGAAAACAGAATGCAAGAAAAGTCGGTGGAGTGAGAAGCGATTTTATCAAGATTCTGGAGAGAAATAGATAGATCAGTGACCCAATGAATAAGGTAAGAACTGACAAGGGACAAAGAAGATAGAATGGAAGGCTAGTAAAGAGTTTGGGCTTTTTATTCTGTCTTTTGGGCCGGTTTTTCTTTCAATTATAAGGATTTTCTAATTAGCCCAAATTAAAAAACAAATTAAACTACTTTAATTACTTATATCAATTTTTTATTAAATCTTATCATAATTAATAAATTCTATAATAATAAATACAAATAAATTTAAATAATTATTCCGTGATTAATTCCTTGAAGACATTCATTAGAAATAATAATTAAAATTTTAATGCTATTTTTTGCTATTATTTTTTTAAAAATTTTTTTAATATTATACTATATTATCATAATATTATAAATATTATGTTTAATTATTTAAATTAAAATATTAATTTTAATGTCATTTTAATTAATTATATAAATAAAATATTTATTAATTTAAAATTATTTTTTATTTGATTATATTTTCATGAAAGCTATATGCTATGCTATTAATATATAATATTAACTTAATTATAAAATTAAATGTAATATAATAAAAAAATATTTAATAACAATTTTTAAAAATATAAATTAAATACAAAGAGTTAATTTATATTTATTATTAATTTTTAAATATTTGCATATATTTTATTTTAATTTTTTTTATAATTTATAATAATGTAAACTTGCATAATGAAATTGCATATCTAGGTTAATGTGAAAGAAAATTATTTGTAAAACTAAAAAAAAAAGGAATAATTTGAAACAAATTTTGGCTATTTAGTACATTATCATTATAAAATTTTTATTTTTATTATAATGATATCTTGAAATTTGATATTGTCATCTTATTTAATAAAAAAAATTTTAAAATTTATTTAATATATTAATTATTTAATATATTTAGTAAGTATTTCTATTTTTTAAATTATAAATTATATTATAGATGTTATAAATACATTATTAATTAAAATATAAATATAAAATGTATCATGCATGTTATAATTAATATATATATAGAGAGAGAGAGAGAAGAGAGAGAGAGAGGGAGAGGGGTAGGCTTCTAATTCAAAATTAAAAATTATAACAAAATTTTTGTAAAATAATTTTTAAAAAATAAAATTTATAAAAAGAAAAATATAAATTTATACTATTAGTATTTATAAGAATATTTTTATTAGTTTGTTTAAATTTTAATTATATTAAAATTATATTTCAAAAAAATAAAAAATATATATATTTTTATAAAATTAATTTCAATGTTAATTATTTCTTTATTTGATATTTAGTATAACTAATATGATTATCAATTCAGTTATTAATAAAAAATTTGAACTATATCAATATAATAAAATAAATATTCGACAATACAGTTTGATTTTTACAATTTTTTTTATTTAAAAGAATGAAAACTATAAATACTACTATTTTCAATACCAAAAAGAATAAAAATAAAAAAATATTAATAAATATAATAATACAAATATAAATTTAATTAATTAATATATTATTAATATTACTCTTTTATTTATTATTAATGCAAGAGATAATATTTTATAAATAATATAACGCTAGCTCTTAATAATAATTTTTAAGAAATCATAATAATAATTTTTAAGAAATCATACTTATAATAATATAAATATACATAAAAATAAATTAATTAGATTTAAATTTAATTGTTTTTAATGATTTTTTTTTGTTAGTATTGATCTTTAATTAAAAATAAATAAAATCCCTCTTAAGTTATTGGTTTAACAAATTTTAAAATTAATAATAATCTTGTAATTTTTTTATATTTTTTTATATTTTTATTTTTAGAAATTATAGTTATTAAAATATTTAATTTTAATTAACATTCATAATTTTATAAATATTAATATATTATTTTATTGCAATAAAAAAATCTTAGATGAAAATTAACTTAAAAAATAATATGTAATAAATAAAATATTTTTAAATATATATAATAAATAATTAATTGTAAATATAAATTTAAAAAACTAAAAACTAATAAAGTATTTTATTTAATATTATAATACGATTAAATTATATTTTTATTTTTTATTTGTTAATTTTTTATTTTAATTAATTAGTTCTAGTAAAATTTTATATTTAATTGAAATTAGATGTAAGTAAGATTAAAAATTTTAAATTTATATAAATTTTAAAATTAATTTAAATAATAATTAATTTTAAAAATATAGAACAATTTAGATAATTCAATACTCTCCTCTTTTATACATTTATATATATCAACTATGGAAAATCACTCAATATAAAAGACTGAATAAGAAAATGAACTATGGAAGGCCATCTTAATTAGCTGATGAACTAACATATTAGCATCCTCCCTATCAAAATGAAAGAAGATGTTTGAGAAGCCTAAAGTTTTAATTTAATATCGTAAGCAGTTAAGCTCAGAGAACCCAAAGCCGAGCACTCCGACGTCATTGCCACGATCAATCCAGAAGAATAGAATATTCAAAAATCACGATCACTAGCAACACCCAAACCATACTATAATGCCATTACTTCTGTTGCAATTGTCTGCTGGGTCTAACAATTTCTTCACAGTAACAACCATAACTTCTTCTAATGTGTCTTGTAGAATTAGAATTGCCAACATCCACATGGAAATTATGGGGGACCACTGGGCCTGTGGCTCTCCATTTGTTGAGTAACTGGGTACTGACATTTATTAAAAAGTCAAATCACAACTTAAGAAAGTGTGATTCAAATTAAACTTTTAATATATATATATATATATATATATATATATATATATATATTGCATTATATTCATAGAGAAATATATATACTACCTATTTAATATTATATTTGGGACAAAAATTATTTTTTTAAATAAAAGTATCATTTTAAATATTATTAAAAAAAAAAATTTAAAAAAATTTATTTTATTATTCTTATGATTAAAATTTATCAAATTTAATTTTAAATTACTTTTTAATACTATCTAATTATTATACTTAAAAAAAATAATTTTCTTAATAGCAAGTTCAATAGTAATATGAAACAAGTCCATAGTTAATAAAATTTATCTACAGGATTGAACAGGTTGAACTAGGTATTCTTTATATTGTATTTAGAGGCAAGGGTTATTATTTAATGCACAGTAGTTTATTTGAATATGAATAAGTATTGGATAATAGATTTGTGAATATTTGTTCAATTGAAGACGTGGGTTTTTATTGAATACTAATGTCTTGGAATGTTTTGCTACTCTTCATACAGTAATTCTTGTTAATTTAAAGGAGAGGTTCTATCCAAAATTGTTTTTTAATTTGTTTTGCCTGAAAGACAAACAAACCGTAGTTAAGTTTTGGGGGCATTTAATGGGATGAAAGCTCAATTATTTATTGTAGAAGTTTAATTTTATTTATTTTTAATTTTTTTATTTAATTTAATTTAAATTTAATTTAATTAAAAAATAAAGAAAATAAAAAAATTTGAGTTTCTTAATTTTGGGTTCATATTAACAAATCAAGAAATTAAGTTTAAAAATCAAAAAATTTAGTCCATAAATTTTAAATTTTTGGCTGAATTAAGTTTAAATTAAAATTTTTTTACTAAATTAGACAAAAAGTTGAAAAATAGTTAAATTAAACTTCTTTAATAAGTATAGATGGTAAATTAAATATTTTACCATATTTATTTAATATGTTAATAAAATTGATAATTTTTTGTGTTAATTTGTTTTTAAGTAAGAGTTTCGAATTTTGATAAGTTGTTTCACAGTATGCATAAATTATTATAAAAAATATATAAATAAATTGTTTGATATTTTTATAAAAAAGTAATTATCAATTAGTGATTTATAAATGTAACACCCTCACTGTAACAATTCTGCACATTCTACTATTTCGGTGACCAGTGTGGGTCCGGACAGTTAGAACGTCCGGAAAAATATTTAAACTAAAGTGAGGAACTATAATTAACTCAAATATTAATAAGAAAAATTTAGGAAAAATTTTAAAAATAAAATACAACCAAGTTAAATGAGCCAGTGCCCTAGCGATGGGTAACCTAGTGGGAAGTTACAGTTCTCGCAACTAGGAGCCCTAGACATGGGGAAAAATTCATAAAATAATTTTTGGGACTCCAAAGAAGAGTCATTGAGATTTCTATAGCATTAGAATGCCAAGAAAATGTTTAGAAAAATTTTTTCAATCGGTACAGACAATTTTAGTCTGTTAAGCCAAACGGAGGGCATTTTGGTTATTTCGTTTTCGGAGATGATTTTTGACAAACTTGTCCAATTAAGTAAATAATTATTATGACATAAAATAGAAATAAATATTGATGAAAATTAAATTAAAAATGAGTAAAAGAAAGAAGAAAGAAAGATAAACCGACAACTCGGTAAGAGTAAAATTTGGTCAATTAAATTTGAGGGTCCAATATTGACCAAAAGTGATGATTATTAATTTAATGAAGCTAAATTAATTTAATTAATTGAAATTATGAAAATTAAAAATAATTATTGAAAAGTCAAATTATAATGATTATAAACTTCAAAATAATTTCAAATTTGCCATTCTACTTATTTACCATATTGCCATTAAATATTTAATTATTATATAGGTTAATTATTGAACAAAAAATCTGCATTTTTTCCCTTCTTCTTCCCGTCCACTTGCCTTCTTCCCTTCTTCTCTAAAATTTTCCATTAAAACCTAAAATCCAAAGCTTAAAACCCTAAGTCACAACCAAATTTTTTCTTGGAAAAATTATAGCCCACCCTAAACTAAAGCCTAATTAGTAGAAAGCACTCAAGAAAACCAAAAAAAAAATGAGTTTGGGGCAAGAGGAATTTCAGCCAAGGTGGACCAAGAAGGAGCTTCAAGTTTTTGATTGATTAGAAGGTTGAATTGAAGTTGAGTGAAGCTAAGGAATAAGGTTAGTGCTAGAAATTCTCTTGGAACTTCAAATTTATGCAAGTTGATTTAGGGTTTGCTCAAATATGGAATTTTGTGTTGTGACTTGAATTTGATGATGTTGAGGTTGATTATTGACTATTAGAAGTGTTATA
Organism: Hevea brasiliensis; assembly: GCF_030052815.1. Lineage (NCBI taxonomy): Eukaryota > Viridiplantae > Streptophyta > Magnoliopsida > Malpighiales > Euphorbiaceae > Hevea > Hevea brasiliensis. Next base: position 44,502,221 of record NC_079503.1, on the reverse strand, counting down.
AATATGAATTGAAGTTTGGAAGTTGGGTGAAATTGAAAATTGGGAGTGCTTCTCTTATGCAGGAAATTTGGACGTATGAGTCCAGGGTATTGTTTGACCTATAACTGAGGTTGTGTGACTCCAATTGGTATGAGGCCAATTGGAGGTGAAACTAGACACATAATGGCACAACTTTGGTGAAGAAACCATGCCCAGAAAACCAAACCAACTTGACCAAAAGTTTTCCCTAATCCGGGTGACCTGCAATCTGCCTAGGCAAAATGACCAAATGAACAGTATTTGGTTATTTGGCCATAACTCAATGTAAAAAGGTCCAATTGACCTGAAATTTTACCAACAATAAGCTGAGATATATACCAACAACTTTCATGAAGAAACCTAACCCAAATTATGACCATAACCTAGTCAAATTGCCAACCAAACTTAGGTCACTAAATCTGGCAGAACCAAATTGCCCAGAAAATCTGGGTGCAGGTCACTCCAACTAGTTATGGTAAAATGACTATAACTTGAGCTACGAAACTCCAAATGGAGTGATTCAAAAAGGGATTAAAGAAGACGCAATAAGGAACAACTTTGATGAAGAAAGGTTAGCCCATTTTCCACTCTAAAATTGTCCAATGGAACAGTAAACGTAGGTAGTAAAAACTAAAAATTTAGAAATGCATGTAGGGGACTTTAAATTGCAATTGGCAATTAATACTAGCAAATGTAAAACTCAAAATGTGGGATCTTGGTGTTATTAGAATTAATATATCCATTAAGTATAAAAAAGTCAACATTTTAGTTGACTAGTAAGGTAAATAGTAATTAAAATGATTAGTAAATTAAGATGAAGACCTAGAACCAATTCTAAGCTTAAATGCTTAGAATTGTATGACAAATGTGGACTATGCATCCTAGTCAAAATTGTTAAAAAGAAATTAAGGCCATAAATTTGAAATCCATGAAATATTCATGGATTACTTGAAACATGAAAAATAAGTCACCTAATTGATGTGAATAGATAGTTAGGGCTTATATGCCCATCACAAATGGAATTCATAAAATATTAGTAACTCAACTTGAAATATAAAATTTGTAATTACATAAGTAGATTCTTGAATGTATATATGAGAAAGGAAAAATGTTTTGAATACAATGGTACATGTGAACCATTGTTTAGAATTGTGATCAATATGAATAACATAATGAATGAATAAATAAACCATATTAATGTATGAATAAGAAATTAGTTCTCATTATTGTAGAGAGGAGAAGTATTTTGAGTACAATGGTATAAAAGGATAATTGATGTGAATTGTGATCATATAAATAATCAAATGAATGTAAGAATTATAATTGAAATTTATCATGAAATAATGAAGTCATAAAACACAATATATTAATATTTGATGATATTATGTGCCCTTGTATTGCCTAGACACGTATGTCAGATTGGATAGATTGGCATGCCAATAGGGTATTGTTTTAGCAGTACTGCGAAAGGCTTTATGCCCGTATTCATGGCTTTTATGCCCGTATTCATGGCTTTTATGCCCGATTATGTCATATCATGGCTTTTTAGCCATACTGACTGCATACATGGTTGACGTTCTGCGTCCCATGGTATGACTGCCCGAGGCACCTCGGTGTCCAGTGCCAACGACCCGTTATCCAGTTTAGTCAGTCTATCATAGGTTACTTGGGCAGTGAAATTTATTGAAATAAGTTAAGAATATTAGTAATAAAAAAAATTAGAAATTAAATAAATGAGTAAGATGACCTAAAATAAATTAGAATAGTTATTTATTAGAAAGAATCGAAATAAACTGGACCGATATCAAAATTTACTTATTATGAAATAATCTGAGACAACCTAGAAAGTATTGAGAAAATGCTAAAAGATTAGCAAAGAAAATTATAACACACATAAATATTACAAATGTGACTTACATGATAATATAAGCATAAATTTATTATTTTCAGATCATTTTTCTTTGTACATTATTACTGTACATTGGCGAAATAAACACTTTCAAAGAAGACTAAATTAGGATAAAACATATTAAATTTTAGAAACCGCATGTGAAGTATAAATAAATCTTAATTATTTGAATTATGTTTTATTTCTATCTTTATTTGCATATTATTTCCTTGTTATATTATTGCACCACTAAGCAGCAATGCTTAGCGCGATGGAATTGTTTCCTTCGCGCAGGTACTGAAGCTAGAACCCAATGGACGTTTGACTGGGAACTTTAGGAGTTTTGATCTGTAGAGTGTCAAAGTTTGTTACCTCCTCAGCAATGCATGTAGATAGGGCCCATATAGATCATATTTTGTATTTTGTATAAAATACTAGATATTGTATTATAATGTAGATTATGAACAGGTAATTAATAGGAATGCGATGTAAATTAATTAATTAGCTTTTTCATATGTAATTAATTTATATATTATGTAAATTATGAAATTTTGTAATTATTTTATAAATTATGTAAATTAAGGAAATTTGAAAATTTTGCTTATGTAATTTGAGAATGTTTACATATGAATTGAGTATGAATGGAAATGTATGGAAATGATTATGAAATTGAAATGTATGGATGAGATTTGAAATATGAGAAAATTATGAGAATGATTGATGAGATAATTATGATTAGCATGGATGAGATTTTTTTTATTTAAAAATATTGTTGAATTTCAAACAGGTGAATATTGAAATACGCCAAACGATAATAAAATAAGGGAAACTCCACTGGTTTCTCCGTCGAAAAATAATTAATATTAAATTAAACGAGTTCAAAATTATTAAAAAAATAAAGTAAAATAAGTTAGGGTGCTTCGGCACCGATTGTAGCACGCCTTGCTCGGCTACACTGTATTCGGGTGAGGGGTGTTACAATAAACGTGTAGTTTTAATTTTATTTATCTTATTTTTAATAAATGTATATTATCAAAACTCAATGTATTATGAAATTAGGAATAAAAGATAAACATTTTCTATTAGATACAAGTATTTATACGTATATTAAGTAAAAAATGTATACATTCAAATGGTGATGTATATTATATTTTTTTTTTTGGTGCACACAGAGATTGGCACAATAGCTGTAACACCCTAAATTTTTAAATAATTTTTGTATGTGTAGTATATGAGTTTTGACTAGTTTGAAGAGCCTAAGAACGGCCAGATGATGTTGTAGAGATGTGAATTTGAGACTTGTGATTTTAAAAGTGTGATTTAAGCTACTTTACAGGTTGGGTAGGTCCTAGGTACAGGGAAAACTTTGCCGGATTTCCAGTATAAGTTAGGCTGTCTTTTGATTCTTTGAAGTCTTATTTTGAGTTAATTCTGATAACTTTGTAATATAATTATTTAGGTGATCAGGGTCAGCCATCCTCCTCCACTCAGCCACCACAGTGATTCCCGATGTACTATGAGTAGATATTCATTTTATTTACAATTTTAATATTATTATACATACAAGGCATGCTCATGCATTCACTTATAATTATATGTATATAACTATTATAGGCATGCTTTGTGTTGTATTATTATTTGATGAAATTGATGTGGGTGTCACTTTAGGGTAAATTGAAACTGTGTGCGTGTGTCGGTGTGCATGAGGTGTGGTACTAAATATGGGTAAAACAATAGATCAACTTAAGCTAGTCTCGCTTAGGGCCTGATCCTTTTTGTGATAAGTCGGGATGAGCACAGCTTTGAGTCTCGCTAACCCCTGTATTTGGATTATTAAAAGAAAATCTTACTCGAGTTGCTCTCACCAATAGAAGTTGGAATTAAGAGAGTTGTGTAGGGAATCAGCTCCCATATATTTATATATTTGATTGATGTGACACACGGGTGTGTGAGTGCTCCAAATTATTCTTTGTGTGAATATTATTTGAACTTGGTTGAATGTATTGATATATGCTACATTTCATCCTCAGGGATGCATTAGTCCTAGATAGTTATAGAAATTATATTTAAAATCAATATCTTACTCTATGAGTTGAACGCTCACTCCTATTCACCATATTTTTTTCCAAGTTATAGGAGTTTCTCTTTCTTTGTGATTAACCTGCTTCTTTCCTCACAGGTATACAACTCAACTCAACTCAACTCAACTAAGCCTTTATCCCAAAAATTTGGGGTCGGCTATATGGATTCGCTTTTTCCACTCTGAACGATTTTGGGTTAAATCCTCAGAAATGTGTAATGCTTCTAAGTCATGTTGTACTACTCTCCTCTAAGTCAATTTAGGTCTACCCCTTTTTTTCTTTCTATCCTCTAACCTAATGTGCTCTACTTGTCTAACTGGAGCCTCCGTATGTCTACGCTTCACATGACCAAACCACCTTAATCTCCCTTCTCTCAACTTATCTTCAATTGGCACCATTCCTACCTTTTCTCTAATACTTTCATTACGGACTTTATCTAGTCTAGTATGGCCACTCATCCACCTTAACATTCTCATCTCTGCAACTCTTATCTTAGATGCATACGACTCTTTCAAAGGCCCAACACTCACTACCATATAACATAGCCTGGTCGTATGGTCAGACGGTAAAATTTTCCTTTTAATTTATTGGGAATCTTACGATCACATAAAACTCCCGTAGCACGTCTCCACTTTAACCATCCGGCTTTAATCCTATGACTAACATCCTCCTCACATCCCCCATCTACTTGAAGGACTGAGCCTAGATATTTAAAGTGATTACTTTGGGATAGTACCACTCCATTCAAACTAACTCCTTCCCTATCACCAGTTTGGCCTTCACTGAACTTGCAATGCATGTATTACATCTTCGTTCTACTTAACTTAAAACCCTTTGACTCTAGAGTACTTCTCCAAAGTTCTATTTTCCTATTGACTCTTTCTCGTGTCTCATCTATCAGAACAATATCATCCGCAAACATCATGCACCAAGGAATACTCTCTTGTATATGTTTCAGTTCATCTAAAACTAATGTAAAAGGTAAGGGCTTATGGTGATCCTTGGTGTAATCCAATTGAGATCGGAAAATCTCTTGTGTCCCCTCCCACTGCACAATAGTAGTTGCTCCTTCATACATATCTTTCAATACTTGTATGTACCTAATAGATACCCTCTTTTGTTCTAACACATTCCATAAGACTTCTCTTGGAACACTATCATAAGCCTTCTCCAAATCAATAAAAACCATGTGTAGATCTTTCTTCACATCTCTATATTTCTCCATCAAGCTTCTAATGAGAAAGATCGCTTCCATAGTTGAACGACCAGGCATGAAACCAAATTGATTGAGAGAGATAGAAGTATCATGACGTAGTCGATGCTCCACAACTCTCTCCCACAACTTCATAGTATGGCTCATGAGTTTAATTCCCCTATAGTTTGAGCAACTCTGTATGTCTCCCTTATTTTTAAAAATAGGTACTAAAATACTCTTCCTCCATTCATCAGGCATTTTCTTTGAGTTTAGAATCTTATTAAATAATTTAGTTAACCATGCCACTCCCATATCTCCCAAATACTTCCACACTTCAATTGGTATTTCATCGGGTCCACAGGCTTTACCCACTTTCATTCTCTTAAGTGCTTCCTTTACTTCTAAAGATCTAATCCTTCTAGTATAATTTACATTCTTTTCTATTGTTCTATAGTCTATATTCACGCTATTTCCATTTTGACTATTATTAAAGAGATCATTAAAATAATTTCTCCATCTTTCTTTAATGTCCTCATCTTTCCTCACAGGTATACTGGCAGTAAATATCATTATTTCATAGTATTGATTAAAAATTTAGACTTTGCATGTGCTAGGAATATTATCTTTGGCATGGGACTATAAAAGATTATTTGCTTTGAAATTGTAAATCTATATTTATGCGTGTGTGGTTGAATGGGATGAATATATATCTTGGATGAGGGAGCTGAGCTCTCATTTAATAATATAATTGTTATGTTGAGGATTGCGAGGGTGAGCAGAGCTCCCTAAATTTATATATTTTGTGATCACAAGTAGGGTGAGCTAAAACTCCCTATTGGGTTTTCTGGTTTATGGTCAGACTCTGTCCTGTTGATTTCTTAAAAATGGGCTCTAGATATGGGCTTTATGGTTGGGCTAAAATCAGTTAGGCTTACTATGGGCTTTGGGAGTCTTATATTGACCCAAGTCCTAGTGCTAGTCTAACCCATTATTTGGGTCATAACAAAGTTAGTATCAGAGATTAGGCTCTATATTCATGGGAAATGTTGTCTTAGGTTTGTCACATGCAGAGTATAGGATCCTATTTATCTTTTTTATAATTTCTTACTTCTAGTTTTTGCATTTTCCTTTGTAGTATTTCTTGGTATGTGTCCAATGTATCGGTTCTCATGGGACTACAAGTGATATAATTGGAGTTAGCAGAAATGCCGATATCTGCCATAGTGATAAGTGTCCAAAGAGATGATGTGATTAGTCAGTATATGGCCATGTGGCATGTCTAATTAATGTAAGGCACGAGTAGATAGAATGAGTCATGATAGTGTAGTTGCCATAAATGAGGCTGTGGGTACCACTGTGAACTGCCTAGTTAGGGTAAGTTTATGGTATTAATTGAGTGTTCTATCAGGATAGTTTTCCATATGATTTTTATGGAGGTGTAAGGCTTTAGAGATAACAGTTTGTTGGGATATACCACAGTAACCTATGCAGTGCTCTCATTGTTTGTGTTATAAGCTGTAGATTACAATATGGATATAAGACTATTGTGTAGAGCTGTGTATATCCCCATGGTGTTTTATGATAAGATTTTGTAAACAAATTCTTTTTGGTATAGTTGTGCCATAACGAAATTCTATTCTTGTAGAGGAGTTAGGAAACTCCTAATTATGGTCTAAAACCCTTTGGATAAAGTATCAGTTATTACTTTTAGGTGATAACCAGAGTTAGTGACTTGGTTATCCTAACTTAAGCACAACGTTATAGCTTGAGTTACCACGAGATTAAAAGTTTTAGTATAGTTGCAGTATAATGGACCATCTAGTTTCTTGTACGGGATCTCAGATAGTTTTGGCATTATGATGGATGTTTTGCTTAGAGTTTATTGAGGTAGCATCTCCTTGGTGGGGCAGCGAGGTGTAGAGCACGACTTTACTCCCTAAAGGAGACCCAAGGTTATGAATAATGTTCATAGCCTATGAAATGACTTTTTAGAAAAGTTTGCAGTATGAGAAGAGAGTAGATGGCCTTGCATAATTATGGCAATATGATAAATATAATACCTCTATTGTAGTCAGTTATGCTGCAGAATGTGGTAATGTCTTTTTAAGAGAGACAAAAGGTTACTATTAGTGTAGTGACCTATGGAATGATGTCCCGAATGGGACTATAGTATGATAAAAAGTTGTTAGCTCAAGTATCTTGGAGAGGGTAAAAGTTCCATTGTAGAAATCATAAGTGATCAGATCATGATAGATGTAAAGCCTTTGAATTGATGTATCCAATATCTTAAGTTTTGGCTAATTGAGTGGATATGTAAAAATAGAATCCCTGCAGATCCCCTCCTTAAGGTAGTAGGGGTAAGTATGTAGTCTAAAGGATAGGAATAGAGATCGCACAGTAAATGAATTGCTGCAATTCTCTGAGTTCCTTTTTAATTTATTATTACTCAAGAAAACATTATACCCCAAACAGAATAATGTTAAGGGCAATAAGTCAGCAAAGGCAGATTATAGAATGCTAGTAAATATAGGAAGTGTAGAAATAAAAATTTTGACAGTTGGTTGCAGATGCAGCATAACTCGAATGCTAGTAAAAGTACTAGCTAGAATGGTCAAAGGACTAATTCTGACTAACATCGAGGTGTAGATGACTTGGTAAAGATAGTGGAAAGGTACAAGTTTTTGATATGACAATCAGGTCAAGAAAGAGAATAGAGCTAAAGAATAAAATAGTCAAAGTTCGAATTTGGCTAAGGTAAAGGAGTTAGCTAAAGAATAAATTAAAAGGCCCAAATTAGGATAAGATTAGGAAGAGTAGAGTCAAGATATAGAGGAAGCAAATGCGATTCTAAGAAAGGTAAATATAGATAGAAAAGTAAGGATAGAGAGCTTACAAAAGAATAATATTAGGGAGAACGTTTGTCAAGGTATGGAACCCAGAAATGTGGAGCTCAGAGCAGGTTATAATTGATGCAGTGTTAGGAGCCTGAACCTAGAGCAAGATCTAGGTTAGACTTTGTCTATTTTCTATCCCCAAGGTAGAATAAGGGGGCAATGGGATAAGAACCCTTTAGATTGTTGACAGTATGAGGAAAGTTAGGTGAGGTATGCGACCAAAGTAGGTAGTAACCAGGGGGTGTGCAATGGTAACTCAAACTATCTTATTAAACAAAGAAGCAAAGTCAGTAGATAGTAAAGTTGAATAAAATTCAACCTAATGGATTCAAATATGTCACACCTTACCCCTTTGTAAGGCATAACATGATCCCGTAGAATACCTAATGAACTACCAAACTTCACCTACCGATAACTCATTAAGTACCATGTAAGGGATTTTAAAACAATTTTCTTACTTTATAAGTGGTGAGCATTTTCTAATAGGTATTAAAACATTTAATTAGAGTTTGAAAACTAGTTAATATTTTTGTCCTATTTTATTTTTCCGCAAATTTTATAAAAATTTCAATAGAATGCTGTCTGTAGTTTGAGAAAACAATTCTTCAAATATCTGTAAAAAGCAGTTCCAAAGATTTATCTCAACAACTTCTTCAATTCAACATCCATCCCAACCAATTTCAACATCATTTCTCAATTTCCAAAATTCAACATCATCAAAATACTATAATTCAATTTCATTCAAATTAAAACAAAATATTTCCGTTCATATTTCAATAAAGATAAAACAATGTATATACATCTTTCCAAAAATTTACATTAGGAAAAATCCAAACCAAAATTTATTACAAGCTTTATACAACTGCTAATGACCAGTTTTACATGTCCATACATTTATATATATCAAAATAATTTTTACAATTAGGGTATAAAATATACCCGATAAACTTCGAAGTAGGTAGCTCCTCAATCCTCAGCAGCTCACTCTACTGCTCCTCTAGTCTCTATATCTGCGACAGCAATAACAGCCATCACTGAGTACTAGGACTCAGTGGTGCACAACATACTAAAATAATTTTTATGCGAAATTTAAATCATATTTATTCAAAAATTAAATTGAACATGAGCAATACATTCAAAACATTACTTATAAAATTTTAATCCAAATAATTTCATTTCAAAAGTCTCAAAATAAATTTCATAAAAACACACAGTTATATCATGCCATTCGAAACAAATATCATCTCAATAGCCAGAGGCTAAGGAGAAGTCACATTACAAGGCTAGCTAGCTCAAATCTATGGAAACCCATTCTTTTTCTTCTTCTACTGGCACACACCTCAACACTTCAGCCAGAGAAGGAATCAAAATTCGAAACTGATTTCCCCCCACTAGTCATGCTAGTGAGGCATTCAAATATATGGTCATGACACTGTGGTTTCAAAACTACCTTAACAATTTATCAAACATTTATTGTCAAATCAAACACATACAATTAAACTTTACAACAATTTAGGTCAACACAATTTGTTCATTTCAATCACAAAGTTGCAATCAAAATAAATCACAATTCATTTTATACAATTGCAAAAGAAATTTAAAGACAAATTTCATGTTGTGCACAAACCTTATACGAGTCGCCTCTTGGCCTTGACTTAATCCCTCAGGTTCTTTCCCAGTATTCTTTTCCACTAAACACACAGTTTTACAGTGTTTTAGTATCATAACTTATCAAAATTCCAAAAATAAATTCAAATCTACTTATACCTAGCTTTAATATTCACTATACTATTCAAGTTAACTTGTTGACTTTCTAATGCTTAATAGGTATGAGAATTCCAATTTCACCCACATATCACATTTTGGTTACCTAATTTATTGGTTTTGGTTGTTTACTCAAATTTTAAGTCTTTTAGGCAAATTTGCAAATTTTCAGTTTTGGTGTCCAATGTTGCACTGTTCTATTGGTCATGTTTCTGTTAGAATTTGTCTAAGTTTTCTTCATAGAAATTGTTCCTTATTGTCTTAACTTTATTCTCCTTTTTGAATCACCCCATTTGGAGTTTTTCAGCTCAAGTTATAGCCATTTGAACATGGCTGCCGGATTGGCCTAACCCAGATTTTCTGGGCACCAAAACTGGTTCTGGCAGTTTTAAGTCACCAAATTTGGGTGGTTAAATGACTAGGTTAAGAGCATAATTTGAGTTTGTATTCTCATGAAAGTTTTAGGTCTATATCTCAGCTTTCCACTAGTAAAATTTTAGGTCATTTAGATCTGCCTAGCCCAAGTTATGGCTAAATGAATAAATACTATTCATTTGGTCATTTTTATACAGGGTAGAACACTCACTTTCGGATTTGGCCAATTTGTTCACTATGCTATGGTCACTTTTTGGGCATGATTCCTCAATGAAAAATGTGTCATTTTGTGTCTAGTTTCATTCCCAATTGGCCTCAAACTAATTTGGGCTTGTAAAATTTCAGTTTTGATCCCTGAAAGGAACCTAGGTCATGCTGCCTGCATACTGCCCACATCCAATCAGAATCTCCACTCACTTCCAACACTTCCAACATACCCCAATTGGTCACAAATGACCATTTCTCACCTCAAACAAGGTCAAACACACCATTTGACCACTTCTCTAAATTTTTATCTTCCAAACCCTAGGTGCCAAAACCCTAACTACACTAATTGTTACATTTAACTAATTTAAAGCATACTAACATTACTCCATCACTCAATTAAGCTTTCTAACATAATTAATTCAATCAAAAAACAAACATTTCCATCACAAACCCTAGCTGGCCAAAATTTACTCTTGTCCCCCAAGGATGTTTTCATTTCATTTTAAGCATATTTATAAGTTCTTTATGCTATAAATACTTTAATTAAACTAAAAATTTGAAGTAAACTTACTAACCTTGAACGCAGAATTTTCTTCTTCCTTTCCTTCAAGTTTTCTTTTCTTATTTTTTTTTTCCTTGCACCTTCCTTTCTAATTGCCCAAACAAGTTTTATCTATGGTAGGTTACTTTTCTATGGTGGAATTTTGTTATTTTCGAGCTCACAAAAGAGCTCTAATTGAGGTTTATGGGTGAGGGAGAGAGTGAGAGAGAGAGGGACAGCAAATGAAGAAGACTCTCCTTTTTTTTTTTTTTCTTTTCTTTTCTTTTTCTTTTATGTATTTATCCTTATGGAAGACCACTAATTCTCCAATTTTTTTTGTAATTAGTGTTTATTGCATCATGCATGATGTCATATATGATGTCATCACTTTTCACTTTTCCTTTTTCTTTTTTTTTTTCTATTTATTTTTTCCATTAGTTCTTTAATTTAATTTCCGATTCCGAAATTTTTTTTTCTCCCATTTTATTTGACAGTTAGGTCAGGAGTTAGCTTTTGGGGTCAATTGACCAAATTGCCCCTCACCGGTTCTACCCGGTTTGCAAATAATTCAATATTTATTCCAGATTGCTGACCTAATTATTTGACTGGCTTAACAATTCTTTTTCATGATTTTCTCTTTTCCACTGTGTTCGCAATAGTCCTAAGGACTGCGGCGTCACATTTTACTGTTTGAAATTCGAGTTTAAATCAACCTCGCAGTCCTTCTTGAGAAGGTTACCCATCATTGTGACTCTCAACTCATTTAACTTCTTGTGTTCTGTTTTTCTTATTTATACTTAACTAATTGACAATTACTAATTATTTGTGTCAGGGCTTATCTAGTTATCTTAAGTGTGGTTCTAATCCCCTTAATTGTCCAGACTGACACCGATCACCTGAATAGTGAAATATACCAGGCTATACAAATAGGGGTGTTACAAAATATGTTTGATGAGAGAAAAGAATGAGGGATAATGGCACAGAGATTTGATGTTACAATTTAGAATGGTGAGACCTAGAGTCTGTAATTAGGAGTTAGGCAAGTATTTTCAGTATGACCAACCGGGGTAACTTTGTGAGGAAACATGAGTGACAGTTTGATAATAGGTAACAAAACAATAGTAGAGGACAAGACAAATATAAATGTTACTCACAAGTTATTAAGAAGTATAAATATTAAAGTAATGAATGTAAGACTAGAGATAGTTCTGGAAGGATTTGATAGTGAGAGGTATCTTCCAGAATACCGCAGAAGACAGGGACATAAGATAATAATGCTAGGTATGAAATACAAATGGAGTGTAAACAGATATAGTATATTATGAGGTTATATGCCAGGCAGAGCAGTGGTACAATAAGGAGTTGGTGCAGTGCAATCCTGTAGGTAGAGCACAATAATTACGAAGAGATGATGAAAATTAAACAGGAGGATCAAGAGATATAGGTAAATTTGAGGTTGAAGTTTGGAAAGCTGTAGGCAATAAATGTACCTAAATCAAAAAGAATGAATATGTAAAGTTTCTTATCTGGGATTATGGTACAACACCCATTTCTCACTACCATGATAGTTCCGGTAGAAATTATAGGTTCAAGGATACCTATCTAACCATGATGAGCAATTCCCTAAAAAGGGTAGTAGGAAACGATAATGTTTTGATGGTCATGTTAAGAAGGAGATATAGGAAGAATCATCCATGGTGAATGGCCTATGTTCCATAAAATGAGTAGTAGGTTAGTACTATAGTATGATACTTGTCGCAAGGGTTTTGCGGTCGCCTGGACGAACACTCACCGAAGTGGGAAAAGTGAGGAGTCGCCACTTTAATTTTGAGGGAAATTAAAGAAAATCGTTTGTGAAAGTAAATTAAAATGAAACCACTTCAAAAACAGAGATTCTAGGTTCGGGGTCCGTAAACGGGTGGGGAAGGTGTTAGGCACCCCACCTCGTCCCTCAAAGAGGGTAAGTAGATTTAACTTTACGTCCTTTATAAATTAGAATTGATAGTTAGGAGGGTTTGAATGGAAATGTTAATCCTTTTGACAAAAGGAATATTTGATATTTCACTAATCCGGATTACTCAGATACATAAGTAAATGAGACAACCTTAGTGAGTGGCTATTGCGTATTGGTTTTATTTTGGGGATTATTGTGCGTATAAATAATTCGGTTTGAGAATCGGATAATAACTCTCCTCCGACCTCTTTCACATATTCATTAAAGATCTTGATTAAGAATCGGATAAGAATTCTCCTCCGATCTCTTTTAGATTAAAAAAATTGATTGAGGATCAGATAAGAACTCTCTTCTGATCTCCTTTTAAATATTTATTAAAATTTAGATTGAGAATCGGATAAAAACTCTCCTCCGATCTCTTTTAAATATTTTTTTTTTTTAATTTTAGATAGAGAACCGGATAAGAACTCTCCTCCGATCTCCTTTTAAATATTTATTAAAATTTTAGATTGAAAACCTGATAAGAACTCTCCTCCGATCTCTTTTTAAATATTTATTAAAATTTTAAATTGAGAACCGGATAAGAACTCTCCTCCGATCTCTTTTAAATATTTTTTAAAATTTTAAATTGAGAATCGGATAAGAACTCTCTTCCGATCTCTTTTATTCTAATAGGAGTCAGATAAGGACTTTTTCGATCTCTCGAAATTTGATCACAGCTACCCGTCACGAAATCCTAGAACTAGGGGTTCTGGCATTCAAAGATGCCGGGGCTCGGAATAAGGCTTCTTTTAACTCATTGGTACCTTGTGACTAGTCAGGGGATACCAAACTGAATTTTCTGACCTTCCTATGTGGTCGCCTTACCAGTACCTTTTGATACCCGATCTATCCCATTTATCTATCCTAAGGTTCCGGTTTACTCTGCCTTATGACGTCTTACTCAATTGTCTTTTGTGTTATTCTAGTTATTCGGCCTTACTATTTTCCCGACTTATCATTCAAATCTTTCATTATTTTAAAGAGACCCTTAAGATACAGTTACCTACATTTTATCCAACCACTTATACGCTACTCGGGACTAGAGGACTTACATTCAGGAATAACAAAGATTAACAAAAAGAATGGACTGGTCAACAAGGAAGTAAACTCGAGAAAAACCTTCTTCGTGTTCTTTAGCGCAATATAAATTTGGAGAAAATTATATATATATAAAGAACAAAGGAAATACGTAAAATAAGAACGAGCACTTAATAAAAAGCAATATAAGCACTCACCTGTAGGGAGTCGGATCTATTGAACTAACTACGGGATCACAGAACGTAATGGGGCCGCGGGTTAGTAACCTGAAGACTAAGATTTGCCTTGAAATGAAGAATACCTTGTTAAAATGCAGTCCGATCAAAATTATAACCGAGTATGAATGAAGTTGAGCTTGGAAATAAAGATAACAAAGACAGAAAGTGAGAGTGTCACAGGATAATGAACGAACTGAAAATGAAGAGTTTCAGTATTCAGAAATCCCCTTTGCAAGAAAATATTTTAGAAAACTGGTTTCAAAAGTTTTTTCTTATGAAAGCTCAAAAATAGCAGAGTAACGAGCAGAATTAAGTTTCAGAGTCCTTCCGCTATATTCACTATTTGTCCTCCTTTTTTTTTTATTGAACAGTTTTCATGCAGGTATTTATAGGAACCGGGTGCTCCTCATGAAGGGTCAGGATTTATTTTGAGGGAGATGGAGGGTTAGGATTTTAAAGGACATGATCTGAGGCTCGGGAATTAAAGAGAATCAGAACGGACAGCTGAGATCCCTTCCAGAATATTTGTCCTTTCTCTCTTCTAATCTGACGGCCTAAAATTTTCTTGTCAAGGGCGATCCGAGGGCTAGGAGTGAAAGGCGCTGATCTTGTCGTCTTCTTCTTTGATCCAAGGGCTCCGGGCTCGTCCTTACAAGTAAGATCAATGGTGGAGATTAGGATGTACGACGCTGTCATGACGTACTCTGGCACATGTCAGTAATGCGGGCGATTTTGCGGCATGCGGTGGAGATTTCGTCTGCGACGCTTTAACTACCTCGGCCCTGATTATGACGATAATCAGCAGAAGCTGTCTTATTCTCTTTGTCTTCCAACCTCCCCTCCTTTCCGGTCTTTTCAACGTGATCCTTTTCTGATCTCTCATAACGGGCTCCTCTCTTCCGATCTCTCCTGACACGCTCCTTTTCCGGTCTTTCATGCCGGCCTCTCTTCTTCCGACCTCTCCTACTCTGATCTTTTCTTTATCAGGTCCGGTCCAGTCAAAGCATTTATTCTCTCAATTTCCGAGGTGTCCGCTTTGTTTTCTGCTTAGTAATAAATGCTCAGACCATCCCCTATATATATACCTTCAGCAGGAAACCCTTCCTCATTTGATTTTTTCTCTTTCCTTCTCACTTTTCTTGTTCTAGCTGCTCCGGCAATAATTTCGGCCATGGTGGCCACTTTTGATCTTTTTCCGATTATTCTCTTTGTCCCTTGTTTGAAAATTTACGATCCCAGTGATCGGAGAATCATGACAACTCTATCCGATGACAGTGAGAGAACCAGACTAATTAACCGACCTAGATCGAGGACTTTGATCATACCGATCTCGAATCGTTCATCCGACATAATCGGCGAACCGATTTTGGGTGAGAAGACTGCTAATATTCCCCTTAACCCCGGTGACTGCTCCTTGGCGTTCATCTGGCTTCTCACCACACTGGGTGTTCCGATAGCGGCTCGGTTTCGAGCGGTAACTTTGATGACGACCTCTCTTATTCACATGAGAGTCATAGTCCCCCCATCTAAGCTGTACATCTATCCGATGTCAACAACCGGTCTCCTGGTCAAACACATCTTTTGACTCAGCCACGAGACTAGGCTTTGACATAGGCCTTTTGGGTAGGACGTTCCACCGATCTCTAAAGATCGCCCTTATGATGTAATCAGACCTTTAATGTAATCCGATCTCTGGAGATCGTCCAAATGATGTAATAAGACCTTTAATGTAATCCGATCTCTAGAGATCGCCCAAATGATGGAATTTGACTTTTTGGAAATAAAATTTATTTTGTTAGTTATCACTTTATTATTATTGTATTGATTATTCTCCGATCTCAGAAGTATTTACCCGATCCGACTCTTAATTTGAATGACTTTATCCGATCCGTAATTCAAAACACCTTAATCTGCCGCTCTATAGTTAACCGATCTCTTTATGGAATCTTCGAAATATTAGTGAGACGTGTCAGAACAGCTGGCGAGTCCCGCTAACCGATGCACCGCTTGGAACATCATGAGCATTAAATGCTCGGACGAGTATAAATAGGGGTGGGGTTAGCCAATTGCTCCCTTATGTCATTTTCAATTTCTCGCGAATAATTTCAAAATTCTCTCATTTTCTCAAGTTCTTCCGACACCGATCAGACTCCGGTAAGGGTTTTGATCCTTCTTTTAGTTTAAATTCCTTGTTTCCTTTGAAAATGAGCGGCGCCAAGGGTCAGAGAGCGGCCAGCCCCCCTTTCATTCAGATCTCGTGGTCATCTGATGAAGTGGAGGTGGTCGGACCAAGCGTGCGACCTGAACCTTCTAGGGTCCCTGTTCCAGCTCAAGGTTAAGCAGCACCATCAAGGCATGTACCTTCTTCAGGGAGGGAGAATCTTCCTATGGACGAGTTGCCATCAGTCCTTCAAGAAACTAATCTGCAGTCGTTCAGCCAAGAGTATAACATTCGGCCTGATTCCTACGAGTTGATTAGGTGTCACGGCGATCTTCGTGCCGATCACTTCTTTGAGGAGAACGATATGATCATGATCTACGAGGAACAATTAAAAGCCGATCTACAGTTCCCTTTGGACGACTTCTTCAAGGAAGTTTTAAAATATCACCAAGTGTGCATCGCTCAAGTTCACTCGAACTCATGGCGGATCTTAGTAGCCTTTCGAGGCCTATGCCGAGCTAAGGGGCTCCAACCCACAACTAAGGTGTTCGCTAAACTACACAGGCTAACTCGTAGAAAGGATGACGAGTATTGGTTCTTCTAGGCAAAACCCCATTGTGGGCTTTTTACCGATCTACCCTCCTCCCTGAAGAATTGGAAGAACCGCTTCTTTATCCTAAGGAGTAAAATTCTGAACGGCTTTGAGGGCTTCCCTCACAGCTGGTTGCACCAGGGCCCTGTACTTCCGAAGCACATCACCTTAAATAGAGAAGAAGGCCTGATGGTGATGGAGCTGAAAGATCAGGCGAGCAGAGAGAAGTTCTCTTGTTTGGACGCAGTTACTGCCGAACTGCATCACTGGACAATGGAATTAATCACTAGCGAAGATCGCGGGCTTCAGCTCTCTGACCTCGGCATCGATATTTTCTATATCTCAGATCTTTGGACCTTAGCGATCTCACTGACCTCTTCTTTGTGCAGGTATGGCAAGCGGCGAAGCCTCCAAAGAGAGCCGGAAGCGAAAGAGAGAGATCTCCCGGAAGGTACGGGAAATGAAGCGAGCTGAAGCCCTGCAGACACCCAGCCATGAGCCCGGGGAAATACAAGGAGGCTCATCTCAACCTTCGGGACAGCCGATCCCCGAGGTAGAAGTGATCCGATCTCCACCTCGCCAAGAAGAGCCACCTCCACCTCCTCCAGTCGTTTCAAGTACGGAAGGGGGTCCTTCCCAACCTACCTCAAGGACCCTCTCCCGCAGTGCTCAAGTGCTGATCCATTCCTTGGAGAAGAACTGAACTGTTCGGGAGAATCCGGGTTTGGCCAAAGTTCTGGGGGCTTCTATTTGCCTTCGGGAGGATCGGGACAGGTTGTCCCCAGACAATCTTGATGACATCCTGACCCGATCCATGAGCCTGAACATAGAGTGCTTGGTGAATCAGCACATTTTCTGGGAGAAGGCTCACCGCCTGGGTAAGGAGGTCAAGAAGATGGGTCATGAAGTGGCTTCCCTCCAATCCCAACTCTCATCCGCTCAAAACTACATATCTGAAATTGAGGGGCGGATGAAGTTCTACGAAGATAAGCTAGCCGAGCAAGCTCATGTTCTGGCCGAGCGAACTCGTGTCCTCGAAGAAGTTCAGGCGCTCCGAGCCGATGAAGTTGCTCACCTCACTGAGGAGCTCAAAGCGAAAGAGGAAGAAATAGTGACAAGGGAGGCCGGCACTTTTGTGAATGCTCACAGGGATCTCCTGGCCGAGCTCAAGAAGCGAAGCGGTATCCCGAGGAGGACTTCTCTTGGATGGTAGATCTGGCTCCCCAGGACGAGGGTGAGGATAGCGAGGAGGAGGGTGAGGGTGAGAGAGGAAATGAGCAAAATGTAGATCAGGCTGGGGGTGATCCTCCAGCCGAATGACTTGTACAAACTTTAATATGAAATGAAATCCCCTTTTTGTTCAGTGAATGGATGTGATCAAAAAATCTCTAAATTACTTAAGCACTTGATTGTCTGAGCATATTAAAACAACTAAAAGTGATTATTAATCTAAGTGTAAGAGGTCGGAAAA
This sequence comes from Hevea brasiliensis, assembly GCF_030052815.1. Taxonomy (NCBI): domain Eukaryota; kingdom Viridiplantae; phylum Streptophyta; class Magnoliopsida; order Malpighiales; family Euphorbiaceae; genus Hevea; species Hevea brasiliensis. Next base: position 44,483,782 of record NC_079503.1, on the reverse strand, counting down.
CACAATAAGCATGAGATTGGCAGGGAACCAACGCTAAACGAGACTTGATTAAAATTGGAAATTTGGCTTGAGCACTTAAGATCGGGATCGCCATTAAACCGGATCGGAACCTTAACTTGATTATTCCTAAACTTTTAAAATGAAGATCTAGTCTTTGGTTCGATTCGACGAGAGAGATCGGGAATGTAATTGACTATTCAGGAGATTTGACAATTGGTTTTAGAGATCGGCGAGGCTTTAAATGACACGGGGACTCAGTATTGATTTGATTCCTTTTGAGGAGAGATCGAAAATGTGATTGTTTGGTAAAGAGAGATCGGAAATGTAATTGGCTGGCAAAGGGAGACTTAGTGCTGGGGATCAGTTTCGAAATTTATTAATTTTAGGGATCGGCCAAAATGTGGTGTCGACAGCTGCCCCTCTTTACATAATTTCTATTAAAGGGAAAAATTTTCCCGTGTAGGAATTATGTAAAGATTCAGACGCATATTTTGGGCGATTAGGTGTTCAAGGTTAGGAAACTAAAGCCTACTTAAGTTAGTGACCTAGAGATTGGTAACAGAAGTTAAAATGCTAGAAAATTAAAATCAACTTGGATCAAGGAACTAGAGGTTGATTAACAGGAAATTTAAAATGCTGAAAATCAAAATCAACTTAGATCAAGGAACCAGAGGTTGATAACAGGAGATTTAAAATGCTGAAAATTAAAATCAACTTAGATCAAGGAACCAGAGGTTGATAACAGGAAATTTAAAATACTGAAAATTAAAATCAACTTAGATCAAGGAACTAGAAGTTGATAACAGGAAATTTAAAATGCTGAAAATTAAAATCAACTTAGATCAAGGAACCAGAGGTTGATAACAGGAAATTTAAATGCAGAAAATTAAAATCAACTTAGATCAAGGAACCAGAGGTTGATAACAGGAAATTTAAATGCAGGAAATTAAAAATCAACTTAGATCAAGGAACCAGGGGTTGATAACAGGAAATTTAAAATGCTGAAAATTAAAATCAACTTAGATCAAGGAACCAGAGGTTGATAACAGGAAATTTAAAATGCTGAAAATTAAAATCAACTTAGATCAAGGAACCAGAGGTTGATAACAGGAAATTTAAAATGCTAAAAATTAAAATTAACTTAGATCAAAGAACCAGAGGTTGATAACATAAAATTTAAATGCTGAAAATTAAAATCAACTTAGATCAAGGAACCAGAGGTTGATAACAGGAAATTTAAATGCAGGAAATTAAAATCAACTTAGATCAAGGAACCAGAGGTTGATAACAGGAAATTTAAAATGCTGAAAATTAAAATCAACTTAGATCAAGAAACTAGAGGTTGATAACAGGAAATTTAAATGCAGGAAATTAAAATCAACTTAGATCAAGGAACCAGAGGTTGATAACAGGAAATTTAAAATGCTGAAAATTAAAATCAACTTAGATCAAGGAACCAGAGGTTGATAACAGGAAATTTAAAATGCTGAAAATTAAAAATCAACTTACAAAGCAAGTCTAATCCTGACATGAGAAGTGCTTCCCCTATGAAGTATACTTAACAGGATCCCAAAGGCCAATGATTGATGGAGGACGAGTTACAAGATTTAACCTACTACCTCCTTTCTTCGGATGCCCCTTTTCTGCCTTTGACTTTCTTCTTATTTTGCGAAAAGCGCCCTTGCGGGTTTTCACTTTCCTTTTGTCCATTTGACTAGAAGCGCCCTTTCGGTTTTCACCTCTAGATTTTTTTTTTTTAGGACATTCCCTGCAAATCTCATAGTAAAGTATGTGAGGTATCAATTTCAAATCCTAATCTTATGGCAAAATTTTAAATGATTAATAGCGCATTAAATGAAGAGATTGAGGAAGGATAATATTAAAGAGTGAGTAGAGGGAAGTTAAATGCAAATAAAGTATGACTTTATTATGGTTTTAAGAAAAAGGTACAGTTTCAAAGAAAAAGGGTACAGGGATAGATCTCACATATTCCTTGTAGTTAGCTTTGAAGTCTCTTAACTGCCATTATTTCAAGTACTCTGAAGCCTCATGCCATGACGGTTTATTTCCACCCTCGGTTTCATGCCCCGTTCCTCATTTCTCCCTTTTGGTTCTTGGGATGCCCTTTCGGGTTTTCACCCCTAGATTTTTCTTCTCTTTTTTTTTTCCTTGCTCTTTCAGGACGCCCTTTCGGGTTTTCATCCTTCACTCATTTTATAGAAAGCGCCCTTCTAGGGTTTTCACCTTCTTTCACACATTTTGCTAGGAGCGCCCCTTCGGGTTTTCACCACTACTCTTTTTTTTTTTTTTTTTGTTAGGCATAGTATCTCTTGACGGTGTTGGCATTCACAGGTCTTGGAAATTCTTCGCCGTCCATGTGGGTTAAGATCAAGGCCCCACCAGAAAATGCCTTTTTAACCACATAGGGTCCTTCATAGGTTGGTGACCATTTACCCCGGGGATCATTTTGATTCGGGAGAACTTTCTTCAGAACTAGGTCCCCGGGTTGAAATTCGCGAGGGCGAACACTTTTGTCAAATGCCCTAGCCATTCTTCTCTGGTATAACTGCCCATGATATGCTGCTGCTAACCTCTTCTCATCCATCAAGTTTAATTGGTCCAACCTTGACTGGATCCATTCCGACTCATCAATCCCCGATTCCTTTAGAATCCTTAGGGAAGGAATTTCAACTTCGATAGGTAATACAGCCTCCATCCCATAAACCAGCGAATAAGGAGTTGCCCCAGTTGATGTTCTTACAGAGGTTCGGTATGCGTGAAGGGCGTAGGGGAGCATATCATGCCAATCCCTATAAGTGATCGTCATTTTCTGGATTATTCTTTTGAGATTTTTGTTTGCGGCTTCCACCGCTCCATTCATCTGGGGACGGTATGGGGAGGAATTAAGGTGTCGAATCTTGTATTGATCACATAACTTCTGGATCTTTGGACCATTCAAATTCTTGGCATTGTCTGTGATGATTTCATTGGGGAGGCCATGTCGGCAGATGATATTATTTCTGAGGAATTTGAGAAATGTGTTCTGCGTAATGTGAGCATATGATGTTGCTTCGACCCATTTAGAAAAATAGTCGATGGCTACCAGGATAAATCTATGCCCGTTGGATGCTTTAGGGTTGATGGGACCAATCACATCGATGCCCCACATTGCGAAAGGCCAAGGTGAGATGAGGTTGAACAACTGGTGAGGTGGAACATTTATTGGATCCGCATAGATTTGACACTTATGGAACTTCCGGAAATACTCGACGCAATCCTTCTCCATGGTAGTCCAAAAATATCCCCGTCGCATGATTTGCTTAGCCATCATATGCCCATTGGTATGGGTTGCACAGTTTCCCTCATGAGCCTCGAAAAGGATTCTCTTTGCCTCCTTCGCATCCACATATCTCAACAATTCACCGTTGGAGCTCCTTTTGTATAGAATTTCTCCACTAGGGAAGTATCCCAATGCTAGTCTCCGAATCATCCTCTTTTCGTTTTTGCTCGCCCCTGAGGGGAATTCTCTAGTTCTGATGTAAACCAGGATGTCATGATACCAAGGTTTACCATCAGGTTCTTCTTCGATCATGAAGCAGTAGGCCGGCTCATTCCTTGCTTTAATCTTTAATACCTGAGTCATCTGCCCTTCTTCCATTTGAGCCATAACAGCCAAGGTGGCCAAGGCATCTGCAAATTGATTCTTGTCTCGACTAAGGTGAGTGAAAGAGATTTCCTCAAATTTCTTAGTCAATTCCAGCAAGTACTTCTGATATGGGATTAGCTTCGGATCCTTGGTTTGCCATTCTCCCTTGACTTGATAAATGATCAGGGCTGAGTCTCCATATACCTCCAATTTCCTGACCTTCATTTCGATAGCAGCTTGTAGACCCATCACACAAGCTTCATATTCTGCGACATTATTGGTGCAGTCGAACCTCAACTTGATAGCTATCGGAAAATGTTTCCCATCCGGGGATACCAATACAGCTCCGATTCCATTACGGGACAAATTGACAGCTCCGTCAAAATACATTTCCCATACATCAATTGGCTCTTCTTCTTCGCAGTCTACTTCGTTAATATGCTCATCAGGGAACTCAAAATCCAGAGCTTCATAATCCTGGATAGGGTTTTCTGCTAAGAGATCAGTGATTATACTAACTTTTACCGCTTTCTGGGTCATATAGACAATGTCATATTGGGATAGTATGACCTGCCACTTGGCTATTCTTCCTGGCACGAGTGGGCTGTCGAATACATACTTAATAGGATCCATTCTGGAAATGAGCCATGTCTTGTGATTCAACATGTAGTGCTTGAGGCGATTCGTTGTCCAGGCTAACGCGTAGCAGGTTTTCTCTAGGAAAGAATACCTTGACTCACACTCATTGAACTTTTTGCTCAGGTAATAAATAGCTCTCTCCTTCCGGCCGGTATCATCATGTTGCCCCAAAACGCATCCCATTGAGCTTTGTTGGAAGGCCATATACAGGATCAGAGGCCTTCCTGCCACCGGCGGAACCAATACTGGTGGGTTAGACAGGTACTGCTTGATTTTCTCGAAAGCCTCTTGACAAACTGAATCCCATTGGGTGGTGTTGTTCTTTCGGAGTAGTCTAAAAATAGGCTCAGCTTTAGCGGTGAGATTGGAAATAAACCTTGATATGTAGTTCAACTTCCCCAAGAAACTGCGCACCTCCCTTTCTGTTTTTGGGGATGGCATCACTTGAATGGCTCGAACTTTATCTGGATCAACTTCAATTCCCTTCTCACTCACTATGAATCCCAACAACTTCCCAGATCTAGCTCTGAATATGCACTTGACAGGGTTCAGTTTCAGCTGATATTTCCTGAGTCTCTCGAATACTTTCCTCATCACCTGTACATGGCTCTCCTCTCCCCGGGATTTGATGATCATATCATCCACGTACACCTCCACTTCTTTATGCATCATATCGTGGAATAATGTGACCATGGTGTGTTGGTAGGTGGCTCCAGCATTCTTTAATCCGAAAGGCATGACTCGATAACAAAATACCCCCCATTGAGTGATAAAAGCAGTTTTCTCCTTGTCTCCCTCATCCATTGGGATTTGATTGTACCCAGATGCCCCATCGATACATGAACACCTGCCCAATCCTGCAGCATTGTCTACTAACACATCAATGTGAGGAAGTGGGAAATCATCTTTCAAGCTTACTTTATTAAGATCCCTATAGTCAACGCATACCCTGACTCTCCCATCCTTCTTCATTACCGGGACAACGTTAGCTATCCATTGGGGATATTTGACTACTTCCAGGAACCCAACATCATATTGTTTCTTGACTTCATCCCTAACTTTGAGCAGTGTGTTCGGATTCATTCTTCTTAGCTTCTGCTTTACCGGGATTGTCCCCGGAATTAGGGGAATTTTGTGCTTTACTATCTGGGGGTCCAAACCAATCATATCGTCATAGCTCCATGAAAATACATCCAGGAATTCTTTGAGCAAACTGATCATATCTCCCAATTCTTCACTCTTCACAACCTTAAGTTCCCTTTTCACTTCTTCCGTGCCTAAGTTTATGGTGCGCGTTTCATCTCCACAAGGCACTAGGGAAGGTTCATCCCTTTCATCCCTTTCTTCTATGAGCTCTACCTCAGAATCACTTGAAGTAATGGCAGTTATGGGGATTTCAAAATTAACCAGAGGAATTCCTGAGTCTATTGAATTATTGGGTGTTAATTGATGAATGGTCCTGAATTAACGAAAATAGAATATATTATAAGGATGGAATTCAAATGGAAAGAGAATCGGATATAAAATGCGCTATTAATTCATTAAGATTTATGACATAAGAAAAGGGTCCATTTACAATGTTACACTTGCCACCATGGACAAAATGATCAAGTGTAGATAACCAAAGGTACTTTACTCAAAATTAAGTACAGGGATGTCCTCTGCTGTCCAGTTGTCTAGTTCCTGCCCCTCAGCCATTGGCGAGACCAGAGCCTCATATAAGGAATCCAGGTGGATGACATCGATGGATGGTTCATCAAGTGATTCTTCCACATCTGCCGGATCTTCAATGACTGGTTTAGTGAAGACTTCAGTGATCCTCGGGACTTCCTTTATTTTCCTGACTTTCTGATCGAATCTCTGATCCCGAAGTCTGTTGCTCAACCAGAATCGCCCATCCATGAGGGCATCTTCCTCATAACCCAAACCACAACGGCCCACCTTCTGGATAGCTGGTATAGGTTTAACAATCCCTTGTAACGCGGCACCTAGGCCTTTGCCCTCTTCATACACATTCCTCGACATCACTTTGGCTACCATAGCCATAGCCCCTTCATTTCTTGAAACATTTTCTTGTAGTTCGAGGGCCTAGAAGGAGCTTTCCAATGACTCCTCAGCCGCTTTCACATAAGGAAGTGATTGTGGCTTGGTGAACAATATGGCTTCTTCCCCTTTCACCATGATGATTTTGCCGTCCATGATATACTTTATCTTCTGATGCAGAGTTGAGGGAACGGCATTCGCTGAATGGATCCATGGCCTCCCCAGCAACATCGTGTAGGCTGGTTCAATGTTCATCACTTGGAATGTGACATTGAAGGTGCATGCGCCAATTTGGAGGGGCAAATCAATGTCTCCCGTATTTCTCTCCTTGTACCGTCAAAGGCTCTTACCACCATAGCACTTTGACGTATTTTTGATTGGTCAACTGGCAGCCTAGCCAAGGTGGCACTCGGCAGTACATTGAGGGCTGATCCATTATCAATAAGGACCTTGGCCACTATACAACCTTTACACTTCACTGTTATATGTAGGGCTTTAGTGTGCGTTAAGCCTGCAGGGTCTATTTCTTCTTCAGAAAAGGTGACAAAACTGGACACCTGGATTTGTCCCACTATCTTCTCAAACTGCCCCGGTGTGATGTCGGGGTTCACAAAGGCCTGATCCAGGATTTTCTGCAAGGCTTGACGGTGCACCTCTAAGCTCAGAATTAGTGTTAACAGTGAAATTCGGGCAGGAGTCTTCCTTAACTGTTCCACCACATCATACTCACTTTGCTTCATTATTTGAAGCAGCAGCTCCTCTTCCTCTCTTGGTCCGGTAGGTTCTACTTCCTCCGTTTTCTCAACCTCCTCCTCTGTATTCTTATGTGACTCTCCCATTTTTACTTTCCCTTTTTTATTTTCTTTCTCTTCGTTCCCGTAACATCTCCCACTTCGAGTTATAAACTCGATTTCTTGCTCAGGTGGGGAGGATTTAGTGGTAGCGACGGGCTGAGGGTTAGGTTGGGGAGTTGTATTGCTAATAGGTCCAGCGTAAGTCATTCTGAAGTGCTCATGGGGAGTGAAGCACGATTTTGGAGGTATCGGTGGTGAAGCAAGATTAGGAGCCGACGTACTGCTCGACGCTCCTTGAGCAAAAACTTGGAAGTTATAATTCCAAGGTATGGCATGGGTATTTGTGACAGGGAGCTGAGGCGGGGTCCGGATGACTATTACTGGTGGTGGTGGCGTTGGGGCATTGGGGGCAGAGAAGGTTAATCTAGGATTGGGGGTTGAGGTATTCTGGCCGATCCTGGCGATATTTACTTCGCCCTCCACTTTCGATCTCCTTTGGCATCTTAAAATTTTGAGGGACAGCAAGTTCTGGACCTTTTGTCGGAATTCCTCACAGTCTTGCAGCTCATGATCAGCTGCCCCTCCATGGTAAGAACATCCCGTACCCTTTTCTGATCCTGATACCTGAGGGCAAAGGTAACCTTCCCTCACTGCCATGGCAAAAATTTCCTCGAAGTGAGGAATCAGCTTGTCTACCTCTGGTGTCGACCCTTCTCTGCCAGACTCTATCATATTTACGCCATTGCCCGCATTATGATTGGGCAATGGGTTTGAGGTAACATTGGGGAGGGAACCATTCCCCTCAATCTTCAACCACCCATTTCTAATTAAAGCGTGCACTCTCCCTCTGAGTGCCCCGCAGTTGTCAGTTGAATGACCTTGTGCCCCTCCATGATATTCACAATGGGCGATGGCATCATACCACCTGGGGTATGGTGGCTGACTTGGGTCCAGAGGAACCGATACTATTTAGTTTATACCGATGAGGTATCGGTATATTTCACTAAGTGGGAGGGGAAGGGGTGGATCAGGGTTTCTTGGTGGTCTGAGATTATTTTGAGGTGGCCTGGGTTGGGTAGGTGGAGGAGGCGGTCTGGGTTGGTAATTTGTAGGTGGAGGATACTGTGGGCGAGGGTGTGGATAATTTGGGAAAGGAGGTGGAATGTTGGCAACTGTTTGGCCATGAGGGGGAAGATACGGCCAGTAGTTATTTTGGGGAAGTGGTGAATAATTGTTCTGCTGGGTGATGGAATGCACATCACCCTCCTTTTTCTTGCCAAAACTGGTAGTTTTCTTCACAAGGTTCTCGGCCAACTCCTGTAGTCGTCCCATCCTTAAGTTGGCCTCAATTCTCTCACCCGCTTGGATGATATCCGAGAAGCTGTTGGAGGTATTCCCAATCATCAGATTGAAATAAGGAGCCTTCAATGTTTCGATGAACAGGGAGCATAGTTCATTGTTGGTTACTAGAGGATATACTTCTGCAGCCTTCTCCCTCCATCTTTGGGCATATTCCTTGAATCTTTCCCTGTCTCTCTGCACCAGGTTTTGAAGGTCCCTCCTTGTGGGAGCCACATCACAGTTAAATTTATATTGCTTTAAGAAGGCATCAGCTAAATCCTTCCAGGAGCGTAGTTTGCTCCTATCCAACTGTATACACCATTTCAGGGCTGCTCCAGAGAGGCTCTCATGAAAGAAGTGAACGAGAAGTCTGTCATCTTCTGTCAAGGCAGACATTTTGGCAATGTAGGTTGCCAGGTGAATGCGGGGATCTGAGTTCCCGGTATACTTATCGAAATCCGGGACTTTGAATTTGGGTGGCACCACTACATCTGGCACCAATCTAAGTGATGCCACATCGACTGAACCATACATGTTTAGCCCCTCTATTGCTCTTAATCTTTCTTCCAGAGTAGACAGCTTCTCATTTTCCCTGGTCTTACTTTCTCCCCCTACTGCATGAAATGCTTCCCTAGTTGGGAAATGAGGGGCGGAGTAAACTGGAGGAATTAGTATTGAAGGGTATGGGTCGGCATTTGAGACGACTGTGTAATGGGAGAAAGGTAAGTCATTATTTATGGTAGCTGGATTGACAGTGATTGTCGGATCCGGGATAGGTGACTGAAAGGTGAAGGAGGTTGAAGCCTGATGAGGATCCATTGTTGTAGGTGGTGGAGGAGGTAGTGGTAGGTTAGGTTCTGAAGCTGGTTTATTTTGTGACATCTCCCTTATTAGCCTCATGAGTTCTAAGACCTGGTCTTTCAACTTGGATACTTGCCCTTGTAAGTTCTGTACTTGTTCCTGATCTTCCATTATCTTCTTTGTTCGGGATCTTGTTAAGTACACTTGCTTGGGTTGAACCGTGTGCTTGGTCAGACTTGCTTTGTTCGAAGCAATGTTGATTGTTTGTAGGGAGATAAATAAAAAGCTTTTAGTGAATTTTGAATTTCGTAAAAAAAACTAAAGGTCCTAGTTCGGACGAAGGATACAGTGGCATTTGAGAGCCGAAATGAAATCTGCAAAGGGATGATTGTATCAATTTCATCATGGCATCATTCGATAGTCTGACTGTGAATGACTGGATTGAATGCGCATCTATGATATCTGTCCATATGGCACATCCAATTTTTCGCATAACCCTAGCGAGGGGGTTCCTACGGGAGTTATACTATTCATTCATCATTTTGTTAAACAATGGCCCAAACATCATTCTATTAACTGAATAATTTGTACACAACATTCTTTACATTGGCCTAAGCTCAGGGAGGTTCTTTATAATGAGATGACATTTTCTGAGATACTCGTATAACCTTTCTTCTTGTTTGGCAGGATCGAACGCTTTCAGAGCATACTCGGATTCAGGTAGGAGCTCTTGTTTTCCCTGTTCTATCATTCTCTCCAGCTGGTCAACATTCTCTTTCAGCTCTCGATAGAGAGCGGCTTGTCTTTCTTTTTCCTTTCTTTCCTTAGCACATTCTTTTAGAATATCGTTAATAAGTAGTGCCTGTTCCTTTAATTCGAGCTTCTTCTTTTTGTTTTCTTGTTTATACTATTCTACGAGTATATCTTGGTATTTCATTTTTTCCTGAAGCTTACTATTCTGTACTTCTACTTCTTTTACCAGAGCTTGGAGAGAGTCTTTTTCCTTTTCCCACCGTGCCTCTTGCTCTTCGAAGCCCATCTTTTCGGTTCTTGCCTCTTCCCTGAGTCTTCTTACTTTTCTTTTAAGGTTCTGCCGTTGATCCTCCAACTGTTTTATTTGTTCTTGCAGTTGCGAATTCTCGGTGTTTGCCTTCTGTAGTGAGTCAGCTAGATGATTATTAGCTTCTTCTGATAGGACACTTTGGCGAGGGTCGTTGTCTTCGAATTTTGTTGGATCTCTAGCCAAGTGTTCTTGATCCCTGTCAGCCCTCCATTTAAGATAATCGCTTGTGGCACTCGAGCCTTTGGGCGACCTTTCCATCAGAGTGACGTTTTCCCAAGATTTGCGAGCTATTTTCAACCCTTCCTCTTCCTTGAGCTCATGGTAGAAATGACCTTGGTGGTATTCTTCTGTATTGAATCTGAACTGTGTTGAGCCGAATTGCCTCATTACTAAGGCCGGAGTGTAACTTGTGTATCCAGTCACTCCGATTAGGGATACTGATTGATTGTTTCCTGTGCTGATCAGAATGGATTGACTTAACGTCCACAATTTCTTCCAACAATAGTTATGGCTATTGAAGCTCAAAATGCGTTCTTGCCACTGCGGCTCATCCTTCGGGCTGGTTACCAATTGGGTCATTTTCTCGATGAGAGGCTGGTCAAGATACCAAGTTAATCCCTTCGTCTCCACAGGACACATATGACTAATGATCCAGAGGTGCAACAACTGAGAACAACATTTAATGGATCCCTTGCCTTGTTGTCTGCAATAAGTAAGGGATAAGAAAGTCTCGGCAAGAATTGCCGGTACTGGATTGACCTTCTATTTTTCTACTGCCCAGAACATTTCCACAACGCTGCAAGTTATGATTCCGGGAGGTCCAGGGAACAAGATCAAATCGTAAATTGCTAAAGCGAGCATCAATGAAGCTTGATCCCACTGTTCATCTTGGATGCATTGATCCAACCCCTTCTTGAGATATGTCCAATACCATCCATGCGTGTTTCCTTTGACAGTTTCCCTAGCCTTTGCTTCTTCTGGTGGAATTCCCAACATATGTGCGAACCGTTTCCAGGTCTGCCTATGCTTGAGGTGTAGGTAGATCCGATTCTGTGTCGCATAAGGAATTTCTAGCAATGCTTGATATTCTTCCATAGTGGGAGCAGTATCGATGTCGTTGAAAGAGAACACTCCAAACTTAGGGTTCCAAACAGACAACATGGCCTTTAGTGCCGGGACTTAAACTTTAACTCGCATCAAGGTTGCAATCCTCCCATATTTCTTCTCAAATTGTGCTTTGGCCTGATCAGAAAATGACTTCCAACCATTGGTCAAACCCTCGAGACTGTTCATTCTGACTTTAATCTTGTTCAGGTCCAATGGAGGTAATGAGCTAATATCACTGTGTGGGGACACTGAATTATTTTTGGGCCATGGTTTAGCATTCTATTCTGATTTAAGAACTTCTCCTGCCGACTGACTCGAGGATGCCATGTTAAAAATGATGCTTATCCTTTTACAGACCTTATTTTAGTGATGCCTGTAGAAAAAACTTGTTAGCGGGATAAATTCGGGTAATTTTGAATTAAACTGTTGGCAGAGTGACACCTACACATTTATCAAAGTAGGAAAATGTGTAGGTTTTCTTAATAGTATGATTCAAGATTACCCTTAAAAATAAGAACAAAATAAAATAAACAGAATAGGGTAAGAGTAAGTATGCCCCTTTTGTCCTAAAATAAAGGAGAGTCCTAGTACCGGCTAGGTGCTACCTAATTGGACAGTTCTATCTTACAAGGTAGCTTGCTACGGCTTCCAGCTATCGTGATAGTTTAGCTCAAGGTCTAATTTTCTAAAAGCCACAGGTTCCCAAATTGCCCCTACTGTAAACAGTAGAGCCCCATTCTATCCCCCATGATACTGTCGGGAAAATTCCACGGGTATCACAGTGAATAGAACGAGTTTCAATTTGAGCAGAAGCCTTCACGGATACTAACGGGGTAAAAACCCACGGGTACCGCTACATGACCCCCTCCTATTTTCCTAAAAGGGTAAGAAAGCCCGGGTATAGGGCTGAAGTGTGTGAGGACATCATGTGAGTGTTCAGTGTGTGAAGGGATATCTTTACCTCTTCCCAATACAGGGGGAAATTATCCTTTTTTTTTTTTTTAGACGAAGAGCGCTGTAGGAAGTAAAATAAGCAAGATAAGCAAAACAGTTAGCAAGAATAACAATAATTAACGTATAAAATTTTGCGGAGTGAGCCCACCTAACTATGATTTGATCGCAAAATTAAATCTACTTTTGGACCTCTCCACTGGGGTTAAGTCCAAATAAACTCCCCAGCGGAGTCGCCAAGCTGTCGCAAGGGTTTTGCGGTCGCCTGGATGAACACTCACCGAAGTGGGAAAAGTGAGGAGTCGCCACTTTAATTTTGAGGGAAATTAAAGAAAATCGTTTGTGAAAGTAAATTAAAATGAAACCACTTCAAAAACAGAGATTCTAGGTTCGGGGTCCGTAAACGGGTGGGGAAGGTGTTAGGCACCCCACCTCGTCCCTCAAAGAGGGTAAGTAGATTTAACTTTACGTCCTTTATAAATTAGAATTGATAGTTATGAGGGTTTGAATGGAAATGTTAATCCTTTTGACAAAAGGAATATTTGATATTTTACTAATTCGGATTACTCAGATACATAAGTAAATGAGACAACCTTAGTGAGTGGCTGTTGCGTATTGGTTTTATTTTGGGGATTATTGTGCATATAAATAATTCAGTTTGAGAATCGGATAAGAACTCTCCTCCGACCTCTTTCACATATTCATTAAAGATCTTGATTGAGAATCGGATAAAAATTCTCCTCCGATCTCTTTTAGATTAAAAAAATTGATTGAGGATCAGATAAGAACTCTCTTCCGATCTCCTTTTAAATATTTATTAAAATTTAGATTGAGAATCGGATAAGAACTCTCCTCCGATCTCTTTTAAATATTTTTTTTTAATTTTAGATAGAGAGCCGGATAAGAACTCTCATCCGATCTCCTTTTAAATATTTATTAAAATTTTAGATTGAAAACCGGATAAGAACTCTCCTCCGATCCCTTTTTAAATATTTATTAAAATTTTAAATTGAGAACCTTTAAATATTTATTAAAATTTTAAATTGAGAACCGGATAAGAACTCTCCTCCGATCTCTTTTAAATATTTTTTAAAATTTTAAATTGAGAATCGGATAAGAACTCTCTTCCGATCTCTTTTATTCTAATAGGAGTCGGATAAGGGCTTTTCTGATCTCTCGAAATTTGATCATAGCTACCCATCACGAAATCCTAGAACTAAGAAATCTGGCATTCAAAGATGCCGGGGCTCGGAATAAGGCTTCTTTTAACTCATTGGTACCTTGTGACTAGTCAGGGGATACCAAACTGAATTTTTCGACCTTCCTATGTGGTCGCCTTACCAGTACCTTTTGATACCCGATCTATCCCATTTATCTATCTTAAGGTTCGGTTTTACTCTGCCTTATAACGTCTTACTCAATTGTCTTTTGTGTTATTCTAGTGATTGGGCCTTACTATTTTCCCAACTTATCATTCAGACCTTTCATTATTTTAAAGAGTCCCTTAAGATACAGTTACCTAAATTTTATCCAACCACTTATACGCTACTCGGGACTAGAGGACTTACATTCAGGAATAACAAAGATTAACAAAAAGAATGGACTGGTCAATAAGGAAGTAAACTCGAGAAAAACCTTCTTCGTGTTCTTTAGCGCAATATAAATTTGGAGAAAATTATATATATATAAAGAACAAAGGAAATACGTAAAATAAGAACGAGCACTTAATAAAAAGCAATATAATCACTCACCTATAGGGAGTCGGATCTATTGAACTAACTACGGGATCACAGAACGTAATGGGGCCGCGGGTTAGTAACCTGAAGACTAAGATTCGCCTTGAAATGAAGAATACCTTGTTAAAATGCAGTCCGATCAAAATTATAACCGAGTATGAATGAAGTTGAGCTTGGAAATAAAGATAACAAAGACAGAAAGTAAGAGTGTCACAGGATAATGAATGAACTGAAAATGAAGAGTTTCAGTATTCAGAAATCCCCTTTGTAAGAAAATACTTAGATAATGATAGGAGTGTAGCTTCATACAATCTAGCGTCAGCCATAAGTGCCAGAAAGATATTAAGGCATGGCTGTCAAGGTTATGTGGCACTTATGAGGGACACATCTGTTGAAGGTACTTGTGCAAAAAATGTACCTGCTGTTAGGTAATTTATGGATATTTTTCCTGAGGAGCTTCCTGGGATGCCACCTGATAGGGAGATTGAATTCTGCATAAATATTGTGCCGGGTACAAACCCCATTTCTATGCCACCCTACAGGATGGTACCAGCAGAGTTAAAGGAACTTCTGGACAAGGGTTTCATCCAGTTAAGTACTTCACCTTAGGGGTGCTCCTGTTCTGTTTGTGAGAAAGAAAGATGGATCTTTGAGGTTGTGTATTGATTATAGATAGCTGAATAAAGTGATTGTTAAGAATATATATCCACTTCCTCAGATTGATAACCTATTTGATTAGCTGCAAGGGGCTAGATTTTTCTCAAAAATAGAACTAAGGTCAGGTTATCACCTATCACACCCTACTCCCCCGTAAGATGTAACATGATCCCGTAGTACACCTAATGAATTACTGTACTTCGCCTATCGATAACCCATTAGATATACTATAAGAGATTTTAAAATAATTTTCGTGAAATTTAAATCATCGATTAAAATCTGGTGTTATAAAATTTTCTTATACTGAAGTGAAACCAAATAACAAATTTAAAGTATTAATAATTTCTGTAAAAATTTTGGTAGAGTGCCATCTGTATTTTGAATAAAACAATTCTTCAAACCTAAAAAGAACACAATTCCAATATGATTTCTCAAATACAGCTCCAATAAACTTCATTTCAACTCATAATTCAAATCTCAATAATCAAATCAATCTCTTTCAAACCAATCTCGTCATAAAGAACATTTCATTGATTACAAGACTCACCATTAATATTACAAAACTATTCAGGTAAATGAAATCTCAAATTTTCATTTACAATAATTTACATTTAATTACATATCAAAATATTTTACAAGAGTTTTTATACAACTGCTCAAATAATTTACATACATATTATTACATACATACATCAAAACCTGTGTACATGGGTATACCTGGAGCTGATATGAATGTCTCTTCAAAGAAGCTTACTTAATTGCTCTGTAACACCCTCCCGGTAACCACTCCGTACATTCTACTGTTCCGGTGACCGGTGTCGGTCCGGACAGCTAGAACGTCCAGAAAAATATTAAAATTAAAGTCGGGAACCATAATTAACTCAAATATTAATAAGAAACACTTAGTAAAAATTTTAGAAATAAAATACAACCAAGCAAAACGAGCTGGTGCCCAAGCGATGGGTAACCGGAGGGAAGTTGCGGTTCTCGCAACGAGGAGCCCTAGACCCGGGGGAAAAATTATAAAATAATTTTTGGGACTCCAGAGAAGGGTAATTGAGGTTCCCATGGCATTAGATTTCCAAGAAAATACCTAGAAAAAATTTTCAATCGGTACAGACGATTTTGACCCGTTAAGCCAAACGGAGGGCATTTTGGTCATTTCGCCTTCCGAGGTGATTTTTGGCCGACTTGTCCAGTTGAGTAAATAATTAATATGACATAAAATATGAAGAAATATTGCTAGAAATTAAATTGAAAATGAGTAGTGGAGGAAAGAAAAGAAATTGAGGAAAAATGGCTATTTATGACATCAAAGTGATGTCATTTAAAATGTTCAACCAATCACAATTAATCTACCATTTGACTAACTAATAAAGAGATAAAATGAAGACTAAATAACCACAAAATCCAGCAGCCACCATGCTCCCCAATTGCAGCCGAAATCAACCTTGCCCTAAACCCCCATTGCCAACTTCCATCAAGCTTATTTTCTCTCTTCTTTTCACCACTAAACCCTAACTTCACTTCATTAAAACCTTACCCCACATCTTAAACAAGCTCTTGGCAGCCAACAAGAGGAAGGAAATTGAGGTTTAGAGGCTTGGAAAAATCTGCCATTCAAGGTTAGTGCACTTATACCCATTAAACTCTTTATTTCCATGATTTTGGACTTGAACTTAGTAAGATTTGTAGTTGAAATGAACAAAAAACCTATGGGTATGAACACTTGATTTCGGCATCCCTAATAGAGGAAGGGTTTTGAATGTTTTTAATGGACTTAGCATGAGTTGAAGATTGTATTTAAGTTATATATTTACATAGATGTTTAACTAGGGTGCTAATGGAGGTTTATGGGTAAATTGCCTTGGACACTAGGGTTTTGAAGCATGAAAAATTGATTTGGCTTACCAACCTATTAAAGAACACTCTAATGGTCAATAAGTGACCATTTGAGGTATGTTGGCCACAAATTGAACTTAAAAATGCTATGGCAAAGTGAGGTTGCAGGCTGCCCTATGACAGCAGCATAGGGACAAAAAATTCAGTCCCTTTGCACTGCCATAACTTGGGCTGTGTTAGTCCAATTGAAGTTTGGCCAATTGGACATGAAACTAAACTTATAATGGCACATTTTTTATGAAGAAACCATGCCCAAAAGACCAAAGCAAGAGGACCAAAACGTGGCCCCAATCCGGAACCCTGAAACTGCCTCTGCAGAATTGACCAAATGAACAGTAACTGTTCATTTGGCCATAACTCACTGTAGATTTGGTCAATTGGCCTGAAAGTCTTACAGAAACAAGTTAAGACATAGACAAACAACTTTCATGAAGGAACCTACCCCAAATTATGGCCAGAACCCAGCCAACCAAGTGACTCTAGTTACTGTTCATGCACTATAGATATGGTAAATCTGCAGATTTGGCAATCCGGCCAGCTTGGGTTTTTGGGCCATATCTGGAGCTAAAAAACTCCAAATGGAGTGATTCAAAAAAGGAAATTCAACTAGACAAAATAAGGAACAACTTTCATGTTTTACATTTCTTCAAATTCCAACAGTAACAGTGTCTAATGGAACAGTGAAGTTGACTCACCAAAACTGAAAATTCTGCTTGTTTTGAGTTTCACTTTGGAATGGTATTAACACTTAATGCCAACAAGTTTTAAACACCAAATGTGGTATGTTGGGAGTGCCAAAGTCAATGTACACATTTTTATTCCAAAAGTCAACATTTTTGTTGACCAATGATGAATAGTGACACCAAAAAAGTTGAAATTCACAAATTGAAGAATTTAAAAGTTTCAAATGCCCTAGTATACCTAACAAGATTGGTTTGGATAGTTTGGCATGCCAATAGGGTTCAGTTAGCAGTACTGCACATGGCAATATGCCATTCCGAGATTTCATGGCTTTTAGCCATTCTGACTTTGTATTGAGACTTGGCCTTGTGCCTGATATTATTTACAGCTTGTTAGCTATTCTGTTGCACACCGGGAGATGCATATGTGACCGATGGTGTGACGGCCCGAGGTACTAGGTACCCAGTGCCAGTTTACCCGTTATCCAGTCCAGTCATCTAGTGTAGGTTACTTGGGGCAACCAAATGAATAAAAGTGAACAACGTTAATGAAACAATGAATATATCAATACCAAACAAAGAAAGCATACACATTCTATACACATTTATTTTCTTGCTATTTTCTTTTATTATATTATTGCACCACTAAGCATTATTGCTTAGCGCGTTGCTTTTGCCACGCGTAGGTACTGGAGATCCCGATCGCGAGCCCAGTAGACCACGATCGGGTGAGTCCATCCGGCAGTTCTGCTCAGTGTCCGTGTCACCTCGTCACCTGCAGTGCATTGGTAGGACACTAGATGTCATTTTGTCATTTTGTAATTAACTTTTTATTTTCTCATATGTATTTGGGATTTATGTAATGTATTTTGAGGTTCATGTAAATAATAAAGATTTATGGTCATGTATGGTATTAAATTGAGCATTTAATGGTTGTTTATATATGAGAACCCTGAGAAAGGGATGTTTTGAGAAATGAAAAAGGTTGTTGAGACCTGAAATTGACAAATTATTGAGATATTGATATTGAGTTTTATTGATGATATTGGAGTTGAGAATGAATGAAATAGTATATTGGAAGTGTTTTTAACAGGTTCCGAAGAACTGTTTTCTCCATTTTTAGCCGGTACTCCGCTGGATTTTCCTTAAAATCTTCGGAACCTCAAATGAATAATACTTTTGATAAATAGTTAAAATAAATCATATTTCATAAATTAACTTCAAAAGCATGACACAAATTAAGTAAGGTATATTAGAGTGTGCCAGTACACCGTGTGGCATTACTTACTCGGGTATACTGTACACGGGTAAGGGGTGTCACATGCTCTATGCTCTTTTCACCTGCGACAGCATACAAAGCTATCGCTGAGTGGTGAACTCAGAGGTGCACAACTATAACTTAAAACATAGTTCAATATACCTTAGCAAAATTACAGTAAATAATTTGGAAATCAGGATACTCATCAAATTCCAAAACTCAAAATATTCATTGTCAATAATATAAATCATTTGTATAAAATGACTTTGATCACGAAATTCAATTTATCAAATCATAACTAACCATTTAAGGTAATTCCAACAAAATTAATTATACATAAATCATAATTGAAATCACAATTCTTTACTATTCAAAAACATTCTTTATCTTGAAAACCATTCTTTATCTCGAAAACCATTCTTTATCTCACTAACTATGCAAGACTAATCCGAAAGGGCCATCTTCAAGGTGATTCTAACTCCCTATGGTCGGGGAGGTCGAATCATCGTGCACAGTATACACCACAATAATGAATCTTCCGAAAGGGCCATAACATAAAACTTAGATTTAACCTCTAATAAGAGGAGAATCTAAGCCTGTGCACGTATTATGGTAATCAAAACATAACTAACTCCATTGTCTTCTTAACAAATGAAAGAGACGAGTAATAACCTAGTCAAACATCTATAGTGAGATATAAAACAATATCACAATCCTTTCAGTGAGCATAAATCACAATACAATTCGATTCAAAGTCAATTCCAATATCCAATAATTTTTATGCTCATCACAATTCAAATAATAAATTTGCATTTTTTCATGCAAATTGCCCATCACAATTCAAAACATTTTCTATCACAATTTTCCAAAACATAATTTATTCAATCCATAACAATGCTTATGACTTGTGGAAATACCATTTCATAAAGCTAAATTCATACATACTATAATAATTTCAATAATCATTGAATTAAATCCAATGCTTGTTAAACATAATACATAAGAAAAATATGTCATTTAATCATATGAAATATTCAGAATAAAATTAGTTAAAAACTAATTGTGCACAAACCTGATTTGAGTAGCTCCTAGGCCTTGACTCAATGTTCTTTATGCTTCTCAATATCCTTATCAACTGAAACACACAATTTAAAGTGTTTCAGTACTCAATGAATTTGTTTCCAACCATAAAATTTAATATCTAAATTTTCTTGATACTATTTCCTTCAATTCATTTCATTAGTCAACTTATAATGTTGACCCTTGATACACTCTAAGTGAGTTAATTCTAATGTTACCAATATGTCACATTTTATAGCCCTTTAGTGTTGGTATATGTTACCAATTTTATTTCCAAGTGTATTGCATTTTATTGCAATTTACCGGATTTCGGTGTACTATTTTGACCTAGCCGGACGACCTAGTTTCCTCGATTTTTGAGTTTTGGTCCAAACCACAAACTTGTAGGTCTATGTCTTATTGCACACGGGGCAAAATTTCAGGTCATTCTGGGTTGTGTAGACCAAGATATGGTCAATTTACCAATACTGGACAGAATGCACTAAAATGGTAGGCTTAGGTCATTTTTAGGTCACTTTTGGGTCGGCCAGTTTTGGTACCCGAACTTGTGCAAGCTATTTGGCTTGGTTCTGGCCATTTCTGGGCTTTGGTTCATAAGAATTGTAGATCTATGTCTAAACTATTCATGGTAAAAATTTCAGGTCATTTAGACTTGTTTTGAGTAAGTTATGGTCAAAACACTAACTTCTGCCCAATTGGTCAATTTCCACGCTTTCAAGTCACTAATTCGGATTTGGTCATTTTTCAAGTCACCTTCTAGGCAGAATTTTGGTAAGTTTCCTTCATGAAAGTTGGCACATTTTGTGCCTAGTTTCACCTCCAATTGGTCTCATACCAATTGGAGTTACACACTTAAAGTTCTAAGCTAAAATGTACACTGTTCTATTACACATTGTTTATCCTTACAATTACACATCCAACACTTACTAAATTAATTCTTCCATGCCAATTCTGGTTTGTACCATAACATTAACACACTTTACTTCACATTTTGGTCATTTTGGCAGCTTGTAACAACTCTCAACAAACACATTATAACTCAGAATTTTTCCAAGTCCAATTATAACAATTAACCACATGATATACCTCATTTACATGTCTAAATTCAAACCATTATACACATATACATGCTGCCATCAATAACAACATCTTAGACAAACCATAAACAAGTAAAACAAGCTACATATATAGAATTTCCATAGCTGCCAAAATGTACATTTCCATTAAAACATCAAACTTCAAAAATTCTTCCATAAATCAATTACCCACAACCTTGGTTACACTTTTAATGAAACAAGAATTGAAAACACTCACTTACCACTTTTGAAGTTCTTCAAAACCTCACCAAAACTTAACTTTCTTGCTCCCAATAATCTGCCCAAGAGGTATACACCACTTTTAATGAAGAAATTTGCAAGAAACCATGGCTTAATCATGGTAGATGGAGCTTGTGGTATGGTGCGGCCATGGAAGAATTTTTGAGAGAATTTGGTTTGACTTGGAGAAGAATGTAGAAGAAGAAGAAGAAGATGGAGTTAGTGGAGTTGGCTGTCCACTTAAGTGATGTTAGTGGAGAACTAATTGATTAAAAATCTATTTTAATGTTAAGCTTTCCAATTTTTGCAATTTGGCCACCACACTTTCACTATTTACATAATGTATCTCATTTTAATTTTTCATGGTATTTTCAAAGTTTAATATCATTTATTTTTAATGGAAATTTAGGTTAAAAGACAACTCGGGGTGTCAATTTACCAAAATGCCCCTATTCGGGTTGTATTCCTGATTTTTCGGTAACACCGAGTTTTGTCATTTTCTCGATTTTTCGTTTTTTCTTTGTACTAATTAATTAATTTTTCTTTGATATTTCTAATAATATTTATACTTCAATAGATGTTTATTTAAGTCTTAAAAATATTTTTCAGGGTTCTCCGTGGTCCAAGGCTAGTCAAAGGTCCACGCTGCAACTTCCCAGTGCGGTCACCCATCGCTATGGTTTTCGGCTCGTTTAACTTGGTTACATTTCATTGCTATTATTTTTTCTTTGTTTTTCTTGTATTTTCTTCTCTTGTATTTCATTATTTTATGTCTCTTCACCCATATCCAAGTGTAGTTCTAGGCATCCTAGCTGTCCAGACAACACTGGTCACTAGAACAATAAAACGCACTACTGAACATAGGGGTTTTACATCACCAGCTGAGGATCCGAAATGAGGATGTATCAAAAACAACATTTAGGATAAGGTATGGTCATTATAAGTTCCTGGTGATGTCTTTTGGACTCATTAATGCACTAGTGTCTTTTATGGATTTGATGAACAGAGTATTTAGGCTATTCTTAGATTGCTTTGTCTTTGTATTCATAGATGACATTTTGATATATTCCTGCACTGAGGAAGAGCAAGATTTATGCAGCAAGTATCCATAATTTGATGTGTGACTGTGTGTCATTATTGAGTTTTGTGTAAAATTTGAGAACAAATTTTTTGTAAGGAGGGAATAATGTAACACCCCAAATTTTTAAATAATTATTTTTTTGTGTAGTATGTGAGTTTTGACTGGTTTGGAGGGCCCAAGAGAGGCCCAATGATATTGTTGAGATGTGAATTTGAGAATTGTGATTTTAGAAGTGTGATTTGAGCTACTTTGCAGGTTGGTTAGGTCCTAGGTAAAAGAAAAACTCTGCCGGATTTTCAGTATAAGTTAGGCTATCTTTTGACACTTTAAAGTCTTCTTTTGAGTTAATTTTGATAACTTAATAATATAATTATTTAAGTGATCAGGGTCAGCCATCCTCCTTCACTCAGCCACCATAGTGATTCTCAGTGTACTGTGAGTAGATACTGATTTTATTTATAATTTTAATATTATTATACATACAAGGCATGCTCATGCATTCACTTATAATTATATGTATATAGCTATTATAGGTACACTTTGTGTTGCATTGTTATTTGATGAAATTGATGTGAGTGTCACCTTAGGGTAATTTGGAACTATGTGCGTGTGTTGGCATGCGTGAGGTGTGGTACTGGATATGGGTAGAACGAGCAGATTAGCTTAAGCTAGCCTTGCTTGGGGCCTGGTTCTTTTTGTGATAAGTCAGGGTGAGTACGACTTTGAGTTGATCTTGTTGACCCCCATATTTGGATTATTAAAAGAAAGTCCAGCTCGAGTTGATTTCACCAACAGAAGTTGGAATTAAGAGAGCTATGTAGGGGATCAGCTCTCATATATATATATTTGATTGATGTGACATGTGGGTGTGTGAGTGCTCTAAATTATTCTTTGTGTGAATATTGTTTGAACTTGGTTGAATGTGTTGATATATGCTGCATTTCATCTTTTGGAATGCATTAGCCCTAGATAGTTATAGAAATTGTATTTAAAATCAATATCTTACTCAATGAGTTGAATGCTCACTCCTATTCACCCTATTTTTTTTTCCAGGTTATAGGAGTTTCTCTTTCTTTGTGATTAACCTACTTCTTTCCTCACAGGTATACTAGTAGTAGATATCAGTATTTCATAGTATTGATTAAAAATCTAGACTCTGCATGTGCTAGGAATATTATATTTAGTGTAGGACTATAAAAGATTATTTATTTTAAAATTGTAAACCCATTTATGCATGTGTGGTTGAATGGGATGAATATATACCTTGGAGGAGGGAGCTGAGCTCCCATTTGATATAATTGTTATATTGAGGATTGTGAGGGTGAGCAGAGCTCCCTAATTTTATATATTTTGTGAACACATGTTAGGTGAGCTAAAACTCTCCGTTCGATAGTCCAGTTTATAGTCGGACTCTATTCGGTTGATTTCTTGAAAATAGGCTCTAAATAAGGGCTTTATGGTTGGGCTAAAATCAGTTAGGCTTACTACGAGTTTTGAGGGTCTTATGTTGACCCAAGTCCTAGTGCTAGTCTGGCCCATAATTTGGGTCGTGACAACAGCCTAACCCAACCCCCTTAAATGCGTCTTTTTAGCATTATGCTCTAGCCACTTGACAATACCATCAAGTGGAGAATCCAGCACAAAAACCCAATTGAAAAATAAGCAAATAATAAAGATAATGAATAAGCACTCATGTTTCCTTCCTTACAGACATGAGAAATTTTCACCTCCCAATCTTGAGCCATAAGCCTCTGAATAGCTGAAAAAAATTGAACTTAAATGGGAATAAACCTGCTCGTTATGACCCAACACCGTCAACAAGTCCAAACAATCACTTTCAACTCAAACCTTACGATAACCTTTGTGCCAAGCTACCAACAGCACCGCATACATCGCCATAGCTTCAACTCTTAGAAAAGAACTACAACCTTTCTTAATTACAAAACTAACCTTCCAATGCTCCTCTCAATCTCTAATCAAACCACCACCCAAAGCCCAACCATTCCCTCATTTCCTTCCCCATCTACATTAAGTTATACCAGCCCATACTAGGTGACTTCCATTTAGCTTTCAAGGACCAAGTCGTAACCTCACCCAAAATAGCCACATCAAGATTAGCTTGAAAATTAATGATGTTGTATATTGGATTTTAGTGTTATAATAATAAAATTCATTTGAAAATAAATGTGTAACACCCCTCACCCATCTACAGTGTAGTCGAGTAAGGTGTGCTACATTCAGTGTCGGAACACTCTATCCTGTCTTGTCGTATACAATATTAATTTAATTATATTATCTTACATGCAAAATTTTTTTTTTTAATCCCATTTCATTTTTCTAGAGATCCAGACAGAGTCTCCTCTGTTTTATTAGTGCATGGCGAGTTTCCTTATTTACTTGTTAAATAGTCCATATTCATTTTAAATTTTCCATAAACTATGTCATGTCATCATAATACTCATAATCATTTCAAGTAAATAAAATCCTATCTAGCACTACTGCTACTGATGCTGCTGCAGCTACTGCTTTCTTGTACCTACGCGATGGAAAAACCAACGCGTTAAGCATAATGCTTAATGGTGTATAAAATAAAGGAAAATAACTAAACAATGTAAAATAATTATTCTAAGTGTAATTTCATAAATTTCTAAATCATTTCCATGTTTTATGGAATTTTGGAAATAAGAAAGTTATTAAGATCTTCTTTATTCATTTATATCGTTTTAAATCTTATTGCTCAAATCTGTGCCCAAGTAACCTATAACAAACTATAAAGACTGGATACACGAGAGTATACTAGTTAAACATCCATATGTCTAACATGTATACGTCTGTCATGTCAGGCACAAGGCCAGCGGGCAGGCATGAAACCAGTAATAAAATCAGACACAATGGCCAATGGGCAGGTATAAAGCCAGTAGAATAGCTATCTTAGACATATTTTGATCATCAATGATTATTCCTGTGGGCAGTACTGCTATCTATAATCTCTAATTGGTATACCAATAGATCCATGCTATATAAATAAGTCTAGGTGTACTTGGGCAAAATAGAGTTATTAAGTATTTATAATTTCATATTATGTGCTAGGTGTATTTAATAACATTTTCATGTTACTTATGATGGGAAACATAAGTAACACATGCATATTCATGTCACTTTTATGTTTAATAATTCATTTTGATTAACTTCATATCATATAACAAGTTATTTTATGGACCTTTTTCGAGGTCCAGATTTGATGTCTTAAGTTCACCTAATAAATTGGTCAAGGTATGGCCACTGTTTGGCCATACTTCCTTCATGGAAGTTGTTCTTTTGTTTTCCTTTTTGATTCATGTCATTTGAAGTTTTAGAACTCAAGTTATGGTCTAATAACCAAAACTGGTTCCTTAACTCACTCAAGTTCCAGAACCAGGCAGATTCTGGAGTCAATATTTTCATAATTATTTGAACATATTACAGCCACTTTTAGGCCTAATGTTCTTCATTAAATTTGTTACCCTATGTCTCTTGATTACTCAAAATTTTGAATTACAATTTTTCAGCTCTTGTAGAATTAATTATAGCAAAATAACTGGCCTGGACTCAGGTACCCTGTGTCTATAGGATTCCAAGTTCAGGTCAGCGGCTTTGACTTCCATTTTAGGATTCTTACATTCATAATTTGAGGGAGATTTCTAAAACAAAGTTGGAGCCCTATTTCATAGGTTTCCAGAAAAGTTTGGATCATTTCAAATGGAGTTTCCTAATGGAAGAAATGACTAAAAGACTGTTCTAGGGTCAAGTGGTCACTTAGCAATTTCTAAAATTTGGTGTACTTTTGACCTAGTTCTCTTGAGATCTGGGTTTTGGTCAAAACACTAATGTTGTATATCTATGTCTTATAAAAATTTTACCACTAGTTTCAATGCATTTGGATTTTTGTAGACCAAGTTATAGTCCTTTTGCCAAAACTGGTTAGGTAAACCTATGTCCAACAAATTATGGGCAGATTGATTCTGGACAGTTTTGTTGATCTAAATTTTGCTAACAATTTGACTTGGTTAAAGGCAGATCTGGGTTCTATGTTCTTCATGAAAAATGTGCTCCTATGTTTACCCTTTCTAATGGTTTAAGAATCAGGTCATTTTGACTTTCCTAGTGTGAGTTATAGCCAATTACTGTTCATTTGGTCATTTTTCTGGGTTCAGATTAGGGTTATCCGAATTCAAACAGTTTTTAGGTCAAGTTAGGGACAGTTTTTAGGTATGGTTTCTCCATGAAAAATGAGGAATTATAACCCTAGTTTCAGCTCCAATTGGCCCCATACCAATTAGAGCAACACAACTCTATTTATGGTTCAAAAACCTCACTGCACTCATAGGTCCTAATTTCCTGCAAGAGAAATTGCACTCCCAATTTCGATTCTTCCAACTCCCAAACTTCATTTGACATACATGGCACTTCTAATAGTCAACAAATAGTCTCAAAAACACTAATTTCAAGTAATAACACCAAAGCCCCAAAGTTTCAATCACAAGCATCCTCAAAGCAATTCAACTTCTAATGTATATAAGTTCATCAATTAACATCACTAACTAATTCAAAACCATCAAAACCATTAATTTCACACAATCCTCATGGCTGCTGAAAATCAAGTTTCATATACTCAAGGTTTTCTTTTAATTTCATGAAATTTACGCTCAATTTGGCATGCTTATACTAGTTGAAGAAGGAATGAGACTTGTTTAGTGCACTAACCTCTTGATGCTCACTTCTTGGTCTTATGAAACTCCACAATTTCTACTCCTTATGGTTGCCAACTTCTTCCCCAAGGTGTAAAGTAAATTTTTTATGAAGACATGTGTAATTTTTTGTGTGAGTTTTGAAGGAAATTCAAGCTTAAAAAAAAAAATGGTGGGAGCTAGGAAGAGGGCATTCGGCCATGGCAATAAGAAGAGGAAGATGATGGTGACTTAATAAAATTTTTATCTAATTTAAATCCCTTCTTATCCCTTTATAATTATTTGGTAACATTTTATTGGTCACAACTTTTTAATGATGTCATTACTTATATCATGCTCATCTCATAAATGCATTTTATTTTTTTCTTTCTTTTTCTTTTCTTTTCCCATTTCTATACCATAATTCATAATTTTAATTTATTTTATTTTTTTTAATCTCTCTTATTTTAGTTGATATTTAGGTCAAAATTTAACTCTGGGGTTGAAATGACCAAAATGCCATTTTTTAGGCTCATCGAGTTATTTTTGGTCTATACTGATAAATAAATTCTCCTGAATTTTCTTTGACATTTCTAATGTCAATTATACCTTAGTAAACCTTTAATTAGGTCCTAAAAATTATTTCCTTAGGGTTCCTCGCAGATCTGGAGTCTGGGGTCGGCAACTATCTTCGCAATTGCTTCCCAGTACAGTCACCCATCGCTGTGACCTCCGGCTTGTTTAACCGAGTTGCACTTTACTTGTTTTATTTTTCCTTGATTTTTCTTAGTCTTTATTCAGTCAATTTATACCTCTTCACTCTAGTTTGAGTGTAGTTCTAGACATCATGACTATCCGAACAGACATTAGTCGTCGGAACAGTAGAATGTACGGACTACCTAAATTGAGGGAGTTACAGAATGAATATAAAATTTTAAAATATTTTTGCAATTAAGATAAAGTCAAAGAGATGGCTCTTCCCCTCATTTTTGTACCTACGAATTTTTGTTGAATCATTAGAGATTTTTTTTATTATTTTTCTTTGTTTTAATAATAATTTTTAACAAATTATTATATATTTACATGTACACCTGCATTTCACACTTCTAAATTAAATGATAAATTATTTTTTTACAAATGATGGTGCATTTTTTTTTTGACGTGCAAAAGGAATGCATTAATAAGCTCCAGGGGCATCAATATTACAAAGCATTGCCAATGAAGCTGGGAGAATAGAAGACCAGTTACAACAAAGTTGGTCCATTGTACAAAGTTTAACAACATGATCCACAACTTTATTAGCTTGCTTATTAATCTTGGAGAAAGAGATCCCCTGGAAGAAAGATGACAATCTTATAATATTATGGACTGGAACTTGGATTTCCTAACCTTCATGTCTGGCAGGGAACTGAATAGCTACTACTAGCATTTCAGAATCAGACTCTATGATAAGATTTGGTATCCTCATATCACAGGCTAATTTAATAACCTCCAAAACTGGTAAGGCTTTTGCAACCAGAGAAGAAGAACTATATACCTTTTTAGCCAGTCCATCAACAATCCGACCTTTATAATTCCTTGCCACAACTGCAATTGCTGCAATATTGGACCCTTCCTTCTAGGCTGCATCACAATTGAATTTAAGAATACCTTTCAGAGGTGGCATCCATTTGTGATTATGTTGCCTTGTAGGTAGGTTAGAAATGTCTGCTAGGTTTGATTCTAAGCATTGGTTTTCATCTAGCAAAGAAAGGATTTGTTTAACTGTATTTCTTGGATCCGGATGCTTATGCTCAAACATTGCTTGATTTCTTCCTTTCTAAATACACCAACATGTGAGCAAAATAGAAACTAAAATATGGTTATCAGTTGTTGCCTTCGAGAACAAACCCAGCATAGCTTCCCACCACTTTGTAAAGGATTGAAAACCCACCATATTAGGTTTGTATGCCAAAGGACTAAGGAACCAAGTTGCCTTGGCATGATCGCACCAAAAGAGTAAATGTTCCAAAGTCTCATCATTGCTACCGCAAACTAGACGGATGGGGCTTATTTGGAATCCTCGTTTTCTCCAGTTCTCTTTGGTGGGCAAAGCATTCATGAGTGCTTTCTAGAGAAACGTCTTAATTTTTGGGGATATCTGAATTTTCTAGGTTTTTTTCCATATAATAAAGGGGATACTGCTTGATTGGGAAGGCTGATTCCTTTTACCCTGAAGTGATTTGTTGACAATTATCCTATATTCGGATTTTACTGTATATATTCCTGTTCTGTCATAATGCCATGCTACTTTATCTTCCAAACCACTTGAAGCCACAGGAATAGCAAGAATGGCCTGTGCAATATCCTGAGGGAACAACCTCATCACTAGAGACTAATTCCATTCCATCCTTCCATGATTAATTAGATCCGCCACCATGTTGATATTCAGAGGGCAATGCGGTGGTTTGATAACTTTAAAATTGGGTAACGAAGGAACCCACGGCTCTTCCCAAATTAGGGTGGACACTCCATCCCAAATATTTATACAAATACCATCTTTAAGCACCTCCCTTCCTACTAATAAACTCTTCCAAATCCAAGAACTCCTTTTGCTAGAAGAAGCTTGCCAGAATGTGGAATTTGGAAAATAAATCCCTGTAACACCCCTCACTGTAGCAAATACGTACATTCTACTGTTTCGGTGACCAGTGTCGGTCCGGACAGCTAGAACGTCTAGAAAAATAATTAGACTAGAGTGAGGAGTCATAAATAACTCAAATATTAATAAGAAAAATTTAGGAAAAATTTTAGAAATAAAATACAATCAAGTTAAATGAGCCGATGCCCTAGCGATGGGTAACCTAGTGAGAAGTTGCGATTCTCGCAACTAGGAGCCCTAGACCAGGGAGAAAATTCACAAAATAATTTTTGGGACTTCAGAGAAGAGTCATTGAGGTTTCTATTACATTAGAATGCCAAGAAAAAGTTTAGAAAAATTTTTCAATTGGTACAGACAATTTTGGCCCGTTAAGCCAAACGGAGGGCATTTTGGTCATTTCGTCTTCAGAGATGATTTTTGACCTACTTGTCCAGTTAAGTAAATAATTATTATGATCTAAAATATGAATAAATATTGCTAAAAATTGAATTGGAAATGAGTAGCAAAGAAAAGAAAAGAAAATGAATTAAAATTGCAATTTTGACCTCATGCTTATGTCACTAAGCACTCTCACCCAATCACATTGTGACACATGTCCATAAACCATTTAAAATGAGTAAAAAGGACAGAAAAATTGAAGAAACAATCTGCTTCTTCTTTCTTCTTCCAGCGTCACTCACTTCCCACACCCTTCCACCATTAAAAACTCCACCCAAGCTTCCAAATCTCTACCAAACCACCTCAAAACCTTATCCTCCCTTCACTAAAAATTTCCCTTACCACTA
Source organism: Hevea brasiliensis (assembly GCF_030052815.1). Taxonomy (NCBI): domain Eukaryota; kingdom Viridiplantae; phylum Streptophyta; class Magnoliopsida; order Malpighiales; family Euphorbiaceae; genus Hevea; species Hevea brasiliensis. The sequence goes on along the minus strand of NC_079503.1, from coordinate 44,453,555 downwards.
GAGCAAGACTTGGGCAGCAATTAGAAGAAGAGAAAGTGGAAGAAAGTGAGGTGTGAACAAGCTTAGAAAATCACCAAAGAGGTTAGTGCCATATTCTTTGCTTTTACATCTTTCTAATAATGAATTTGAGCTAAGTTAAGTTGAAAATTTGATAAAAATTGAATTAATGAGGCATGGTTATGTTCCATGAAATTTTGGCAGCCTTGACATGAGTTAGAGTTAGGAGAATTCTTTGGTTTAAAGTGACATATTAGCTGCCCCTCTTATAAATTATATGATTAGTATAGCAAATTAGGAGTAAGATGCATGAATTGGAGGCTTGGTCAATTAGGGTTAGGGTTTTGAAATTTAATTTTGGTGGTGGATGAAAATGGACATAAACTAAAGTTGTAATGGTCAATTAGTGACCATTTGGCTATGTTTGATTAGGAAATGAAGTGAGCAAGAATGTTGGAGTTGAGTTTAGGCATGCTGCCCTTGGTGACCTACAGGACTAGTTGTGAGTCCAGCAGGTTTGGACAGCTATAAATAGAGTTGTATAGGTTCAATTGGTGCAAGGCCAATTGGACATGAAACTAGACACATAATGGCACAACTTTGGTGAAGAAACCATGCACAGAAAACCAAACCAAGTGGACCAAAAGTTTGCCCTAATCTGGGTGACCTGCAGTCTGCCTGGGCAAAATGACCAATTGAACAGCGTTTGGTCATTTGGCCATAAATCAGTGTAGAAAGGTCCAATTGACCTGAAATTTTACCAGCAACAAGCTGAGATATAGACCAACAATTTTTATGGGGAACACAAATCCAAATTCTGACCATAACCTAGTCAAATTTCCAACCAAACTTAGGTCACCAAATTTGGCAGAACCAAATTGCCCAAAAAATCTGGGTACAGGTCACTCAGGCCAGTTATGGTAAAATGACCATAACTTGAGCTACAAAACTCCAAATGGAGTGATTCAAAAAGGGAATTAAATAAGACACAATAAGAAACAACTTTGATGAAGAAAAGTTAGCCCAGTTCCCATTGTAAAATTGTCCAATGGAACAGTGAACTTAGATAATCAAAACTGAAAATTTAGAAATGTATCTAGGGGACTTTAAATTGCAATTGGCAATTAACACTAGCAAATGTAAAACTCAAAATGTGGGATCTTGGTATAATTAGAATTAACATATCCATTAAGTATGAAAAAGTCAACATTTTGGTTGACTAGTAAGGTGAATAGTAATCAAAATGATTAGCAAACTAAGATGAAGACCTAGAACCAATTCTAAGATTAAATGCTTAGAATTGTATGACAAAAGTGGACTATGCATCCTAGACAAAATTGTTAAAGAGAAATTAAGGCCATAAATTTGAAATCCATGAAATGTTCATAGATTACATGGAATATAAATAGTAATTTACCTAAATGACTTAATGAACATTTAAGTTATGTGAATATATAATTAAGATTTATATTCCCATTACTAGTAGGTCTAATAAAACATGGGTGATGCCACTTGAATAGGAATGAAATTAACCTAGATAGATTGTTGAGACTTATACTCCCAACACCAATGGAGTTCATGATATATTAGCAATACAACTTGAAGTATGAAATGTACCTTACATGAATAGATTGTTGAATGAATAAATGTGATAAAAGTGTCATTTGGGATTTAGGTTCCCATCAAGAGAGAAAGGAAAGATGTTTGAAATGTGAATGGTACATGAGATTAAATGAATGTGAATTGTAATTAGTATGAATATTACGATGAATGCATAAATTACCTAGAAATGTAAATTTGAAAATTATGTTTCCATTATAAATAAAATTAGAATACTATAAAAATATAAACGAAAAATATAATGAAATGATGAAACATATAAACTCTTAATGGTATTATGTGCCCTTGTATTGCCTAGACATGTGTGTCAGATTGGATACTTTGGCATGCCAATAGGGTATTGTTTAGCAATACTGCGAAAGGCTTTATGCCTGTATTCATGGCTTTATGCCTGTATTTATGGCTTTATGCCCGTATTCATGGCTTTATGCCAACATTCATGGCTTTTATGCCCGATTATGTGTTATCATGGCTTTTTAGCCATACTGACTGTATACGTGGTTGACGTTCTGCGTCCCATGGTATGACGGCCCGAGGCACTGCGGTGTCCAGTGCCAACGACCCGTTATCCAGTTTAGTCAGCCTGTCATAGGTTACTTGGGCAGTGAAATTTATTGAAATAAGGTAAGAATATTAATAATTAAAAATATTAGAAATTAAATAAATGAGTAAGATGACCTAAAGTAAATTAGAATAGTTATTTATTAGAAAGAATCGAAATGAACTGGACTGATATTAAAATTTACTTATTATGAAATAATCTGAGACAACCTAGAAAGTATTGAGAAAATGCTAAAAGATTAGCAAAGAAAATTATAACATACATAAATATTGCAAATGTGGCTTACATAATAATATAAGCATAAATTTATTATTTTTAGATCATTTTTTCTATGTACATTATTACTGCACATTGGCAAAATAAACATTTCCAAAGAAGACTAAATTAGGATAAAACATATTAAATTTTAGAAACTGCATGTGAAGTATAAATAAATCTTAATTATTTGAATTATATTTTATTTCTATCTTTATTTGTATATTATTTTCTTGTTATATTATTGCACCACTAAGCAGCAATGCTTAGCGATATGGAATTGTTTCCTCGTGCAGGTACTGAAGGTAAAGCCCAGATAAAAATATTAAACAGAGATTTTGGAGTTCTGATCTGCAGAAGTGTCTGAAGTATTCAAGGTTGTCACCTCCTCAGCAATGCATGTAGATAGGGCCCATATAGATTATATTTTATATTTTGTATAAAATGCTTAGATATTGTAATGTAATGTATATTATGAACAGGTAATTAATAGGAATGCGATGTACATTAATTAATTAGCTTTTTCATATGTAATTAATTTATATATCATGTAAATTATGAAATTTTGTAATTATTTTGTAAATTATGTAAATTAAGAAAATTTGAAAATTTTGCTTATGTAATTTGAGAATGTTTGCATATGAATTGAGTATGAATGGAAATGTATGGAAATGATTATGAAATTGAAATGTATGGATGAGATTTGAAATATGAGAAAATTATGAGAATGATTGATGAGATAATTATGATTAGCATGGATAAGATTTTATTTTGGAAATATTGTTGAATTTCAAATAGGTGAATATTGAAATACGCCAAACGATAATAAAATAGGAGAAACTCCGCTGGTTTCTCCGTCGAAAAATAATTTATATTAAATTAAATGAATTCAAAATTATTTAGAAAAAATAAAGTAAGATAAGTTAGGGTGCTCCGACACCGATTGTAGCATGCCTTGCTCGGCTACACTGTAGTCGGGTGAGGGGTATTACAATCCCTGTCACAATTCTTGCCTAGAGAGAATTCGGATCAGATAGCAATCTCCAGCTTTGCTTTGCCAAACAGGCTAGATTGAATTTTTCAAAATCCTTAAACCCCATACCTCCAATAAACTTCGATTTTGTTGCTTTTTCCCAACCAACCCAACAAATTTTTTTCTCATTATCCTTACGTTCCCACCAAAAACTAGAAGCCATCCTATTTAGTTGAACACAAAAGCACTTTGGGAACTTTAAAATGGCCATTGCATATGCTAGGATGGCATTCATTACTACCTTGATTAAAACTTCTCTTCCTACTTACGAAAGAAGATTCTGTTTCCACGACTGAAGCTTAGCTTGAATTCTTTCTTTTATGAAGGAAAGAGCCTTGCACTTAGACTTCCCCCAGAAAGATGGGAGACCTAAATACTTTTCTGTTGATTGCATTTCAGACATTCCCAGATGAAGGAGAAACTCTCTTCGAAGATTTTGAGGAGTGAGCTTACTGAAATGGATGCTTGACTTATTGAAATTGATTTTTTGACCAGTCTCTGCCATATAATCTTCCATGATAGATTTTATACATCTAGCTTCCTCTTGTGAAGCTCTTCCAAATAACAAAGTGTCGTCTGCAAACAAAATATTGGTAATAGAAGGAGATAGACGGGATAGTTTGATACCTTTAAGCAGACCCTCCATTTTCTTCTTATTTATGAGATTTGAAAGAGGGATATGAGTAGAAACAGGCATGGGGAGAGAGGGTCTCCCTATCTCAATTATTATTATTATTATTATTATTTTGCATTGAGTGCTCTAAATAATTTGCTTAATTTTTTTTTATGAACTACTTATTGATATTTCATTTAATATTAAATATTAGGTTAAATTTCTTGCTATATTTTAGTTATACTTATCTAATGTTTTTCCAAAGGGACTAGAGAATAAAGAGGGAGAATTTAGACAGTTAAATGGGTAACCTCTCAGCATTAATAATCTATGTACTATCACTCATACACCATATTGCACCTGTTCAGATGTTTTCCTCTTTCACATTTTAGAAGACCACTGATATTGTAAAACAAAAATAATTAAGAAAAAGAGAATGCAATTACGATAGAATTAATTGAGGAATTTAATCTAACATTAATATTAAATCAAATATTAATAAGAAATATGTGAAAACAAAGGAAAAGGAGAAAATTCTTCTGCTTGACTCTCTATTAATTACATTAATAAAAATAAAAAAGGAAATTTTATCTTTGAAAATTCCATTAAAATTTAAAATTTTGTAAGAAAAAATTGCTTTTAAATATGTTACAGTTTTTCCCAATTTATATCTTAATATATTTACAGTGCAACTAGGATAAAGTTAAGAAATTTAATATAATAATATTAAATCAAATATTGATAAGTAATATGTAAAGGCACAGAACGAAGGTGAATAACCTTTTAGTCTCAATATATTATTATGCAACTTGTTTGGTATAAATGAATTTTAAAAATTTTATAAAATTTATTTGTAAAATTAAAATTTAAGTGTTTAGTTCAAATAAAGTTCATTTGGAATTCTTAATGGAATTTATTATAATAAATTAAATTTAATCAAAATTGATAGAATTTATAAATAAGTTTCAAATTTAAAGACATATATATTTCAAGTGATAAAATTACTTTTTTATCATATATCATTTTGTTTTATTCTTTCTTCTCATTTTGTACATGATACATATATATATATATATATATATATATATATATATATATATATATATATATATATATATATATATATATATATATATACGGACACAGATACCATCACAAATAGATATTGAATTGACATGAACACATAAAAACATAGGCATAAATACAAATATAGACAAACACGAACACAAACACAGATACAGATATACACAAATATACATATAGGTATAGACAGAAAAGATAGACATATACATATACAGACAGATAGACACAAACATAAATACATAAATATATAGATAAACAGACAGACACAAACACAAATACAAACATATACAAGCATAGACAAAGAGACACAGATACAAATATAGACACAGAAATGGATAGGCACAAACATATACAGACGTGGACAAATAGACACATATATAACTACAGACATAGACATAAATAGATATATACATATATAGACGTAAATAGACATATAGATACAAATACAAACATAAACATATACAGATATAGACTATCATAAACAAATACAAATACAGGCACAAACATAAATAAACACATATAGGCATATACAGATGTAGATAGACAAACTAACACAAATATAAATACAGATAGATATAAAAACAAATACAAACACAAACATAGATAGGTAACATGACACAACTACAAACACAGACCTATATAAATGTAGACAAATAGATGGATACATGCTCAAATACAGACACATACATAGATAGATACAAATATATACAGACAGACAAAAAGACATAGATAAATACTGATACAGACATAAATGTAGGCATACGGATACCTACACAAATACAGACATAGACATATACAAATAGACACAAAGATAAATACAGAAATAAATGGACACAAATGTAGATATAGACACACAAATACATATACAAATATATGGCATTATAACTATTTTAAATGAGCGTACTTTTAATTAAAAAGGAAAAAGATGTGTGCAATGTTAGATATGTAAAAGTATTTTTGGAAAAATAACATTTTAAATTGAATTCTCTACTCATACTAAACACAAAATTTATTTCATTGGAAATGAATTTCATATTTAATTGTAACGCCCTCACTTTGGGTAGTCCGTACATTCTACTATTTCAGTGACTAACATCTGTTCGGACAGTCAGAATGTTTGAAATCAGACTTAAACTAAAGTGAGGAGCCATAAATAACCTAAATAATGACTAAGAAAAATTAAGGAAAAAATAAATAAACGAAATGCAAAGGGGTTAAAGAAGCACAAAGTCCCAGCAATGAGTAACCCTAACGGTAAGCAGCTGTAGGTTTAGTTACCAACCCCAAACGCAGGAGGAACTCTGTGAGATAATTATTTAGGACTTAATTGAAGGACTAATGAGATTTAAAATGAGTGTAATGAAAGGTGTCATGGGAATGCAAGAAAATTTAAGTCAATCAATAAAGGCTATTATGGTGTAATGAAAACAATGAAGGGCATTTTGGTCATTTCACCTTTAGAGATGAGTTTTGACCTAAATGTCAATTAAAATGAGTGAGAATAAAACATTTAAAATGAATTAAAAATCATGAATTATGTAGTGGAAAAGAGAAAAGAAAGAAAAGGAAAATAAAAATTGAATTATGATGTGAGCATTACTACATGATGACTTAAGTATGACTAAGCATGATGAAATAATGACATAATTAAAAACTTAAATTCAATTTTAGAAGATAAATACATAGCTAGAGACAAATTTGACTAAAGAGTTTTCATCTTCTCTTTCCCTTCAACTTGGTTGAACCACCATTTCTAAAGAGCTTCCACCATTTTCATCTTTTTCTAGCTTAATTTCCTAGCAAATCCCACCATAAAACCCTAGGCCACTTCACTAAAACTTGATTTTTGCACCTTGAAGAAGTGTTTGGCAGCTAAGAACTTAATGGAATGTGAAGTTGGGAAGCCTTGAAAGATTGACCAACTAAGGTTAGTGCTAAAACTCTTGCCCTTTCTTCTTCTACTGGTGAAAAATAAGGTGAATTACAATAGAATTAAAGGATAAATGGTGAAATTTAGGGATGTATGCTTGGCAAAAAATTTGGCTAGATTTTGTAGGAGTAGGGTTGGAGGTATTTTATTTCAAATAGACTTGAAGATTTGCTTGAGTATGATGATAAGTATGATTAGTATGCTTAATTGGTATGTGTTGCATGACTATTGAATTGGGAGCTAGGGTTTTAAGGAGAAAATTGGGGATTTGTTAGAATGTTGCTGAATTGATGTTGTTAAGGTCAATTAATGACCATTTGATGTGGTTTGACTCTGAAATAGAGTTGGTTTTGGAGTTGAAATGTTAAAATGAGAAGTGCTCCTTTGTGCTGAAATTTTAGATCCTGAGTCCAGAATGTTTAGGCAGTCATAAGTAGAATTATATAGTTTCAATGGGTGTAAGGCCAATTGAAGGTGAAACTTAGGATATAATATCACAATTTTCATGCGGTGACCCTGCTTAGAAGCCCAACACAAAGTGACCTAAAATTGGCTTGAATCCGGGTAACCACATGTTGGACCTAGAAAAAAGACTATATGAACAGTAAATATTTAAATGAGCATAACTCACTGTAGGAAGCTCCAATTAAGCTAATTCTTAAACCCATGAAAAGCTTAGACATATTAGAACATTTTTCATGCAGATTAGGAACCCTAATTCTATCCCTAAGCCAATCAAATTGCTAATCAAATTTAGCCCAATAAAACTGCCAGAACCAAACTGAGCAGAAAATCCTAGACATTGACCAACCCAACCAATTATGGAAAAAATGCTATAACTTGGGCTACAAAACTCTAAATTGAGTGAATTAAAAAGAGAATTAAATTTAACACATTAAGGAATAACTTTAATTGAGAAAGGTTAGTCAAATTTCTACTGTAAATTGGCCTAATATAACAGTGAACTTGAGCTCCAAATTCTGAAATTTTTAAAATGCTCTTAGGAAGACTTGAATTATGGTTGGCAATTAATGCCAACAACTTAATAAACTAAAATGTGGGATGAACATGAATTTGGGACTTTTGTTCCCATTATATATGGCATAACCAAGATTTAGCATGAATAGTGCTATGAATAGTAACCATAATGACAAAATGTAAAGAACCAATGCCTAAGATGCTAATATGCCCGTGTATGCCTAGTGTTATGATTGGTTTGGATATGTTAGCATGCCAATAGGGTTCTGACTTGCAGTACTGCTTATGGCTCCGTGCTATTCTATGATTTATGGTTTTTATTGCCATTTTGTGATTCATGGCTTCTAGCCATTCCGTTACTCTTTGATACACGTGGCTTTATGCCTGATTGATGTTATAGCTCTTTAGCCATTCTTTTGCACACCTGGAAGACACTATGTGACCGATGGTGTGACGGCTCGTGGTACTTGATACCTAGTGCTAGATTATTCGTTTATCCAGTCCAGTCAATTTATATAGGTTATTTGGGCATTAAAATAAGTCCTAAAAATTCACTAATAAATAATGAATAGAAAAAAATCATTAAATTAAATATATTACAAATGGTTATAAAAAATGCATCCTGTGTGGCATAATGACAAATACTCATTGTTGTTAATTATTTAGTTTACTTTTATATTATTATTGCACTACTAAGCATTGTGCTTAGTGCGTCGCTTTTTGCCATGCGTAGGTATTGGAGACCAGTAG